>NC_089493.1:130692069-131292069 GCF_036850765.1 Saccopteryx bilineata
TTGACCGTGGGGCTCCAGCTGAGCCAGTGACCCTTTGCCCAAGCCAGTGACCTTGGGCTTCAAGCCAGCAACCTTTGGGCTTAAACCAATAACTATGGGGTCATGTCTATGATGCCATGCTCAATTTAGCAGAGGTACAGATTCTTTTTTTTTAGATTTTATTTGTTCATTTTTAGAGAGTGAGGATAAAGGAGAGAGAGAGAAAGAAGGGGGGGGCAGTAAGAATCAATTCCCATATGTGCCTTGACCAGGTAAGCCCAGGGTTTTGAACTGGCAACCTTGGCATTACAGGTTGATGCTTTGTCCACTGTGCCACTACAGGTTAGGCAGGTCCAGACTCTTTTTTTTTTTTTTTTCAGGGACAGAGAGAGAGAGAGAGTCAGAAAGAGATAGATAGACAGACAGACAGGAATGGAGAGAGATGAGAAGCTTCAATCATCAGTTTTTCATTGCGACACCTTAGTTGTTCATTGATTGCTTTCTTATATGTGCCTTGACCGGGGGCCTTCAGCAGACCGAGTAACCCCTTGCTGGAGCCAGCGACCTTGGGTCCAAGCTGGTGAGCTTCTTGCTCAAGCCAGATGAGCCTGTGCTCAAGCTGGCGACCTCGGGGTCTTGAACCTGGGTTCTTCCGCATCCCAGTCGACACTCTATTCACTGCGCCACCGCCTGGTCAGGCCTTTTTTTTTTTTTTTTTGGTGACAGAGACAGAGAGAGTCAGACAGAGACAGATAGGAACAGACAAACAGGAAGGAAGACAGATGAGAAGCATCAATTCTTTGTTGCAGCACCTTAGTTGTTCATTGCTTTTTCATATGTGCCTTGACCGGGGGCTACAGCAGACTGAGTGACCCCTTGCTCAAGCCAGCAACCTTGGGCTCACCAACTTGGTGAGCCTTGCTCAAACCAGATGAGCCCGTGCTCAAGCTGGCGACCTCAGGGTCTCGAACCTGGGTCCTCTGCATCCCAATCTGACGCTCTATCCACTGCGCCACCGCCTGGTCAGGCAGGCAGGTCCAGATTCTTTTTTTTTTTTAAAGTATAGTCTTTTATATATATATATTATTTATTCATTTTTCAGAGAGAGAAAGGAGAGGGAGAAAGAGAAGGTAGGAGGACCAGGAAGCATCAGCTCCCATACATGCTTTCACCAGGCAAGCCCAGGGTTTCGAACCAGCAACCTCAGCGTTCCAGGTCAACACTTTATCCACTGAACCACCACAGGTCAGGCATGGTCCAGATTCTTTTATTTTATTTTTTATTCATTTTAGAAAGGAGAGAGAGAGAGAGGAGAGAGAGAAGGGGGGGAGGAGCAGAAAGCATCAACTCCCATATGTGTCTTGACCAGGCAAGCCCAGGGTTTCGAACCCGCGACCTCAGCACTTCCAGGTCGACGCTTTATCCACTGCGCCATCACAGGTCAGGCCATGGTCCAGATTCTTAATCACTGCACTATGCTGCTTCTCATAGAGAAGGTGATCAGCAAATGCTTGTTGAATAAAAGTTTGTTAAATAATTGTCACTACTAGGCCCTGGCCGGTTGGCTCAGCAGTAGAGCGTCGGCCTGGCGTGCAGGAGTCCCTGGTTCGATTCCCGGCCAGGGCACACAGGAGAGGCGCCCATCTGCTTCTCCACCCCTCCCCCTCTCCTTCCTCTCTGTCTCTCTCTTCCCCTCCCGCAGCCGAGGCTCCATTGTAGCAAAGATTGCCCGGGCGCTGAGGATGGCTCTGTGGCCTCTGCCTCAGTCACTAGAATGGCTCTGGATGCAACAGAGTGACGCCCTAGAGGGGCAGAGCATCGCCCCCTGGTGGGCATGCCGGGTGGATCTCGGTCGGGCGCATGCGGGAGTCTGTCTGACTGCCTCCCTGTTTCCAACTTTGGAAAAATGAAAAAAAAAAGTAATTGTCACTACTGAAGCATTGTTTTTTTCCATTTACACTGGGACACAAGTGGATTTCCACTTTTGGACCTGGGCACTTTTCCAGTCACTCTTGTAAGCCAAATAGAAGGCCCTTTGATTTTCCTGATTGGGGAACAGTCATCTGCGATCATTAGATAGGAAACACAAACATTTCCTGTAAGACTTTCCTGAACCTCAAGCTATCTCTTGTAAATTCTTTGTGGATCCCAGATGTGTCTACCCCCTGCCCCCATGCATTAACCATAATACATGCTTTGATGAATGACATGTGAGGCTTTGTGACATTTTACCATAGTTGAGAAGGCTTCAATATGGACCTCAGACTCTTCTCCTGAAGGCTCATGTGAATTTTTCTTTCTTGAGACCCACTTGGACTCCCAACATCTCTCCTGTAAGAGCCATGCTTGATAACCTCCTCAAGTTCCCAGTCACCGTGTCACTGGGTCCTCCCCACAGCTCTGTAATCAGGCTGAAGTTTGCATTATAGCAGGGATAGAGAGCAGTGACCATGCAGGAGAACCAGAGGCAGGATCCACAGCACAATCCTGTTGTCCTGCCCTTAGCCCATGACTCTTCTTCCATGATTGGCCTGGTGGTTAGATTATGCTTTCTGCTTAAATTCCACAGCTCCTGGGGTTTCCTCTCTTCTCTTCTTTCTCCCTCACTAGTTCTAGTCTACCTTTTTTTCCACTCCTGCCCCCTTTATATCCCAGCTGTGGGAATGAGGCCCCAGTTACAGCAGATTGGAGCCAGACAATGGGCCCTTATTCTGGGCAAAGAACTCCTGCAGTGTCTCCCACCCACTGAGGCCCCGCGATGTGGGCAGAGGACACTGTAGAGGGCATGAGCCATTGGCTGGCAGGACAGAGGGCAGCACTGGCTGAAAAGAGCCCTCAGGAGGTTTGCACTGTAAACACCACTCACAATAAAATCCTATCTTTCATTCCCAGCCCCATCTCTCCAGTGAGTATCTCTCCACCGTCATTCATTCTGGGCTTTTAAACATTCACCTTGGTCTGTATTCTTTCTAGGTGTTCATCTTTGCATATCACAGTCTCATTTCTTTTTTCTGTATCTTTTCTAAGCCTCTTTCGTTTTACTCCTTTGTGTAGCTTGCCTGCCTCTATTTCTTTTTTCTTTTCGTTCTTTTTTTTTTTTTTTACATAGACAGAGAGAGAGAGAGAGGGATAGATAGGGACAGACAGACAGGAATGGAAAGAGATGAGAAGCATCAATCATCAGTTTTTTGTTGTGGCATCTTAGTTGTTTAATGATTGCTTTCTCATATGTGCCTTGACCATGGGCCTTCAGCAGACTGAGTGACCCCTTGCTCAAGCCAGCGACCAAGCTGGTGCGCTTTGCTCAAACCAGATGAGCCCACACTCCAGCTGGTGACCTCAGGGTCTTGAACTTGGGTCCTCTGCATCCCAGTCCGACACTATCCACTGCGCCACCACCTGGTCAGGCTCTTTTCTTTTTTCTTAAGAGAGAGAGGTGCGGGGACAGACGGACAGGAAGGGAGAGAGATGAGAAGCATCAACTCATAGGTGCAGCACCTTAGTTGTTCATTGATTGCTTTCTCATATGTGCCTTGATGGGGGGGGGGAGCTCCAGCTGAGGCAATGACACCTTTGGCCTCAAGCCAGCAACCATGGGGTCATGTCTATGATCCCACACTCAAGCTTGCAACCCTATGCTCAAGTTGGCGAGCCTACATGCAAAGTGGCAACCTTGAGGTTTCGAGGTTGATGCTCTATCCACTGCGCCACCGTCTGGTCAGGCAAGACCCCCTCCATTTCTTATCTCTTATCTCATCATGTTCTTTTTCACCTCTCTCTTTCCATGTCTTTTTTTTTTTTTTTTTTTTTGTATTTTTCTGAAGCTGGAAACAGGGAGAGACAGTCAGACAGACTCCCGCATGCGCCCGACCGGGATCCACCTGACACGCCCACCAGGGGCGATGCTCTGCCCACCAGGGGGCGATGCTCTGCTCATCCTGGGCGTCGCCATGTCGTGACCAGAGCCACTCTAGCGCCTGGGGCAGAGGCCACAGGGCCATCCCCAGCGCCCGGGCCATCCTTGCTCCAATGGAGCCTTGGCTGCGGGAGGGGAAGAGAGAGACAGAGAGGAAGGCGCGGCGGAGGGGTGGAGAAGCAAATGGGCGCTTCTCCTGTGTGCCCTGGCCGGGAATCGAACCCGGGTCCTCCGCACGCTAGGCTGACGCTCTACCGCTGAGCCAACCAGCCAGGGCTCCATGTCTTTTTTTCTCTCCACATTTTGACTTCTCCATGTTTCTATGCCTCTGTCTCCCCATGTTTGTGTGCCTCTATGTTTAGGGCTCCCCTCTCTTGCCTTTCTTTGTCTATCCTTCCATGTGTGTCTCTGTCTCTCTCTATCTCAGCGGTTCTCAACCTGTGGGTCGTGACCCCAGCGGGGTTGCCTAAAGCCATTGGAAATACATAATGCATATCAGGTATTTACATTCCGAATCATAACTGTAGCAAAATTACAGTTATGAAGTAGCCACCAAAATTATTTTTTGGTTTGGGGTCACCGCAACATGAGGAAATGTATTGCGGGGTCACGGCATTAGAAAGGTTGAGAACCACTGCTCTATCTCCTCTCTGTTCTTCCATCCTCCAACCCCTTGACTTCATTTGGCCTGTGGACGTGAAGGACCTTCATCAGCCACCATGCTTTCCTGCTCACAAAACTCTCACTCCTTTCTGGTACATCCAGAGGGCGCTGGGACTACCACGGGAGGTTACCCCCCCCCCCCCCCCCCAGTGCAGATTTGAAAGCTGAAGCTCTGGCTGCTGGTAGCAGGCTCCCACCCCTGTGACTCTTCCTCCAAGTTTTCGTCCTGCTCTTTCTCCTGCGGTCCTGCCGGCTGCCCGATTGGGCCGGAGACAGGATTTAGGACCTCGGAGAGCTCCTGCAAGGTGCGGGGGCGGACTGGCCTTCTTTCCCGCGAGAGCAGCTTTAGAGAGGCCGCAGGAATCTCGCGAGAGCGGGTGCGGGCAGGGGCGGTGCGGGCGCGCGCGGAGTTGGCCCCTGGCCCGCGCGTTCTCGGTTTCCAACCCCGGAGCCGCTCGTGGCTGGCTGGGCTTCGCATCGCCAGGTGCAGCGCAGCACAGGGCAGCGCCGTGGCCTTTTGGCAGCCGAACGACAGCAGTGAGTCTGGGCCCGAATGATCGGAGAAGGGCTTTGCAGGGGAGCTGAGCGCAGGGGCGAGAGGGGATCACCCCCTCTGCAGCTCTGTACCCCCCCGCCCCGCTTCACCTTTGGATGAGGGAGGGCAGGCCTAGATGCTGGAGAGGTGGAGAGTCGAGGTCACCTTCCCTGTCCGGAGCGGGGGTGAGAGTACCACGGTGTCCCCCGGCTCTCCAACTTCCACCAACCTCATCCCCATCCCCATCCCCATCTCCCTCCGAGGGGACCCGAGCCTCGGGTGACGTCAGACCTCTGGATTCTGGAGCCTGGGTCTTGGGCCCGCTATTTCTCCCTAATTCCCCCAACCTGGAGTTCCCTGGATCCCGGCCTCCCCTTCCTGGGGCTGATGCACGCAATCGGGGCTATACAGAGGCGACTGGAGGAGGGTTAACTGTGGCCTCCCTTGGGTCCTTTCTGACAATGGGAGCCTGCAGGTGGACCCAAGTTGTTATAGCACCACCACCCCGCACACCTTCCGCCTCTCGGTGGCGACCAGCCTTTGCACGGCTGGTCTGAACAGCCTCAGGATTTGGGGCATGGGTGCACTGGCTTGAGCCTGGGGTCCTGCAGGACTGGGGTGGTGTGTTGGGTGTGCCGGATGTAGCTCGTTCCACCACTGGCAAGAGAGGGTCAAAGGATGAGGGTGAAGTGTTTGGGAGCCCGCCCCTGCCCCTGCCTCCGGGAGATCCTGGTCTGTGGGTTGGGGAAACCAAGGAGAGAATGGAAATTCATCTCAGGCGGTTTCAACCCGTGGCGCCCAGCTCTGGGATGGGGAGTTTAAGGAGGTCCAGCCAGGCAGACTTTCCCGGGGACACGAGGAGCACAGGGAGAAGTGGTGGTGGGGGGGCGGGAAACCAGTGAATAAGGGAGACTTCCTGGAGGAGGTGGAATTTGGATGGGAGGAGAGGCAAGAGAAGGCCTTCTTGGAGAATGGTACGTATGGGCAAAGGCATAGAGGTGGACTTAAGCACAGCTGTTGGGGAGTCTGCTTGTGGGCCCAGCCATGTGAGTCAGGGCGTTGGGGGAGTCTGAAGAATTTTTGCAGCTGGTTTTGCCTCCAAGGGATAGGGCTCAGAAAGAGGGAGATGGTTCTTGTAGGGGTATTACTGATGGACATGATTTTGTTTGGGGCTCACAAGTCTTGCTAGTTGAGATTTGATCTGAGTTTGGTGAGCCTGAAGGACAAGTCCCCAGAGCTGCCAGAGGACTGTCTCTGGGGAAATGGGCCACAGAAACAGGGTGTTCCTAGGTCCACAAACCCTTGGAGTCCTCTCCCTGGCTGGCTGGCCACCTCTGAACAAGTTCATTCCTCTCTCTGGGCAGCTCTTTGCCAGCACCTTTTTCTAGGGTTGAAGTAAAAGGATTAAGTACTGACCTCTCTTGAGGAAGCTGCTTGCTCTATTTTAGAGCCTCCCTGCCTGTTCTTCTCCCATTTCCTTTTCTCCTCACTCTCTCAACCTCCCTCTCCCTTCCCCACCCCACCCCGAAGAAGTTCCTCTAGACCCTGCACTTCCTTCCTGACTGATAGACAACCTGGACTCTCTGAAGGTTTCCTGGAGATGTGGGCATCAGGGTTGGCAGAAGTAGTGGGCTTAGCCCCATTGGGGACGGGCATCTGTTACTCCTCTTTCACCCTTTCGGAGGGTATCCAAGTCTTGAGCAAGAACATAGATTGACAGTGCTCTGCATCCTATCCTGTGTAGGGTCCCTCCTGGAAGCCCCATCCATGAGAGACTGAGGGAGAGGTTTGATGAGAATGAGTGACTGGTTGGTGCCCAATCTCTGGTTAAGCAGTGGGATGTATAGCAGGAATGTTTGGAGAGGTTTCGCAGGAGGGGTGGGCTGTAAGAAGATAGTAGAACTTAGAGGAGCTGACAGGGCTCTGGTTTAGTGGCACTGGAAGCAGAGGAGGGTAGCTTGACATGATCTCATGCTTGAAGCTGGTTGTGTGGGAAGCAGATCAGCCTGTAGTAGAAAAGCCAAGGGTAGTGAGGCAGGCAGTTTGTAGCTAATTGACCCAAAGCCTTGAATGCCAGGCACAGAATCAGTAGGGGCTACTGAATAGTCATCATAGGATAGTGATAGTAATCCCAGGAGAGTGCTGGTTTCTGAACGTGATCACAGTTCTGGGACTTTGTGGTGGGGGGTGGGCGAAGGGGACCAGAGGTAGAACAAGAAGGAGGAACTTCCATCTTAGATAGGCTCTGGGCACCCTGGAAGAAAATGACCATTTCTGTGCCAAGGATGAGGGGTTCGTGCTAGGGAAGGGGGGGGGGGTGAGATCTGGAGCTAGCCCCCAGGTCTCTGGCCTAATCTGAGACCAAGTTTGAGTCCCTTTTCTCTGCCATTGCCATGGGCCTCACTCTCTGTCCTCCCAGCTGAACAGTAAGAAATGGAATAAATTATAATTTGGGTTTTTAACAAACAAAATTCAGGTAGTATTTGCTATCTTATTTAGAAATTCTTCCCTTCTTCCCAAGAGCTCTTCATTCCATGTCATGGGAGGAGTATTCCAAACAGGACTACTCTCCCAAAATCCTTTACTCATAGAAAGGGTGATTAGGGGTTTGTGGGAGAAATGGAACCATACTCATGTTTTCCCACGTCTTGAGTCCCAGTAGAACAAGGGTCGGGAACCTATGGCTCGCGAGCCAGATGTGGCTTTTTTTTTAAAAAAAGATTTTATTTATTCATTTTAGAGAAGGGGGGAGAGAGAGAGAGAGAGAGAGAGAGAGAAAAGGGGCAGAGAAGGGGGGAGGAGCAGGAAGCATCAACTCCCATATGTGCCTTGACTGGGCAAGCCCAGGGTTTCGAACCGGCGACCTCAGCATTCCAGGTCAACGCTTTATCCACTGTGCCACCACAGGTCAGGCAGATGATGTGGCTCTTTTGATGACTGCATCTGGCTCGCAGACAAATCTTTAATTAAAAAAATAATAACATTAAAAATATAAAACATGTTCATGTATTACAATCCATTCATTTCCTACTGCTCATGGTCATGGTTGCGGGTGGCTGGAGCCAATCATAGCTGTCCTCCAGGACAACACCAGATTTTTATTGGATAATGAGTAAAGTACACAGGTCGTTGTATGGCTCTCACGGAATTATATTTAAAAATATGTGGTGTTCATGGCTCTCTCAGCCAAAAAGGTTCCCGACCCCTGCAGTAGAAGGAGGAAGGATCCTAGTCTAATGTGCCTACTCTGTGCTACGGATGCCTGCCCTCTGTCTCCCGAGGTACCAATGTCCTTTTGCTGTTTTCCCTTCTAACTGTACCAGCTTGTAAATAGGCTCATCTCCTATCAGGAAAAATCTTCCTAACTCGATGTTCTCCACTAGTTGCTGCTGTTTTAAACTGGTGGCTTTGTCTTATAAAAATGATATACTGTATGACCATTGTAGAAATCTCAGAAAATAAAAGATAAAAAAGAAAGCAAACAACTTAAAATCTTTCTATTGAGAGATGACTGTCTGACCTGTGGTGGCACAGTGGATAGAGTGTTGGAATGCTGAGGTTGCCGGTTTGAAACCCTGGGTTTCCGGGTCAAGGCACATATGAGAAGCAACTACTGTGAGTTGATGGTTTATGCTCCTCCCTGCCTCCCCTTTCTTTCTCTTTCCTCTCAAAAAAAAAAAAAAAAAAAAAAAAAAGATGACTATTTATTACAGTGTTGTCACTGATATTCTGTGTGTATGTATATTAAAATTTCAGCCAAGTTTAAAATTTTTATTTATTGATTTTGGAGAGAGAGAAAAAGGGAGAGAAAGAAACATTGATTTGTTGTTCCCCTTATTTATGCAATCTTTGGTTGATTCTTATGTGTGTCCTAACCAGGGATTGAACCTACAACCTTGGCATATCGAAACAACGCTCTCACCAACTGAACTACCGGGCCAAGGCTCAGCCAAATGTTTTGGAAGTCTGCTTTGCTAGACTTGTTCCTTCTTTGTCTCCCTCTTGTTTTCCTCTTTTCTTTTTTCCTAGAGAGAGACAGAGAGAGGGACAGGTAGGGACAGACAGACAGGAAGGGAGAGAGATGAGAAAATTCTTTGTTGTGGCACCCTAGTTGTTCATTGACTGCTTTCTCATTTGTGTCTTGATGGGGGGGGGGGCGGGGGGGTGCTACAGCAGACCGAATGACCCCTTGCTCGAGCCAGCAACCTTGGGCTCAAGCTGGTGAGCCTTGCTCAAACCAGATGAGACTGTGCTCAAACCGGTGATCTCGAAGTTTCGAACCTGGGTCCTCCACATCCCAGTCCAATGCTCTACTACCTGGTCAGGCTTGTTTTCCTCTTTTCTTAGCAGCATGGTCTCTATATCCACCACTCCCTGAAGCTGTGACCTCCTAATTGCCAGAACAGCCATGTCACACCTGACTGCTCCATAACCATGGATGTTGTTGACCCGGTTGACCAGTCATTAAAAAGATTGTGATAGCCTGACCGGGCGGTGGCGCAGTGGATAGAGTGTTGGACTGGGATGCGGAAGACCCAGGTTCAAGACCCCAAGGTTGCCAGCTTGAGTGAGGGCTCATCTGGTTTGAGCAATGCTCACCAGCTTGAGCCCAAGGTCGCTGGCTTGAGCAAGGGGTTACTCCATCTGCTGAAGGCTCGTAGTCAAGGCACGAATGAGAAAGCAGTCAATGAACAATTAAGGTGTTGCAATGCGCAACTAAAAACTAATGATTGATGCTTCTCATCTCTCCATTCCTGTCTGTCTGTCTCTGTCTATCCTTCTCTCTTACTCTCTTTGTCTCTATAAAAAATATATATATATTGTGATAACTCACCTGTATTCACTGACATGAAAAAATTTCATGACATTGTTTAGTGGAAAAAAACAGGTTGTAAAACAGCATAGATAAAAGGGTCTCATTTTTGTCATACATACATTAAAAACCAAACCCAAAAACCTGAAGGTGAAAACTATTAAAGGGTTGGCCTCTGAGAAGGTGGATTTTGAAAGAACTTCTTTCTACTTTATGCACTTTAATTTTTTTAGTTTGCAGAAACATAGCTGAAAAGCAACATATTTTCATTTTATTAAAAAGAAAACTTTGAGGCCCTGCCAGTTGGCTCAGTGGACAAAGCGTCAGCCTGGCGTGTGGGTGTCCTGGGTTCAATCCCCAGTCAGGGCACATAAGAGAAGCGACCATCAGCTTCTCTTTCACTGTCCTTTCTAAGGCCTTGAGCCTGCCTGCATCTGCCTGCACCATGTTCTTCCTACCTTTTAGGATCTAGGTTTATCTTACCTCCTTGCACTGGACCCCAGGCTTCTCTGCTCTTTTCAGGGTTTACATCTGTCTGTTGGCAACTGTCCCCTGGGTCCTTTGCATCTCTAGCTTATTTCCATCTTCAACAGACAACCTTCAGCCATCGTTGCCCTTCCTGGACCCCATATTCCACCTACGTAGTATTCTCTCTCTCTAGTTTCTTCCTAGGCATAAGGCAGCCTTCTTCAAAAAAGCTGTCTATACCTGCTTTCCTGTTCAGCTGTGTATCTATATAATTTGGTTGCTACTCCCATTCCCAGGCCACCAAGACAATTCTTGCTGAAATCACAGATGACTTGACATTACTGAGTATAAGGAGTACTTTCATCCCAGCCCTTTACATGCTGTTGTATTTGTTCATTGTCTGTTCCTGAACTTGGAGAATCCCCTCTCTTATTTATTTATTTATTTATTTATTTAGACATACATACATACATAGACAGAGAGAGGGACAGACAGGAAGAGAGAGAAATGAGAAGCATCAGTTCTTCATTGCGGCACCTTAGTTGTTCAATGATTGCTTTCTCATATGTGCCTTGACCGGTGGGGGGGGAATGACTACAGGAGAGCAAGTGACTCCCTGCTCAAGCCAGTGACTTGGCCTCAAGTTAGCAACCTTGGGCTTCAAGCCAATGACCATGGGGTTACATCTATGATCCCACGCTCAAGCGGTGAGCCCGTGCTCAAGCTGGATGAGCCTGCACTCAAGCCGGCAACCTTGGAGTTTTGAACCTGGGTCCTTTGTGTCCCAGTCTGACACTCTATTCACTGAGCCATTGCCTGGTCAGGCATCCTTGTCTTCTGATGTTCCTCCTGCTTCATGGACCACATCCTCTCCTTCTTTGCCAGCTCACACTCTTTTGCTGGACTTTTCATTATCTTTTTTTTTTTTTTTTTTTGGAACAGGCATTACATTCACATGATTCCTAATTTGAAAGATTGTCCCAAATTTTATCAGTTCTGAGATGAACATTTTGATATTTCCAAAAATATTTTGATGTTTGTGTCTTAAATTTTTTGGCATCTTACAAGTTGGCAGTTTTTTTGTTTTCTTTTGGAAAATAAAATTAACAATCTGCCTTAAGATCCATGAATGCTTGGGTAAGATGGTATAAAGATACATACTAAAAAAAACAAAAAAGAACAAAAAAACCAAAACAAAACAAAAAAGATACATACTAACACCCCCCCACCTGCTCCACATCTGTTCAGTTTCTCTGTCCCCTAGGGAAGCCACAGTTATTTTTCTCTTGATATCCTACTAGAGATTCTTTGTGTATTTATTTCCAAATACAAATATATAGAGGGTAGAACAAAAGTAAATTCACAGTTGTTCCTATGGAAAATAATACAAGAACTAATAAATAATAATAATACAAGAATAACTGTGTTTTGCATACTCACAACTCTAAACCCACTTTTGACCTGTATCTCATCAGGGGGTGTGTGTGATGTCCTTGGGTCCTGTTATCAGAAATAGGAAGTTCGGTTGCTTGGTCTGCCAGATCTTCTCATTATTATTATTTTTTGTATTCTTCTGAAGTGAGAAGCGGGGAGATGACAGACTCCGCATGTACCCGACTGGGATCCACCCAGCAAGCCCACTAGGAGGTGATGCTCCTTTGCAACCGGAACCACTCTAGTGCCTGAGGCGGAGGCCATGGAGCCATCCTCAGCACCAATGGAGCCTTGGCTGTGGGAGAGGAAGAGAGAGACAGAGAGAAAGGAGAAGGGGAAGGGTAGAGAAGCAGATGGGCGCTTCTCCTGTGTGCCCTGGCCGCAGATCTTCTCATTATTGAAGTACTTTTTCTCTGTTGGATTAACAAATAATCTAGGAATGGCCCTCAAACTGTGTGACTCTCCTGTTAGTAGCCATCCATCATCCTTGCTTATATCAGTTTTTATACAAGGGTTGTAAATGGTGATTTAAAAGACATTCCGTGATTCTGTCCATTATTAGAACTTTCCCTTTCCCCTTTCCTTTTTTTAGTGAGAAAGAGAGAGAGGCAGACAAAGACAGACAGGGAGGGAGAGAGATGAGAAGCATCAATTTGTAGTTGTGGCACTTTAGTTGTTCATTGATTGCTTTCTCATATGTGCCTTGATGGGGCGGGAGGCTCCAGCCAAACCAGTGACCCCTTGCTCAAGCTTCACCCAGATTCACCAGTTGTTAAACTTTGCCATTTTTGCTTTGATTCTGTCTATATCTATCCCTTCATCATTTCTTCTATTTTTTTTACAGTATAAAATTTTTACATATAGAATTATCCAGCTGGACTCAGCTTAGATGATCCCAATTTTGTTGGCAACATCCAAAGCATTGTAAGTCAGGAGCCAGTCAACATATGCCTCCTTTTCTGCATCAGGCCTGATCAGGGTATTGATCTTGGCCACAGCAATGCCCTGACCTAGAGCATCTTCACAGCCTGTGTGATCTGGTGCTTGTTGGCCTTGATGTCCACAGTGAACACAAGTGTATTGTTGTTTTCTCTCTTCATTGGTGCACTTGGTGGTCAAGGGGAACTTGACAATGGCATAGTGGTCAAACTTGTTTCTCCTTAGGGTGGTCTTCAGAGGCTATTTGGGCTGCTGTTGGAGCCGCAGTGCCTCTGGCTATGTGAAGGTAGGTGACTTGTGGATGGTTTTTTTGTGGCTGTGGATGCCTCTCAGCACTGCTTTCTTTGTCTTCAAAGCCTTTGTTTTAACTTTAGCTCTGGAGGAAGGGCAGGGGTTTCCTTCTTTGCTTTCAGCACCATCTTTGTGAAAAAGCCCTTTGTCACTTAAAATTTTTTTTTGAAAAGACTACTTTTACATTTCTTTTTTAAAAATTTTATAGATTGATTTTAGAGAGAGAGGAAGGGAGAGAGACACAGAAACATTGATCTGTTCCTATATGTGCTTTGACTAGGATGGAACCCACAACCTTTGCATATCAGGGCAATGTCCTAACTAACCAAGCCATCTGCCCCGGGCCTTTCATCATTTCTTATTTTATGAACTATTTGAAGTGACCTCATGATACTTTACCCCCAAACATTGGATCACATATCTCCTAAGAACAAGGACATTCTCCTACATAACCTAGATACAACATTATCACCCTAGAAATGTAACATTGACACAATAATATTTTCCAGTTTAGACTCTATATTCAAGTTTCCTTTGTTACTTGGTTCTTTACAGTGTTTCCCCCAGTCAAGGATTCCACACTGGTTTTCATTGCCATGTATCTTTTGTCTCCGTTAGTTTAGACATTCCTTTATTTTCTTAAAAATTATTTTTGTCAGCCCTGGCCGGTTGGCTCAGCGGTAGAGCGTCGGCCTGCTGTGCGGGAGACCCGGGTTCGATTCCCGGCCAGGGCACATAGGAGAAGCGCCCATTTGCTTCTCCACCCCCCCCCCCTTCCTCTCTCTCTCTTCCTCTCCCGCAGCCAAGGCTCCATTGGAGCAAAGATGGCCCCGGGCGCTGGGGATGGCTCCTTGGCCTCTGCCCCAGGCGCTAGAGTGGCTCTGGTCGCGGCAGAGCGAGAGCATCGCCCCTGGTGGGCGTGCCGTGTGGATCCCGGTTGGGCGCATGCGGGAGTCTGTCTGACTGTCTCTCCCCGTTTCCAGCTTCAGAAAAATACAAAAAAAAAAAAAAATTTTTTTTTTTCTTTTAGGATGTTGGCATTTTTTTAACAGTCCAGGTCAGTTTAGGTTTTAGAATGCTATACGACTTGGATTTGTCTGATTGTTCCTCTTGATTTAATTCAGGTTAAACATTTTGGAGCAGGAATACTATACTGGTGGTGCTCTGACCATCTCTCTGCATCATATTGAGAGGCCTAGTGTTGTCTGTCTGTCCCATTATTGATGAGGTCTTTTTTTTTTTTTTAGAGAGGCAGGGAAAGAGAGACAGGAACATCGAGCTATTCCTATATGTGCCCTGACTGGGGATCGAAAGGTTAAATTTGATCATCAGGTTAAGGTAGCATCTGCTGGCTTTCTTCACAGTAAAGGTGCTTGTTAGCTTTGATAATTAAGTCATCTTTGGGCTAGTACATTGAGACTCTGTTACTCTTTCTACCAACAAGCTTTCACTTAGTGAATGGTTTAGCATGTTTTGACAATCCTTACCTGAATTAGCTATTTCCTTAGTGAATTCAAAATTGGGAGAGCCTTCTAATTCTGTTACTTTTTTTACATTTCTAGCTAAGCATTCTTCTGCAAAGAAGAGCTTTTTTTCCTTCCTCCCTCTCTTTTTAAAAATAAGAGTGTCACTTTGGACTCATGAATTATTTTTTAAAATTCAGTGTGTCATATTATTGTTATTATTACTTTTAATACTCTTAATTGTCCCAAATTTGGCTCCTTCAAACTAGTGTCCTTTTGACATGCCTCCATTTATTGAATGTCTGTTTCTGGCACTACAAGATGTTCTAGACCCTAATAAGGGGATAGCCTTGTACTTGTCTTGGCTTGGGACCAGCCTTATATTGTAGTAAGGTACCAAAAAGCTGAAAAATTAATATTGATATTCTAGAAGGAAAGGTCAGGCTTTCCTGTTATGTCCTTCCTTTGGGGAGGGGAGGGAGAAGAATGTAGAAGTTTCTGGCTTGTAAGAATAATGGATCATTTAGTTTTAAATCTAAAATAAAGGTTAACCTAGAAACTTCTTCTCTTTCAATGGGAGGCAGAATTTTACATACCACCTTGCATTGATTGTAGTTCCTCCCCCTTCCTGGAATCTTTTTTTTTGTTGATTGACTCTCTAATGCTAATACTAAAGGTCATTAATGGCAGCCCTCTTTTTTTTTTTTAATTTATTTTTTACAGAGACAGTGAGTCAGAGAGAGGGATAGACAGGGACAGACAGGAACGGAGAGAGATGAGAAGCATCAATCATTAGTTTTTCATTGTGCGTTGCAACACCTAGTTGTTCATTGATTGCTTTCTCATATGTGCCTTGACCGCAGGTCTTCAGCAGACCGAGTAACCCCTTGCTGGAGCCAGCGACCCTGGGTTCAAACCAGTGGGCTTCTTGCTCAAACCAGATGAGCCCGTGCTCAAGCTGGTGACCTCGGGGCCTCGAACCTGGGTCCTCTGCATCCCAGTCCGACGCTCCATCCACTGCGCCACCGCCTGGTCAGGCCCTTCCTGGAATCTTGAGAGTAAAATACCTCTAGGCTAGTGAGGGAATATGAACCCTGAAAGATTTGTAAACATCTTTGATTGTGTTACCTTGAAAGTCTTACTATTTCTGTATATCCCCTAAACAAATGTTGTCAGCTTGTGCCATGATGTCATATTCTTCCCCGCCCATGTGTAATCAAGGGTATATAAACAACCCCTGAAATATTTTTGGGAGGCACATGATTTGGGCTTCCAGACTGCCCCATGTCAGCTATATGTGGCCGACATATTTAATAAATCTCCTCCTTTAATAAAACTCTTCAAAATTCATCTGGACTTGGTGTCTCTACGTAAGAGACACTGCGGATTTGAGGTATGGGTACTTTACAACAATATATGTTTTTAAGTCATCTTTCATACTGATGCCTCCAATTCCAGTCCAACATCACAGGTCTCTTTTTTTTTTTAACCTTCCCACATTTAATCATTTAATATTTTATCTTCATTGAGAACCCAGGTTCCCAGTAACACACATCTACTCATATGCATTCTCCTATACTACACATTAAAAAGTTTCAAATTCACTCCATTCTAACCAACCCTAACAGTGAACCTGTTAACACATAAGATACATAAGATATTCTTCCAGTTATTTTTGTCCTTGAGATATAACTCTCTTGAGAATACACAGCAAAGTTCATTGGCTACTTCTTTTTGATCATGGTTGTATAAGGTTTATGTGTTTTTGTTCATTTCAACTTCAGAGTTTACTTTTAATTCTGGTATAAGCTTTTGAGTATGTAAGACATTACGTGTATGAAAGTAGGTGTGAAATATCTTTGCACAGAGAAGTTTCATGACTTAGCCTAGCTCGTCCATCATGTAACCATGACATTTGTTTCTGATTTATTCTTCCTGTGTTTCTTTTGCAAAAAAATAAGCAAATTAATACAAATGTTCTTCTTTCTTTCTTTCTCTCTCTCTTTTTCTTTTTGACAGATACAGAGAGAGTCAGAGACAGGGACAGCTAGGGACAGACAGGAAGGGAGAGAGATGAGAAATATCAATTCTTTGTTGCAGCACCTTAGCTGTTCAATGATTGCTTTCTCATATGTGCCTTGACCCGGGGGCTCCAGCAGAGCAAGTGACCCCTTGTTCAAGCTAGCGACCTTGGATCAAACCAGCGACCTTAGGCTTCAAGCCAGTGACCTTACGGCTCAAGCCGGCGACCATGGGGTCATGTCTGTGATCCCACGCTCAAGCGAGCGACCCTGCACTCAAGCCGGATGAGCCCACACTGAAACTTTATAAGCCTGTGCTCAAGCCGGCGACCTTGGGGTTTCAAACCTGGGTCCTCTGTGTCCCAGTTCGATGCTTTATCCACTGCGCCACTGCCTGGTCAAGCTCTCTTTATTTCTTTTTTCTTTGTATTTTTCTGAAGTGAGAAGCTGGGAGGTAGAGAGACAGACTCCCGCATGTACCCAACTGGGATCCACCCAGCAAGCCCACTAGGGGGCGATGATCTACCCATCTGGAGCATTGCTCTGTTGCAACTTGAGCTGTTCTAGTGCCTTAGGCTGAGGCCATGGAGCCGTCCTCAGTGCCTGGGCCAACTTTGCTCCAATGGAGCCTTGGCTGCAGAAGGGGAAGATAGAGATAGAGAGAAAGGGATAGGGGGAGGGGTGGAGAAGCAGATGGGTGCTTCTCCTGTGTGCCCTGGCCGGCAAATGAACCCGGGACTTCCACATGCTGGGCTGACGCTCTACCACTGAGCCAACCGGCCAGGGCCTGGCCTCTCTTTATTTCTTACATAAATGGTTGCATACTATTTATACTTGTCTGCACTTTGTTTTTTGCACTTGAACAGTGTATCCTAGAAATCATTCCATAGCAGTCCAGAGAGAGCACCTTCATTCTTTTTTACTTTTATGTAGTACTCCATTAAATGATGTACCATAGTTCATTCCAGTGGTTGCATTTAGGCTGTTTCCGGCATTTTGCTGCTGCAAAATATTGTCATATTGAATAATGTATACTTGTTTTTTATTTGTGGGTAAATAAACAGAAGTAGGATTTCCTTCTGGGTCAAAAGGAAAATAGATTTATATTCTCCTCTCCCCCTTTTATTTTTATTTATTTATTTATTTATTTATTTCATTTTTCCGAAGCTGGAAACGGGGAGGCAGTCATCAGACTTCCACATGCGCCCGACCGGGATCCACCCGGCATGCCCATCAGGGGGCGATGCTTTGCCCCTCTGGGGCGTCGCTCTGTTGCATCCAGAGCCATTCTAGTGCCTGAGGCAGAGGCCACAGAGCCATCCCCAGCGCCCGGGCCATCTTTGCTCCAATGGAGCCTCGCTGCGGGAGCGGAAGAGAGAGACAGAGATGAAGGAGAGGGGGAGGGGTAGAGAAGCAAATGGGCGCCTCTCCTGTGTGCCCTGGCCGGGAATCGAACCCGGGACTCCTGTACTCCAGGCCGACGCTCTACCGCTGAGCCAACGCCAGGGCTCCCCCTTTTATTTTTAAATATGAAAAGTAGCATATTACTGTATATAGACTGTTCTACATCTTGCATTTTTTTCAATGACTAGAAATTGTGGCGATCTTTGCATCTCAGTGTTTTTTATTTAATTAGCCGC
Organism: Saccopteryx bilineata; assembly: GCF_036850765.1. Lineage (NCBI taxonomy): Eukaryota > Metazoa > Chordata > Mammalia > Chiroptera > Emballonuridae > Saccopteryx > Saccopteryx bilineata. Next base: position 130,710,232 of record NC_089493.1, read on the forward strand.
AGAGAATTTAAAAAAATAGCTGCAGAACTGTCTGTTGTTTGACCTTACCATTTATTTAATCTGCCCCCTGTTGATGACATGTCAATTGTTTCCAGTCATTTGATATTACAAATACTGCTACAATTAATGCTGCTATAAGGGTATCATTTCATGTGGGTTCCTCTCATGCTTTTCTTTTTTCCTTTTGTGGTAGATTTTTTGGGTTTTTATATCTGTATTTGATTTTATCACAAAAGGGGCCACAAAAGACTAATTGTCCGAACTTTAAATGAATCCAGTGAAATTTGACTGGAACTCTAGGAGCTGTTTGTTTTTGTTTTTGGAGAGAGAAATAGAGAAAGAGAGGCAGGAAGAGAGAGAGATGAGAAGCATCAATTCGTAGTTGTGTCACTTTAGTTGTTCATTGGTTGCTTCTCATACATGCCTTGACTGAGGGCTCAAGCCAAGCCATTGACCCCTTGCTCAAGCCTGCAACCTTGGGCTTCAAGCCAGTGACCATGGGTTTCAAGCCAGTGACCATGGGGTTATGCTTATGATTCCACACTCAAGCCAGCGACCCTGTGCTCAAGCTGGTAAGCCCATGCTCAAGGCAAAGACCTCAGGGTTTCAAACCTGAGTCCTCAATGTCCCAGGTTGACGTTCTATCCACTGCACCACCACCTGGTCAGGCCAGGTTTTTTTGTTTTTTTTTTTTAAACAAACTTTTTTGTTTTAGAATTAGGAAGAGAGAGGGCCCTGGCCGGTTGGCTCAGGGGTGGAGCGTCAGCCTAGCGTGCGGAGGACCCGGGTTCGATTCCCGGCCAGGGCACACAGGAGAAGCGCCTATTTGCTTCTCCACCCCTCCGCCGCGCCTTCCCCTCTGTCTCTCTCTTCCCCTCCCGCAGCCAAGGCTCCATTGGAGCAAAGATGGCCCGGGCGCTGGGGATGGCTCTGTGGCCTCTGCCTCAGGCGCTGGAGTGGCTCTGGTCGCAACATGGCGACGCCCAGGATGGGCAGAGCATCGCCCCCTGGTGGGCAGAGCGTCGCCCCATGGTGGGCGTGCCGGGTGGATCCCGGTCGGGCGCATGCGGGAGTCTGTCTGACTGTCTCTCCCTGTTTCCAGCTTCAGAAAAATACAAAAAAAAAAAAAAAAAAAAGAATTAGGAAGAGAGAGAGAGAAACAGTGATTTTTGTTTTCACTTATATGTGCTCTAAATCAGGGATTGAACCTGCAACCCTGGAATGTGGGGACAACGTTCTAACCAACTGAGCAACCCAGCCAGGGCTTTAAAGCAATTTTTTTAAAGCAAACTTTTAATTGAAGTATAACTAATAGGAGAAGTGCACAGATCATAAATGTATGCTTGATGAAATTTTTTTTTTTTCAGAGAGAGAAGAAGGAAGAGAGAAAGAGAGAGAGAGGAGAACTTTGATTTTTTCTTCCACTTATTTATGCCATCATTGGTTGATTCTTGTATGTGCCCTGACCAGGGATTCAACCCGCAACCTTGACATGTCAAGAATGTTAGGTTGGGTCCCAGGCCCCCTTATCAAAAGCCTCAACTAACCAGTTAAACTTTAGGTGACCTGGGGCAGTTCCTGTAACTTTCCACCTGAGCAGTCCTGATTGATATCTTATGTCTGCCTGACCCTCAAACATCCTGCCAGCTAGTCATCCCCCCTTCACTTATCTGAACATCCTGTCACTTGATCAACTCCACCCTCCCTCTCCCATTGTTTAACTGCCACAGGCAACAGAACTTTTTCCCGGGTAGCAGGAAGTACCACCAAATCCTGTTCTGTATAGGATAAAGCTTTTCATCTTCTCATTGCTTATGCTACTAGGGTCTCAGCCCACCTGTTCACAGATACATAAATAATTTTTTAAAGACTGTATTTATTCATTTTTAGAGAGGAAAGAGAGAGAGAAGGGGGGAGGAACAGGAAACATTAACTCCCATATGTGCCTTGACCAAGCAAGCCCGGGGTTTTGAACCTGCAACCTCAGCATTCTAGGTCAACACTTTTATCCACTGTGCTACCACAGGTCAGGCCATAAATAAGTTTCTTGTAAAACTCATCAGGTGGCCCTGCCTAGTTTGCTCAGTGGTAGAACATTGGCTCCTGTAAAGCCAGTAGCCACGGCGACCATCACAGCAGCCTGGCCCATGCAGGTTCGCATTGGATTCGGACAGACGGTAATGAAACAATGGAGCCAAAAACTGGTGGACCATTATCTTTAATCCTAGCTTGCACCCGGTGGGCAAGTAAAAACACACACTGGGCTCCAACCCCCACTCATACAGTGCTCACAAAGCTACTGATTTATCCGAGTTTCTTAGAATCAAAGGTTTCTAGCTCACCAGACTTATTCACCTCTATTCCCCATCTCCTTTCTCCCTTCGCAAACTCTGCACAGACTGGCTTCTCACTCAGCACTCTACCATCTTGGCTGCTTCTCTTGGCCTCCTCCACGTGGCCTTTCTCTGCTCTCCTCTCTAATGCTAATCTCAGGAACCGAGAGAGCAAGCTCCTGGTCTGCCCCACTTTATAGTATAGAAATCAAAACTTTTAATCCAATATATATACAAACAAGGAAGTCTCTGATACATAGTCACTTATCTGAGGCATAATGGGATTCCTCATGAGAGTGCACCACCCCACATCATGCAATCAGTCAAAGGTGTGAAAGACTTAGTCCCAAAACCAAGCCCCAGGCTACAAGGATCCTGCCTGCATAAGCCCGCCCCCAACACACATTAATATAATCACGCGGACCCTGGCCGGTTGGCTCAGTGGTAGAGCGTCGGCCTGGTGTGCAAAGTCCCGGGTTCGATTCCCGGCCAGGGCACACAGGAGAAGCGTCCATCTGCTTCTCCACCCCTCCCCTTCTCCTTCCTCTCTGTCTCTCTCTTCCCCTCCCGCAGCCGAGGCTCCATTGGAGCAAAGATGGCCCTGGCGCTGGGGATGGCTCCTTGGCCTCTGCCCCAGGCGCTAGAGTGGCACTGGTCCCGGCAGAGTGACGCCCCGGAGGGGCAGAGCATTGCCCCCTGGTGGGCAGAGTGTGGCTCCCTGGTGGGCGTGCCGGGTGGATCCTGGTCGGGCGCATGCGGGAGTCTGTCTCTCCCCGTTTCTAGCTTCGGAAAAATACAAAAAAATATATATATATTTTTTTTTATTTTATTATTATATATATATATATATATAATCACGACCATCCTAAGCAAGAAGGGCAACTAATTCACCTGGGCGACGGGCTTCCACGTGGACAGCACCATCTTTAACAAAGTGAGCATAATATATTTTATCTGCCCAACAAGCTCGGTGTATGGATATCCTGGGTTCTATTCCTGGTTAGGGCACAAAGGAGAAGGGACCATCTGCTTCTCCACCCATCCCCCTCTGTTGTAAAGTACTGTACCCCAGATTCTGAAAAGTACCGTACTTCACTTCAGCAGGTTTAGGTAGAGACACCAAGTCCAGATGAATTTTGAAAGGTTTTATTAAAGGAGGATATTTATTAAATATGCCGGCCACATATGGCTGACACAGGGTATCTGCAGACCCAAAGCATGCACGCTGAGTATATTCAGAGGCTGGTTACATACCCTTTGACTACATACAGGTTGGGGGAGCATGACAGCATGACACAATCATTAACAAGATTATAACATTTGTCTAGGGGATTTACAAAAAACTTCAAACTTTCAAGGTAATACAATCAAAGACATTCATAAGCCTTTTAGTATCTATCTCTCCTCCTTTGCCTAGAGGTACACATTAATCTCAGGATTCCAGGAAGGGAGGGAGAGCCAAAATCAGTGTAGAGTGGTATGTAAATTTTGTCTCTTATTGAAAGGGAAAGGGAATTCTTCAGATAACCTTAATCCTTTCAGAAAACTTAAAACCAAAGACCCTAGTGCCTGACCAGGTGGTGGCGCAGTGGATAGAGCGTTGGACTGGGATGCCAAGGACCCAGGTTCGAGACTCTGAGGTCACCAGCTTGAGCGTGGGCTCATCTGGTTTGAGCAAAAGCTCCCCAGCTTGGACCCAAGGTCACTGGCTCGAGCAAGGGGTTACTCGGTCTGCTGAAGGCCCGTGGTCAAGGCACATATGAGAAAGCAATCAATGAACAACTAAGGTGTTGCAATGCGCAATGAAAAACTAATGATTGATGCTTCTCATCTCTCCGTTCCTGTCTGTCTGTCCCTGTCTGTGACTCTCTTTCTGTCTCTGTAAAATAAACACATAAAAAATAAAAAATAAAAACAAAGACCCTAGTCATCCTTGTAAGTCAGGAGACTGGTATATCCTTTTCCCTCCATTTTCCAAAGAAAGGACAGGACAGAAAGACTTCTCCTCTTTAAAATGGTGTTGCCAATATTAACTTTTACAGTTCTCTAGCACCTTACCACATTCCCCACTGGTTTATATCTTAAGTCAAATCTTTGACTTAATTTACCAAAGAGCATGAGGCTGTAATAGATAATTAACAGACAGCATTAATAGCAATACAGTTCATTAAAGAAACAAATGTTACTGATTAATTTCCTATAAACTGCACAAACCTTTTGCAACTTACATAAAATTAAATGGCTTTTGTTTTACCCTAGTTTCCCTTTTCCCCAAAGTCTGATTAAAAAGAGTCCTTAGCCTGACCGGGCGGTAGCGCAGTGGATAGAGCGTCGGACTGGGATGCGGAAGACCCAGGTTCAAGACCCCGAGGTCTCCAGCTTGAGAGAGGGCTTATCTGGTTTGAGCAAAAAGCTCACCAGCTTGAGCCCAAGGTCGCTGGCTCAAGCAAGGGGTTACTCGATCTGCTGAAGGCCCGTGGTCAAGGCACGTATGAGAAGGCAATCAAAGAACAATTAAGGTGTTGCAATGTGCAATGAAAAACTAATGATTGATGCTTCTCATCTCTCCGTTCCTGTCTGTCTGTCCCTGTCTATTCCTCTCTTTCTGTCTCTGTAAAAAAAAAAAAGTCCTTACTTTCTTCATGCATTAGCCATACATAGACCAACCAGCTTCCGGTCTGTGGTTGGAGTAGGGCAGGGGCCCCCAAACTACAGCCCGCGGCCGCATGCGGCCCCCTGAGGCCATTTATCTGGCCCCCGCCGCACTTCCGGAAGGGGCACCTCTTTCATTGGTGGTCAGTGAGAGGAGCATAGTTCCCATTGAAATACGGGTCAGTTTATTGATTTAAATTTACTTGTTCTTTTTTTTAAATATTATATTTGTTCCCGTTTTGTTTTTTTACTTTAAAATAAGATATGTGCATTGTGCACAGGGATTTGTTCATAGTTTTTTTTATAGTCTGGCCCTCCAACGGTCTGAGGGACAGTGAACTGGCCCCCTGTGTAAAAAGTTTGGGGACCCCTGGAGTAGGGCATGCCTTCTACCTTGGCAGCAGTGGGAGTAGTCAGGATCATGGTGCGTGGACCTGTCCACGTGGGAGTCAGTCCTTGGGTGATTTACTTTTTTTTTGGCAGAGACAGAGTCAGAGAGAGGGACAGATAGGGAGAGACAGACAGGAAGGGGGAGAGATGAGAATCATCAATTCTTCGTTGCAGCTCCTTAGTTGTTCATTGATTGATTTCTCATATGTGCCTTGACCGGGGGCTACTGCAGACTGAGTGACCCCCTGCTCAAGCCAGTGACCTTGGGTCCAAGCTGTTGAGCCTTGCTCAAACCAGATGAGCCCGTGCTCAAGCTGGTGACCTCGGGGTCTCAAACCCGGGTCCCCTGTGTCCCAGTTGTATGCTCTATCCACTGCACCACTGCCTAGTCAGGTGGGTGATGTACTTCTTTACCTAGATTGAGTCCCCAGGCTGAAAGGGATGTACTGGATCTCCTGGCAGTGCTGGAAGTGCCTCTCTGACAGTCTTTTGAACAGCTTGCTGTATAACCTGCAGACCCTGAAAGTACTTAAGGAAAGAGTGGTCACGTTTATTCATGTATTTTACTTGCCCTGAACCTTTTGGGGCCTGTGGGCACCATGTAACTTCAAATTAGCTTCTAATTAATATTGGGTTCCTTTCTTACTAGCTGTGAGACTTTGGATATAAATGCAGGCCTAACATTAGAATGGGCAAGTTAAACCTGGAAAGAATTCTATATAGCAACTTCCTAACAACTGTCACTGTGGCCCCACTTCTAGTAGGAAAAGCTTCTACCTATTTGTCAATTATTTTATTAAAGTCTATTTCTAAATGTTTAGCTGGGAAAACTCCTTTCCTGTTTCTTTTTATAATTCCCTTATTTTGCTTAGTATTCACTTGGACATAAACCACTCAGATATTATGCGTTCTGTAATAGATTCCAAGTCTGGCTTTTCTAATTATTCCTTTCCTGTTGGCAAAATCTTTTTCTAATTGGTTTTGAATAAACCTTTTGGCAATAAGGGTCCTAAAAACTCCACTGATTTTGCGTGGCATTTTTCTACTCATTTAAATTCCTATGTTCTGATTTTGAGGCAGACTGGAAAAATATAAAATAAACAATAAAATTAAAACAGCTAATGTTAGCCCTGGCCGGTTCAGCCTGGCGTGCGGGAGTCCCGGATTCGATTCCTGGCCAGGGCACACAGGAGAAGCACCCATCTGCTTCTTACCCCTCCCCCTCTCCTTCCTCTGTCTCTCTCTTCCCCTCCTGCGGCCGAGGCTCCATTGGAGCAAAGATGGCCCGGGCACTGGGGATGGCTCCTTGGCCTCTGCCCCAGGCGCTAGAGTGGCTCTGGTCGCAACAGAGTGACACCCCGGAGGGGCAGAGCATCGCCCCCTGGTGGGCAGAGCGTCGCCCCCTGGTGGGCGTGCCGGGTGGATCCCGGTTGGGCGCATGCGGGAGTCTGTCTGACTGTCTCTCCCGTTTCCAGCTTCGGAAAAGTACAAAAAAACCACAAAAAACAAAAAAACAAAAACAGCTAATGTTAACAAATACTATAACAAGTGTCCTAACACAATGAAGTGACCAAAGCCCACTAGATTATCAAACAAAGTTCTAAATATAACAGGATTCAAAAATTCTTACAGTCTTGAATGTCCTTAACATGTTAACGTAATTTCACTAAGTCCATGTTGACACCATTATTGTTTTATATTATTTACAAATGTAATCCAATTCCTACTTCAGTCTGAGGATTGTCCCAAAGAGCAGGAGTCACACATATTCAGGTAAAGTCCACAAGGCACTGGAGTTGTGGTCACATTCCACACTCTGCAGCTAGAGTCTAAGTCCCAATGACCACTGCTTCTAACTGGCAATGATTCAGGTAGATTGGAAAAGCTGTCTGCGGCACATATAGAGAGAGAGCTTTCATTTTCTTTAAACTAGAGCAGGGGTTGGGAACCTTTTTGGCTGAGAGAGCCATGAACGCCACATATTTTAAAATGTAATTCCATGAGAGCCATACAACAACCCGTGTACATTACGCATTATCCAATAAAAATTTGGTGTTGTCCCAGTGGACAGCTGTGATTGGCTCTAGCCACCCACAACCATGAACATGAGCGGTAGGAAATGAATGGATTGTAACACATGAGAATGTTTTATATTTTTAACATTATTATTTTTATTAAAGATTTGTCTGCGAGCCAGATGCAGCCATCAAAAGAGCCACATCTGGCTCGCGAGCCATAGGTTCCTGACCCCTGAACTAGAGAGATGAACCCAGGGGGTCTTTCCCTGGGGCTCTGCAAATGTGACATGGTAAGGAGAACCTTGGGTTACACTATGTTGGGGTTTCAGAGGTAAATTTATTTAAATTAGGAGCAGGTCCCAGCCTAAAATAGGCATGGGGCATTGAGACAAGAGGAATAAAGGAGACACTATACATTAAACAAAGCAACAAAAATTAAGACTGTCAATACCCACAATAGAGATCTTTGAGGGATAAATAAAACTTGAATATTAGGCAAGGTATAGTAAATGGCCCTTGTGTTTACAAGGAATGAGATCAGTTTACCTGCTGGAAGAAATACCCTAGGCTCATCCACGGTGACGTGAGGTGGGGCCAATGGCACTGGGCACCTTTCCCCTTCAGTGGCAAGTCCCAGTAGGCTGGGCAAGGTCAGGTCACAGGTGACTGGATCAGGGCTGGAAAAGACTGAACCCTCCCTCCGTGGAATGAGGGGGCAGCTTACCTTCTTGTGTCCCTTTTTCCCACAGCAAAGGTATGTCCCTGGTGGGACTGAGAAGCCTAGCAGGCTTTAGCTTAATGACCTTTCTTTCCATTCTTGAAGCAAGGCCCTGATGGAATTCTATGAAGCCCCTTCGGGGTGCTGGAGCCTTTAAGGGCGTATGCCAAGAGCTGGTATATTCCTGATCTCTTTTGGGCTCTATTTGCCTTTTCTGTTCCTTTCTTGGTCATTATAGACCTTAAAAGCCATGCTCAGCCCTGGCCGGTTGGCTCAGCGGTAGAGCGTCGGCCTGGCGTGCAGGAGTCCCGGGTTCGATTCCCAGCCAGGGCACACAGGAGAGGCGCCCATTTGCTTCTCCACCCCTCCCCCTCTCCTTTCTCTCTGTCTCTCTCTTCCCCTCCCGCAACGAGGCTCCATTGGAGCAAAGATGGCCCAGGTGCTGGGGATGGCTCCTTGGCCTCTGCCCCAGGTGCTAGAGTGCCTCTGGTCGCGACAGAGCGACGCCCCAGAGGGGCAAAGCATCGCCCCCTGGTGGGCATGCCGGGTGGATCCCGGTTGGGCACATGTGGGAGTCTGTCTGACTGCCTCCCCGTTTCCAGCTTCGGAAAAATGAAAAAAAAAGAAAAAAATAAAAAGCCATGCTCAGAAGATCTCGCTGATGGGCTGGAGGACCCTTTTCTGTCTATATTAACTTTTGGAAAAAGAGAAAAACGGTGTTATTAGCTGGATCAAATAATAGAGGGTAGAGCCTGACCAGGCGGTGGCACAGTGGATAGAGCGTCAGACTGGGATGCTGAAGGACCCAGGTTCGAGACCCTGAGGTCGCCAGCTTGAGCACCGGCTCATCTGGTTTGAGCAAAAAAAAGCTCACCAGCTTGGACCCAAGGTCACTGGTTCGAGCAAGGGGTTACTCGGTCTGCTGAAGGCCCGTGGTCAAGGCACATATGAGAAAGCAATCAATGAACAACTAAGGTGTCGCAATGCGCAACGAAAAACTAATGATTGATGCTTCTCATCTCTCTGTCCCTGTCTATCTCTCTCTCTCTCTCTCTCTCTCTCTCTGTAAAAAAAAAAAAAATAATAGAGGGTAGAGGTTTGCAAGAGAAACAGGTTTGGCGTCTCCTTTAGGATTCCAGAGTCTCTCCGCTGCTGAATAACTCAGTACATTAGCATTCAAAAGAAATTTTTAACATTACTGTTTCTTTTTTTTTTTTTTTTTTTTTCATTTTTCTGAAGCTGGAAACAGGGAGAGACAGTCAGACAGACTCCCGCATGCGCCCGACCGGGATCCACCCAGCACGCCCACCAGGGGCGGTGCTCTGCCCCCCAGGGGGCAATGCTCTGCCCATCCTGGGCGTCGCCATATTGCGACCAGAGCCACTCTAGCGCCTGAGGCAGAGGCCACAGAGCCATGCCCAGCGCCCGGGCCATCTTTGCTCCAATGGAGCCTTGGCTGTGGGAGGGGAAGAGAGAGACAGAGAGGAAAGCGCGGCGGAGGGGTGGAGAAGCAAATGGGCGCTTCTCCTATGTGCCCTGGCCGGGAATCGAACCCGGGTCCTCCGCACGCTAGGCCGACGCTCTACTGTTTCAAAATGATAATAAACTAAACATTACATTAAAAGACATTATTAACAATTATTACATATTTCCTAAAATCTAAACCAAGATTTCAATATCACAGGGCTATAAAACAGCAAATAAAGAGAATTAATGAAAGACTTTTGAAATAACATATACATTTCTATTATAGAAAATACTTTTTACACAATAAGGGATCTTTGGTACAAACTACCCAGCTGGCAAAGAGATACTAACCCTCTTTTGACCCACAGTAATTTACACTATTAAGTCAATATGAGGGTCGGGATGCCTGGGATTCTTGGTGCCCAAGGGGGTACTGTTATGGCTAAAGCAGTGGGTCTTCCCCATGAATCTCATGCCTCCCACTTCAGATAGCAACCATGCCACACGAAGGAACTGGGGAAGGGTAGGGGAAACTTGGAGGGGACCCAACACCCACTTTGGCCCCACGGGAGTTCTGCCAGTGCTAGTTTTGTTCACTTTACACTTATTTTTCCTTTTATAACTTCCTACATACCAGTGGAGGGCACTATGTCATTAATCCCAACCCTGGAGGGCCCATGAGACCCCTATGTCCTAGGGAGGGGAAGGTGAGAGGCAGCTGGAGGGCCTGTCTCTGATAATGCCATTCCCTATAATCCTTTTATTCCTGATCCCATCACTCATTCTGGACTGTCCTGATAATTCTATTTCCTATAATCCTATTATTTATGATTTTATTACTAATTCTGGACTGTTCTGAGAATCACATTTTTTATAATCCTATTACTTATGATTCCATCACTTTTTCTGGAATTTCAATTTATTTCAAAGAACTGATAACCAGCAAGGTCCACACCCGTGGTTGTTAATTTTTAAATCCTTTTTACCTGGCCCTGTTTCCTTTTCTTTTTCTAAGATTTTTCTAAAGCTAATCTTTAATGCTATTCCTACCCTGTATTTTCCAAATGGGAAAAACTTCTTTTGGTCAGGAGGTGGATATCTGAAATTAGTTTCTATTCTATACTTTCTCTTAGTTGTCCTTGCCATTTCACTCTAGCGCCCTTCCCGCACTGCTCCACTCATATCACGTCCCCGCCCTGCTTTTCTCTGACCTAAATCGCTTACTTGCCAGCCTTTCCCCCAGAGGCTAGAGAAACACTTTAAACTGTCTGAGAGAAGGCAGGAATTAGCACACTAATAAAAGCAAGAAAAATAAGACAGACAATAACTTGCACTTAGAATAAAAGATGTTTGACTATAGAGGTGTCAATCATCACACAAGACAAGAAGAAGGAGCCAACAGAAGAGAATAATTTCTTCAGGGGAGAAGTCAGAGTGCCCTGAAGCTAGGGGTCTCGGATCCAAGAAAAGAGATTTTATATTTTTGGGGTTTGTTTTACGAATTTTTTACTTTTGCCCAGAAATTTCTAATTTTGCATGCAAAAATTCAATTCAGGCCTTAGAAAGACAGTTACACATTAAACAAAGACTTCACATACACGAATCACAAATCAAGAAATTTAAATTAGCACACTTTACTTATTCTAATTTTTCTGACAAAGTTTGATAGATGAGGGAGGGGTTCTCCCCAGTGGAAAGTACTGTACCCCAGATGCTGAAAAGTACTGTACCTCACTTATGAGGAAGGCCCCCCCCCCTCGTGGCCTCTCAGGTGCACGCAGGCTGTGGCACCAGAAATTACTCTATCACACTGATAAACCAGACAAAGTTCGATAGACAAGGGAGGGGTTCCACTTTCAGGGGCCTCTCAGGTGTTCTCTTAGCCGTGTTCCTGGAACTTAGGCTAGGCACCAGAGAGCCCCACTCACACACCAATCACTCAGGGTTCTCTCAGGTGTTCTCCTAGCCGTGTTCCCGGAATTTAGGCTTAGGCATCAAGAGATTCCCACTAACAACACCACACAGCTCAGGGGTTTTAGACAGAAACATTAAAAACAAAGACTGAGATCTCGACAAACACAGAGAAGTCTCTGGAAGTCCAAGGCGAGATTAATCAATCCAGGTTAGCTCAGTCTCCACTGATGCAATGCGATGCGAGACTTACTAATCCTGGCTAATTCAATCCCCACTAATGCCTTCTTAGAGCACAAACAGTTGTCCCCACTAATGTCTTTTACTGAGAGCACAACTAGATACCTCTGGAAGTTCTGGGCAGGATGAAGTCCCCACTAATTGTCTCCCTAGAAAAAACAGATGTCTCTGAAGGCCCGAGGCAGAACTAACCTGGTTAGCTCTGTTCCCACTAATGTCCTCCTACAGTATGAGCAGATATCCCTGGGAGTCCAAGGCAGGACCTAATCCCCACTAATCGTCCTTCCAGAGTACAACCAGATGGCTCTCAGCAAAGCCTGAGGCAGGACCTAAAAACTTCACTGATGTCTTGGTCTGGAGAGCCTATTACATGGGTGAGACCACGTCTGATCCCCACGCAATAGCCCAAAATGACTAGTCCAAAACAGAACAGAAAAGCAAGAATTCAGAGGAAAGCTAGAATTCAGTAAAGCAAAAGAGTTGCCTTACCTACCTCCTTCATTTCTCTGCCGAATTGTCCAAATTGTTGAATTTGGGAACCGGGAGGCATCTGCCAAAGAACTGTTCGGATCCACAGGAAAATGAGGAGCCCTGAAAACGTCTCAGGTGGTGCCTCCTCGAAATTCCAGCAGGGCTGGGTAGCTCCCCAGAGAGACCAGCCGATTCGGGGTGTCTCTACCCAGTGACACAAAACACCGGATCCTGGAAGAGCCCCCATATGTTGTAAAATACTGTACCCCAGATTCTGAAAAGTACCATACCTCACTTCAGCGGGTTTATGTAGAGACACCAAGTCCAGATGAATTTTGAAAGGTTTTATTAAAAGGAGATTTATTAAATATGCCAGCCGCATATGGCTGACACAGGGCACTTGCGGACCCAAATCGTGTGCGCCAAATACATCTCAGAGCCTGGTTATATACAGGTTGGGAGGGGGCATGACAGCATGACACAATCATTAACAAGATTATAACATTTGTCTAGGGGATTTACAGAAAATGTTAAAACTTTCAAGGTAATACAATCAAAGACATTCATAGACCTCTCTTCCTTTGCCTAGAGGTACACATTAATCTCAGGATTCCAGGAAGGGAGGGAGAGCCAAAATTAGTGTAGGGTGGTATGTAAATTTTGTCTCTTATTGAAAGGGAAGGGAGTTCTTCAGATAACCTTAATCTTTTCAGAGAACTTAAAAGCAAATGACCCTAGTCATCCTTGTAAGTCAGGAGACTGCTATATTCTTTTCCCTCCATTTTCTAAAGAAAGGACAGGACAGAAAGCCTGACTTCTCTTTAAAATGGCGTTGCCACCTGACCTGTGGTGGCGCAGTGGATAAAGCGTTGACCTAGAAATGCTGAGGTCGCCGGTTCGAAACCCTGGGCTTGCCTGGTCAAGGCACATATGGGAGTTGATGCTTCCTGCTCCTCCCCCTTCTCTCTTTCTCCCTCTGTCTCCTCTCTAAAAATGAATAAATAAAAAATAAAATAAAATAAAATGGCGTTGCCAATACTAACTTTTACAGTTCTCTTGCCACACCTCTCCCTTCTCTCTCTTCTCCTTCTGCTGCCATGGCTTGGTTGGAGCAAGTTGGCCCTGGACACTGAGGATGGCTCCATGGCCTCACCTCAGGTGCTAAAGTAGCTCAGTTGCTGAGCAACAGAGCAATGGCCCCAGATGGGCAGAGCATCGCCCAGTAGGGGGCTTGTCGGGTGGATCTTGGTTGGAATACATGTGGGAATGTGTCTCTGCCTCCCCGCTTCTCACTTAAGAAAAAAAAACTCATCAGGCCTTGTGTGTGTTTCTCCTTTAGTGACCTAATAGGGACAGTGCTCTAACCATCTGAGCTGCCAGCCAGGGCGATGAATTTTCAGAGCCAGCACCTGTGTGTAACCAGCACTAACACCATCGATTTGTTTTTTCTGTCTTTGAACATTCTAGAAATCTCGACCCAACTTTTTAATTTTTTTTAGATTTTATTTATTTATTTTTAGAGAGAGAGGAGAGAGAGAAAGAGAGAAGGGAGGAAGAGCAGGAAACATCAACTCCCATATGTTCCTTGATCAAGCTGTAGCAGGAAGTGACTCAACGGAGAGTATCAGACACTCAAATAACTTAATCAGAGGAAAGACAATTTATTAAAAACCAGTGGAACAGGCGGGACTACAAACTCCAAACACGCATGCTTGCCAAAGTTGATTTTCTTACAAGTTATATACCTTTTATAGAATACAGGTTTTCATGCAAGGGGCTCATGATCCCTTTGTCTAGAGGTACAGGTCACTCTCATGACTCCAGGAGGGGAGGGTGAGTTTAGATAGGGTCAGAAAAGAGGAAGGAGTTTCAGACCACTGGTCTCAGCTATATACAAGTTCTATCTTCTTTGCTTTGTGTAGCAAGTGGCCCCAGGCAACCTTTCAGAGAACTATAGAAAGTAGTTATTCTATAACTGGCTGATTCAGTTACCCCTGCAGGTTTCTTTCCCTTGCATTCTTCTTGTTTCTTCCTCCTCAGGGAAGAGGGGTGGGGGTCTGACTTCTTCCTTAAGGCAAGTGCTGGGTTTCCAACAGGTGACCTCAGCGTTCCAGGTCGATGCTTTATCCCAGGGGTCCCCAAACTACTGCCCGGGCATGCGGCCCCCTGAGGCCATTTATCTGGCCCCGCCGCACTTCCGGAAGGGGCACCTCTTTCATTGGTGGTCAGTGAGAGGAGCATAGTTCCCATTGAAATACTGGTCAGTTTGTTGATTTAAATTTACTTGTTCTTTAAATATTGTATTTGTTCCCGTTTTGTTTTTTTACTTTAAAATAAGGTATGTGCAGTGTGCATAGGGATTTGTTCATAGTTTTTTTTTTATAGTCCGGCCCTCCAACGGTCTGAGGGACAGTGAACTGGCCCCCTGTGTAAAAAGTTTGGGGATCCCTGCTTTATCCACTGCACCACCACAGGTCAGGCTCTACTCAAGTTTTAAATGTTGCGTTGTCTTAGCCCTTGGTCACACATCATTTTCTGATTTTGATTGTGTGTATATCTCCACCAAAGTTACTGTTCTAGTGAGCTGATTGCTTATTTCCTTCATTGGCCTTCACTTAATGTTTGTCTCAGTGCTGGCCCCCAACCTAAACTCCCAACTGGAACATCTCCGGTGCCTACATGAGGAAGCCCTGTCTGGGGATCTTACAGCACCTGGGACTTGTCTTCTGATGGATCCTATGTCTTTTCTCATAGGTGCCTCCTGTGATGGGGTTGTCTGCTAACAGGTCCCTACCCCCAGTGTTTAAGCTGACTGGGAAGTCTTTTTTTTTTTTTTCCCCTGTATTTTTCTGAAGCCGGAAACGGGGAGAGACAGACAGACAGACTCCCGCATGCGCCCGACCAGACCAGGATCCACCCGGCACGCCCACCAGGGGGCGACGCTCTGCCCCTCCGGGGCATCACTCTGTTGCGACCAGAGCCACTCTAGCGCCTGGGGCAGAGGCCGAGGAGCCATCCCCAGCGCCCGGGCCATCTTTGCTCCAGTGGAGCCTCGGCTGCAGGAGGGGAAGAGAGAGACAGAGAGGAAGGAGAGGGGGAGGGGTGGAGAAGCAGATGGGCACTTCTCCTGTGTGCCCTGTCCGGGAATCGAACCCGGGACTTCCACACGCCAGGCCGACGCTCTACCACTGAGCAAACCGGCCAGGGCCTTTTTTTTTTTTTTTTTTTTACAGAGACAGAGTGAGTCAGAGGGATAGACAGGGACAGACAGACAGGAACGGAGAGAGATGAGAAGCATCAATCATTAGTTTTTCATTGTGCGTTGCAACATCTTAGTTGTTCATTGATTGCTTTCTCATATGTGCCTTGACCGCAGGCCCTCAGCAGACTGAGTAACCCCTTGCTGGAGCCAGCGACCTTGGGTTCAAGCTGGTGGGCTTCTGCTCAAACCAGATGAGCCCGCGCTCAAGCTGGTGACCACGGGGTCTCGAACCTGGGTCCTCTGCATCCCAGTCCGATGCTCTATCCACTGTGCCACCGCCTGGTCAGGCTGGGAAGTCTTCTTGATGGCCTCCCTGCCCCATTCCCACATCCACCTCAGGGCCTGTAAAGCCAGCAGCCAAGGCCAGGGCCACCATCAGAGCAGCCCAGCCCATGCAGGTTCACATTGGATTCGGACAGTCGGTAAAGAAACAACGGAGCCACAAACTGGTGGGCCATAGTCTTTCATTCTAGCTTGCACCCGGCGGGCAAGTAAAAACACACACTGGACTCCAAAACCCAGTCACATTTAGTGCTCACAAAGCTACTGACTTATCCGAGTTTCCTAGAATCAAAGGTTTCTAGCTCACCAGACTTATTCTCCTCTGTTCCCCATCTCCTTCCTTATCCCAGATACAAACTCTACACAAACTGGCATCTCACTCAGCACTCCGCCATCTTAGCTGCTTCTCCTGGCCTCCTCCACGTGGCCTCCTTCCGCTGCTGGCTCTACTCTCATGCTAATCATCCCAGGAACCAAGAGCGCAAGCTCCTATTCTACCCCTATTTTATAGTGTAGCTTCACAACCTTTAATCCAATATACAAAATAGGGAAGTCTCTAATACAAAGTCACTTCTCTGAGGCATGATTGGATTGTACTGCCCCACAGCAAAAAGGGTAGAAAAGGCTTAATCCCAAAACCAAGCCCCAGGCTACAAGGATTCTCAACACACATTAATATCACCTGGGCAACGGCCTCTTTAACAAAGTGAGCAAAATACATTTTATCTGCCCAACAGTCCACCCCTATGCTCACTTTACTACCCACAATCTATACCACCGGCATCCCTGTGCAAGGAAATTAGAACATTACACAGATTACAACAGCAAAAATCATACAATTTCAACAATTACAGAGGTACACTTCACCAGTCTCTGAGCACTTTGCCCAAAGCGCAAAATGTCCTCGGCCTTTTTTCTAGCCATGGAAAAAGCTTCCCGGGGCAGGGGAGTGCTTCCAGCAAAGCCACCCCCTACCCCCATCAGGGTATTTTACATTGTCCAAAATCCGTAATCTGTAAGTCCATCCAACAAAGGAGCCAATGCCCACTCCGGTCGTAGTCCAGGAAATCAGTCCAAGCACATGGGGCGTCAGCCACCCCCCTCATTCCTGCCATCCTGGCAGGTCTTACACTGTCCCAAAGAGGGGCACATGGCGTCCAGCCCTATGTCCCAAAATTGTAGACCTACCAGGGCCGCAGTAGGTGCTCCTTCCAGCTGGGCTTCCATCTTCTGGAGACTGCAAATCACAACTCCAGCCCGATTATCCTCATCTTCCAAAGAGGAACTGAAAACACCAGCTCCGGCTGCTGGGCTCGAGCCCCGGGCCGCTGCCGCCTTCTGCTCCGCAGACCTTGCAGCTCCGGACCCGGCCTCGGCCTCAGCCTCAGCCTCAGCCCCGGCCTCCTGCCACTGCTGGCTCTCTACAACATCCAGGGCAATCTGCAACACACGAACTTGTGAATCCTCCTCCTCCAGCAGCTGCTCCATTTCCAGGCGAATCTCGAACACCTGGTTGGTCTCCTCCTCCAGCATTTCCTCCAGCTCCAGGGTCAGCATCGGTTTCTCCTGCGTTTGCTCCAGCTCCTTCCACTGCTCGGTTTGCAGGTCCCAGGCAGCCTCTTCCACAAATCTCTCAGTTTCCTCACACATAGCTGTAAAAGTCAGCCAGCCTACAATCCCCAAAAGGACAGCCATGGGGAACCATAACAGCAGCCAGTCCTCTACTCCACCACTCAAAGTCTCCTTGCCGACCTGTATCGAATCCTGCTACGGACTACGCCAAATGTAGAGCCAGAAGCCACGGCCACTATCACAGCAGCCCGGCCCATGCAGGTTCGCATTGGATTCGGACAGTCGGTAAAGAAACAATGGAGCCACAAACTGGTGGGCCATAGTCTTTCATTCTAGCTTGCACCCGGCGGGCAAGTAAAAACACACACTGGACTCCAAAACCCAGTCACATTCAGTGCTCACAAAGCTACTGACTTATCCGAGTTTCCTAGAATCAAAGGTTTCTAGCTCACCAGACTTATTCTCCTCTGTTCCCCATCTCCTTCCTTATCCCAGATACAAACTCTACACAAACTGGCATCTCACTCAGCACTCCGCCATCTTAGCTGCTTCTCCTGGCCTCCTCCACGTGGCCTCCTTCCGCTGCTGGCTCTACTCTCTCATGCTAATCATCCCAGGAACCAAGAGCGCAAGCTCCTATTCTACCCCTATTTTATAGTGTAGCTTCACAACCTTTAATCCAATATACAAAATAGGGAAGTCTCTAATACAAAGTCACTTCTCTGAGGCATGATTGGATTGTACTGCCCCACAGCAAAAAGGGTAGAAAAGGCTTAATCCCAAAACCAAGCCCCAGGCTACAAGGATTCTCAACACACATTAATATCACCTGGGCAACGGCCTCTTTAACAAAGTGAGCATAATACATTTTATCTGCCCAACAGGGCCCCTTCAAGCTTACTCCTGAGGATGTAAAGCCAGTAGCCACGGCCACCATCACAGCCGCCTGGCCCATGCAAGTTCACATTTGATTCGGGCAGTCGGTAATGAAACAACAGAGCCAAAAACTGATGGGCCATCAGCTTTAATCCTAGCTTGCACCCAGTGAGCAAGAAATACACACAGTGGGAAAACACTTCCCTTTCCATTTAGGGCTCCCAAAGCCACTGACTTATCCGAGTTTTCTAGAATCAAAGGTTTCTGCCTCACCAGTCTCATTCACCTCTGTTCCCCATCTCCTCTCTGCACAAACTGGCTTCTTACTCAGCACTCCACCATCTTGGCTGCTTCTCCTGGCCTCCTCCACGTGGCCTTTCTCTGCTCTCCTCTCTAATGCTAATCTCAGGAACCAAGAAAGAGCAAGCTCCCGGTCTGCCCCACTTTATAGTGTAGAAACTAAAACCTTTAATCCAATATACAAACAAGGAAGTCTCTGATACAAAGTCACTTACCTGAGGTATAATGGGATTCCTCATGAGAGTGCACCACCCCACATCAAAAAGGGTGGGAAAGGCTTAGTCCTAAAACCAAACCCCAGGCTACAAGGATCCTGCCTGCCCCCAACACACATTAATATAATCACGCCCATCCCAAGCAAGAAGGGAAACCAATACCATCACCTGTGTGACGGGCTTCCATATGGGCAGCACCATCTTTAACAAAATGAGCATAGTATATTTTATCTGCCCAAATAAGGGTCTCAAGTGTCACTTTTTGCCTACCTCCCTTCTCCAGCCTCATACTCCTGCTCTTTCCTTGTCTGCACCGTGCTTTGGCCACAGGGTTTTCTTTCCCGTATTTAATGGCACAATGGATAGAGTTTCGAACCTGCACCTGAGCTCAGGCTCATCTGGCATGAGCTTTGTATCATCAACATGATTATAATGTTATTGACTTGAACAAGGGATCACTGGCTTGGCTGGAGCCCCTGGTCAAGCACGTATTAGAAGCAATCAATGAACAATTAAAAGTAACGCAACTACGAGTCAGTGCTTCTCATCTCTCTCCTGTCCTGTCTCTCTCTCGGAAAAAAAAAAGTGAGTCTCCTCCCTGCATCAGGGTTTCTGCAAGCTTTCCCGTCTGCCAAGAAGCTGCCTTGCCCTGGGCAACTCTTTTGTGTCCTTCAGGTCCCATCTTACATCTTTTTTTTTTTTTTACAGAGGCAGAGATAGACAGGGACAGACAGACAGGAACGGAGAGAGATGAGAAGCATCAATCATCAGTTTCTCGTTGCACGTTGCGACTTCTTAGTTCATTGATTGCTTTCTCACATGTGCCTTGACCGCGGGCCTTCAGCAGACTGAGCAACCCCCTGCTGGAGCCAGCGACCTTGGGTCCAAGCTGGTGAGCTCTCTGCTCAAGCCAGATGAGCCCGCGCTCAAGCTGGCGACCTCGGGGTCTCGAACCTGGGTCCTTCCGCATCCCAGTCCGATGCTCTATCCACTGCGCCACCACCTGGTCGGGCCCATCTTACATCTTATATTGAATTTTTGTGACTTCCCAGACTAGGTTAGAGTACCTTGACACATTCTGTGTATGTTGTCATAGCGGCCCCCTTCCCTTTTATGTGATTCACTGCAAAGATTACTGACTGTTGCGTGCAGAGGGCAAGACCACAACTTTCTTTCTTTTTTTTTTTTTTTTTTTTTGTATTTTTCTGAAGCTGGAAACAGGGAGAGACAGTCAGACAGACTCCCGACTCCAGCATGCACCGGACCGGGATCCACCCGGCACGCCCACCAGGGACGGACGCTCTGCCCACCAGGGGGCGATGCTCTGCCCCTCCGGGGCGTCGCTCTGCCGTGACCAGAGCCACTCTAGTGACTGGGGCAGAGGCCAAGGAGCCATCCCCAGCGCCCAGGCCATCTTTTGCTCCAATGGAGCCTTGGCTGCGGGAGGGGAAGAGAGAGACAGAGAGGAGGGGGGGGGTGGAGAAGCAAATGGGCGCTTCTCCTATGTGTCTTGGCCGGGAATCGAACCCGGGTCCCCCGCACGCCAGGTCGACTCTCTACCGCTGAGCCAACCAGCCAGGGCCCCACAACTTTCTTGTTCATGCTATCTCCCCAGTGCCCAGCAGATTATAAATCTCCAGTAAGTGAATGACTGAAGGCAAAGGAGGGAGGTAAAGAGGGGAGCCCAGCCTGTGACTGAGGCCAGGGCTCTGCCAAATTCAAGATCAAGGAACTTCCCTCTGTCACTTGCCTTTCCCTGCATGGGTCCCCAACTAGGTTTTTCGTGCCCACCCTTAGATAGAGATTTATGTGGTTCGAATTTGTGCCTTGAGGCCTGAGGCAAAGGGTGGGACTGCCCGGAAGGAGGTGGCTGGTGAATGGTGGCTCTGTGAGTGGGGAGATGCCTTCACTGGGCTCATCCCACTGTGAGAGTGTGAGCAGGGTTCTGCCCTGGGGAGTCCCACCCTACCTGGGCTGACATAGGGTCCTGGTTAGGATGGGCCATGGTTCTCATCCTTCTCTGGCTTTTCTTCCCTTCCAGTTCAGGACAAAGAGGTTGGTCCAGCCGGTGCCATCATGGCGGGTAAGGAGAAGGGGGGTCATGCAGGTGGGGCAGGCAGGTGAGCACAGGATGGGTGGGCCTCCTCCTAGTTCCTTTCTCCCCCCTCCCTAGTGTTTAGAGGTCAGGTTCTTTCTGACCTCTTGTCCCCAGGTTTCCCCTGGCCCCCCAATGAGTCCTGTCTATCCAAGACCCTGCATATGACACTGTCTAGTCCTCTGTCAGACCTCTGATATTGGAGATCGAGCATCCTGATGCCCTGGTCTTATTGGCCATTAGACTGATGAGCAGCATGGGTGGCATAGTCCTTGCCCCCTCTGTCACCATTGCTCTCTAATACTCTGAAACCTTTTCTTTTCGTTTCTGAGTTGCCTGGTTTCCAAAGGCTTAGGTGCTGGCTCAACCCTCATCGCACTGGATAAACTAAGGTCTGGAGAGGGGTGATGACTTACCCAAGAGCAGAATGTTGGAGTTGAGACTGGAGCCCCCATTTCCAGACTAACTCATTTTGTTTATTCTGCCTGGCACAGGCTCCCTGCTGAGGAGGGTGCTGCACCCCTGATGGACAGCATGTACTGTTTTTCTTCTGAGGGACAGTGACACTGCTATAGGGCCTTTGGTTACTTTGGGAACCTCACTCAGCCTGAGGAAGCAGGGATGGTTGGGTAGGGATAGCAGAGTGGCCTATGGCCACAGGAGCTGACAGGGCAGCCTAGGCTAGGGAAGGAATGATGATACCAGATTCTCAGGGGGCAGGGAGGGGGACATTCAAGGTGATGCCATGTGATGTCCTTACCCACAGAGAAAGTAAACAACTTCCCACCACTGCCCAAATTCATCCCGCTGAAGCCCTGTTTCTACCAAGACTTCGAGGCAGACATCCCTCCCCAGCATCTCAGCATGACCAAGCGTCTCTACTACCTCTGGATGTGTGAGTGCTATGGGTGGGGGAGTGGGTGGGGTGGGGGCATCTGGGGTGGGGTGCCTGTGAGCTGGCTGTCCTCAGCTACACTTGCAGCATCTGCATGAGCCAGTGAGCCTTTCCTCACCTGACTCCCAAAAGGCTCTTCTCCTGGATTGACTCTGCAGCTGGATCTTGGTTTTCCTCCATCCCTCATCTCAGCCTCTCCTTCTCCCAACCCCTGTCTCCCATTCACAGACCCTTGGGATAAGATATTCTGTCTCTTGCTTTCCCTTTTCTTTCCTACTAGAGTACTTTTCTAGGGAGTCTCAGGGTTCTGGATCTCAAGGTCTTATTTTTCTAAGAAAAGAGCATTTAACTGAGAGGTAGGAGGTATGAGATCAAGTCAGGCTGGTAGCTCAGCAGCAGGTTCCTTATCTGTAGAAAGAGGATGTTGGCCAAGTGATCACTGGTACCACACAGAGCTCTGTGTTGTGTGGTCAGTGCTTCTAAGAGTCTAGAGTTCCAACGTTCTAAGATGTTGAGGTCAATCATTTACCATTCCTAGTTTCTGATGGTCTGTGGCAGGTTTGTGGAAAAGGTGTCATCTTAAGGGTTGTGCCTAGGCTGGTCATAGGTACCTCTTAAGTATGTGCAAGGAGAGGAGTCTGGCTGTCCTCTGCTGAGGCACCAGCCCCAAGGAACGCCAGACACCTTAGCTAGGGTCTGCCCCAAAGAATGTTGCTTTGAGTCAGGCCTGCACTTAGCTGCTTACTTGGGGAGATGACTGATTGTGCCAGGAAGGTGGCAAAGAGTGTTGTCTTTGTAGCAGGTTCTTCATGGAATGGTAGAAAGAGTATGGGGACAGACAAACTCAGTTTCAAGTCTTGGCTTGGCTTTTGGGTGGTCACAGGGTGTTTTTCCCTATGTAATATGAGGAGGGAGGGAATGGGGCCAGTGTGGAAACTACAGATGTTGGAAGAGCGTGAGTAGGTTGTCTCTGATGGCTTTAATTTTTTTTCCCCATCAAAATATGGTATAGGACTGGGGATAGGAGCTTTGAGGATTAGAATGAGAGCACATTTATTTTTTTTATTTATTTATTTTTTTTGCATTTTTCTGAAGCTGGAAACAGGGAGAGACAGACAGACTCCCGCATGCGCCCGACCGGGATCCACCCGGTACACCCACCAGGGGGCGACGCTCTGCCCACCAGGGGGCGATGCTCTGCCCATCCTGGGCGTCGCCATGTTGCGACCCTTCTGGGTGTCGCCATGTTGCGACCAGAGCCACTCTAGCGCCTGGGGCAGAGGCCACAGAGCCATCCCCAGCGCCCGGGCCATCTTTGCTCCAATGGAGCCTTGGCTGCGGGAGGGGAAGAGAGAGACAGAGAGGAAGGCGCGGCGGAGGGGTGGAGAAGCAAATGGGCGCTTCTCCTATGTGCCCTGGCCGGGAATCGAACCGGGTCCTCCGCACGCTAGGCCGACGCTCTACCGCTGAGCCAACCGGCCAGGGCCGAGAGCACATTTATTGACAGAGGGTGAGGACACTAGCCAAAGAAATGTGAACCCCCTAAGTTATCTGGGCCATGCACAGGGTCCATCAAAGATTGGCTGACATGAATTTACTGTCCTGCCAGGCCTCTGGGGTGGGGAGTCGCCTTTTCTCCTAGTGATACTCAGCTCAGGTCCAGGTGGCAGTCGTATCTGTCCAGGCTGAGTGTGATCAGAAGACAGGGCAGGGGAAGGAATGAGAAGGTGAGTGTACCCTGACCTGTGGTGGTGCAGTGGATAAAGCATTGACCTGGAATGCTGAGGTTGCTGGTTACAAACCCTGGGCTTGCCTGGTCAAGCAAGGCACATGACAACAAGCAATCAATGAACAACTATATATGAGTTGATACTTCTCATTCCTCCCTCTTCTCTCTGTAAAATGAATAAATAAAATCTTTTTCAAAAATGAGTGTAGTGAAGTATGGTACCTAAGCTAGATAAAGAAGTGGAGATAGAAAACAGTTGATGGCTAGAGAGGCAGTGTGGCCATGTTAATGGATGTCAGTTCTAAGGAGGTAGTAGAATAAACAATAGAGGCAACTATGTAGATCCACTGAGCTGGAGAGAGGTGGGACTAGGGAGAGAAGCATAAACCAATATAAAAATAGGTTAAATGTCTAGTTTATGCAAAGAGCCAATAAAGTCAATAAGAAGATCAAGGTTCTGGGGGTGGCCAACAGGAATGGAGGAGATGCACAGGAAGAAACACTGTTTCTCATCAGGAGGGTCCTTGAGACAGTGGTACCTGCTCAGAAGGCAACATTGGCAGGGCAGACTGTGGGAGCATTCCTCCTGACCCTGGGCTCTGGGAACCCTGCCCCTGAGAAGATCTCATTCAGGAACTGGATTGAAGGGCTATAAATATCTTCCTAAGTCCTCTCTAGGTGTCTGCCAGATGCTTCACTCCCAAGGAAATGTATATAACCTTTGAGATGCTTCAGGGTGCTTTTCGGAAGCCAGTACTATAGATGCCTGGGATGTTTGAGCCTAAGATTGAGCCCACCTTCCTCTCTTTATTCAACTGGGCGTTGTGGAGCTTTATTTAAAGGGATTCAGCCTAATGTTAAAAACCTAGGTGTGTGTGTTAGTGCCAGCCCCAGTGGAGGAAGGAGTCTTTAAGGTCCCTGCTGCCTGATTCACTGATACTGTGATTCTGAGGTTCAGCTAGATTATGTGGGCACAGAGGAGGGGGAGCCTGGGTCTTGCTCTCGGGGAGCTTCTAGTCTGGTTGATGGGCTAGAATTTGTACTTTGAGGAACCATGAGAGCAGCTCAGGCCTGCAGGAGCTCAAAGGGAAGGGAGATAAATAAGGCTGCGGTAGTGAAGGAAGGCTTCTTGGAGGAGGTGGCATGATAGTTGTGTAAGAAATAGATTGGATTAAAAAAAAAAAAAGAAATCAATTGGATAAAGACAGATCCCAGCCACAACGGCCTGCCCTATTTAAGTGCAAGGCAGATAGTACAATAGCTTGAAGAGATGTGTCCACAAGGCGTTTTCTTTTTCTTTTTTCCTTCCTTTCTTTTTTTAAAATTTTTTTAATTTTGTGTCCCCCTCCTTACAAAGGTGGGTGTCCTGTGCCTTGGCCTTGGTGATTGCCACGGGTCTGGCAGGCGGGTGTTAAGGTCATTCTTATAAGGAGAAGAGCATTTCTACTACTACCTGGGGGCTTCAGGGCCCTTCAGTGGGGCTTGCTGGGCTGGGACTCTGGATTTCTGCTCTGGAGGCTCTTTGTTCTCTGGGTTTTTTAGATCCCCAGGAGTGGGTGTGGGGAGTGGGTTGGTCTGAGCTCTCAGCTTTCTTTCTTACAGTCTGTACTCGTGTGTGTGTGTGTGTGTGTGTGTGTGTGTGTGTGTGTATTCACTGATGTGCGTATGGGTGTGAATGTGTATAAATGTGGTTTATATGTATGTTTGTGTGTGTCTACATCTCTCTGCTTGCGCTGTTTGCATGTGATGGGTTGTGTGTTGAGTTATGGGTGTGTACCTGTGCAGTGAACAGCGTCACGCTGGCCGTGAACCTGGTGGGCTGTCTCGCGTGGCTGATCGGAGGTGGGGGAGCCACCAACTTTGGCCTCGCCTTTCTCTGGCTCATCCTCTTCACACCCTGCTCCTACGTCTGCTGGTTTCGGCCCATTTACAAGGCCTTCAAGTAAGTGGTTGGTGCTGACCCTGGCTCCTAACCCTTCCTCTTTGCTCATTCCCCCCATCTCTTCTCTACATAGTTTCTCACTTTTTCTTTTTTTTTTTCCCATCTCCCAAACTTACTTTCCCTTGTTCACCCTTAGCTCATACTGCCAGATAGGTTTTGGGTTTCCTGAGAGTTCTAGGCTAGGGTGAGGGGCTGGGAGTCAGAGCCTTCTTTCCAGTTCTTTTCTTCCTTCTTCCTTCTTCCCCTTCCCCTTCCCCTTCCTTTTCCTTCCTCCCTCCCTCCCTTCCTCCTTTCTTCCTCCTTCCTTTTCCTCTACCCTTGGGTGTGGGCAACATAGAGTAGACACCAGGCCTATTTTAGTTTTGTCTTCTCCAGTCAACTGCATGTTAAAATTTTTCCAGTGGGGCCACTGTCTTGGTGGAGATGCCCATCCTGTACCCATGGGGCTAGCTAATTTGGTGCCAAGTAGACCATCTATCCATGTACCAATGGAACCAGCCAGCCATATACCACTACCACTGTTTGTGTGCTAATGAGGTCTCCCAACTCTGCCAAAGGGACTGACCATCCATGTATCAATGGGGCTAGCTTTCTTGGTGCCAGTGGGTGTGTACTTTGTATCAAATTGGATTTTCAATCTTTGTGCCAATTGGACTATTCATCCATGTATCAACAAGGCTATCTGTCTTGGTGCCAGTGGTGTATCCATGGTGTTTCAGATGTCTTTGCCAACTGGATCATCCATCTATATGCCAATTAAGTTGCTCTCTTGGTGCCAATAGGTTGTCCATTCTAGGACCAATGGAACTTTCTATCTCTAAGCATATGGGACCATCCATCCATATTCCAGTAGAGCTAACTGTCTTGGTGCCAATGGAATTGTCCATCCCCTTAACAATGGGGTTGTTTATTCCAGCCACAGTGGGTCCACCAGTGGGGCCAACCATGCATGTACCAGTGGATGGTTCATTCTGAAGAAATGTCTTCCTCCTGTAATATACACATTACAGAGGCCTTGGTGATTGCCACGGTAGAATCCTGCAAAGATCCATGGGTAAACACTCTCCCATTTTGGCCTCTCAGTTAGGCCTTTGACTGTCTTTCATCCATTGTGTACTAACTTAAACTTGGAAAGGCTTGGGGGCCTTGAAGGCAGGAAATTCCTGGCCCTCTGCCCAGGTGATGCGAGCCATCTCCTCTGTTACAGGACTGACAGCTCCTTCAGCTTCATGGCATTCTTCTTCACCTTCATGGCCCAGATGGTCATCAGCATCATCCAGGCTGTGGGTATCCCAGGCTGGGGCGTCTGGTAAGAGACTGAAGTATCTGGGACTTACCCAGGGCTGGCATGGGTGGCACTTTGGCTATGTCTTTTGCTTACCTCTGTGTGCTAAGCTGCCTAGCCTGTGAGGACACCAGGAATTATAGGAAGTGTGAGAGGATTCAGGCTAGTATAGTAGAAACAGTCACAGCACCAATGGAGAAGGAGAATCTTACAGTGGTATATGGGAAAACCTGAGTGAAGGAAGCTTTATATCTGAGGAGCTTGTCTCCTAAGCCATGGGGAGGGTTTTTCCTGACCACTAATACAGACCCTTTGGGTATCAGAAATGGTCCCTTTGCATCCAAAGATATGGTCCCTCCATGTGACACTGATATGGTCCCTTGCTCTAGTATCTGGTGGGGTGGCTCCTGGGTAGCCCTTACCATGCTGGGCTGCCCCACAGCTGGCCTCTTCCTGCAGCGGCTGGATTGCCACCATCTCTTTCTTTGGAACAAATGTTGGCTCAGCAGTGGTGATGCTCATTCCCACCATCATGTTCACAGTCGTGGCTGTTTTTTCCTTCATCGCCCTCAGCATGGTACGTGGTTACCTCAAGGGTAAGAGGGTGGCTTTGGAAAGGGGCGGAAAGGGGCTGTGATCTATAACAGCCTATCTTCCAAAGGACAGGAGGACCTAGAGGTCTTCCTAGGGGCTCACTGTGGAATGTCTTGGTGGATTTTGCCCCTGATGTGCAGAGTATGGGTGGGAGAGAGGACTGACTTCTATAGTAAGTTGTCTCTGGCTTCCATGTCCTTTTTGGATGGCCTGCCTCTTCCCTTTGATTAACCTTTCCTGTGCTCCTCCTCCTACAGGTTCATAAATTCTACCGGGGCAGTGGGGGGAGCTTCAGCAAAGCTCAGGAGGAGTGGACCACGGGAGCGTGGAAGAACCCGCACATGCAGCAAGCAGCCCAGAATGCAGCTGTGGGGGCGGCCCAGGGTGCCATGAATCAGCCTCAGACTCAATATTCTGCCACCCCCAACTACACATACTCCAATGAGATGTGAGCCATCTGAGCCTACTGGAAGACAGGGCTGGGAGCTGGGGCTCAAGCCACATAATTGTGGTGGTGACCAAGCAGGATTCCTACTTCCCTTCTCTCCTCCCCCTTTCCTTTTCTCCTCTCCTCTTTGTACAAAGAATTATATATATCTTCTCTGCCCCTTTGGATTTTGCTCTGAGTATCCCAAGAACTATGGGCTGCACATGGAGCTGTCCCATGTGGTAGTAGCTGTGTCCACGTCCCTCGTGAAGTAATGTGCAGTGGAAGTCTCTGTTGTGGTGGTGCTAGATACATGTTTAGAACTAAACCAGCTCCCACCTTCCACCAGGCTACTCCCTCTAACCTTGGCCCAAGGACGCTTCATGGACCAGGGGGCATAACAGAGAGAGCCTTGCCCCCTCCCCAGGCTTATGAGCTGAAACTGTTTCCACTTTTGGTCTTATTGAGAAGCAACACTACGTATTTAATGCTCATGGTGGTGGCGCAGTGGCGCAGTGGCGGTGATTGTGGATGGGAGGGTGGGGACATGCAGGGAATCTTTACTTGCTCCTTCTGATTTGGGTCTCCTCCCGCTCAACCTCCTCCCCTCCTTTTGTCCTACTGTCTCGTTCCCTGTGGTATCTTCTCTTGCCCAGGGTTTCTCTCTTCCCCTTGTGGCTTTTCTTTGTTTTCCCCAAGGTTGAGTGTCCCAGTTGTATCTCCTCCTGAAACTGATCCCAGTCCCAAATCAAGGAGGCAGAGAGAGGAGCTGAGCCTTGCCCCGATGTGGGAGGGCACACAGAGCTGCTCCCAGCACCCAACTCCCAGGGAACGGTGAGGCAGACTCATTTCCCTGCCTCTCAGAGTGTGGCAGGCTCCTCTTTTCGCTGTCCTGCTTCCTCTCCTTCTCTTCCCAGATTCCCCTCCAGTCCCTCTGTCTATGTTCCTCCCCAAACCCCAGCTGCTTTAGCCCTAACTTGCCTTCCCTGAAGAGCTGGGTGGTGTCCAAACAAAGGTGCAGCTGGAACCGAGAATATGTAAATAATTACTGGTTTCTGGGTGAGGCCTGGCTGGCTCAAGCCTGCTGGAAGGTACTCAGTGTCTCTGAATGACTGACCATTGGATTGTTGGCAGCAGTAGCTTTGTTGTGTGGGTCTGGTAGAAGGGATAGGCTCAGAGGGCCAGGCCTGAAGGGAGGATGAGGAGATGGCTGGCAGGGCCCAGTGAGATGGGTTCATGACTCCCCCATGCCAGCTTACTTTTGGTCACAGGCCACTTCTGGGTGCTTGAATTCAGGACCCAGGAGGAAGCACAGGCCCAATCTTATCTGCAGGAGCAGTGGCTGGGCTGGGCTTTTAGGTTAGTAATGGTGTGAAGGGCTTTTTTTTTTCAAATCAAGATAACTTGTTCCCTTCTGCCTATGACCTTGGTTCTTGGCCCTTCCTCAACCTCCCGGAACTTTTTTCCCTTCTGGACAATGATTTCGGGCCTGTGGTGCTGTTCTGTTCCAAGCATTATGAGAATGTTGCTGGTAAACACCCTGGCTCTCTGAGGCCTGGAGGGGAGTGGATTCTCATTCAAGGAGCAGTTACTCATTTCCCATTCTCTCTTCTCCTGGGTATTTGGCCTGAAAAAGCAAGTCCTGCTTGGCAACTGTGGGCTGGCTCCAGCTTGGAACCTAGCACTTGAGCTTTCAGGTACGCTCCTGAGCTTTGAGCTCCAAGTACTTCATTTTTCTATAAGGGGAGCCAGGGCTTCTGCAATATTCTCTTCCTAATGGTCCCTTAGGCTTGGGGCCAGAGTGTGATTGGCTCTCTCCTCTACTACCTTCTCTCTGGAAAGCATTCATCACAGTCCCTAGTACACCAAGTCTGGGTTCTTCATCCCCTGCCCTCTTCCCCTAGCCCAGACTTCTGACTCCCTTTCTCTTAGTCTCCCTGGTAGCTCCTGGAGGCCTGTGGTCCAGCTGCCAGCCTGGGATCTTTGACCTGCTAGTTACCACCTGTAGCCCATTTCTTTCCCTACCTGCCTTGCCTTTGTCCTGGCTCAGACCTGTGTGGTGGTGCCCTGCTCCTGCCCCTGCCCTTGGGAAGGCCTGCTACTTGTGTGTGGCTGAGCTTCCCAGGCCCTGGGAGGCTTCATCTCCAGGCAACTATGCACTTTCCTGGTGAAGGGACCAGTATGAGAAGAGGGCAGTGGGGCACATTCATCTCTGCTGGATGGTCATGGGAGTGGGACAGAGAAAAGTCTAGGTCAGTTCTGGGAGTCCTCAGGTTTGCATCCAGCCAGTGACCTGCTTGTATATTCTGCGGGTGCCCGTGGCTCCTCATTTCTGGGAGACATAGACCCTTCTCCGTCTGGCAGTTGACCTGCCTGAGCCAGTGTCTGTCTTTGGTAACGAGTGAACCATAATAAAGGGGAACATTTGGCTCTGTATAGCTTGCTGCGTCACGTGTCTTCTCTGGGCCTCTGTGCAGCGTCACCACCGGGTGTGGAGGTGGGGTGGGTCTGCTGCCTGACTTTCCTGGGGTCCCCAGGTTACCTCTGTGTGGCTCTTTTTTGAGGCAGCCTTCAAGAGGCCTTGAAATAGCCTCAGAGGCCCTCCTGCTGGTTAGGAGGAGTTCTGAGTTCCACAGAAAGAGATGGAAGGCTGCATTAGTGGGTGTGGTGGTTGGTACCAGACGATCCCCGCTGATGAGGGCAGGGAAGAGCACAGAGGGCCCCACTCAGGTGTCCTGAGGGCCTACTCAAGGGTTACCAGGGCCCGTGGGGGCTGGAGAACGCAGAAGGCTGAAGGGCACCGGTCCTGCTGCCCACGCTATGCCCTCCATCTGCACTGTTGCGTGGGCACTCTAAGCTGCTGCTCATCTTTCGCGACTCACCCCGAGTGCCTCCTCCGAGTGCTTCCCTGCCTCTCCTGGAGTACCATTTTCTGTACTTTTTTCTGTGTCCCTGCTTTTCTCAAGGGCAGGAATCCGTGTGATGCATCTCCATACCCCCTGCACTTAAAGCACAGAAGAGGCTCATTAAATACCCTGAGATGAACAGTGTATATATCGGGTGGGAGTGTGGGGCGAGGAAGCCGGGCAAGTAGGCGAAAACCAGGCAGGGTTCACGGCGGCATGCCCTTAAATGGACTACGACTAACCGAGACGGAGGACGTACTACAACTCCCAGAAGGCCGCGCGACCACGTGAGTTGCCGGATGCTCTCGTGAGATCGCGCGCCAATTAGAGTCCGCAAGAAAAAGGCCGAGGTACTGAGATATTTGAGGCTGCTTCCCCGAGACCCCTCCCGGCGAGGGTGAGGGGCTCGAACGGGCTCGGATCCTGGAGGGTCGGAGACGGGGTCCTCGCGGCGAGGCGCGAGGGGGGAAGGGAAGCTTCATTGGCGGGCTTCGGGCCAGCAGCTGCGCGTGTGAATGTGAGTGACAGGCCCCACTCTCCTGCCTGTTCGCGGAGCGCGGCTCACACGAGGGAGGGGCCGTGCGGCCTGCGGTGGGCAGCTCTGGTCTGGCGGCGCCACTCCCAGGCTTGTGCTGCTGCTGGGCAAGCGCCCCGTGCTGTTAACCCAGTGTCAGAGGCGGCCCTCCCGGGTCCCTGCACCCACTGCTTGCCTTCGGAAGAAAGAGCATCGTGATCCCGCCTCCAGACACCAATAGGGCTGCCCGGACTCCCTGCGGCTAACTCGGGAAAGTTGGCGGACTAGGGAAAGGAGAGTTCCGGGGTGGGGCAGGTATCCCACAGACCGGCCCAGAAGGACGGACTAGCATTGGAAAATTTGGGCGAGGCCAGGTTGTTTTTTGTTTTTTTGTTTTTTCATTTTTCCGAAGCTGGAAACGGAGAAGCAGTCAGACAGACTCCCGCATGCGCCTGACCGGGGATCCACCCGGCATGCCCTCCAGGGGGCGATGCTCTGCCCCTCTGGGGCGTTGCTCTGTTGCATCCAGAGCCATCCTAGCGTCTGAGGCAGAGGCCACAGAGCCATCCTCAGCGCCCGGGCCATCTTTGCTCCAGTGGAGCCTCAGCTGCAGGAGGGGAAGAGAGAGACAGAGAGGAAGGAGAGGGGGAGGGGTGGAGAAGCAGGTGTGCGCTTCTCCTATGTGCCCTGGGCGGGAATCGAACCCGGGACTCCTGCACGCCAGGCCGACGCTCTACCACTGAGCAAACTGGCCAGGGCCGGCGAGGCCAGGTTTTGTCAGAGAACAAGTTGGGGCTGGGGTGTGTGTGTGTGTGTTAAGTATCGAAGGCCCGTGCAGAGCAGGAGAGAGTCCCATGCTGGGAGGTGCAGGTGTGTCTTGGGAGCAAGCGTTTCCCACATATCTCCCGTGGCCGAGAGGGGGCAGCACTCAGCTCCTGGCTGGGGACGGGTATGTGTGAATATAATCTATTCTAGACTCTATATCGACCTTTCTTTCCATCTCTATCTAGTCGTGCGTGAATATAATCTATATCTACTTCTTTTACCTGTATCTGCCTCTCTTTCTTCATCCATCCATTCAGTCTATCCATGCCTCCCTCCATCTCTCCATCCCTCCCTCCATCCCTCCCTTCCTCTCTACATACATCCATCCCAACCTGTGGCCTTGAGGAGGGTTGCCTAATGGGATTACAGGCACAGCCGTCAAGTGTGCCAGCTTCTGGTTTGGGAGAAGAGCAGTCTTAGAGTGCTAAAGTCTTGAAGTGCTCCCTGAGGAGTTTTTTTCTTTCTTTTTTTTTTTTTTTTTTGTATTTTTTTTCCTGAAGTTGGAAACGGGGAGGCAGTCAGACAGACAGACTCCCGCATGTGCCTGACTTGGATCCACCCGGCATGCCCACCAGGGGGCAATGCTCTACCCATCTGGGGTGTTGCTCTGTTGCAACCAGAGCCATTCTAGCACCTGAGGCAGAGGCCACAGAGTCATCCTCAGCGCCCTGGCCAACTTTGCTCCAATGGAGCCTTGGCTGTAGGAGGGGAAGAGAGAGACAGAGAGGAAGGAGAGGGGGAGGGGTGGAGAAGCAGGTGGGTGCTTCTCCTGTGTGCCCTGGGCAGGAATCGAACCCAGGACTCCTGCACGCCAGGCCGACACTCTACCACTGAGCCAACTGGCCAGGGCCTCCCTGAAGAGTTTCTTGCCTTTCCTTGGGGAAAGGGGTTCAACGTACCCTCCCACCTCTGGTGGCCATGGGCTTCCTTTCTGTTGACTTTAGGTTTGTGGATAGGGTGACACTTTGAGGAACAACAAGTGGTTTATTATTGCTGGGGCAGAGTAGAATGTGTTGACTTGTGGGAGACAGGCCAGAGCAGAAGCCTGGGGCTGGCAGTGAGGAGCAGCTTGGGCACTAGGCTAAAGGATTCAAGCTCTTAATGTAGCCTAGATCTTTGCCCACCCACCCATATCCCTGAGCTTTGTCTTGCTCTTGTCCTGGGCCTCAGCCCCTCATTCCTGTGCTGTGCTGAGCTCATACCCTGTCTGGCTCTTTGTTAGCCCTGGTTCCGCTTGGGTTCCACACCTGGCCTTATGGTGACTGGCAGATTTCCCTGAAACCTTGACTTAACTCGGCCATCATTAAAGCTTATCAGAGGAGATTTACACAGCATGAATGAGCCTGACACAAACAGGCTCTTTGCTCTGTCTGGCCCTGCCTTTCTAAAGAACAGAGAAGCTACCATTTTTCTGGCTGTGGTTCACCTGCATGGCTTGTGCTCTGGTAGCCTGAGGCTCAGGAATTACAGCATTCAGGCCTATAATCTCTGCTTGCCAACTCTTTCTGCTGCTCAGGAGTTCCTTTTGAGTACCAGCAGAGCCCAGGGCAATGAGGGGCTGTCTGCAGCTACTTTGGCTGTGCAAATAGATGGTTCTAACAGGAAATGGATAGAGCAGGGGTCCCCAAACTTTTTACACAGGGGGCTAGTTCACTGTCCCTCAGACCGTTGGAGGGCCGGACTATAAAAAAAACTATGAACAAATCCCTATGCACACTGCACATATCTTATTTTAAAGTGAAAAAACAAAACGGGAACAAATACAATATTTAAAATAAAAAACAAGTAAATTTAAATCAAGAAACTGACCAGTATTTCAATGGGAACTATGAGCCTGCTTTTGGCTAATGAGATGGTCAATGTGCTCCTTTCATTGACCACCAATGAAAGAGGTGCCCCTTCCGGAAGTGCAGCGGGGGCGGATAAATGGCCTCAGGGGGCTGCATGTGGCCCGCGGGCCGGGCTGTAGTTTGGGGACCCCTGGGATAGAGGGACAGGCTTACTAGTTTGGGATCTGATCTTTTGTGAGCAGAAAGAACTCCTGCCAGCTGTCACCTTCCTTGGGATTGTCAGATTGAATTGATGTGACCTTGATGTCAAATGTTGGTTAAATTATCCAACTTTCTATTCCTCAAATATAAATTCCCCTCCTCCCAACTTTTCTAGAAAGGTAGATAGGTTTTTCTCCTTAGCAAAGATTGTTCAATTGGCTAAGTAGTAAATCTTGGGCTGTCCCAACTATTATGTGGCATTATTGAAGTCACCAACATGGATTCTTCTGCTCCAAGTTTAACTGATTGCTTTTTAATAACCTGTTCCTTAGAAATAATATCAGCTTGATGTGGTGGAAGTTCAGGGACTGCCGAGATGAAATTCACCTTCTGTTTTGTGGGAATCTGTCCTAGCATGAGCTGGTTGGGGTGGGACAGAATCAAGTTTTGAGATCCAGCAGATAGGTTTTCCCGGAGAGTCAGGAATGTGCCTTCATTACCTATTATGGGTGCTATTCAGCTTGCTGATAGGTTCTGGGAAGAAACTGGACAATAGGCCCTCTAGACCTTGCCAGTTGCTAACAGGCCCTGGAGTAGACACAGTTCTGCTGTGGGCAAGCAAGGCCCTGGTGCAGAGTAGAGATTGAGATTATTGGCAAATGGAACTTTGGAGGAGTCTTGCTGAAGGGAACTGGCCTGTGTTTAACCCCTGCTGAGAATGGTCTTGTCCTCTGGGAGACCCATCCAAGTAGGAGTGGGATAATGAACCCAAACATGATCCTCAGCTCATGCAGGTATGTGCCTGAGTCTTGGAAACAAATACTGGGCAAGCAGTCCTAGGGAGCCAAGGGGCCTGTGGAGTGAAAAGGAGACCCCTCTGAGTATGCAGCCGTAGAGGTCGCCATTGAGCAGCTCACACCCAGTTCCTCTTCAGGGCCTACCTTGGTATCCCCTTCTGCTGATTCTGCCCGTTTTAAGTGCATCTTCCAGGCCCTCTAGTATAAAGAGCCATTACCTCTGTCTTCTACATTGCCTCAGAATGTTTCTGCTGAAAGAAGCTTCAAAGATACTACCTTTGCATTTTCAGATGAAGAGATGAGTCCAAAGTGGGAAGTATCCTGGGCCAAGGTTGCATACCATGTCTGGAGCACAGTCATGGTCAGGGCCCAGCACTCATGATTCTCAGGCCAGGTGTCTGTCCTCTGCCCCACACTGCCTCAGAGGATGCAGTTTATTATCCATTCAGCAGACGTTCAGGACCCACCAAGTGCCTGGTAGTTGGCAATTAGACCTGGCCACACATTCAGGGAGCTTGCTGGTGGCGGTGGTGGGGAAGTGGAGAGGGAGAGGCAAGGAAACCAGTGAACAAATTGAATAAATGATGACTAAAAAGGCGCATCCCAGAGCAAGACCTGCCTTAAATGATTTCAGATGTGACCCCTCTCTTCTCAACTCATCTACAGATTTCCCAAAGTCAGCGTCTGTCTTTTCACAGTTCTTTTGCCCAGGGCTAGATGTGATTGGTCCTTAGTGATGGTTGCTAAGACAGTATGTCTTGCTGGTCCAGTGGAAGTTTTGGTGTGTCCACTCACTTCCAGCAGCATCTGAGGGCCAGAGGGATATACCAGGCATCTGGGCTCATGGGCTGCCCTATATCCCTTTATGTTTGTCATATTCTGGGCTTGGATTTGTGGAGTCTGATTGACAGTCAGGGAGAGAAAGGCAGATCTCTTGGCCGCCGAGGGTTCCACCTCCTGGCATCCTGCCACTCCCTTGTCAGTGAGCCTGGCCCACTATAGTAACTCCTCACTTTGCACCTCCAGTCTCACCACCACCATGGCTTCCTTCAAGCTGTCAAGAGCACCATCTTTTCTCCTTCCCTTCCTTCCTTCCTTCCTTCCTTCCTTCCTTCCTTCCTTCCTTCCTTCCTTCCTTCCTTCTTTCCTTCCTCCCTCCCTCCCTCCCTCCCTCCCTCCCTCCCTCCCTCCCTCCCTTCCAGCGAGAGAGAGAGTGAGAGAAGGGAAAGAAATGAGAAGCATTAACATCAACTCATATATTAGTTGTTCATTAATTGCTTCTCATATGTGTCTTGACCCAGGGGCTCCAGCTGAGCCAGTGACTCCTTGCTCAAGCCTGTGACTATAGGATCATGTCTATGATTCCACGCTCAAGCCAGCAACCCCCTGCTCAAATTGGTGAGTCGGCACTCAAGCTGGCAACATCAGGGTCCCGAACCTGGGACCTCAGTGTCCCAGGTTGATGCTCTGTCCACTATGCCACCACGGGTCAGGCAGTGCCATCTTTCTAGAATAGAAACTTACCCTTGCCCTCACTGCCCTTTTTCATTTTTATTTATTTATTTTTGTATTTTTCTGAAGTGAGAAGCAGGGGCAGGGGCGTGGCAGACAGACTCCTACATACACTCGACCAGGATCCACCCCTCATGCCCACCAGAAGGCGTTGCTCTGCTGCAATGGGAGCCATTCTAATGCTTGAGGTGGAGGCCATGGAGCCATGCTCAGTGCCCGGGCCAACTTTGCTCCCTGGAGCCTTGGCTGTGGGAGGGGAAGAGAGAGAGAGAGAGAGAAAGGAGAGGGGGAAGGGTGCAGAAGCAGATAGGTGCTTCTGTATGCCCTGGCCGGGAATCGAACCTGGGACTTCCACACGCTGGACCAGTGCTCTACCACTGAGCCAAGTGGCCAGAGCCTATTTTTTATCTTTTTATTTTTGACAGAGACAGAATCAGAGAGAGGAATAGGCAGGGACAGACAGGCAGGAACAGAGAGAGTTGAGAAGCATCAATCATTAGTTTTTCGTTGTGACACCTTAGTTTTCATTGATTGCTTTCTCATATGTGCCTTGACTGTGGGGCTACAGCAGACCGAGTAACCCCTTGCTTGAGCCAGCAACCTTGGGTCCAAGCTGGTGAGCTTTGCTCAAACCAGATGAGCCTGTGCTCAAGCTGGCGACCTCGGGGTCTCGAACCTGGGTCTTCCGCATCCCAGTCCAATGCTCTGTCCACTGTGCCACTGCCTGGTCAGACGCCCTCACTGCCCTGACCCAACTTTGCAGCCTTACCTCCCCACTCCATCACCCTTTGACCTCACTACTACATCTGCCACCCTTCTTTAGGCTTCGTCCCCTTCGTAAAACTGCTCCATTGTGCAGCGTTACTCTCCTCTCTGGAAAACTTACTTTGTCCTTTAGGACTCCACTTTAGAGTCAATTTTTTGGTCTCTGACTTCCTCAGACAGTCCTGGGCAACCACAGCCCCAGTGCAGACCATCCTCACAGTGCTGGCCGAATTGCATTACAGCTGACCTATGTGTAGCGAGGGGCTCTGGCCTTATCAGATTGTGTGCTCCCTGGGACTGCTGATCCCACAGGGACCCCGCAGCCAGCCGAAGGTCGGACAGGGTGCTCATTGTGTTTCAGTCGAATGTGTAAATGACCTGAGCACCCCTTGTTCTGCTTTTAGATCCTGAACCCAGGCAGAGCTTTATGGAGTCCAGTCCTGGCAGGCTCCTGGGACTCAAAGCCGCCAGACCCCACGTGGAGCCAGGGGCCACATGTCCAACTGCTGCGCCCATGGCACAGAGACTGTTCCATGTTCTTGTGGGCGTCACTGGCAGTGTTGCAGCCCTAAAGTTGCCTCTTTTGGTGTCAAGGCTTATGGACATTCCTGGTGTGAGTATCCTTACTAGATGACATCAGAGACATGCCATTCCTGTTGCTGGCCTATTTTTGTGCAGTGCATGGAGTACTTCTTTCTTAATTGTGGTGTTTGTGGATGTCTTCCATGTGCCATGAGGGGAATGCTGGCAGTAGAGACCTGTGTACCAGTATAACCATAAGCTGGATTAGATGGTGTGGACAGGGTTAAAGGACGACTAGGAAAGGAATGTTCTGGCCAAGGGATGGACTAAATTTCCATATGCTGAGCTGTGGTTCCCTGAGGTCCTGGCATGGGGCAGGGTGAACTGGGGAAGTGTGGCCGGTTCTTAGTGCAGCTGCTTTTACCCTGGCTTGTATGCTGTAGCCCTGTCCTCCTCCTCGGACACCATGGCTGTTCTGTCAGTCCAAGTGCTTTTCTTGCTGCTCTAGTTTACACTTTGCTCCTTCAAGTGTTCAGAAATGCCCAGGGGCCCCTGCTTTGTGTTTGGGGTGGGAGTTAGCCTCCTGCCCTTGGCCAGAGCATCTCAACTTTATTCAGTTCTATATATTAGGTTTTTTGTGGGGTTTTTTTTTGACAGAGACAGAGAGAGAGAGAGAGGGACAGATAGGGACAGACAGACAGGAAGGGAGAGAGATGAGAAGCATCAATTATTTGTTGCGGCTCCTTAGTTGTTCACTCATTGCTTTCTCATATGTACCTTGACCAGGGGGCTTCAGCAGAGCGAGGGACCCCTTGCTCAAGCCAGTGACCTTTGGGCTCAAGCCAGCGACCTTGGTGTTTCAAACCTGGGTCCTCCGTGTCCCAGTCTGATGCTCTATCCACTGCACCACCGCCTAGTTAGGCTATATTGGGGTTTTGAGGGCAGAGCCTTCTGTGGGAAAAGTTTAGCACTATAAACGGCAGGTAATAGCCCCTTCTTTTCTGGGATCCAGTGCCCTTCACTGGTCTGTTGGTCTCCCACTGCCCTGCCCTGATGGCCTTTGTTTGGCTGGCCCCTGCCAGGCTGCACGGCCCTCTCTGCCTTTTCAAATTCTATACAAAAAACTCATGTAGAAGCCCTCCTGGCCCACCTCAGCCCATGGGTGTTTTGCTTGCTTCCTTTTGAAATTCTCATTTGAGCCTGACCTGTGGTGGCGCAGTGGATAAAGCTGAGGTCGCCGGTTCGAAACCCTGGGCTTGCCTGGTCAAGGCACATATGGGAGTTGATGCTTCCAGCTCCTCTCCCCCTTCTCTCTCTGTCTCTCTCTCCTCTCTCTCTCCCTCTCTGTCTCTCTCTCTTCCTTTCTCTCTCCTCTCTAAAATGAATAAATAAAATAAAATAAAAAAATTTTAAAAAAATTCTCATTTGATGTATTGAAGTGGTAAAATATTTTGTTTAGAAAAGTTATTGCAATAAAGGAGAGACTTCAGTATAAAACTGGGCTTAGCCCTGAATACAACAAGGAATGGTGGGGATTTATAGCCAAGGAGCAACATCAGTGTCAGTGAATGGAAGAATCACTAAGAGGACATATCAGCAGTGATGGGGGATGCTGGCTACACCGTGCTGGCAGGATTCTTGCTGAAGCCAGGCAGGGTGGTCAGACAGGAAGGTTTCAAGGGATGAGCAGCCTGTCGTGGGTGGGGGCTTCTGGATTGACCAATTTAGCAGGATTCCTGCTCCTGAGGACAAGGATCCAAGATAGGCCTAGTTGAAAAAGTGGCTCACAGGAACCTGACTAGTTTGGTCAAGGAGAGACTTTTTTTTAATTTAAGAAGAGAGGGGATAGTGAGAAAGACTATAGTGAAACCTGGGGCTGATGTTCGAATTAGCAGAGCACCTGGCTATGGGAGTAGAGGAGGGAGAGAAGAGAGGGGGAGGGGAGGAGAAGCAGATGGTCTCTTCTCATGTGTTCTCTGACCCGGTATGGAACCTGGGATGTCTGCACGCTGGGCCAACGCTTTATCCACTGAGTAACCGGCCAGGGACAAGGAGAGTCTCTTCATCAAGACATGGAACTGTCAGCTGCCTTTGACACTGCTCATCCTGTTGTACCCTTGATTTGTGGGGTGGTGTTAAGCCCCTGGGGCTCAGGGTGCTGTGTGCTTGCTTGTTACCTGCACAGTACCTGATGCAGGGGGCATAGGTAGATGTGCCTGGTATTTCCAGCAGGGGGCAGTGCTCACCTGCAGATAACCACATTGGGATTCCAGACAGGAATTGGGAAATCTTTCACTTTTTTTTTTTTTTTTTTGAGACAGGGAGTCAGAAAGAGGGATAGATAGGGACAGACAGACAGGAACGGATAGAGATGAGAAGCATATGTGCCTTGACCGTGGGGCTACAGCAGACCGAGTAAACCCCTTACTCAAGCCAGTGACCTTGGGTTCAAGCTGGTGAGCTTTTGCTCAAACCAGATGAGCCCGCACTCAAGCTGGTGACCTCAGGGTCTCGAACCTGGGTCCTCCACATCGCAGTCCAACGCTCTATCCACTGCACCACCACCTGGTCAGGCTCTTTCACTTTTTTACTTTCCACAAACTTCTACCCAGAAAGTCAGTCTCTCACCTCACCCCCCAGGCTGGGACAAGCAGTAAAGCAGGCAGCCAGGGCTGCCAGCTAGGCCGTAGGGGTAAAGAGAGGAGAGTCTTGTGGCTGCTCTGAGGGTAGGCACCGGTGCTGTTTGGGCAGGGTCACCTGGGGCCCTGCCACCGCTCATGTGCCCAGCACCTTTGGTAGCAGCTGGCCAACTAGAGCTGTGCGCATGGAAGGCCTGGGAGGGGTTGAAGTGAGACCGCCTTTGCTACTGCCCCCCAGGAGGGAATGCAGTTCCCTTTTCCCCATAGCCCCAGAACAAGGGGATTTCTGGACTGGGGGTGGCTAGGGGTGGGGAGTCCTATCCCAGGAAACAGATGGGCAGCTTCTGAGCTCAGGAAAGTGGCAGCTCCATGCTTCCTGCCTTCCCTCCCATGCAGCTAGCGTTTAGGGGGATGTGAGGAAAGGGTGGCCTGGAGCAGGGCTCGGTTCTCCCTCTCTGGCTGGAGTTGAAGCCAAAAGTCAGGTAGTCAGAAAGGCTCTGACCTTGGGAGGAGGGACGTCCTGACTTCACCTCTTGGAGCCCGCTTCTTCTAGTTTAAAATTAGGATGACTACTACCCATCCCCTTGGGCTCTTGTCATGGTTGAGGGAGGGGGCCACAGATGAAACGGTTTGCCATCTTGTGCCAATAACTAGGCACAGCACCTGGCATATGGAAGTACTTAACAGTGTGTTTCCTGTCCTGATTTTCTTTCCTTTGTTGTCATGTCCTTTGAGCTAGCCATATGGTGTGGGGTATTGGGGTCAGTGAGAAGACAGCACATGTGGGAGGAGTCATGGGGGCCACAGTCCACTTGCTTGAGTGAAGGCCCACATCCACGTCACCTTTGGCCATTTCTGGCCATTTCATCCTGCAGGTGGACAGCTCCTCAGAGAGCCTGGGTTTGCTTGGTGGGGCCCTTGAGAGGTATTGGTAACCAAGGGGAATCTCTGGCTTGCCTTGTGTTGGCCCTGAGATAGTGCCTTTCCCCCAGAACTTGTTCATATTCCCTGATAGCACTGGTCTCCCCACTTCAGCATTGCTCCCCAGGGGCAGTCTTTGTCCCTTGACATTGTCCTTCTTAGCTCTGTCTAAGCCAAGGCTCCCTGAGATTTTGACTAAGGAACAAGAAACTGGGATGAGGGCCCCAGGGAGCTGGGTGATTCTGCAGAGCTGGCTCCTGACAACTCCTGAATCATTTGCCTCTGGGCATGCCAGCAGAGCCACTGACCTAGAGCTAGACCACCAACTGGAAGGGGGTGACAGAGAGGGGTGGGTCTGGCCTCAGGGCTCACATACCAGCAGTCTTGGAAGAGAGGCCACCAGTAGAGAAGCCTTGGAGCCCTTACATTTGTGGTGGGGGGTGGGGAGCAGAGGCCAGCTCCACATCAAGAGAGGCAGCTGAGCACAGAGCATTTCCCACACTGGGACCCGGGGAAGTCAGTTTTTTATGGCCTTAGTTAGTTTTCTTCTCTAGGCAATGAAGAGAAGATGCTCAAATGGCCCATCTCCACTACGTCTCTGGCACTAGTGACGGAACATTGTAGATGGGAAGACACAGAGGACCAGGACCCAAAGGCAGCCTGAG
Source organism: Saccopteryx bilineata (assembly GCF_036850765.1). NCBI lineage: Eukaryota > Metazoa > Chordata > Mammalia > Chiroptera > Emballonuridae > Saccopteryx > Saccopteryx bilineata. The sequence goes on from NC_089493.1 coordinate 130,751,963, forward strand.
AGAAGGTGCTGGGGGGAAGGAGCTTCTGGAGAGTTGGCAGTTCCCTGTCATGTAATTGGGCAGCAGTTGGTCTGAGTTGTCAGCATAGTAGGACTCTGCCCAGTGGTTGGCACCCTTCTCACTGGGGAGGAGAAGACGGACACCTCTAGCTTAGCCAGGGCGGGCTTCAGTAGGCTGAGAGCCAGGAGGGAATTTCCAAAGGTAGAGAAAATCTTCCACTCAGGGAGCTGGCAGACTCCGGGCTCATAGAAGGTTAACTTTCTAGCATGCCCATGAGGACGTGCAGAGCCGTCAAGGGTGCATGAAGGAGGTCTCCGCTCACACATGGTGTGGAACACATTCTTTTCCTGGAGGAAGATTGGCAACGTCTAGAGAAGTCACAAACATTGACAGTCCTCAGTTCATCCACAGGATGGAACCTTGTGGGATGTGTGGATAAACATTATGTGTGTAAGGATGTTGATTATAGCATTATTATTTCAAAACAAAAACAAACAGGAAACAGAGAATGCCCAACTGTGGAGAGGTGTGCTGCAGTGGGCCAGTCACTCAGTGTGTTCCGTGGCAGTGGTTCAGAAGGACGCCTGGATGGGTCTCTGTGTTGATGTAGGACGATGCTTAAGATATATATATATATGCGAGTGAGCAAGGCGCTGTGCTTAGTACACCGCAGCACGCCACCCAACTCTCGTCCCATGGCCCGTTCCCATATGGCCAGTGGGCTAAGAATAGTTTTTTACTTTTTAAAATGGTTAGATCCTGACTAGGTGGTGGCACGGTGGATAGAGTGTTGGACTGGGATATGGAGGACCCAGGTTCAAAATCCCGGGGTTGCCAGCTCGAGCGCAGACTCATCTGGCTTGAGTACAGGCTCACCAGCTTGAGCACAGGGTCACTGGCTTGAGTGTGGGATCATAGATATGACCCGATGGTCGCTGGCTTTAGGCCAGAGGTCACTGGCTTGAGCAAGGGGTCACTTGTTCTGCTGGAGCCCCCCCCATCCCACCCTGGTCAAGGCACATATGAGAAAGCAATTCGTGAACAACTAAGTTGCCACAACGAAGAACTGATTGTTCCCATCTCTCTCTCTTCCTGTGTGTCTGTCCCTATCTGTCGTCCCCCCTTCACAAAAATAAATAAAATAAAATGGTTAGAAAAACCAAAAGAAGACGATTTGGTGCCATGTGAAAGTACATAACATTCAGATTTCAGGGTCCATCATGCCTCATTGAACCATAGCCACATTCGGTCACCGACACATTGCTAATCACTGCAGTCTTGATGCTGGGGTGTGGAGTAGTTGCAGCAATGTCTAAAATAGCTTCTGACTCTTTATAGAAATATGCTACTCACAGAAATTAGGGGATATTTCAAAATGAATATGAAATGATAAAATGTCCCCTAATTTTTGTGAGCAGTATAGTTGCTGGGCCACACATGTAGCTTGATTCCTTCTGTACAGTCACAGGTCTGAGTGACTGCCTGCGGTTTGTCCCCAGCAGTTACCCTGGTAGAGGGATGGAGGAAAAGAAACAAGGAAGCGAGCCTTGCATTTTTCATTTTGTGTCATTCTGTTGGGTTTTAACACAGTGCATATTTATGTTATTTTTGAAGTCAGTTGGGGCTTTTGGTGGGGATATATGGAACATTTTTTGTAACTTTATGTTTTTGTTTTTGTTTTTTTCACCGAGGAAAGGAAAACAGGAGAAACAAGGCCTGGTGTGAGGTTTTTCTTTCCAGGTAGGGGCCACCCACTTGCTCTGGGGTCCGCTGTAGAAACTTGGTTCTCTCATCTGTAGTGCTCCCAAGTCGCTGAGGCCTCTGCTGGCCTGGCTGGCCCCTTCCTCCCCAGCCTGCTCCTCAATGGAGTGAGCTCTGCCAGCTGTGGTTCTAGGGCAGCCAGCCCTGGGCTGAGGGGCCCCAGGCCCCAGGGCCTTCCTTGATACCCCAGAACAACATCCCCATGGAGAGCCTGTGAGGTACGTCTCTCTGGTTTAGTTCTTGAGAGTGCACTTGCTGGGGAAGGGCACAGAGGGAATGGCAGCTCGGTCCCACTTCAGTGGCAGGATGGGCTGGAACAACCAGAACACCCGCTCCCACAGGAAGCCCCTTTCGGGGTAGAGCCTGGTGGAAATGGCAGTGGTCACAGAAGGGTTGGGATGGCACAGGGTGCTAGGTGGGCCCCTGGCAGCCATGTGGTACAGATGGTCCACGGCTCAGAAAGGGAGACAGAGGCTGAGAGGAAGATGTTACTTGAGATCTCCAGCGAGTGAGTTGGCAAAACTGGAGCCCGAGGCCACATTTCCTGACTCCTTTCAGTGCGTGAACTTGAGTCGCTCGAGTCTGGAGCGGGGGCATTCTCTGCTTGAGCTAACTGCAGCTGAGGACGAGAACCTCCAGGAACTGTGGACTCTTGCCTGATCTGCCTTACTTTATGGTCAGGGGTTATAGATACCCACCCACCTATTAAACTGAGTTCTTCCTGAAGGCACAGCTTGTGTCTTACCTGCTCTGGCCCCGTGCACATGATAGGCTTAGTGAACATTTGCCACCTGAGACATCATTATGAGGCACTGGGACCCCTATCAGTCAACCAGAAACCCTTCGGGGGTTTGTCAACAACTCTACCTTCTCCACAGCTTCCCACACCATGTGCTGACTGCCCTGAGCACCACAACTCCTTCTTCCTGGACTGTACCTGCCTCCCCATGCTCAGGGTCATGTCAGGTGCTTGGCTGGCCCCAGGCCCTGGGCACTGCCAGTATCAACACTGGTCAGCTCATTGTCAGGAGCCCCTGCCATGTGCATCAGCCCAGAGTCCTGAGCTACCAAAGGTCAGGGCTCCTTGCCCTGTGGCAGGTTAAGTCATGACTGATGCTTCCCCTCCAAAACCTTCATGGATCCGGGAGCCATCATTACGCCCCCTGCCAGAAATACTTGCTCTTCCCCGGCCAATCAGCTAGGGCATCCAGCTATGCCCTTGTTCACTCGTGTACACCAGTGCCTGCTTTCCAGGATGGTCGCCACTAGCCACATTCAAATTCAAATTTGAATTACTAAAGTTCACTTAAACCAAAATTTAGTTCTGTAGTCACACCAGCCCTACCTCAGGTGCTCAGTGGCCCAGTGTGGCACATGGCTGCCATGCGGAGTGGCCGAGGTGAGAGGTGGCACATTCCCATCACTACAGAGAGTTCCACTATGTAATTCGGTAGAGCAGGTCATTTTGCCTCCCAGGGGACACTGGACAATGTCCAGAGATATTTCTGGTGGTCTTGACTTGCAAATGGGTAGAGGCCAGAGGTGTGGTGGGAGGTAGAAGTTCAAGCTATAGGGTCTGTCTCGTCCAGTGTCTGTGGACGTACCTCTCCACAGGTCTCTTGTAACCTGCCTCAGAAGTAGTGTGGGCCAGACAAGGGGCCCAGAGTGGAAGAGAAGGTATCACCCCAGATTCTGTTTTCATTTCCCTCCTCTGACTCCAGGAGCCCAAGATGTCTTGCTGATGTCTCTCCAGCAGAGCAGAGGGAACCAGACTTGCCAGTTGGTTTCCGGAAGAAATTGCTGTAAATGCCAGGCAACATGCAGGCAGCTCACATCATAGGGTTTAGCCAAGCCTCGGTCATACTGCACAAAGAGAGTCAGGTTAAGAATATAGATATAGGCCCTGGCTGGTTGGCTCAGCGGTAGAGCGTCGGCCTGGCGTGCGGGGAACCCGGGTTCGATTCCCGGCCAGGGCACATAGGAGAAGTGCCCATTTGCTTCTCCACCCCCATCCCCTCCTTCCTCTCTGTCTTTCTCTTCCCCTCCCGCAGCCAAGGCTCCATTGGAGCAGAGATGGCCCAATGGGGATGGCTCCTTGGCCTCCGCCCCAGGCACTAGAGTGGCTCTGGTCGTGGCAGAGCGATACCCCGGAGGGGCAGAGCATCGCCCCCTGGTGGGCAGAGCGTTGCCCCTGGTGGGCGTGCCGGGTGGATCCTGGTCGGGCGCATGCGGGAGTCTGTCTGACTGTCTCTCCCTGTTTCCAGCTTCAGAAAAATACAAAAAAAAAAAAAAAAAAAAAAGAATATAGAGGCCTGACCTGTGGTGGCACAGTGGATAAAGCGTCGACCTGGAAATGCTGAGGTCGCCGGTTCGAAACCCTGGGCTTGCCTGGTTAAGGTACATGTGGGAGTTGATGCTTCCAGCTCCTCCTCTCTCCTCTCTCTCCCCTTCTCTCTCCTCTCTAAAAATGAATAAATAAAACAATAAACTTTAATAAAAAAAAAAAAAAGAATATAGATATAAAAAAGTTGGCAATGGTCCTGCTGGGGGACTACACACCAAGTTGCCTTTTAGGAACTATGCATTATGTGGGAGATTGTTACAGTGCCCAGCCTTGCTTCTACTGGGACCCAGGCATGTGTAAGACAAGCCAAAGAGGGTTCCTGCCCTCAGGAGTTTTTCTTGCCCTGCCCAGGCTCCTTGGCATTTGCTGGGACAGAGGCTAGGATGAGTGAGTGAATAGAATGAGTAATTGAGTATCTCAGAAGGTAACACAACTTGCTATTTTTTTTGTTCTGGGGGCCCAGCCTTTGACCCTTGGGACCTTCAGGCAGAGAAATAAAAATGAAAGAACACAACCCTAGGGCTGGCCACGCAGATGAGTGACATCCCTCTAAAACCAGGAAAACTGGCCAGGGCCTGCTGGAAAGCACTGAGGTCAGGGTCACTTCCAAGGAGAGGTGACTAGCCACTTCAGTGGGGTCATGGTGGGGGCAGTAGGAAGAAGAGACCTATCCTGTACTTTTCACATTACTCTTTAGGAAAAGACAGTGATCCCAGGAAGCTCCCTAACAACTGTGTGCCCTGGGGAGGCAACCAGAGAGGGATCAACTGAGAGACTGGGGGAGGGGCTTAGAGGGGAGGTCTCAAGTCCAAGGTGGGAGCCCTGCATGGACCCCTGGCTAGAACCCTCCAGGGACCAGGGAGAGGCCAAATGAAGACCATGAGACACTGAGTGGATGTAGAGGGGAAAAGCTGAGAGGAAAGAGGGAGCCCCTAAACAGGGTCCTTACCAACGGGGGGCTCCTGAACATTGGCCCCAAGTGCAGTCTTCCCCTTGAGATCTGGCAGGCAGTTTGGGATCTGGGGAGTGAAGGAGAACTAGATCTTCAGGAAGCAGTTTTCCAAATTTCAGAATGGAAGAGGATGGGCTGGGACCTTCCTAAATGTCATATTATTCAAGTGGTTGGGGAGCTGTTAGCAATGAAAGCATGTACCCACGGGGAAAAGAAGGCAGTGACTAGAAACTGGTCTGAGCACCTGTTGAGAATGGTTGGAGAACAGATGGAAAGGGGGACATACAAGCAAAGGTGAAGGTGGTATATGGTCCTGAGTGAGCCAAAGTGTGACCAAGAGGACTGTTTACATGTTACACGTGGTAGGAGGGACCTGCCCTCCAAGTTGTGGGAGTCATTGCCTGGCCTTGGCAGGTTCTATCCTGGGGTGCTGAAGTTCTAGTTGGTGACACAGAGGATGTGTGGGAGGCAGCAGAGGGGTTGGGAGCTGCTGGTGACTAATGCCCATTTATCAAAAAGACAAAGGAGGCGGGCTCCACAGACAGGCTGGCAAGCACTTAAGAAATGATTGTCACTGGGCTTGATTGGGCTCTCTGGGAATAGGCATATCTTTTTTTTTTATTTTTAATTTATTTTTTATTTTTTATTCAGTAAGAGGAGGGGAGGCAAAGAGACAGACTTCCACATGTGCCCCGACCAGGATCACCCTGCAAGCCCACTAGGGGGTGATGTTTTGCCCTTCTGGGGCATTGCTTCCTAGCTCAGCAGCTGAGCTCTTAGCGCCTGAGGGGCGAGGTCATGGAGCCATCTGGGGGGGGAGGCACCTCGCTGAAACCAATCTTACCATCACTGCGGGAGGGGAAGAGAGGGGGAGTGAGAGGTGGAGAATCAGATGGTTGTTTCTCCTGTGTGCCCTGTCTGGGGATTGAACGATTGAACCTGGGACATCCACATGCCGAGCAGATGCTCTACCACTGAGCCAACCAGCTAGGACCTCTCTACCTTTCTGTTCTTTCTGGATGATTTCTTTTAGTCTTTATATATATATAATTTTTTTTCACGAGAGGGACAGACATGCCTGACCAGGCGGTGGCGCAGTGGATAGAGCGTTGGACTGGGATGTGGAAGGACCCAGGTTCAAGACCCCGAGGTCGCCAGCTTGAGCACGGGCTCATCTGGCTTGAGCAAAAAGCTCACCAGCTTTGACCCAGCGTCACTGGCTCCAGCAAGGGGTTACTCAGTCTGCTGAAGGCCCTCAGTCAAGGCACATATGAGAAAGCAATCAATGAACAACTAAGGAGTCGCAATGCGCAACAAAAACTAATGATTGATACTTCTCATCTCTCCATTCCTGTCTGTCTATCCCTCTCTTTGACTCTCTCTGTCTCTGTAAAAAAAAAAAAAGGGACAGACAGGAAGGGAGTAAGATGAGAAGCATCAGCTTATAGTTGCATCGCTTTAGTTGTTCATTGATTGCTTCTCATATGTGCCTTGACCCAGGGGCTCAAGCCAACCCAGTTACCCCTTGCTCAAGCCAACGGCATTGCATTTTAAGCCAGCGACCTCTGGGCTTAAGCCAGTGACCTTGGAATCATGTTGATGATCCCACACTCAAGCTGGATGAGCCCTCACTCTACAGGGTTTCAAACCTGGGACCTCAGCGTCCCTGGTTGACACTGTATATCCACTGTGCCACCACCGGCCTTATGTTGAATTTTTTATTTTACTAATTCATAATTTTAATTTCCAAGAGTTCTTTTTTGTTCCCTGTATGTTTACTTAAAAAATAGCATCTGATCTGATTTGATCTGATATCTCTTTCCACTTCTAAAAATGTTTATATATCTTAACTGCTTTTTTTTTTTTTTTTTTTTTTTTACAGACACAGAGAGAGAGTCAGAGGGATAGATAGGGACAGACAGACAGGAATGGAGAGAGATGAGAAGCATCAATCATTAGTTTTTTGTTGCGACACCTTAGTTGTTTATTGATTGATTTCTCATATGTGCCTTGACTGCGGGCCTTCAGCAGACTGAGTAACCCCTTGTTCAAGCCAGCGACCTTGGGTCCAAGCTGGTGAGCTTTGCTCAAACCAGATGAGCCCGCACTCAAGCTGGCGACCTTGGGGTCTCAAACCTGGGTCCTTCGCATACTAGTCCAATGCTCTATCCACTGTGCCACCGCCTGGTCAGGCTCTTAACTGTTTTTTGTTTGGTTTCATTTTGGGGTTTTTTGTTCTCTTTGTTCTTGGTGGTTAATATGCTTTACAAAATCCCTTTACTCTTACTTTAATAGGCTTTTGGGAGGGAGTAGAGTTTAATCCACCTTATTCAACTGAAAGTTTATTCTTTCATTTAATTACTACATATCTTTTTGTTTTATATATTTATTTATTTTTATTTATTTATTTATTTATTTTGTATTTTTCTGAAGTTGGAAATGAGGAGGCAGTCAAACAGACTCCCGCATGCGCCCGACCAGGATCCACCTGACCGGGATCCACCTGGCACGCCAACCAGGGGGCAATGCTCTGCCCATCTGGGGCATCGCTTTGTTGCAACCAGAGCCATTCTAGCGCCTGAGGCAGAGGCCACAGGCACAGAGCCATCTTCAGTGCCCAGGCCAACTTTGCTCCAGTGGAGCCTTGGCTGTGGGAGGAGAAGAGAGAGACAGAGAGGAAGGAGAGGGGGAGGGGTGGAGAAGCACATGGGCGCTTCTCCTGTGTGCCCTGGCCGGGAATAGAACCCAGGACTCCTGCACGCCAGGCCAACGCTTTACCACTGAGCCAACCGGCCAGGGCCTTTTAATTTTTTTAATTGAACTTACTGAGGTGACATTGGTTCGCAAAACTACAGGTTTCAAGGGTACATCCTTTTGTCTTAAATGTGCCTTTTTAGACACAGTTTGATGTGATTGATGGATTTAAAAACATCCAACAACATGTCTGAATTTTGATGAGGGAGTTTAGCCCATCATATATTTATGACAATTGCTAGTATATGAGGACCTCTGCCATCTTATTTAATGCTTTATGCTCAGCTTCTTTTTCTCTCTGCTTCTTTTTTACCTTTCCTGGTCTTGATTGTGTGGATTGAATTTTCTCTACTAATTTGAAAGTTAGGTATTATTTTTACAGTTACCTCTGACTTACGGTGCCCCAGGGCTGTTCTAGAAGGCACTCCAATGCTGAGTGGGAGTTTGATTTACATGACCTTTTCAGAGGTCCCTGTGGTTTTGAGCAAGTTGTGCTTATGGTGGATTCTTAGGGGGAGACAGAAGGGAGAATGGCTTCGTGCAGGAGCTCTCCAGTAGGGCTGGGAACACCAGACCTTCCGAAGTTCCTCGGCAGGCTGCTCCTCTGAGACATCTGCTTCCTGAAACCTCTCCCTGGGGAGACGATGGGGACGGCTGGGGACTAGGTTAAATGGCATACTCCATCCAAAGAGGCAGCTGTTACTCAGTCCCCCAAGTCATTATCAGTAGGAAAGTGGGTCTTGCAGTGTCAGAGCTTCCAGTTTTTCGAGAGAAGCTGGGAAATTGGATTTCCTATGTGACATCGTTAGATTTGTCTATGCAGGACAAACGGCATGTCTGCAGACTGGATCTGGTCCAGGCACTGCCGCCATGACCCCTGCCCTGGTTAGTCAGTGATTCTGTCCTTGTCACCCTTTGACATTTCTCCCTCTTAGATAAATGTCCCCCAACAGTATGATTTCCTACATCTTTCCTCTCTCCCAGCCACCTCTTCTGGGCCCCTCCATCCTGCCAGCTTAACGAATAAGTGCCATTTGCACTACCATGTGCTGCTCCTCACAGCTGTCATTCTGTTTAGCACCTTAACTGTTCCCCTTGTCTGCACTGTTAACTGACCTAGTAAATGAGCAGTGTGAAGGTCAGCTGAGTCCTTCTCCCGCGAATGCTAGGTACACGGGTCTGGTTTCTTGGGTCTGCCCATGAGTCCTTGTTCCTAGAAGGGCAAGAAGGGACTCTGCCTGCTTTCACTAGGGCACAGATGGATGTGTAGATACAGACACTGTGCCAGGCCTGACCCCAGCTCCCACTGCCTTGGCCTGCAGAGGGCAGGCCTTCCCTGTGGTTCATCGCTTCGCACTGTGAGCTGTGCCGCCTTGAGAGGGCCCCTCTCTTGCCATAACCTCTGGGGCCCTCTTCCTGGAGTCCTGTCGTCTGCCCTGCCTGAGCATCAGGAGCCGGCAGCTTTATGTACACTGGGCAGCTGGTGCCTCATTCTTCAGATAGGGAAGTGAAACAGCCACACCTGGTGGTGGGGCCTGACCTTTGGGTGACAGTGGAAGTGGCTATGCAAACTGCCAGGCAAGACGTCCTCTCTGTACCCAGGCTATGAAGGAAGCACTTGCTTAGCGTGGTCTCACTGGCCTCCAGGGGTACCTCTGCTAATGGTTTCTCTCACCCTCCCCCCCTGCGCTTTTTCTTGGTGACAGCTGGAAGTAGCAGTGGTCACAACTGAAAGAGCCAAACATTTCTACAGTCCCCAGGACATTCCTGTCAACCTCTACAGTGACGCCGATGAATGGGAGGTCAGTGCTGGGGGCCCCAGGGCTGTGTTCCCTCACGTTTCTACAAACAGGATGGGACTGTCCTCCTGCAGCCTGGTAGTCCTGGTGGCTGGAGCAAACAGGGCAGGCTCAAATCGGAGGTCAGGGCCCTCGGGGCAGAGGCGATGAGGAAAACATCTGTCCTAGCTCCTGGCTTGTAGGAGGCCTGCAGTTTCCTCCCACCCCAGGCTGAGCTTGAGCTCAGCACTGGCTCTGTGCCTGAGGTTGAGTGTCCTTGTACTTATCTGGGCTGATGAAACCACGGAGAAGCTCTGTTCCCCTCACCCTAGTCCACGTGGCTCCAGTGTCAGGGCTGTACATAGTGCCTTGCTTCCCACGGTCTCTGGGCCCTGCGTCTCCTCTCCTGCAGGAGGTGGGTACTGGCCTCCTCACCAGACATTGAGTGTTGTTGTCACATGGGTGCCCTGCCAGGCATTTTTAAACATTCTCAGCCTATAACGTTTCTGATTGGTCCATCTTCTCCAATCCCCCGCCCCTCCCCCATTTCTCACTGCCCCAGACATTTCACATTGTCCACTGGTTTGGACAACCCAAGCATCCGCCTTAAGCAGACAGGGCAGGAGTTCCCTGCCAGATGTCAGTTCTCTTGAAAACCAAACCATAAAGGGAATAGCTTTGAGGGACAAGGGGCATTTGTCTCATAGGCCTGGTTTCTTTCAGGCCATTGGCTCTGTAGCCTATGCTCTTGCCAGCTTAGCTGCAAGAGGGGGTGGCGTTGGATGTGGGCAGGGGTGGCTTAGGTGGACTCCCTTGGGTTCCTGACTTAGTGTCCTTGGCCTGTGTTGCATCCCTTCCCATCATCCTCCTCCCACACATAGAGGCCAGCCCTCTCAACCCATTTCTTTCTCTCTGCCAGATGTGGAGGCACCGGTCTGACCCTGTGCTCCACATTGACCTGCGGAGGTGGGCAGACCTTATGCTGGTGGCTCCTCTGGATGCCAACACCCTGGGGAAGGTGGCCAGTGGCATCTGTGACAACTTGCTCGTGAGTGACTCCCTGTGTCCTCCTCCCTCCTTGGGCCTTGCTGCCAGGTGGCTGAACCATAGACTGCCTTTGTGTGAGGTCCTCACCTTGGAACCCTCTGTGGTGGACTAGTTGGCGTCCCCCTGCCCCCACCATCTCACCTCTGCTCTGGCAAGCAGGCAGAGGATATGGTCCTGATGGATGGGCTCGCTTTGTGGATACTTCTGAGGCTACCCACCTCTCACCAGTCCTTGGACCCTGAGCTCCTCTCCCTTTATCCTTCATTCATGGGCTGCTGTTCTGCGAGTCTCCCTGCCTAGGCCCAGCAACTGTCTGCCAGTGCCTGTCTCCTAGCATGTCTCCCAGCTCAGCCCTAGTGACTGTCTCCTAGTGACTGCCTCCCAGAACCTGTCTCCCTGTTCAGTGCCTGTCTCCCTTCCTGTTGACTGTCTCCTAGTGCTTGTCTCCATGCTCAGCAGCAGCGACTACCTCCCAGGGACTGCCTACCAGCACCTCTCTCGCAGTACCTGTCTCCCTGTGCCTGTCTCCATGCCCAACCCAGTGCCTTTCCCCCAGCACCTGTCCCCCAGCACCTGTCTCCCAGCGCCTGCCTTCTCACTGGGATCTGGATGTCTACATGAACAACTGATAAGTGTTTGCTTCCTTGTGGCTTTCTCACTCACACTCATCTGTCACTGTAGCCACAGGTGGAGGTGTGGCTTTCCTGTGTATCATGAAGAGCTGGTGGGGAAGCGAGGAGAAAGATAGGGCAAGAGTGGGAGCAGGTAGACGGTGTAGAAGAGCCCAAGTTCAGCTGTGCCAGGGGACTGGTGGACTTCCAGGGAGCTGTTGTCCTTAAAGAACCTTTGTGTACTTGCCTGTCCTGGGCAATTTGGCACAACCTCTCTGCCTTCCCTCTGCCTCAGTACCCTCCATGTGCTCCTTCATTGAGCTTTTACCTGCTGTGAACTGGACCCCATGCTGAGGGACACACAGGACACAGTCTGAAAGGGGTGGTTTTTGGTCACCCGTACAGGCGAGGAGGGAGTATGCTCTGGTGTGTGGTCCAGTCTTCAGTGACCTTGGTTGGTCCTTTGACAATAGAGTCACCCCCTTGCACAATGCTGGGCATGTAGTAAGTGTTTGATAAATACTTACTGTATGAATGGGGTAATTACTGATTTTACATTGGCAAGCAGCCAGGAGTTTTCCAGGGTTTAATATGGTAAAGAAATGAATGATGAAGCTGGGTTAGTATCTTTAGGGGTCAGGTAGGTGAGTCTCCTTCTGTGCTTGTTGATGACGCTTAAAGTACCCTTGGAAGAATGCACTCAAGATTGCAGCATCGTTTGAGTAAGAGCACAGGGTAAACAGAAGAAGAGCAGCAGGCAGACCATGTGGCCAGGAGCAGGGCCAGGCAGTGCAGAGATGGGCGAGCCTTGTGGAAGTGTGATCAGGAAGGCTTCCCAGCCTGCCCTGTGGTGGTACAGTGAGTAAAGCATTGGCCTGGAATGCTGAGGTTGCCGGTTCTAAACCCTGGGCTTGCCTGGTCAAGGCACATACAGGAAGCAACTACTATTAGTTGCTTCCCACTCTTCTCACCCTTCTCTCTCCTCTCTCAAATCAATAAATAAAATCTTTAAAAAAAAATAAAAAGAAATGAAAAAGGCTTCCCAGTGGGACTGGTGATGAGGCTGACAGGACCAACATCATTTAAGCTGGTTGGAGTTATATGTGACCAGCACTGTGTCACCAAATCTCTGAGCTTCCACTGCTGGTCAGTAGCTGGCCAATGTGGTGAAGCCCTCTGACCTTGAGGAGGTAAGCCTTGGCCTGGGCCGTTCTCAGAGGGCTCCCTCCTTCCTCCTGAAAATTCTGTTTCCTTGTTTTCTTCAAAACTGCCACTGCTCCTTGAAACCTTTAGGGTTCCTTCCTCCTGAGTTGGCTGAGCAGTAGTAGAGTATGTTCCCAAGAGCAGCCCCCAGACCATTTTCCTCAAGGGGTTTCACTCAAAGGCAAATATTTTAAGGAATTGCAAATTCCTTGTAATGTTTAAACTGTCACCATCCAGCCCTGGCCTCTTGGCTCAGTGTATAGGGTATCAGCCCCATGTATGGGCGTCCTAGGTTCAATCCCCAGTCAGGACACATGTGAGAAGTGACCATCTGCTTCTCTCCTCCTCCTTCTCCATTTCTCTCTCTCTTCCCCTCCTATAGCCAATAGTTTTGTTGGTCCCAGTACATAAGCCTCAGGTGCTAAACTTAGCTCAGTTGATTTGAGCATTGCCCCAGATGGAGTTTGCCAGTGGATCCAGGTTGGGGTGCATGTGGGAGTCTGTCTATCTCCCCTATACTCACACATTTAAAAAAACAACAACTCACCATCCTTGCTCTGTGGCTCTGTTCTCTCAAAGGATGTTTTCTCCTTAAGTCCCTGAAAAGAAGCTCACCCTGCTACTTCCCTGCTTCAGTTGTCTTCCTTTTCCAGTGCCCAACACTCAGGGTTCTGGTAGAGGAGAGTGCTAGGTGTGATCTGTGCGCCAGCCGCTGGGCCTGTGCACCTGACCTGCTCTCTGGCCAACTCAGTCCTTGGCTCCTTGGTACTAAACAGCTCAGCAGATCCAAAGAGAGAAGGTGACTTCTTGAGTCATCAGTCTAGCTGGGAGCTGGTCTCCTGACCAGGATCCAGGCCTTTTCTCCAGCCAGGCGGATGCCCAGGGGCAGAGGCTGAAGTGCTGATGACAGCACTGGCCAAACAGAAGTGATTGTGGGAACTAACGCCTCCTTTCATGCCTCTTGCTGCCGAAAGGTTTGGAGGGGCTGTGGTTGGTTCAGGAAGCCCTGAGCTTCGAGATGAGGGGGGCAAAGCTGTAGGGGTACAGACATGGAGGGGTTGAGGATGCACAGAAACCCCAGCCCAGCTTCCCCCATTCCACATGCAGTTGGGGGCTCTTCTAGATACACTCATGACTTCTGCGGAAGCAGCAAGTGGCACGGGGCCAAGAGGAGGTGTGACTGAAACTGTCCACTCAGAGCTTGGTTGGAACTGAGAGGCTCCTTCCTGTCCCAAAAGAGGGAAGAGGCACCAACGGGGATGGCCTTGGCCCTGGCCTCTCCATTTCATTGTTCTCTGCACTCCCCTCTCTCTTACCAGACAGGCTGCACTTAGGAAAGGGGTGTGCCGGCCTGTCTCTGAGGGACCAGCGGTCCGGGAGAAGGTGCCTAGGCGTCAGCATGGGGGCACACTCTCCTATGGGCCCCAGAGCTTCCCTCTCCCCCAGGCAGCCTTGACCCAGGGTCCTGCGCCTGTGACCTTAACAGGAGTCCTGTTCCGAAGCCTGGACTTTGTGCCAGGCCCTGTGCAAAGAGCTCTAAGGGTTTTCACCTTCAGTCCTCACAGCGAACCAGGAGGGAGGCTTTTGCAGGGAGAAAACTGAGCTTCTTGGCATTATGTCCGAGTTCTCATGGCTAGAGTGCATAACTCAGCAGGATTTGAATCTGGGTCTATGTGGTTGTCAAAGCCCACAGCTGCTCTGATCTGTGACTGCTGGGCTGGTCTGGAAGTCAGGAGGTGATGAGGCTGCGTGATGCAGTGAAGGTCACGGAAAGCCTCCTGCCCAGGCCATCGTCTGGGTGTGTGACCTTGGGCCACTGCTCACCTCTGGGGAGTGCAGCTTTCCCATCAGTGAGACAAACTGCAGGGGGGGGGGTTCATGGGTCAAATATGGGAGAGGGTCTTTTTCATATGTGAGATGCTTTTGGTGCCAGCTTTAGTTGGCCTTGAAGTAGAGCTGGTGTCCAAGTGCACAGGCCCCACCTGCTGAGCTGTCTGGTTTTGGCTTTGTGGTCACTATAGAGCTGGCCCTCTGCGCCGGGGTTGCTTCTGTCTGTGAGGTGTGGAAAAGCCGGTGTCTGGGCGCAGGGAGACCCACTGATTCAAAGAGGATAGGGTGTGGTAGAGCACTTCCTGGGCCCAGTGCCAGAGCCTGCCCGGGGAGGGAAGAGACGTGACCCCTAAGGGGAGTGACTCAGCTCCCTGCAGGCTGCAGCCCCCAGTCACCAAACCATGTGGTTGCTTGTGGCCTGGAGGATGGCAGACATATGGGATTTGGGAAGGGGTGGGGAATGGGTGGCAGGCTGAGCAACAAGCACCTCTCCCCCACCCTCCTTTACAGACCTGTGTCATCCGCGCCTGGGACTGCAGAAAGCCCTTGCTCTTCTGCCCAGCGATGAACACCACCATGTGGGAGCACCCCATCACCTCACAGCAGGTGGGCCAGCTCCAGGCCTTCGGCTACATCGAGATTCCTTGTGTGGCCAAGATGTTGGTGTGCGGTGACCAAGGTGGGCACCTAGCCAGCCTTTCAGCCTGTCCTCACTGCCCAAGGTCAGAGCTGGGTTCAGATCCCAGCCTGGTGTGACCTCAGGCAGAACCATTCTTCAAGCCCAACTTTCTCACCTGGAAGGTGGTAGTCATAGCTCCTTCCCCCAGCATGGTGAGGGTTAGCTAAGGTTGTTTGTATAAGGAGCATGGTTCATGACAGCCACGCCTGCTCCTGGGGCCTGGCCTGGGGGTTTCAAGGGATGTGATGGGCTGGCTTAAGTTGGAGGTCCAGTCTCTTAGCTCCAGGCTCTGGGAGATGCCCACAGGGGAGCCCTGTGTAGGGTGGGTGTGAGGGTGGTACTCTGACTCAGTCTGTGTGACCATAGCAGATCTTTGCTCCCTAGGTCTGGGGGCCATGGCCGAGGTAGACACCATTGTGGACAAAGTGAAGGAAGTCCTCTCCCAGCACACTGACTCCCAGCTGAGCTGAACCAGAGCCCCTGTCATGCGTGTCCCTCTGTACCCCGTGTGTCTTCAAGCCCAGTCACTGCAGGGGGGCATTGGCAATGTACAGTGGGGATTCACCTGCGCTGAGCAGGGGTCTGGCCCGTTGCTGCTACACAGTCTCCAAGGGCCCAGCCTGCCACAGGTTAAACTGGACCAAAGGCCCAGGTTTCGGCTTCTTTCAACCAGGAAACACCGCTGTCTGCAGCTGCTCCCTACCTTCCCTGGGGTGGTTCTGGTAAGCCAGAGGGGCAAGTTGATGGACTGTCCCTGTGCCTCTGGGCGGGGACAGAGGAGCGACTGACCAACCCCAAGCCTACGTCGTGTCCAGGAACTGCTTTTAAAATCTGCCTGGTTGGGAGACCCTGGTGTGGTGTCCCCTGGCTGGGCCTGGGGCCTTTCAGCTGCCTCAGGGTGGCAGGATCCTGTGATTTCCTATGGGCCATGCTGTGAGATTGGAGCACCAGGGAATAAATCACAGTGACCTTTGGAGAGACTCTGCCCTTCCTCACAGTCCAGGCCCGTCTGTGGTCTCTGAGATCAGGAGTATTGCTAGGTGTGGGTGGGAGGGTCTGACTGACTACTGACTGGAGCATCTTAGGCCCCATGCCATGTGGTGGTTAAGGGCCACAGGGCTCTGAAGCCAGACAGCCCTAGTTTAAACCCCAGCAGTGGGGCCTTGGCTCAGGGCTCAGCCCTTCTGACCCTCCTTTTTCTCACCTTGAGTGCCTAACCTCCCAGAGTTATTGAGAGGACTCAATGAGATAAGCTGTGTGGGGGTAACCCCCACTGAGTCCCTCTTACACAGTAATTGTCAAACAAGTGGAAGTTAAAGTTAGACACATTTACGTACCAGTGAGCGTTCCTAACGTTTATGAAACAGACTGTCTCATTCTGGGCAAAATAAAATCCCAACTCTCAGCAGATGTAGACCTTTATGCAAGTGATAGGCAGAGACAGATTTAATGGCGGGCACACCGGGCACGCGCCCTGGGCCTCAACTTCCGAAGGGCCCCGCAAAACCCCAACCTTACAATTTTTTCTAGTGATACCAAATTTGGTTTGGTATGTGCAATTTTAACATTAACAGTACATAATATTTTTTATTTATTTAAAAATATGGTTAAAATGTATTTTTATTTTCCCTCTCTCCTTTTTTTTAAGGGACCCTAAAATATTTTCTTCTGCGCCCAGGGCCTCAACCGACCTTAATCCATCTCTGGTGACAGGCTTTCAGCCCTGGAACTGAGGCCTCTGGCTTCCTGGCATCCTCATCAGTGTTACTGCGCCTGCGGTGGGGCCTGAGTGTCCGTATACCCCACCTCCCACCCAACAGCACACATGGGTGCAGAAGTCCTCTCCAGGCAAACAGCCCTAGAAACGCAGGCCCTGCCTTTGACCTACATGCCATTTGGTGGCTTCCCCAGGGAGGCGCTTGTTTGCCTATGTGGAGCTGAGATTAGGGCTGGCTTCCTGGCCCCCTGCCTTCCAGGCCAGAGGTGAGAGGGACCACGGCGGCCAGAGGTGTTTTGAAGGGGCACTAGGAAGCCTGCTGGCTGGAACCAAGGCCTCCCACAGCCTCCAAGAGCCTTTATCTCTATAGCACTTGACTTAATCAATGGCCATATCATTGGCTGGTCAGAGCTGGAGGTTAGGGCATGGAAAGGGCCTGGATAGCTGAAATCCAGAGACAATCGTAAAGTTCCACTAAACTGGGTTTCGATTGTTCCTGTCCACCTAGCCCTTCCTGTCCCTCAGCACCCTGCCAATGAATGGTTAGACTTTCCCGTTAATAGGAATGGCTACTGTTTCCGAGTGCTTACAGTGGGCCAGGCTCTGTGCTGGACACTTGGGGAGA
The DNA here is from genome assembly GCF_036850765.1 of Saccopteryx bilineata. Classification (NCBI taxonomy): domain Eukaryota; kingdom Metazoa; phylum Chordata; class Mammalia; order Chiroptera; family Emballonuridae; genus Saccopteryx; species Saccopteryx bilineata. Next base: position 130,769,264 of record NC_089493.1, read on the forward strand.
CAGTTGTCCAGAAGCCCTGTTAACAAAATATCTGTTAATAAAAGGTCATAGGAGCTGAGACATTTGCCGGCATTTGCCTGATACCCCTGAAAACAGCTGGAGCTGCTTAGAGCAAACTGAGCCTTGTCAGCTAGAGACCCTTCCCTTGAGGTCTGCCACTCCACTGTGGCAGTCCTGCCCACTGTTGCCAATTTTGTGTGGGGGTCTGGATGAATTGGCTAGGGCAGATGAGCCCAGTTGTTCCCAAGCTGTGCCCAGTACCTGAGCTGCATTAGCCTGGCCCCATCTGCCTCAGAGGTGCAGAGGTGGGAGTGGTCAACATGCTTCCCCACTGAGTGAAAGCTCTCGAAGTTGTCATCACTGGGCAGACATATTTCTTAGAGAAGATGCTAGCTTCCCTGATGATTTTTATAGGATTTTGGAAGTATGACAGAATAGAACATTTGGATCTGAAATTTGCACTTGTGTTTGGCAGCTTGGAGCTTCTGTGGGCTGCCCGGGCTGCTGCTGGGCCAGGGCCCAGCCCACGCTGGGCTGTCCTTTCCACCTCCACAGGCTGATGTATCTTCTGCTGCATCCCCATGGCTTCAGGAAGGCCCTGATTACTAGGCAGAACACAAGTAGCCCTTTGTGACCTAGCCCCTGCCTACTTTCCTAGCTCTAACCATTACCACAGCCAACCCTGTAGAGCTCCCTGTCCTTTTGCAGAGTGGACAGCCGTGACCCTGATGGAGTGTTTTTGCTTCTTGCCTTCGTACATCCTGCTGCTTTTACTGGAAGGCTCTTCTTCACCTGGCTGACTCCCAGTCATGCCTTTGATGTGCCTGGGTGCCACCTCTGGAAAGCCACCTCTGGCCAACTCAGGCTGGTGCCCACAGTGTGCCCTCTCATTTATTATAACAGAATTGCAATGGTGAGTTTACTTTGTGCCCTCCCTAAAGTTGGGGTTGACCAGAAGGGAGGAGTTGTCCTGCTCCTCACAAAGCCTGTAAGACATCCCGGGCTTCTTGTGCCGACGAAATTAAAAAAGTATGTGTGCGGGTAGACAAGGGATGGTCTGCTTCTTTCTGAGCAAGACACACGTAACCTAGAGCCATACAAGTAAGGACTGATACATGTCACTGCAGAAAAGTAATTCTGCCTAGCAGTAGCCCAAAGTCCAAGGACAAACAACAAACCAGGAAAATAATTTATAGCCATAGAACAATGTTCTAATTCCCCTAATAAATAATGAGCTCCTATATAGGGGGTCCTCGGGTTATGACACAGTTCCGTTCCTACAACAGTGATGTAACCTGAATTTTGGTGCAAGAACATAAAAACATAACTAAGCCACAGAAAAACAAAAAGGACATAAGTATATTATACTGTCATAACAAAAAATGAGTGTAAAAAAATTACCTTTATTCCTGTGGTTGGCTTGCACACTGGAAGGGGCATTGGAAGATGGGAGAGAGTGACCTATTGGGAGGAGGAAGCTGGAGAGGCAGGAGAACCTGCAGAAATGTGCTGGAGATACTGGGTCAGGTGAATCAGGATTGCCTGACTTTTTTTTGTTTTTATGGGAGTGAGCGTTATAAACTTGAAACATATGTTCAGACTTCATAACCTGAAGAGTCCCTGTACATTGATTTGAAAAGGACCAGCAACATAAATGAAAAGTGAGCAGAGCATAAAAACAGTATACACACACACACACACACACACACACCCTTGAACATTAAAAGCTACTCAACTACATTCATGAGGAAAGTGGTACACATAAACCATACTGAAATTAAAGTTTTCACTTGTTAGATTACAAGAGTGTGGGTAATGGGCACCCTCACATGTTGCTCTTTGGAGAGCAGCCTAAAAATACCTTTCAAAATCATATACATACCTTTACCCAGCAAATCTAGGAATTTGTCCTAATGGAGACACATGTGACAAACTGCAGTGCTATCAAATGGTACTACAAGACTGGCAGTACTCTCACCATTTAACAGCTGGAGTTTGCTTCCATAAATCAGGGCTGTTCCTACACTGGGCTCTACACCACCCAAGGCAAAGTGTGGGGCAGCTTCTCAGGTGCTGGGATTGGATTCTGTGTGAGCTGCATTGTGCAAAGGAAAATGCAAGCAAGGTTCAGAGCAATGTGTGTTGTGTGCTAACTGTATAAAAAGTGAGGGAGAAAAGGAGATGGTGTTCATCTCAGCAGATGTATGCATCAAATACCTACTGAAAAGTAGACAAGAAATCCGCCATTGTTTGCCACTCAGCAGGGGGACTGGGTGCTTGAGAAACAAAGGTTGGAGGCTGAGTTCATTTTAGGGTTTGAGCCAGCTGACTAAATTATCTACCACACAAGCAATGAACTACATGCATCTAAAAATAGGTTCCTGCCTGACCAGGTGGTAGCTCAGTGGATAGAGTCTCGACCTGGAACACCAAGGACCCAGGTTTGAAACCCTGAGGTAGCTTGAGTGTGGGCTCATCTGGCTTTAGTGTGGGTTCACCAGCTTGAGTGTGAAGTCACTGGCTTGAGCGTGGGATCATAGGCATGACCCCATGATTGCTGGCCTGAGCCCAAAGGTCGCTGGCTTGAGCAAGGGGTCACTGGCTTGGCTGCAGCCCCCTGGTCAAGGCATATATGAGCAATCAGTGAACAACTAATGTGATGCAACTACGAACTGATGCTTCTCATTTCTCTCCCTTCCTGTCTATACCTCTCTGTCTCCCTCCCTCCCTCTCTCTAAAAAAAAAGAAAAGAAAAGAAAACCTGAGATGTTACCATCTGCCTCTGAACAAAGAACCCTGGAGTCAGATCCTAGTGATTGACAGGTTGTTTACACTGAGACCTTCCTGGTGCAACCAAATATTCTATAAAACTCAAGGCCACCTGACCAGGTGGTGGCGCAGTGGATAGAGTGTCGGACTGGGATGCGGAGGACCCAGGTTTGAGACCCCCGAGGTCGCCAGCTTGAGCATGGGCTCATCTGCTTTGAGCAAAGCTCACCAGCTTGGGCCCAAGGTCACTGGCTCGAGCCAGGGGTTACTCGGTCTGCTGAAGGCCCATGGTCAAGGCACATATGAGAAAGCAATCAATGAACAACTAAGGTGTTGCAACGAAAAACTGATGATTGATGCTTCTCATCTCTCTCTGTTCCTGTCTGTCTGTCCCTATCTATCCCTCTCTGATTCTCTGTCTCAAAAAAAAAAAACAAACCCAAAAAACTGAAGGCAGGTTTGGTACCACCGGGGCAAGGCAATGGGCAGGATCTGGCCAGAACTGCCAGTTGTCTCATAGCAAAGGAATGTTGGGAGTAGATAGGTGTGAGGACAAAAGGCAGATGGGAGATTTGAGCTTTGGGGCCTTTGAAGAGCAAGCTGATAATTCAGGTGTAATCTGGGAATGTGTCATTCCCTGGCTGCAATGGTCTGATCTCATAGGGGCTCTCTCTGCTGAAAATACATGGTGACCCTTTGCCTGGGGGCCCACAGAGCAGGTCCTTGAGGATTGGAGGCCCTATGTGCTCCCTTTTGGGCCTCTGAATCCTGGAGGAGGGGGCAGAGTTCACAGGTTCTTTTGTGTGTCTGGCCAAAATAGATGCAGGCTGGTGGGTTCATAGTAGAGAGAGGGTCTTGGAAGCAGTCAGAATGGGCAGGAACACGGGTGCACACTGGAGAGTGAAGTGGGACACCCCTCACCACCTGCGGTGGGACTTGGGGGTGGGGTGACAGGCACTTCTTGTTCTTGGGAGGGACCAAGGCTTAGGAGCTCATGTGTCACCTGGAACTTCTAAAAGTTGTACTCTTGGGAGCATGGAAATAGAGCTCTCAAGCTCTCTTGGGGAGAGACTGGCATGACGGGCCCCATAAGGGAATTCATGGCTGCCCAGCACTTGGCCTGTGCCAGACATGCTTTGCATACCTTGTCTTGTTTAATCCTCCTAACAATCCTTCAAGATAGGCATTGCTGTCTTCACTAAAAATATAGGAACCCGAGGCTCAGAGAGAAGAGTATCAAAATTCTCCTAACTACAAACCAAGACACGGCTGCTTAGAGGGGGTTTGGATATGGGCTGTGCTGCTCCCACCAGCCGGACTTGAGATGAGACTAGAAAGAGAAACAGGTAGACTGACTATGTATTTTGTTGTTCAAAGTGGGCACTTCTGGGAGTGAAAAGGGACAATAAATGCACCAGGACTATAGGCATCAACTGGGTGTATGTCTTGGGCAGATCAGGACGTGTGGTCACTCCCTCCCAAGACTGGCATATGAGCAGCGACTAGGGAAGGTGCATGAGTGTGTGGTGGGGGACTGGGGCAGTGTGGCAGCCTCCAGTTGTCTTCTGCAGACTTCCCTGATCTTCCTGGACCTGTGCAGGAGCAGTGGCCAAAGCAGGTAGTTTCTGGGAAAAACGGGTCATTCATTGAACTGCCTGATTTCTACAACTAACAAACAGGAACCCTGAGATGCTGAATGGCAGGTATCCTGGAGTCAGGAGTGTCCTCCCCTGGTCTACAGATTCTGCTGTGACTCAAGCTCTGTCCCTCTGGAACTCCTGGGCAGAATGTAGTGGTTTGGATGCAGGCGTATTCTAGGCTAGGGACAGGAAGTATGCAAGACCAGGCACAGGTGGAGGGTTCGGGAGCTTAGGGGTTAGCTCCTGCTACATTCACCAGCCAGTCTGGCATTCAGGGGTGGGTCCCCAGCCATCGCACAGACAATGGAGGGCCCAGTCCAAAGCTCAGATGGCCTTTGCAGGCACCTTGACGTACTGTGTCCCAGGTGGGTATGTGCAGGGAATCCGCTGCAGAGCATGCAGCCAGGCAGATAGTGCCACCTGCATGCTCCCAGGCCTGGGCAGGCTGCTGGCTTGCAGGGCTGACGAGTAAAGGAAAGTCCCTACCCCCACGAGTGCCAGTCTGCCTGGATGCCTCACACCAAGTACAACAGCCCAGGGCCTCTGCAAGCCAATGTTGCATCTTCGAGGGCTGATTGTTTCTTTATTTCTTCCATTCATTAAAAAAAAAGAATTAATAGACTTTACAGACAAAGACAAATACCATATGGTTTCACATATGTAGAATCTAAAGAGCAAAATAAACAGAATAGTAACAGAAAAATAGACACAGAGAACAGACTGATGGTTGTCAGGGGAGGGGGAGTTGGGTGGCTTGGTGAAAAAGTGAAAGGATTAAGAAGTACAAACTGCTGACCTGTGGTGGCACAGTGGATAAAGTGTTGACCTGGAATGCTGAGGTCACTGGTTCAAAACCCTGGGCTTGCCTCGTCAAAGCACATATGGGGGTTGATGCTTCCTGCTCTCCCCTTCTCTCTCTTTCTCTCTCTCTCTCTCTCCCCCCCCCCTCCCTCTCTCCCTCTCTCCCCTCTCTAAAATGAATAAATAAAATCTTTAAAAGAAAAAATCAAAGAAGTACAAACTGGCAGTTACAGAGCGGTCACGGATGTAAAGTACAAGTACAGCATAGGGAATACAATCAGTAATATTGTAATAACTATGTGTGGTGCCAGGTGGGCATTGGAAATATCGAGGGGGGGACATTTTGTGATGTGTATAAGTGTCACACCACTATATTGTACACCTGAAACTAATATAAAATAATATGCAATGTAAACTCTAATTCAAAAAATTAATAGACTATTTTTTAGAGCCATTTTAGGTTCACAGCAAAATTGATCAGGAAGTGAAAAGAGTTTCCACTTACACCTGTCACCATGTATGTCCAACCTCCTGGTTGGTGTTCATTCACTTCTCAAACTCTGTGTTCCAGACACCATCCTGGACCAAGGCCCTGCCCCGTGCTCAAGGTACTTCCTGTTCAGTTAAGTAGACAGAAGAGCAGATAGACCAGCCCAGGGAGGGGTAAGTAGCTGAGGGTGCCAAGGGAGCCCTGAAAGACAGCCCACTGGTCTGCAGAGGAGGTCAGAAGAAGGAGGAAGGGTCACTGGGGAGACCCTACCTGGGCTAGATTCTAAAAGCATTGTAGATGTTAGAAAAGAGAGCAGGGAGGGCAAGAGTGGGGGTGCATTGTCAGGAGAGAGCATTGCTGACCCAAGCTCTGGGTCTGGCTTTGAACTTGGACATGTTAAACAGAGGCAGGAGGAGCTCCATCCTGCAAACCCAGAGAAAGGATCCAGGTGGGCCAGAGCAGGCCCAGGGGCATACCAGAGTGGGCAGGTCCAGCATGCCCTGGACAGAGCCTGGAAAAGCTCAGGATCGGGACTGCAATCTGTGGCTTTAATTGTGCCCTGAAAATGCTTTCGAGGGTTTTCACCAATGCCTCAGGTGCCAGTCTCTGGAGGACAGAATCATTTGTTTCAATGGTCCAGGGGCTCACACCCCCATCCCTTCTGCTCAGACACTCTAACTTGGACTGACAGTCTTGTATCTCACAAAGAAACAGGCAAGGCCTGCCTGGCACAGCCTGTGCCTAGTTGGCCTCTCCATCATGCCAGGTGTTCTCCACTTCTTTCTCCTGGTGGTTCCAGAAGAGAGGACATGAGCAAAAAGAACCCCTTTCTAACTGAGCAAGCTGACTAAGGCACAAGAACGACAAGGACCCGGACCACTCTCCCCAGCCAGCCTGAGGCAGAGCCAGAGTTACCAGGCCCTCTGAGCCAGCCCCCTGTGAGGGCAGCAGACAGGCCCCGAGTAGATGAGGGTGCCATATGCAGCTGGGCTCAGAGCCTCTGCTTGCTCAGTTAGAAAATGGGGGACAGTAAAGTGTGCCCTTTATCCGTGGCTCTGATGCCATTGAAAGCAAAGACAGTCCACTAGATTTGAGAATTTCAGAAACAAGAGATGCTGCAAAGAGCAGAAGAAATGTCAAAGAAACTCACTGATAAACTCAGAGGACGGAAGAGACACGCCTCCCGAAACGTGAACAAAGTGCTAATAAAAGGGGAACTTCAGAGAACATTTAAAATGTGATCACAGGCCTGACCTTTGGTGGCGCAGTGGATAAAGCGTCGACCTGGAATGCTGAGGTCGCCGGTTCAAAACCCTGGGCTTGCCTGGTCAAGGCACATATGGGAGTTGATGCTTCCTGCTCCTCCCCCTGTTCTCTCTCTATCTCTCCCTCTCCTCTCTCTTCCCTCTCTCTCTAATAAAAATGAATAAATAAAATCTAAAAAAGTAAAGAAATAAAAAATAAAATGTGATGACAAAGTGGTAGAAAGATCATGTCAGGGAAACCTTTCAGAAAGTTAAACAGAAAGACACAGAGATGGATATAATAGGATAAAAGAGAAAATTAATTAGGTCAATCTGAGATTCAACATCTGACTGATTCAATTTCCTAGAAGAGAGGATAGAGACAAAGGCAGGCAAAGATATAAATATAAAAAAGTAAAATAGGCCCTGGCTGGTTGGCTCAGTGGTAGAGCATCGGCCTGGCATGCGGGGGACCCGGGCTTGATTCCCGGCCAGGGCACACAGGAGAAGCGCCCATTTGCTTCTCCACGCCCCCACCCCCCGCCTTCCTCTCTGTCTCTCTCTTCCCCTCCCGCAGCCAAGGCTCCATTGGAGCAAAAGATGTCCCGGACGCTAGGGATGGCTCCTTGGCCTCTGCCCCAGACGCTAGAGTGGCTCTGGTCGCAGCAGAGGGATGCCCCGGAGGGGCAGAGCATCGCCCCCTGGTGGGCAGAGCGTCGCCCCTGGTGGGCGTGCCGGGTGGATCCCGGTCGGGCGCATGCGGGAGTCTGTCTGACTGTCTCTCCCCGTTTCCAGCTTCAGAAAAAAAAAAGTAAAATAAGCCCTGGCTGGATCGTTCTAATACGCAGAAGTTGTTGGTTTGATCCCCGACCAGGGCACATACACAATGTTTCTCTCTCTCTCTCTCTTTTTTCCCCTCTCTAAAATCAGTGTTTTTAGAAAAATAAAATAAAAAAATAAATGAAGCCACATTAAAATGCCACTAGAAGAGCCTGACCTGTGGTGGCGCAGTGGATAAAGCGTCAACCTGGAATGCTGAGGTCGCCGGTTCAAAACCCTGGGCTTGCCTGGTCAAGGCACATATGGGAGTTGATGCTTCCTGCTCCTCCCTTCCCCTTCTCTTTCTCTTTCACTCTCTCTCCTCTCTAAAAAAAAAAAAAAAAAAAAAAAAAAAAAAATGCCACCAGAAGAGCTGCCACCCCAGAGGAACTGCCTTGCACATCTTATGCCTCAAACCTTTGGAATGTAAAAACCAGGTAAAGTAGTAACCTTTGGATTGGGTCTAGGATTACATTGTTTTCTAAAGAACTGTTTGCAAAAATAACAAGAAAGCTGTTATTATGATTGCTATACTGATGAACTCCTGGATTGAAAATTAAAGACAGTCTTTACAATTACTATCACTGTGTTAGCTTATCTGCACCTATAGAAATCCCTTCCTTCTATTGATGTTGTTTCTCATAAATACCACTTGCCCTTTGTTTCCTTATGAGAACACTATTTGAGTTTCTGTCTGAGTTGGTGTCTCCAAAATAGCTGTTCTTTTGGGTCTCAAATAAACGTTTATTGCCTCTCACTTTGGCCTTTTCCTTTGAAAAAAAAGTTCTTTTTATTGGTTTTAGAGAGAGAGGAAAGGAGAGTGAGAGAGACAGAAACATCAATCTGTTCCTGTATGTGCTCTGACCAGGGATCGAACTGGCAACCTCTGTGCTTCAGGGCTGTGCTATAACCAACTGAGCAGTCTGGACAGGGCTGGCCTTTTCTTTTTCCTTTTTTTTTTTAATTTATTGATTTTTAATTTTATTTATTTATATATATTTTGTGACAAAGACAGAGTCAGAGAGAGAGCCAGACAGGAAGGGAGAGAGATGAGAAGCATCAATTCTTCGTTGCAGCACCTTAGTTGTTCATTGATTGCTTTCTCATATGTGCCTAGACTGGGGGGGAGTGGCTACAGCAGACTGAGTGACCCCTTGCTCGAGCCAGCGACCTCGGGCTCAAGCTGGTGAGCTTTGCTTAAATCAGATGAGCTTGCGCACAAGCTGGCGACCTCGGGGTCTCAAACCTGGGTCCTCCGCATCCCAGTCCGACACTCTATCCACTGTGCCACCACCCAGTCAGGCTTAATTTTAAGTTAACATATGTAACTCACAATAAACCTTTTTTAGGAAAGACAAAGATGTCTTAAGAGTTGGCTGAGTATGCAACACAGTGAATGAATACAAAACAAAGCAAAAGCTTTCACCAAGGTTCATCACTGTGAAATCTTAGAACACCAGAATTAGAGAGAAGGTCGTGTGGGATGCTGAGGACCCAGGTTTGAAACCCCGAAGTCACCAGCTTGAGTGTGGAATCATAGGCATGACCCCGTGGGTGCTGGCTTGAACCCAAAGGTTGCTGGCTTGAGCAAGGGGTCACTGGCTCAGCTGGAGCCCCCAGTCAAGGCACATATGAGAAGCAATCAATGAACAACTAAAGTGTAGCCACAACAAATTGATCCTTCTCATCTCTCCCTGTCTGTCTTTCTCACTAAAAAATTGTTTTAAATAATAAATGAATAAATAAAGAGAAGGTCATGGGAGATGGTTTCTGGAATAGTGACATGAGAGACTCTGTAGATCCTCTCCCCAGTAAAACAAGTATAACCGATAAAACTTAATTAAAAAGTAAAAAAAACAGGGACACTACTCTTTTATGGATTCTTGCTGTATTGGCCAAGAGTTTGCTTAAAGGCTTTTAATCACTGTAAAAAAAAATAGAAGACTGGATAAAGAAGATGGGGCACATATACACCATGGTATACTATTCAGCTAGAAGAAATGATGACATCGGATCACTTACAGCAGAATGGTGGAATCTTGATAACATTATGCAGAGTGAAATAAGCGAATCAGAAAAAACAAGAACTACAGGATTCCATACATTGGCGGGACATAAAAGCGAGACTAATAGACATGGACAAGAGTGTGGTGATTACGGGGGGGTGGGGGGAGGAGGGGGAAGGGGAGGGGTACAAAGAAAACTGGATAGAGGGTGATGGAGGACGATCTCTCTTTGGGTAATGGGTATGCAACAGAACTAAATGACAAGATAACCTGGAAATGTTTTCTTTGAATATATGTACCCTGATTTATTGATGTCACCCCATTAAAATATAAATTTATTTATAAAAAATAAAAAAAACAAAAACCTTTACATTCTCTGGAAGTTACTCTAAAGGCACATTGTAAATAAGCATTTATTTAAGAAAACCTACCCAGTCTTGATAAAAAGATTCAGTGGCTGTGGCATTTGATCTACTCTCTTTTTTCTTCCTTTTTCCTCCCAGCTCATTGTGACCCAAGCTGCACTTCAGTCAGATCTATCCAAGAACATAGGGCTCTCTCTGTCCCCAGTTCCAGCTGAGGGTTACAGTGTCTCCATGGGAGTGGCTGACCACTAGCATTTCTCATCCTCTCTACCTCCCAGCTCTCTGTTGCAGAAATTGTATTCCAGGTGAGAGTGAATGGGGGCTAGGGGCTCTGTTCCTCATGCCATTTCCAACTCATAGGGTGTAACCCTGACTGCAGGCACAGCAGGCGGAAAATAATAGGGCCCTGATCTCCCTCATCCTGGTTTGCCCATAGAAGGGAGGTTCTGTCCCTGGAGAGGCAAGTTTAGAAGACCAGAGGCTATTGTCCTCCCTAGCACCCTCGTAAAGCAGGGCTGTCACTCCAAAACACCAACTTCAGAGCAGTGGCACACAGGTTTTGTGCAGGTAGAGAGGAAGGCCGTAAAAACAGAGCTCAGATACTGCCCCCAAAGAAGGTGACTTTATTTGGAGCAGAGTGGGGGGAAATTCAAGCCTGTGGTGCTCTGAAAACTAATGGAGATAGTGGCAGTAAGCAATAAAGAGAAGGCTTGTAGCTCCATGAGAAAAACATGCTAAACCTTAGGCCACCTAGATGTCTCCCAGAGAGAAGCAGTGAAAGAGAAGAGCCTGCCTAGGTCAGAACAAAACTAGAAGACTGTCCTTGCCTGACCTGTGGTGGTGCAGTGGGTAGAGTGTTGACCTGGTGTGCTGAGGTCACCAGTTCAAAACCCCAGGCTTGCCCAGTCAAGGCACATATGAGAAGCAACTACTATGAGTTGATGCTTCCCTCTCCTTCCCCCTTCTCTCCTCTCTAAAAGTGTTTTATAAAAATCAAGCAATAAAATCTAAAAGAAGAAAAGACTGACCTCAAAGGGGCTTGAATTTGATAATATCAGACTGGAGCAATTTATGACCAGAGCATTGTTGAAAAGAGTAGAACAGTTAACAATTGGTGAAGGCTAATAGCTAGGTGTGATACCATTAGAGACAAACAGCTTAAGAGAAAGAGATAAAGAGGGGGCCCTGTTAAAATCACTGTTGCCCTGCCTGGATAGCTCAGTTGGTTCATCCTGAAGCTCAAAGGTTGCTGATTTGATCCTCAGGACACATATAGGAGCAGCTTGATGTTCCTGTTTCTCTCTCTCTCCCTTCCTCTCTATAAAATCAGTAAAATAAACATTTAAAAAAGTGGGGAAAAAAAGAAATTCCTTTATTTATTTATTTATTTATTTATTTATTTATTTATTTATTTATTTTATAGAGACAGAGAGAGAATCAGAGAGAGGGATAGACAGGGACAGACAGACAGGAACGGAGAGATGAGAAGCATCAATCATTAGTTTTTCGTTGTACATTGTGACACCTTAGTTGTTCATTGATTGCTTTCTCATATGCGCCTTTACCACGGGCCTTCAGCAGACCGAGTAACTCCTTGCTGGAGTCAGCGACCTTGGGTCCAAGCTGGTGAGCTTTTGCTCAAACCAGATGAACCCACGCTCAAGCTGGCAACCTCGGGGTCTCGAACCTGGGGTCTCGAACCTGGGTCCTCGGCATCCCAGTCCGACACTCTATCCACTGCGCTACCGCCTGGTCAGGCAGAAATTCCTTTTTTTAAAAAGCACACACTGTTATCCCATAGTGAGAGTGCACTTGCCCAGAGATGTCCCTTCCCAAAAGGGACATCAAAGAATGCAGGGGAAATAAACTTTACTATGAAAGTCTAGCCCTGGCATGACCAGGTGGTGGCACAGTGGACTGGGACGCAGAGGACCCAGGTTCAAAATCCTGAGGTCGCCAGCTTGAGTGCAGGATTGCTGGCTTGAGCGTGGGATCACAGACATGACCCCATGGTTGCTGGCTTGAGCCCAAAGGTCCCTGGATTGAACCCCAAGTTTGCTGGCTTGAGTCCAAGGTCACTGGCTTGAGCAAGGGGTCACTCACTCTGCTGTAGCCCCCGGGCAAGGCACATATGACAAAGCAATCAATGAACAACTAAGGAGCTGCAACAAAGAATTGATGGTTCTCATCTCTCTCCCTTCCTGTCTGTCTGTCCTTATCTGTCCTTCTCTCTGACTCTCTTTCTGTCTCTGTCCAAAAAAAAAAGTCTAACCTTGGCTGGTTGGCTCAGTGATAGGGCATCAGCCCAGCATATAGATGTCCCAGGTTTGCCTGACCAGGCGGTGGCGCAGTGGATGGAGCGTTGGACTGGGATGCGGAAGACCCAGGTTTGAGACCCCGAGCTCACCAGCTTGAGCGCGGCTGCTGGGAAGGCCCGTGGTCAAGGCACATATGAGAGGGCAATCAATGAATAGCTAAGGTGTTGCAATGCGCAATGAAAAACTAATGATTGATGCTTCTCATCTCTCTCTGTTCCTGTCTGTCTGTCCCTGTCTATCCCTCTCTCTGACTCACTCTCTGTCTCTGTAAAAAATAAGTAAATAAATAAAATTAAAACCTCACTTTAGATGTCCCAGGTTTGATTCCTGGCCAGGGCACACGGGAGAAGGCCTGTCTACTTCTCCACCCCTCTCCCTCTTGCTTCTTTCTCTTTCACTCTCTCTTTTCTCCCCTCTTGCAGCCATGGTTCAATTGAAGCCCAGGTGCTAAGGATAGCTCCATGGCCTCTGCCTCAGGTGCTAAAAAATGGCTCTGGTTGCAACAGAGCAAGGGCCTCAGATGGGCAGAGTGGACTTGCCAAGTGGATCCCAGTCGGGGCACATGCAGTATTCTATCTCTGCGTCCCCTCCTCTCACTAAATAAAATAAATAAAGAAAAGAAAAAGAAAAAAGAAAGTCTAGCTAGGTCATTAAATAGATAAACAAGCAAACAGCAAGAAGAAGCAGCTTTGTGTGGGGGTTCTGTTTTTGTTTTTGTTTTTCTACAGAGACAGAGAGAGAGTCAGAGAGAGGGATAGACAGGGACAGACAGACAGGAATGGAGAGATGAGAAGCACCAATCATCAGTTTTTCATTGCGAGACCTTAGTTGTTCATTGATTGCTTTCTCATATGTGTCTTCACCGCGGGCCTTCAGCACACCGAGTAACCTCCTGCTCGAGCCAGCGACCTTGGGTCCAAGCTGGCGAGCTTTGCTCAAACCAGATGAGCCCACGCTCAAGTTGGTGACCTCGGGGTCTCGAACCTGGGTCCACTGCACCACCGCCTGTGTGGGGGTTCTGGTTGGTATCCAGAATTGCTACCATATATTATCTAAAATGTGTTAATACATTTTATATCACAAATATATATTATAAAATTTAATTATTACATAATAAATATCAATATATAAAACAATTTTCAACAAAAACCTATGACACATGCTAAGAAACAGGAAAGTATGACCAATACACAATATATTCAAAGAACTAAAAGAAACATGTAAAAAACTTAAGGAAGGTATGATGATATCTCATCAAATAGATACTATCAACAAAGAGATAGATATTATAAGCAAGAACCAATTGAAATTCAAAAGTTGACAATTACAAGAACTGAAATAAAAAATCCACTAGAAAGGCACAACAGTAGATTAGAGATAGCAGAAGAATTAGCAAACTTGTAGATAGGTTGATAGAGAACATGCAATTTGAAGAATAGAGAAAAAAAGAATACCTGGAAATTATTATGCTAAGGGAAATAAGCCAGGCAAAGAAAGGAAAATATCATATGATCTCACTTACATGTGGAATCTAATGAACAAAGTGAACTGAGGAACAGAATAGAGGCAGAGGTCACAGGGACCAGAGGGACAGCTGTCAGAGGGAAGAGGGATGAGGGGATGGGATCAGAGAAGGTAAAGGGATTAGTGAAATATATACATAACACAGAGATATAGATAACAGAACAGCAAATCCTAGACAGAAGAGAGGGGGAGTTAAGGGGAGGGGGGCAAAAGGGGTATAAAAAGGGACACGGGTGGGGGGTGAGGGAGTTATATTCAGTGGGACACTTGAATCCATGTAAACACAATAAATTAAAGTTAATAAAAATTTTTAAAAAAGAATGAAGACAAGAAGCAGCTTCAGAGAAAAGTGATACTGTTAAGTGCACCTACATATGCATAATAGGAGTACCAGAAAGAGTAGAGAAAGAAAGGGGAGAAGCATTAAATATTTGAAGAAATAATGGCTAAAGCCTGACCAGGTGGTGGCGCAATGGATAGAGCATCAGCCTGGGACCCTGAGGACTCAGGTTCAAAATCCTTGAGCATGGACTCACCAGCTTGAGTGTGGAGTCATAGACATGATCCATGGTTGCTGGCTTGAGCCCGGAGATCACTGGCTTAAAGCCCAAGATCACTGGTTTGAGCAAGGGGTCACAGGGTTGGCTGGAGCATCTCCCCCCCCCCCCCCCTGCATCGAGGGATGTATGAGAAAGCAATCAATGAATAACATAACTACAAGTTGATGCTTCTCACCTCTTTCTCCCTTCTGGTCTGTCTCTTCTCTCTCTTTAAAAAAATAAAATGGCTGAAAACACCTCAACTTTAACTTGTAAATTAAAAACATTAATTTACACATCTAAAAAACTTAAGGCACTCCAAGTAGAATAAATATGAAGAAGTCCATACCCAGACACATTGTAGTACTTTTTCCTTTTTATTTTTTTCTGCAAGAGACAGAGTGAGAGGAGGAGAGATAGAGAGACAGACTCCCGCATGCACCCCAACCGGATCCACCCAGCAAACCCCCATCTGTGGCCGATGCTCTGCCCATCTGCAGCCATGCTTGCAACTGAGCTATTTTTAGTACCTAAGATGGAGGCTCCAAGAGCCATCCTCAGTGCCCGGGCCAATGCACTTGAACCAATCAAGCCATGGCTGCAGAAGGGGAAGAGAGGGAAAAAAGGGGAAGGGAAAAGGAAAAGGAATAGAAACAGATGGTTACTTCTCCTGTGTGCCCTGACCGAGAATCAAACCCAGACATCCACATGCTGAGCTGACATTCTACCACCAAGCCAATTGGCCAGGGCCTGATCTTTTTTTAAATTAAAAAAAAAAAAAAAATTCTCGCCTGACCTGTGGTGGCGCAGTGGATCAAGTGTCGACCTGGAATGCTGAGGTCACCGGTTCAAAACCCTGGGCTTGCCTGGTCAAGGCACATATGGGAGTTGATGCTTCCTGCTCCTACCCCCTTCCTCTCTCTCTCTCTCTCTCTCTCTCTCTCTCTCTCTGTCTCTCCTCTCTAAAAAATGAATAAATAAATAAAATAAAAGTAATTTTAAAAATTTCTCAATTACAGTTGATATTCAACATTAAATCAGTTTCAGGTGTACAGCATTGTGGTTGGACAATTACAGGGTGGGACAAAAGTGGATTTACAGTTGTTTGTATGGAAAATCATACACCAATTAATAAATAATAATACAAGAATAAACTATGGCCTGACCAGGTGGTGGCACAGTGGATAGAGCGTTGGACTGGAATGCTGAGGACCCAGGTTCGAGACCCTGAGGTTGGCTCATCTGGTTTTTTTTTTTTGTTTTTTTTTTTTTTTCATTTTTCTGAAGCTGGAAACAGGGAGAGACAGTCAGACAGACTCCCGCATGCGCCCGACCGGGATCCACCCGGCACGCCCACCAGGGGCGACGCTCTGCCCACCAGGGGGCGATGCTCTGCCCATCCTGGGCGTCGCCATGTTGCGACCAGAGCCACTCTAGCGCCTGAGGCAGAGGCCACAGAGCCATCCCCAGCGCCCGGGCCATCTTTGCTCCAATGGAGCCTTGGCTGCGGGAGGGGAAGAGAGAGACAGAGAGGAAAGCGCGGCGGAGGGGTGGAGAAGCAAATGGGCGCTTCTCCTGTGTGCCCTGGCCGGGAATCGAACCCGGGTCCTCCGCACGCTAGGCCGACGCTCTACCGCTGAGCCAACTGGCCAGGGCCGGCTCATCTGTTTTGAGCAAAGCTCACCAGCTTGGACCCAAGGTCGCTGGCTCAAGCAAGGGGTCACTCGGTCTGCTGAAGGCCTGCGGTCAAGGCATATATGAGAAAGCAATCAATGAACAACTAAGGTCTTGCAACAAAAAAAAAACTGATGATTGAGGCTTCTCATCTCTCCATTCCTGTCTGTCTGTCCCTGTCTATCCCTCTCTCTGACTCTCTCTGTCTCTGTAAAAAATAATAATAATAAATAAATCTTTAAAAAAAAAAAAAAGGCCTGACCAGGCGGTGGCGCAGTGGATAGAGCGTCGGACTGGGATGCGGAAGTACCCAGGTTCGAGACTCCGAGGTCGCGCGCGGGCTCATCTGGCTTGAGCAAAGAGCTCGCCAGCTTGGACCCAAGGTCGCTGGCTCCAGCAAGGGGTTACTCGGTCTGCTGAAGGCCCACGGTCAAGGCACATGTGAGAAAGCAATCAATGAACAACTAAGAAGTCGCAATGCGCAACGAGAAACTGATGATTGATGCTTCTCATCTCTCTCTGTTCCTGTCTGTCTGTCCCTGTCTATCTCTGCCTCTGTAAAAAAAAAAAAAAAAAAAAAAAAAAGAATAAATTATGTTTCATGGAATCACAAGTGTAAACCTGCTTTTGCCCCACCCATATAAAACTGACAGAGGGATTCCCTGGAAAGTCTTGCACGCACCTGACACAGTACATGGTTATTGCAACATTATCAACTATGTGACCTATGCTGCACTTGACATGCCAATGTGCACTTCTAAATCTCTTCACCTTTTTCACCTAGCCCCCCAACCCCCTTCATCTGGTAACCATCAGTTTGTTTTGTGTATCTAGGAGTCTAGTTTCTGTTCTGCTTGTTAGTTTATCTTGTTCTTTAGATCCCACATATAAGTGAAATCATAAGCTTTCACTCCATTATTTCACTCCGTAAATGTAATACCTTCTGGGTTCATCTATTTTGTCTGCAAATGGTAAGATTTTATTCTTTTTCATGGCTGAATAATAGTCTATTGTTATAGTTGTATCACATCTTCCTTATCCATGCATCTTTTGATTGAGACATTGAATCCATTTATATTTAAAGTAATCATGGTTAGGTATGTATTTTGTTTCATTGTTTTTGTAGCTCTCTGTTCCTTTCTATTCTCTTGCCCTCTTTCTTGTGTGTTGATGGCTTTCTGTAATGTTTTGTTTGGATTCCTTTATTTCTTGTATATCTTTTGTTGATTTTTTTTGTGTGTGTGCCTGCTATATACCAAGCTATGTGTATAGCAATCTATTTTAAGTTAATGACTGCTTACATTTGAACACACTCTAACTTTACTACCATTTTTTAAAAATTATTTATTTATTTATTTATTCATTTTAGAGAGGAGAGAGAGAGTCAGAGAGAGAGAGAGAGAGAGAGAGAGGAGAGAGAGAGAGAGAAGGAGGGGAGGAGCTGGAAGCATCAACTCCCATATGTGCCTTGACCAGGCAAGCCCAGGGTTTCGAACCAGCGACCTCAGCATTTCTAGGTCGACACTTTACCCACTGCACCACCACAGGTCTGGCCTTTACTACCATTTTTACTCATCCCTCTATGTTTATGTTTTTTTGTCATTATTTCTTACCTCTCGTTAGTGTGTGTCCCTTAACTTAATGTTGTAATTACTCACTTTCCTATTTTTTGCCTTTTAACCTTTGTGTTAGTTTTAGTGTTAGCTGATCCTCTCTTTTTATTATGTGTTTGCTTTTTGTCAGTGAGAATATTATTCTGTGAAATATTTTGTTCATAATTTTATTTTATTTTTTCTCCCTTAGAAGTCTCTTTAACATTTCTTTAAAATATTTTAAAATTGAGGAACCAAGATGGCAGTGGAGTAGGCAAACACACAGACTCCAAGCTCACACCACCAAACTGGATTAAAAATTAATTTAGGAACAATTAGCGTGAAAAATCAACTTTGGATTAAAAGAACAGGTCTCAAAAACTAAGGAGCAAAGAAGAAGCCACACCGAGCCTGGTAGGGAGTACCGAGGCACAGTGGGTCTCCTCTGCTTCCAGGAATGAAGGTGGAGGGAGACTGAGAGCCCAGAAGGGCTCACATTACAAGGAGAAGAGCAGAGAATATCGCTCACAGACACTTGGCTGGGGACCGGGGAAATGAGGTGAGCTGAGAGGGCTCAATTGTCTTCCAAAAGGAAAGTGGGGAGAGAGAGACAGGTGGTGAGGGGCAGAGGAATGCATGGGATGACCTGAGAAGCTGACTCATACAATGCAGAGGTGGCCATTGCTGGAGGAGGGGTTGAACCCTCAACAAAGTACAAGCCTAATGTGGTTCTGGGTGACCCACCTCCTGAAAGCTCTTCAGCTCCAATCAGAGTAACAAGACACAGCTGAAAACTAAGTAGGGAGGAGGGGCAGTGACTCAGGTCTCCATGGAGATCTGAGATACACCTCCCCCTATTGAAACTGACAAAGCACCCTGCCCCCGCTCCTGGATAGAAGCTGGTGCAGATCAGGCCTTCAGAGTCTCAGGTTATAGCCACTGCATTCCTGGATACAGCTCCAAATAAGCCCCCTGCTGAGATCAGTAAACAAGATTACCACTGAGTTAAGAAAACAGAAGAAAACAAACAAATCAAGACTTCAAAGAGGCTCTACTAGGTAAGGAGATCATAGCTGGAAGAAGCCTACAAGTCATAGAGAATAATAGGTAGACAGAGAAGCATAAGTCATATGCTTCAACAAGAAAAATCCTCTGATAAAATCTTGGATGAATCAGAAGTAATCAAACTACCGGATGCAGAATATAAAATAATGATTTTTAGGATGCTTAAAGATCTCAAAGCTACAATGGATGGACTTAATGAACACTTCAGTAAAGAAACAAAAAGGACATGGAAATAATAAAGAAGAACCAGACAGAAATGACAAACACAATATCAGAAATGAAGACTACAATAGAAGGAATTAAAAGCAGGCCAGATGAAGCAGAGGATTGAATCAGCGACTTAGAGGACAAGATAAGTGAAAGCATGAAGCGGACCAGCAAAAAGAAAAGAGACTGAAAAAATTTGGGGAAATTTTAAGAGAGCTCTGTGACAACCTAAAGAGAAACAACATCTGCATCATAGGGGTTCCTGAAGAAGAAGAGAAAGAACAAGGGTTAGAGACCTTGTTCAATAAAATTATAGCTGAAAACTTCCCTAAATTGATGCAGGAAGAAATCACACAAGTTCAAGAAGCACAGAGAATTCCATTAAAGTGAAACCCCTCAAAAATCCAAACCAAGACACATCATAATTAAAATACCAAAGATAAGAGATAAAGAGAAAATATTAAAAGCTGCTAGAGAAAAAAAGGCTATCACTTACAAAGGAGCCCCCATAAGGATGACATCCGACTTCTCAACAGAAACACTTGAGGCCAGAAGAGAATGGCAAGACATATTCAAAGTAATGCAGAACAAGAGCCTACAACCAAGACTTCTTTATCCAGCAAGGCTATCGTTTAAAATTAAAGGAAAAATAAAATGCTTCCCAGACAAGAAAAAACAAAACAAAACAAAACTCAAGGAATTATTACAACCAAACCAATGCTGCAAGAAATGTTAAGGGACCTGTTGTAAACAGAACAAAGGGGGGGAAATAATATAGTAAAAGAGGAATATAACTTTAAAGAATAAAATGGCAATAAATAACTACATATCAATAATAACCTTAAATGTAAATGGATTAAATGCTCCAATCAAAAGATATAGGGTAGCTGAATGGATAAGAAAACAGGACCTGTATATATGCTGTCTATAGAAGACACACCTCAAAACAAAAAATACACATAGACTGAAAGTAAAAGGATGGAAAATAATATTTCATGCAAATGGAAATGAAATAAAAGCTCGGGTAAAATACTTATATCTGACAAAATAGACTTTAAAACAAAGACTATAGTAAAGGATAAAGAAGATCACTACATAATGATAAAGGGAGCAATCCAACAGGAAGAGATAACCATTATAAATATATATGCACCTAATATAGGATCACCTAAATATATAAAGCAGATTTTGATGGACATAAAGGGAGACAGATTAACAGCAATAGTATAATAGTAGGGGATTTCAATACCCCATTAACATCAAAGGATAGATCCTCAAGAAAGAAAATTAACCTGACCAGGCAGTGGCGCAGTGGATAGAGCGTCGGACTGGGATGTGGAGGACCCGGGTTCAAGACCCGAGGTCGCCAGCTTGAGCGCAGGCTCATCTGGTTTGAGCAAAAGATCACCAGCTTGGACCCAAGGTTGCTGGCTCGAGCAAGGGGTTAGTTGGTCTGCTGAAGGCCTGTGGTCAAGGCACATATGAGAAAGCAATCAATGAACAACTAAGGCACATATGGGAGTTGATGCTTCCTGCTCCTCCCCCCTTCTCTCTCTCTCTCTCTCTCTCTCTCTCTCCTCTCTATAATGAATAAATAAAGTCTTTAAAAAAATTTTAAAAAATTAAAATTAAAATTAAAAAAACATTAAAAAAAAAAGTAAACAAGATCGGCCCTGGCTGGTTGGCTCAGCGGTAGAGCGTCGGCCTGGCGTGCGGGGGACCCGGGTTCAATTCCCGGCCAGGGCACATAGGAGAAGCGCCCAATTGCTTCTCCACCCCCCCTTCTGTCTCTCTCTTCCCCTCCCACAGCCGAGGCTCCATTGGAGCAAAGATGGCCTGGGCGCTGGGGATGGCTCCTTGGCCTCTGCCCCAGGCGCTAGAGTGACTCTGGTCGCGGCAGAGCGATGCCCCGGAGGGGCAGAGCATCGCCCCCTGGTGGGCGTGCCGGGTAGATCCCGGTTGAGCGCATGCGGGAGTCTGTCTGACTGTCTCTCCCCGTTTCCAGCTTCAGAAAAATACAAAAAAAAAAAAAAAAAAAGTAAACAAGATCAATAAGCCTTTAGCCAGACTCACCAAGAAAAAAAGAGAAAGGACTCAAATAAATAAAATTAGAAATGAAGGTGAAGAAGTAACAACAGACACAGCAGAAATACAAAGGATTGTAAGAAAATACTATGAAGAACTGTATGCCAAAAAATTAGACAACCTAGGTGAAATGGACAAATTCCTTGAAAAATGTAATCTTTCAAAAATCAATCTGGAAGAATCAGAAAACCTAAATAGACCAATTACAACAAATGAGATTGAAACAGTTATCAATAAACTCCCAACAAACAAAAGCCCTGGGCCAGATGGCTTCAGAGGTGAATTCTATCAAATATAGATAGAACTAACTCCTATCCTTCTCTATGAACTAACTAACATAGGAGTTAGTTAAAAAAATAACTAACTCCTATCCTTCTCAAGCTATTTCAAAAAATTCAAGAGGAAGGAAAACTTCCAAACTCCTTTTATGAGGCAAGCATAATTCTGATTCCAAAACCAGGCAAAGACATCACAAAGAAAGAAAACTATAGGCCAATATCCTCATTAATTTAGATGCTAAAATTCTCAACAAAATATTAGCAAACCAGATTCAGTAATACATGAAAAAAACCATACACCACGATCAAGTGGGATTTATTTTGGGGAGGCAAGGCTCATACAATATTTGTAAATCAATCAATGTGATTCATCACATAAACAAAAGGAAGGACAAAAACCACATGGTAATATCAATAAATGCAGAAAAAGCATTCGATAGAATCCAGCACCTATTTATGATCAAAACTCTCAGCAAAGTGAGAATACATGGAACCTACCTCAACATGATAAAGGCCATCTATGATGATCCCCCAGCCAACATTATACTCAATGAGCAAAAGTTAAAAGCAATCCCCTTAAGATCAGGAACAAGGCAGGGGTGCCCCCTTTCACCACTCTTATTCAACATAGTTCTGGAAGTCCTAGCCACAGCAATCAGACATGAAGAAGAAATAAAAGGCATCCAAATTGGAAAAGAAGAAGTAAAACTATCATTATTTGCTGATGATATGATACTGTACATAGAAAATCCTAAAGTCGCAGTCAAAAATCTGCTGGACCTGATAAATTAATTTAGCAAGGTGTCAGGATATAAAATTAATACTCAGAAATCAGAGGCATTTTTATACACCAACAATGATCTGTTTGAAAGAGAAATTAAGAAAACAATCCCCTTCACTATTGCAACCAAAAAAATAAAGTACCTAGGAGTAAATTTAACCAAGGAAGTTAAACACTTGTGCTCGGAAAATTATAAAACATTGATAAAAGAAATAAAGGAAGATACAAACAAGTGGAAGCATATACCGTGTTCATGGCTAGGAACAATAAACATCATTAAAATGTCCATATTACCCAAAGCAATTTATAAATTCAATGCAATTCTTTTTTTTTTTTCTTGTATTTTTCTGAAGCTGGAAATGGGGAGAGACAGTCAGACAGATTCCCGCATGCGCCCGACCGGGATCCACCCGGCACGCCCACCAGGGGGCGATGCTCTGCCCCTTGGGGGGGGGGGTCGCTCTGCCGCAACCAGAGCCACTCTAGCTCCTGGGGCAGAAGCCAAGGAGCTATTCCCAGCGCCCGGGCCATCTCTGCTCCAATGGAGCCTTGGCTGCGGGAGGGGAAGAGAGAGACAGAGAAGAAGGAGGGGGTGGGGGTAGAGAAGCAAATGGGCGCTTCTCCTATGTGCCCTGGCTGGGAATCGAACCCGGGTCCCCCGCACGCCAGGCCGACGCTCTACCACTGAGCCAACCGGCCAGGGCCATTGCAATTCTTATTAAAATACCAAGGACATACTTCAAAGATATACGTAGAACAAATATTCCAAAAATTCATATGGAACCAAAAAAGAACATGAATAGCCTCAGCAATCTTTTTTCAAGATAAAGTGGGTGGTATCACACTTCTGGACATCAAGTGGGTGGTATCACACTTCTGGACATCAAGTTATACTACAGGGCCATTGTACTCAAAACAGCTTGGTACTGGCATATGAACAGGCATATAGATCAATGGAACAGAACAGAGAACCCAGAAATAAACCCTCACCTTTATGAACAATTGATATTTGACAAGGGTGGTGATAGCATACAGTGGAGTAAAGACAGTCTCTTTAACAAATGGTGTTAGGAAAATTGGTCAGCTACCTGCAAAAAAATGAAATTAGACCACCAACTCACACCATTCACAAAAATAAACTCAAAATGGATAAAAGACTTAAATGTAAGTCATGAAACCATAAGCATCCTAGAGAAAAACATAGGCAATAAGCTCTCCAACATCTCTCGCAGCAATATATTTGCTGATTTATCTCCACGCGCAAGCGAAAATAAAGGACAGGATGAACAACTGGGACTATATCAAACTAAAAAGCTTTTGCACAGCTAAAGACAATATGAACAAAATAAAAAGACAAACCATATGGGAGAACATATTCAACAATACATCTGATAAGGGGTTAATTACCAAAATTTGTAAAGAACTTGTAAAACTCAACACCAGGAAGATAAACAGTCCAATCAAAAAATGGGCAAAGGAGATGAATAGACATTTCTCCAAAGAGGACATACATATGGCCAATAGGCATATGAAAAAATGCTCAACATCACTAATCATTAGAGAAATGCAAATTAAAACCACAATGAGATATCACCTTACACCAATACAAATGGCGCTCATTAACAAAACAACACATGAGTGCTGATGAGGATGTGGAGAAAAGAGAACCTGCCTGCACTGCTGGTGGGAATGCAGACTGGTGCAGTCAGTGTGGAAAACAGTATGGAGATTCCTCAAAAAATTAAAAATGGAACTGCCTTTTGACCCAGCCATCCCACTTTTAGGAATATACCTCAAGAACACCATAGCACAGTTTGAAAAGGAGAAATGCACTCTCATGGTTATGGCAGCATTGTTTACAATAGCCTAGACCTGGAAACTTCCCAAGTGTCCGTCAGTGGAAGAATGGATTAATAAACTGTGATACATATATAAAATAGAATACATATACACAATGGAATACTATGGGGCCATGAAAAAGAAGGAAATATTATTTTTTGCGACAACGTGGATGGACCTGGAAACTATTATGTTAAGTAAAATAAGCCAAGCAGAGAAAGAAAAATATCATATGACCTCACTCATTTGAGGAATCCCATGAAAAATATGAACTGAGAGCAGAATAGAGACAGAGGTGGGATCAAAGGATCCAGAAGGAAAGCGGACAGAGGGGAAGGGGATGATAGGGTGATAGGATGGGACGGGAGCAGAAAAGCAAATCCTGGAGGGAAGGGGGGAGGATGTTACGGGGAAGGAGACAGGGGGGATGTACTGGGGAACACGGGTGACATTAGAATCTATGTAAACACAATAAATTAATAAAAAATATATTTTAAAATTGAATTTATTGGGGTGACAATGGTTAATAAAATTATTTAGGTTTCAGGTGCACAATTCTTTCTTTTTTTTAGATTTTATTTATTCATTTTTAGAGAGAGAGGAGAGAGAGAAGGGGAGAGGAGCAGGAAGCATGAACTCCCATATGTGCCTTGACCTGGCAAGCCCAGGGTTTTGAACCAGTGACTTCAGTGTTTTAGGTTGACGCTTTATCCACTGTACCACCACAGGTCAGGCGTAGGTTACAATTCTATAATATATCATCTGCATATTGTGTTGTGTGTTCACCACCCCAAGCCAAGTTTCCTTCCATCACCGTTTATCTCCCCTTTGTCCTCTCCTGCCTCCCTCTGCCCCCTTTCCCTCTGGTAGTCACCAAACTGTTGTCTGTGTCTATGAGTTTTTTTGTTTAATCCCTTCATCTTTTCCACCCAGATCCCCAAACTCCTTCCTTTCTGACAGCTGTCAATCTGTTCTCTGTCTCTATGAGTCTGTTTGTATTTTGTTTGTTAGTTTATTTTGTTCATTAAAATCCACATACAGGCCCTGGCCGGTTGGCTCAGCGGTAGAGCATCGGCCTGGCATGCGGGGGACCCGGGTTCGATTCCCGGCCAGGGCACATAGGAGAAGTGCCCATTTGCTTCTCCACCACCACCCCTTCCTTCCTCTCTGTCTCTTTCTTCCCCTCCTGCAGCCAAGGCTCCATTGGAGCAAAGATGGCCCGGGCGCTGGGGATGGCTCCTTGGCCTCTGCCCCAGGTGCTAGAGTGGCTCTGGTCGCGGCAGAGCGATGCCCCAGAGGGGCAGAGCATTGCCCCCTGTTGGGCAGAGCATCGCCCCTGGTGGGCAGAGCATCGCCCCTGGTGGGCATGCCGGGTGGATCCCGGTCGGGCGCATGCGGGAGTCTGTCTGACTGTCTCTCCCCATTTCCAGCTTCAGAAAAAAGAAAAAAAAATCCACATACAAGTGAAATCATATGGTATTTGTCTTTCTCTGACTAGCTTATTCCACTTAGTATAATACTCTCTAGTCCATCCATGCTGTCACAAAAGGTAACATTTCCTTTTTATGACCATGTAGTTTTCCATTGTGTAAATGAACCATAGCTTTTTTGTCTACTTGTCTAATGATGGACACTTGGGCTGCTTCCAAATCTTGGCTATTGTAAATAATGCTTCAGTGAACATAGGGCTGCATATATTCTTTCAAATGAGTGTTTTGGGTTTCTTCACATATATACCCAGAAGTGGGATCACTGGATCAAAAAGCAGTTCCATATTTTATTTTAAAATTTTATTTTAATTTATTGTGTTTACATAGATTCTAGTGTTGCCCCAAATGCATCCCCCGATCCATTTTTAATTTTTTGAGGTATCTCCATACTGCTTCCTACAGTGGCTGCACCAGTCTGCATTCCCACCAGCAGTGTACTTTTTCTCTACTTCCTCACCAACATTTGTTGCTTGTTGATTTATTGATGATAGCCATTCTGACAGGTATGAGATGATATCTATTGTGGTTTTAATCTCTATTTCTCTGATGATTAGTGATGTTGAATATCTTCTCATGTCTATTGGCCATCTTTGAAAAAGTATTCAGGTCCTTTGCTCATTTTTAAAATGGATTGTCTTCTTGGTTTTGAGTTGTTCTTTATAAGTTTTGGGTATTAGTAACCCTTATCAGATGTAACACTGTTGAATTTGTTCTCCCATTCAATGAATTATGTTTTCATTTTGTTGATGGTTTCTTTTGCTGTGCAAAGTTTTTAGTTTGAGGTGGTCCCATTTGTTTATTTTTTCTTTTGTTTCCCTTGCCTGAGGAGACATATCAGAAAAAATATTGCTATGAGAAATGTCTGAGATTTTACTACATGTATTTTCTTCTAGGATTTTTATGGTTTCAAATCTAACATTTAGCCTGACCAGGTGGTGGCGCAGTGGATAGAGCGTTGTTCTGGGATGCGGTAGACCCAGGCTCAAGACCCCGAGTTCACCAGCTTGAGTGTGGGTTCATCTGGTTTGAGCAAAACTCACCAGCTTACCCAAGGTTGCTGGCTCGAGCAAAGGGTTACTCGGTCTGCTGAAGGCCCATGGTCAAGGCACATATCAGAAAGCAATCAATGTACAACTAAGGTGTCGCAAGGAAAAACTGATGATTGATGCTTCTCATCTCTCTCCGTTCCTGTCTGTCTGTCCTTATCTATCCCTCTCTCTGCCTCTGTAAAAAATAAATAAATAAAAATAAATAAATAAATAAATAAGTCTAACATTTAAGTGTTTAATTCATTTTGAGTTTATTCTTGTGTGTGTGTGATATAAGATCTAGTTTCATTGTTTTCCATGTATCCAATTTCCCCCACACCATTTATTAAATAGACTGTTTTTACCCCATTGTATGTCCTTGCCTCCTTTTTCAAATATTAATTGACCATAAAGGTGTGGGTTAATTTCTGGGTTCTTTTTTTTTTTTTTTTTTGTATTTTTCTGAACCAGGAGAGACAGTCAGACAGACTCCCACATGTGCCCGACCAGGATCCACCCGGCACGCCCACCAGGGGGCGACGCTCTGCCCACCAGAGGACGATGCTCTGCCCCTCCGGGGCGTCACTCTGTTGTGACCAGAGCCACTCTAGCGCCTGGGGCAGAGGCCAAGGAGCCATCCTCAGCGCCCGGGCCATCTTTGCTCCAATGGAGCCTCGCCTGCAGGAAGGGAAGAGAGAGACAGAGAGGAAGGAGAGGGGGAGGGGTGGAGAAGCAGATGGGCGCTTCTCCTGTGTGCCCTGGCCGGGAATCGAACCCGGGACCTCCGCACACCAGGCCGACACTCTACCACTGAGCCAACGGGCCAGGGCCAATTTCTGGGTTCTTGATTCTGTTCCATTGATCTATATGCCTGTTCTTATGCCAGTAGCATGCTGTTTTAATTACTATGGCCTTGTAGTATAGTTTGATACGAGGTAGTATGATACCTCCACCTTTGTTTTTCTTTCTTAAGATTGCTGTGGCTATTTGGGGTCTTTTGTGGTTCCATATAAAATTTTAGACTATTTGTTCTAGTTCTGTGAAATACAGCATTGGTATCTTTTTTTTTTTTAATTTTTTTAATTTATTTTTTACAGAGACAGAGAGTGAGTCAGAGAGAGGGATAGACAGGGAAGACAGGAACGGAGAGAGATGAGAAGCATCGATCATTAGTTTTTCATTGCGCGTTGCAACACCTTAGTTGTTCATTGATTGCTTTCTCATATGTGCCTTGACCGCGGGCCTTCAGCAGACTGAGTAACCCCTTGCTGGAGCCAGCGACCTTGGGTTCAAGCTGATGGGCTTTTCCTCAAACCAGATGAGCCCACACTCCAGCTGGAGACCTCGGGGTCTTGAACCCGAGTCCTCTGCATCCCAGTCCAACGCTCTATCCACTGCGCCACCGCCTGGTCAGGCTACAGCATTGGTATCTTGATAGAAATTGCACTGAATCTATAGATAGGACCTTTTAATGATGTTAATTCTTCCTATCCATGAATATGATATATGCTTCCATTTATTTGTATCTTTTTTAATTTCTTTCTTCAGTGTCTTATAATTTTCTGAGTACAGGTCTTTTGCATCCTTTATTATTTGGTTGTGTTTATTTTTTTGGTGCAATTGTAAATGGGATTTTCTTAGTTTTCCTTCATTATTAGTATAGAAAAATGCAACTGATTTTGGATGCCTTTCATTTCTTCTTCTTCTTTGAGTGCTGTGGCTATGACTTCCAGTACTCTGTTGAGTAAGAGTGGTGAAAGTGAACATCCTTGTCTTGTTCCCCATCTGTGTGTGTGTGTGTGTGTGTGTGTGTGTGTGAGACAGAGACAGAGAGAGAGAGAGAGAGAGAGACAGAGAGAGACAGAGAGAGGGACAGATAAGGACAAATAGGAAGGGAGAGAGATGAGAAGCATCAATTCTTCGTTGCAGCTCCTTCGTCTCCTTAGTTGTTCATTGATTGTTTTCTCATATGTGCCTTGATGGAGGGGTTGCAGCAGAGCAAGTGACCCCTTGCTCAAGCCAGTGACCTTGGGCTCAAGCCACCGACCATGGAGTTATGTCTATGATCCCATGCTCAAGCCAGCAACCCCACGCTCAAGCTGGTGAGCCTGAACTCAAGCCGGATGAGTCTGCGCTCAAGCGGGGGTTTTGAACCTGGGTCCTCCACGTTCCAATTTGACGCTCTATTCTTTGCGCCACCACCTGGTCAGGCTTGTTCCCCATCTTAAGGCGATGCTTGCAGTTTTTTGACATTGGCTGTGGGTTTGTCATATATGAACTATATTAAGTCGAGGTATGTTTCCTTTATTCCTAGTTTTCTGAGAGTTTTTTTTGTCATAAATGGGCACTAGATTTTATCAAATGCTTTTTCTGAATCTATTGATATAATCATGTGGTTTTTATTTTTCATTTTGTTTATGTCATGTACCACATTATTGATTTGTGTATATTGTAGCAACTTTGTATTCTAGGAATAAATCTCACTTGATCATGGTGTATGATTATTTTAATGTAATGCTGGACTTGGTTTGCTAATATTTTTTTGAAATTTGTAGTCTTTATGTTCATCAGTAATATTGGCCTATAACTTTCTTTCTTTGCAGTGTCTTTTTTTTTTTTTTTTTTTGTATTTTTCTGAAGCTGGAAACGGGGAGAGACAGACAGACTCCCGCATGCACCCGACCGGGATCCACCCGGCACGCCCACCAGGGGGCGATGCTCTGCCCCTCCGGGGCATCGCTCTGTAGCGACCAGAGCCACTCTAGTGCCTGGGGCAGAGGCCAAGGAGCCATCCTCAGCGCCCGGGCCATCTTTGCTCCAATGGAGCCTCGGCTGCGGGAGGGGAAGAGAGATACAGAGAGGAAGGAGAGGGGGAGGGGTGGAAAGCAGATGGGCGCTTCTCCTGTGTGCCCTGGCCGGGAATCGAACCCGGGACTTCTCCACGCCAGGCCGATGCTCTACCACTGAGCCAATCGACCAGGGCCAGCAGTGTCTTTATCTGGTTTAGAATTAGGATAATGCTGGACTTGTAAAATTAGCTGGGGAGTCTTCTCTCTTTTTGAATTTTTGGAATAATTTGAGAAGAATAAGTGTTAGTTTTTCTCTTTTTTTTTTAAGTTTATTGTATACACAGTTCTTTCATTTATTTATTTTATTTTTTTATACAGAGAGAGAGAGTCAGAGAAAGGGATAGACAGGGACAGACAGACAGGAACGGAGAGAGATGAGAAGCATCAATCATCAGTTTTTCATTGCACGTTGCAACACCTTAGTTGTTCATTGATTGCTTTCTCATATGTGCCTTGACCATGGCCCTTCAGCAGACCGAGTAATCCCTTGCTCAAGCCAGTGACCTTCGGCTCAAGCTGGCGAGCTCAGGGTCTCGAACCTGGGTCCTCTGCATCCCAGTCCGACACTCTATCCACTGTGCCACTGCCTGGTCAGGCAAGTGTTAGTTTTTCTTTGAATATTTGGTAAAATTCACCTGTAAAGCCATTTAGTCCAGGACTTTTGTGTTTTGGGAGCTTTTGAAATTACTGCTTCAATTTCATTAGCTGTAATCAGTTTGTTTAGATTCTCTGGTTCTTCTTTATTCAGTTTTGGAAAAATGTATGTTTCTAAGAATTTATCCATTTTTTCCAGATTGTCCAATTGGCATACAGTTGTTCATAATATTTTTTTACAATCTTTTGTATTTCATTGGTATCAGTTGTTACATCTCCTCTTTTGTTTCTGATTTTATTGATTTTTTGTCCAACTCTAGATTTTATTGTCCTATCACAGATAGACAGACAGAAAGGGAGAGAGATGAGAAGCATCAACTCATCGTTGTGGCACTTTAGTTGTTCATTGATTGCTTTCTCATATGTGATTTGACTGGGGGGCTCCAGTTGAGCCAGTGACCTTGGGCTCAAGCCAGCAATCTTGGGCTCAAGCCAGCAACCTTTGGCATCAAACCAGTGACCATAGGGTCATGTCTATGATTCCACACTCAAGCTAGCAACCCCTTGCTCAAGCTGGTGAGCCTGTACTCAAGCTGGTGACCTCAGGGGTTTTGAACCTGGGTCCTCAGTATCCCAGGCTGGTGCTCTATCCACTACCCCACTACCTAGTCAGGCATGTTTCTCTTCTTGATGCAAACTTCATAGTTTTAATCCCAGCCAAAAGGAATGACTAAAAGCAAAGGACAATAGATGAAAATGATTTACATGGGACTATACTCTATAATAAATTTGCAGCCTGACTGGTGGTAGTGCAGTGGAGGGTGCTTTCACTATCTTCATTAACAAAAAATTTTTTCTCAGTGTTTTGAGTGAGTGTTTCTCACTACCCTGTCTTCCAAATTGCTATTTGATCTTTTGATTAATCTAATTTGCTGTTGATTCCATCTAATGTAGTCTTCATGTCAGTTATTGTAGTCTTCACTTACGACTGGTTCTTTTTATGGTTTTTATCCCCTTTTCTATGATTCCTGTCTTTTTGTTAAAATTTTCACTGAGATCATCTCTTCTTCCTGTAAGTTTGGTGAGTATCCTTATAACCAGTAGGTTTTTTTAATTATTATTTTAAAGAGAAAATAAGAAGAGAGAGAGATCAATTTGTTGCTCCACCCATTTATACATTCATTTGTTGATTCTTGTATGTGACTTAACTGGTGATTCAACTTGCAACCTTGTTGTTTCAGGATGATGCTTCAACCAACCAAGCTACCTGACCAGGACATTGTAACCAGTATTTTGAACTCTGCATCTGATAGACTGTTGTCCTCCATTTTGTTTAGTTCTTTTTTTGGAGTTTTCTCCTGTTCTCTCACTTGGGACATGTTTCTTTGTTTCCTCATTTTGGCTACCTCTGGTGTTTGTTTCTATGTATTAGGTAGATCTGCCATGCCTCCCAGTCTTGAAAGAGTAGCCTTATGTAATAGGTGTTCTGTGGGTCTCAGTGGTGCAGTCTCCCTGATCACCTGAGCTGGGTGCTCCAGGGGTATCCCTGTGTTGGTTGTGTGTGTTCTCCTATTGTAGTTGAACCTTGATTGCTATTGGCACGTCAGTGAATGGAACTGACCCTCAGGTTGACCCATGAGGATAAGCTATTGTGTGGGGGCTGACCCCATGGATCAGGATTTACTTTAGCAGGGCTCTGGTGCCTTCCAAGTCCACCCATTGGATGTGTCATTAGTGTTGCTATTGGATGGTGCTCTGGTGTGGTCTGAAGCTGGCCACTAAGAGTGTTTGTTCTGGATCCTCTTGGGGTTCTGGTGCAGAACAAGATTAGCCACTGCCTGTGCCCAGGTTGGGGCCACATGATAGGAGCGACAGAGTGATCTGCAGTAGGTAGCCCCTGCTTGGATAGAAGCACCTGGGAGTAGTATGCTGTGAACTAAGGCTGACACGAGTGTCAGAGTTGGGACCATTTATCAAGTACATGGCTGGGGTCAGTCGCTGCTTGTTCAGGGTTTGTAGACCTTGGACAGGTTTTAGGAAATTCTGCAGTGTCATCCAGGACAGCTGCTTGTGTGGATTAGCCTCTGAAATAATTTCCAGTCAGGCACATGAATTGGGTAGTGCACGGTATCAGAGAACCTGAGAAGCTGAAATACCTTCTCTCCTGCTCCCCTGCCAGTCAGATGGAGGTGTGAGGTCCCCCCCCCCAGCAGACTGACTTTCCAAGATCTCACAGTGACTTGGAACAGAGCAAAGGCCCAAAGTGTGGATTTTTGATGCAGAAGATCAGCCTTGGGCAGGGGAAGCAGACCCCATGGCCCCAAAGCTAGCAGGGACCCTTAGGGAAGGCACAGGGAGACAGATGGAGGGGGAGACCTTACTCATAGTCTGAGTTGCTCATCCCTGGGACCTCTGGTTGTATGGGGTGTAGGGCTATATAGTTCCTCATCTCCAGAGGCACAGCACACACAGGCTGAACCATGGTATGGGAATGTGCCCATACCTGCGGTGTGGTGACTTGCTTGTTCTCTTGGCTATGATCTTTTTGTGAGTTTGGAGCCCAGCTGTGTTCCCCATAATCCTGGGGATTTTCTGTTTGGCCTATGGGTTTTCTCTCGCTTCTCAGTCCTTCATACCCAGACAGAACTTCTCCCTTGAGCAGTCCTGGGGCTCTGCAGTGACTTTTGGCTGACCACAAGGCCCTCAGGATGTCAGAGCCATCTGGACCCACACATGTAATTGATGAGAGAATTTTGGGAGACAGTCACCCTTGTTGGGGCTGCTTATGGGAGCAGACTGGGTCTGAGAAAATCATGCTAGACAGGTTGGACATCTGCCCATCCCCCAAGCCAGGGGCTGCAATGTTAGGGGTAAAGAAGCACTTGGACTCAGTGCCACTCCCAAGTGTCCCCCATATCTGCTCTGCTTGCGCCTTTTTTGGGCCTGCGGTGGCCATATTACCTCAGGACCATTCCTACCCACTCTGTAGTTTATGTGTGTCTATGGCACTGCCCAGTAGCTCTTGGAAAGGTAAGGGTTGCAGGATAAGTTCTTCAGGAAGCAGCCATAACTTGAAGGTTAGAGTGCAGAGTGTTTCTTAGGAAGACCTCTTGGGATTTATGGTTCTAAAAAAAAGGGAAGAGGTAGGACTGGGCAGAAGGGGAAGCTGAGCTGCTGTGCAAGGCCCTGCCACAGGCTTGGCTGCCTCC
The DNA here is from genome assembly GCF_036850765.1 of Saccopteryx bilineata. Classification (NCBI taxonomy): domain Eukaryota; kingdom Metazoa; phylum Chordata; class Mammalia; order Chiroptera; family Emballonuridae; genus Saccopteryx; species Saccopteryx bilineata. The sequence continues at coordinate 130,802,470 of NC_089493.1, forward strand.
TTTGCAGTGCTAGAGCAAGAATGATCTGGCACAGTTCTGCACTGAGTTGTTATAGTGGGCCTCTATACCCAAGCTGAATGAATCTTTGGACATAGATTGCCCAGAGAAGGGCATGACCTCAGGTGTGGCAAGTAACTGCAGCCAACACAAACTGCTGAGGGGCTGACAGCCTACAACCTTCTTCCCACTGAACTACAAGTCCTTCCCTGAAGGGGATACGGGCATCTCATCTCTATGTCTGGTGTCCTGGGCTATAGTGGGCTTTGGAGGAATGCTTGTTGAATGAATGAATGAATGAATGAATGAATGAATGAATGAATTACCTTCAAAGAGGTCCCTAAAATATTTTGGTCTCACTGTACCTATTAAATGGGGATAATATCCTACATCCATGCTGAAAAAAGAAAAGCTTATTATAAACACCATGTTCCGTGGACATACAAAGCCTCTGATGTTCTCTTCAGTTGCTGTGCCAAGGTTGGGGCAAAGGTCACTGGGGGTTGGGTGGGAGTGGACAGTAGGCAGGGTGGGCTTGGCAGTTTGTGGTTGCTGCTTCCGGGGAAACTACAGCTGTGTCTTGCTCAGGGTCAGTGAGGCCCAGGGAAGGGGAGGGATCATATGCAGGGCAGGCCGCAGGCACTGAGTCACCACCCAGAGGAAAACCACAGATTCAAGAGTCCTAAGAACCCCCCAAAAAGGTAGTGATAAGCTGGGCTATTGCCAGCATCCAGTAGCAGCAGCTAGACAGCCTCCTCCCCTGAAGGGCCATTTTGCAAGGCAGCACCTACTATATCCCCTAAGAAAGGCTGGCACAGCCATAGATCTCTGTGGAACAGGGACAGAACAGGAGCTGGGTGACTCTAGGAAAAGAACTATCCCTCTCTGGTCTCCTCCTCCTCCTCTTTGCCCCCCAGGGACATAGGGACCATCCTTTTTTTTTTTTTTTTTTTTTTTTTAGAGAGAGAGAAGGGGACAGACAGGTAAAGACAGGCAGGAAGGAAGAGAGATGAAAAGCATGAACTCATAGTTGCAGCCCTTTAATTGTTCATTGATTGCTTTCTCATATGGGCCTTGACTGGGGAGGGGTGGGGGTTCCAGGAGAGCAAGTGACCCCTTGCTTGAGCCAGCGACCTTGGGCTCAAGCTGGTGAGCCTTGCTCAAACCAGAGGAGCCTGTGCTCCAGCCGGTGACCACAGGGTCTCGAACTTGAGTCCTCCATGTCCCAGTCCAATGCTCCACCGCCTGGTCAGGCAGGTCTGATGAGTTTTATAAGTTTATTTATGCATCTGCAAAACAGACAGGCTGAGACCCTAGTAGCATCAGCGGGGAGCTGCAGGAAGGGGGTGTCTGATATAGGGACTACTGTAAACATTTGCTGGCATGTGCACCTGGACATGCTCAGATTAGCAGACTGTCTCCCTTTCCCAACCCTCAGGTCCCTCCCAATGGGCCTGTCCCAAGGACATTTCCCAGAACTTTTCCAGGGTTAGGGGAGTTGCTTATTGAAAGGAGGAGGTTGGGTGAGAGAGATGCTTAATGAGGAAGTTGCCCCAGTGGGAGGTTGGGTAAGGGGAATTTGAGTTTAAAGGGACCTTCAGTTTAAAGGAGACCTGGACCCAAACCTAATAAAGTGTTTATCTGAAATTTGAATGTAAATGGGAGTCCTGCCTTTTTATTTGCGAAATCTGACAATCCTAAACCAGCCATTACTGTTCAGTGTGCCAAGCAAAGTAAGCCCCTTTTTGTACACCATTTCCCCTCTGTCCTTCCTTGCTGTCTCCAATGGAAGCTTAAACAGCTTACTGCACTGAATCCTGTCAGTTCCTACACTGTCCAGATGTGGGGAGGGGGGAAAAGGGCGGGGGAGGCAGCCTATGGGCTAGAGTGGATGCTAAGTAGAGGTAAGGCAATGACTTTGGATGACTCTTCCCACAAAGGGAATGTAAAGCCAATGGCTATCACCATGGCCATGCAGGTTCACACTGGATTCGGGCACACAGTAAAGGAGCTGTGAAACTAGAAAATGGTAGGCCATTTTGTTTATTAAGGTCTCACAAAATGGAAGAGCAAACAGGCAGGGAAAACTGCTTCCCTTTCTCTCAGGGCTTCCAAGCCCCAACTCCGTCTCTGTTTCCACACCCTGAACTTATTCTCCAGACTCACCTTCTGGACTCCTAGGCCCCCACAAGCCTCAGCAAGGCTCTCTTTCTCTCTCTCTCATCATGAGGTTTGGACCTTCCCCTGACCTTTCCTCCCCTGGCATTATGCTAATCAGATAGGTTAGACCCCCTTGGCAGGGGAGTGAACAACAGGGTCAGAGAATAGCCCATAAGCATTCACCTCCAAGGATAACATCTAGACCTCAGTTGTGTTTCAGCTGGAGGTCCAGAAAAGCAGCAAAACCAGACAAGTGATGCCATGGCAGCCCTGAGGATCAGTTGCACTGACTAATGACCCCCCTCCTGGCGCTGACCAATCAGTGCAGACCGTGGCCCTAAAAAGATACACCTGGAGAGCTGATAAATAGTCTATTGAGATCTTTCCCTGGTGTTGGGCAGATAAAATATATTATGCTCACTTTGTCAAAGATGGAGCTGCCCACGTGGAAGCCTGTCACCCAGGTGATGATATTAATTGCCCTTCTTGCTTGGGATGGGCGTGATTATATTAATGTGTGTTGGGGGAGGGCTTTCGTGCCAAAAGGTTTTTAAAGGAAGAGAGATCACATTGTTCGGGGGAAGAGTGATTATGTTCTAGGAGGAGCCCATGCTGTAGGAGCACAGAGAAAGGCCACGTGGAGGAGGCCAGGGGAAGCAGCCAAGATGGCGGAGAGCTGAAGGAGAAACCAGTTTGAGCAGAGAGAAGGAGATGGGGAACAGAGGTGAATAAGTCTGGTGAGCTAGAAACCTTTGATACTAGGAAACTTGGATAAGTCAGTAGCTTTGTGAGCACTGAATGAATGGGTTTTGGAACCCAGTGTGTGTTTTTACTTGCCTGCCAGGTGCAAGCTAGGATTAAAGCTAATGGCCCACCAGTTCTTGGCTCCATTGTTTCATTACTGTCTGTCCGAATCTAATGCGAACCTGCATGGGCCAGGCGGCTGTGATGGTGGCCATGGCTACTGGCTTTACACCATGGCTGATTAGTTCAAGCACATTGGTCCCAGAAGCTGAGGAACCTCCACCTCAGATGCTAAAAACAACTTGGTTGCAAGCATGGCCCCAGATGGGGGTTGACAGGTGGATCCCAGTCAGGTGCATGTGGGAGTCTGTCTCTCTATTTCCCCTCTTCTCACTTGGAAAAGAAGAAAGAAAGAAAAAAGAAAAAGTATTTTAATTAGCATATTTTAATTGCTTATTAATAATAAACATTGCATTCTACATGAGCATTCACTCAGAGGATGCCCTGTGGCACAGATGCAGCCAGGCTGCAGCACCGGTTTTGTTTGTGGTTCCTGACAGTCCCTCTTATGCTCTCTGGGCCACTTCTGTCTCTGTCTCTGGGGCACATGCCCCTATGTTTACACAGTGGGTTCTACATAAGCAAAGATTGCATAGTGACTATAAAGATAAAACGGAACTCAAATGCCTTCCGTTCTGCCACTCTGTGTGACAGCTTGGAGGTTTTACTGGTGTTTAAGACTTAAAATAGGGCCCTGGTCGGTTGGCTCAGCGGTAGAGCGTCGGCCTGGCGTGCGGGGGACCCGGGTTCGATTCCTGGCCAGGGCACATAGGAGAAGCGCCCATTTGCTTCTCCAACCCCCTCCCCTCCTTCCTCTCTGTCTCTCTCTTCCCCCCCCCCACAGCCAAGGCTCCATTGGAACAAAGATGGTCCGGGCGCTGGGGATGGCTCCTTGGCCTCTGCTCCAGGCGCTAGAGTGGCTCTGGTCTCGGCAGAGCGACACCCAGGAGGGGCAGAACATCGCCCCCTGGTGGGCAGAGCGTCACCCCTGGTGGGCATGCCAGGTGGATCCCGGTCTGGTGCATGCAGGAGTCTGTCTGTCTCTCCCCATTTCCGGCTTCAGAAAAACACACACACACAAAAAAAAAAAAAAAAAGGAAAAAAAAAAACTTAAAATAGTTAAATTGTGAAAAAGAAGAGGTGTAAAACTTTTTGTTTGATAAAATGCACACTTTACTTCATTGTGAAGCATATTCAGGTCATTGCACAATCTCTACAGTGTAGTCACAGGATGTTTCCCAGACCAGTAGCCACCACTTCTCTCCCCTTTACCCCTGCAGCTCCCCATACATGACATGGGAGGGGCAAGGGGGGCATGGTGGGAATAGTTCTCGCTTAGCCCTGAGCAAGGCTCCTAAGGAGCAGAGACCCCAAGAGCCCCAACCTCATCAGAAAGGGCAGCCTGGGAGATGTCTAGAACTGACAGGTGCCCTCCAGGCTGGATCCTGCATCTCTCATCCTACCCCTCTCTCTCACCTGTGATAATTGGAGAGGTACAAGATGTTCCACTACAGCCTAAGGATTATTTTGAGCTGAAGATATTTGAGAATCAACTGATACAGGAAGAGGGCTTTTTCTGACCTTCCCCTTTACTGCCTGAAAACAGAACCTTCCAAAAGAATTTATATGTCATAAATCCCCTCCCTGGGTGTTCCACAACCAATGTTTGACTTCCTTTACTAGAGACCAGGATAAGAAATCACCTAAACAGATTGTCACAACTCACATATCTCCCACCTATTCTCCTTAAGGGCTTATTTATCATTCCTAAGTCATTCATTTCCCCATCAGTGCCCTCTTCCTCCTTCCCCTTCCTCTATTAAGATGGCACATTCTACCTGATAAGGGTTTGATATTCAAAATATTTAAAGAACTCTTACAACTCAATAGCAAAAAACAAACAATCCAATTAAAAAATGTGCAGAAGGACTGAATAGACATTTTTTCCAAAGAGGTCATTCAGATGGCCAATAGACATATGAAAAGATGCTCAACATCGCTAATCATCAGAGAAATGCAAATCAAACCCACAATGAGATATCACCTCACAGCTGTCAGAATGGCTAGCATCAATAAATCAACACACAAGTGTAGGTGAGGATGTGGAGAAAAGGGAACCCTCATGCACTGATGATGGGAATGCAGACTGGTGCAACCATTGTGAAAAGCAGTATGGAGTTACCTCAAGAAATCCAAAATGGAACTGCCTTATGTAATTCCATTTCTGGAAATATTTTCCAGGTCCATCCATGTCCATGTTGTCACAAAAGATTAGATTCCTTTGTTTTGTTTTATTTTTTAGTGAGACAAAGACAGAGATAAGGACAGATAGAAAGGGAAAGAAATGAGAAGCATCAATTCTTTGTTCTGGCACCTTAGTTGTTCATTGATTGCTTTCTCATATGTGCCTTAAGCTGAGGGCTACAGACAAGCAAGTGACCCCTTGCTGAAGCCAGTGACCTTGGGCTCAAGCTGGTGAGCCTGCTCTCAAGCCGGCAACCTCAGGGCTTCAAACATGGGTCCTCAGCATCCCAGGCTGATGCTTTATCCACTGCACCACTGCCTGGTCAGGCTACCACAGCTTTTTTATCCTCTCATCTACTGATGGGCACTTGGGTTGCTTCCAAATTTTGGCTGTTGTAAATAACGCTGCAATGATCATATTCTTTCAACTTAGTGTTTCTGGATTTTTAGACTATATTCCCAGAAATGGAATCACTGGATCAAAAGGCAGTACCATTTAAAAAATTTTTAAAAAATATCACAAATAGGACTTCTTATTTGTCACCATTGAATGTCTGAATTGTAAACAGATCCATGGGCTGGGGGCCCATACACTTCAGCACCTGTCTCATCCCCAGCAGCTTTTCCAGAACTGCTCCCCTCACCGTGAAGCTCCATGAGGTCTCCCAACTCACACTGGGGCTTTCTCAGCATTTTGACTTTTCTAACAAAGACATCGTGGAGTGGATAAATTGATTGGCAAGGCTGTTCTATGACTTTTCCAATGCTATTGGAATCAATCTACTGACTGCTTCTCTTAACTCATTTGTCTGCACCTCTTGGGTCATGATTTACATCATCTTCTTCCGGATTTGGTGGACCTGTTGATGCTGAGCATAAGAAGTCTCCCAAATCTGTGGAGTTTTTTAGTAAAATCAACACAAAATAGATGAAATAAATAACCATCTTAACATGAGCTTCAAATCTTGGTTTGTAACTTTTTGACCATGGGGCACAGGGTAAGATCCATGCAACGAAATTTGTCAGGCAGTTTTTGCCTTGAACATCCTCAGTAATTAGCTTGAATTTTCTAAATACAACTTCATCATCTGCAGATCAGCCAGGCTTACTTCAAAAACACGAACCTTGAGACCATCAGATGCAATTTTGGTTCCTAGAGTTCTTGTGGGGAGGCAGAGAGACTGACACCTGCATGTGTCCCAACTAATATCCACCCCAAAAGCCCACTAGGGGGCAATGCTCTGCCCATCTGGGCCACTGCTGAGCAACAGAGCTATTTTAGCACCTGAGGCAGGCCATGGAGCCATCCTCAGTGCAGGGGTGAGGAAGGGGACAACTGACTCAAACATTGAGCCATGACTACAGGAAGAGAAGAGAGAGAGAGAGAGAAAGGGAGGAGAAGGGAGTGAAGAAGCAGATGATCGCTTTTCCTCTGTGCCCTGACTGAGAATCAAACCCAGAACTTCCACACGCCCAGCAGACTCTTTATTGCTGTGCCAATAAAGTTGTATGCTGGGCATACAACTTTTATTACAGCATATTGTTACAATTGTTTAATTTTATTATTGGCCATTGTTGTTCAGCTCTTGCAGTGCCTAATTTATAAATTAGACTTTGTCACAGGCATATATGTATAAGAAAGAGCATAGCATCTATGGGGTTTGGTACTATCCACAGTAGTTTCAGGCATCTGCCTGGGTAAAGGGAGATACCTTATTTGAGAGGTGCAAGCCCAGAGTGGGGGTAAATAAAGGGGAAGTTAGGCCAGAGAAGATGGTGAATGGAATGTGCACAGGTGCTGGCTACAGGGTCATCAGCCTCCGTGTTGCTCTGGGCAGGGCATGTCCAGAGGGCCACACAGAGGAATGGCACCTTGAAGCAGCCCAAAGAGAGGGAAAGGCAGGAGGATTTACCTGCTTCCCATCTCCTCATTCCCACTGGCCAAGTTTCTTTCTGGGAAATGAATTCACCTATGCTTTGGAATTCATTGCCAAGCTCCTCAGAGCTTGCCTTGTGATGTGGGGTTTTATCCAACTCTAAAAGTGGACAGTGGCTGATGCTGGGAGTATGCTGACCTACAGCCATAGTGCAGATGGCTGAGGGAGCTGAGTGCACACCCACAGGAGGTTCGTGCCCTCACATTCTGTTCTGGTCATGTTCCAGGTTGACTTGGATGCTGGTAAAATTCATGTGATGCATTCACTGCAGGTTGACACACAATTTCTCCACTTGTGAAATGAGAGGGCTGGCTTAGGGCTCCCCTTCCCCTTACGTGGCCCTACTTGAGGTGTGTGTGTGTGTGGCTAATTATCAATCTACTCTACATTTGTGGATGAGGAAGATGGAAGGGCAGTAAGGAAGAGGCCACTCTTCCTAATTCTAAGATGGCAGTGGAGTAGGCAGACATACGAACTGCCACCTCATGGGACCAAATTAGATTACAAATTAATTTAAGAACAATCGTTATGAAAATCCAACTTTGGACTAAAAGAACAGGACTCGAAAACCAAGGAGCACAGAAGAATCCACACTGACCCTGGTAGGAAGTGTAAGAACGTGGCAGGAACCCCCTGCTCCCAGAAGTGAGGGGTGGCTGAAGGTCTAGCTAGAGCAGTGGTAGTCAACCTGGTCTCTACCGCTCACTAATGGGCATTACAGCTTTCATGGTGGGCGGTAGCGGAGTGCCGCGGACCAGCGCAGCTTCCAAATAATGGTGCGGAATTAAGGAAACACACTTTGTCAGAACAAAACCGATGGGACCAGGAGGACTCCTCAAACTGCCTGGCAGCATCTGAGTGCCTCACAGCCTCAGTTCGCTTTATTATATGGACCTATGCATATCAAGGACCCTGATACAAAGTTGCACATCAAAGGCTAAGACAGGAACTCTCCCAAGGCAAAAACAGTATACATTAGTGAATTTTACAAACATCTGAAAACAAAGAGTCAGAGGAAGGGTATGTATATTGCTTCCTGCAACCCAAGGAAGGAAGGGGAGTGGGTGCAAACACAGAGCATCAAAGCCAAATATGGAGATGGAGGGGGTAGAACTTAAGCCCCCTGCCAAGCCTTGAATCTATAATGGCTTTTTGCCATTACCGGTCCACAACATATCCCCCTTTTCTTTTTAATTTGTGTGCGGAGATTTGCACTCATCTGATTTTCTAATTTGGAGGCAGACGGAGAAAATACAGAATAAACACAAAATTAGTATAGTCAATGCTAACAGATACCCAAAACAAGTATACTAATACATCACAGTAATTAAAGCCTTTAAGCAAACTCTTTAAGCTAATAATACAATAAGAATCTATAAAAGAGTAATGTCCTTAAAGTGTTCACCAAGTCCAAGTTGGCACCAACACCATTCCAAATCTCTGCAAATGCAACCCAACCCCAGTTCAGTCCATCAAAAACTGTCACAGGAGCAGGAGTCCAGGAAAAGTCCACTTTCAGGAGAAGTCCACATGGCACTGGAATTGCTGTCACACTTCCACACTCTGCAGCTAGCATCAAAGTCCCAATGACCGCTGCTTCCCAGCTGGCAATGACCCAGGTAGACTGGAAAAGCCATCTGCAGCACGCATGAAGACGGAGCTTCCGTTTTCTTTAAACTGGAAAGATGAACCCAGGGGTCCTATACTGGAGCTTTACAGCCATGGAGTGGTGAGGAGAACCTTGGGATACACCAAGCTGGGTGGCAGAGGTAATTTTGTAAATTGGCAAAAAAGGAAAAAAGGAGCTCTGAATTAGGAGTAGGTCCTAGCCTAAACTATGAGTGGGGCATTGAGGCAGGAGGAATAAAAGAAAGACTGTATATTAATCAAAGCAGCAGAAAACAGGACTATCAATACCCACAACAGAGATCTTCGAGGGAAGAATAAAAAACCTGAATATTCAGGCAAGACCTAGTTAAATGACCCTTGTGTAAATGAGACCAGTCTACCAGCTACTTGGAAGAAATACCCCAGGCTCGTCCACAGTGTCGTAGATGGGGCTGACGGCCCTGGGCACCTTTTAGCCTTCAGTGGCAAATCCCAGTATTCTGGGCAAGGTTAGGTCACAGGTGGATGGAGCAGGGCTGGAAGAGACTGAACCCTCCCTTAGAGGAGCGAGGGGGAAGCCTACCTTCCAGTGTGTCCCTTCTTCCTCACAGCAAAGGCATGTAAGCCTGGCAGGCTTTGGCTTAAATGACCATCCTTTCCACTATTGAAGCAGGGCCCTGATGAAGTTCCAGTTGGAGCGTTGGAGCCTCTGAGGGCGTATGCCAAGAGCTAGTATTTTACCTGATCTCCTTTGGGCTTTTTTGGCCTCTTGGTACCTTAAAAGCCATGCTCAGAAGATCTCGCTGAGGGGCTTGAGGGTCCCTATCTGCCTATATATCTGGAGCTATTCAGAATAGAACAAAACAGTGTCATTAGCTGGAATCAAATAAAAGTAAAAAAAAAGGTAGTAGTTTGCAGGACAAAAATTTGGGCATCTCTTGTACATCAGCATTCAAGATAAACTGTTTGAAGTAAAAAGCGTAAAGGGTAGACCTGCAGGAGCTCCAGGACATGACTCCCCCCCCCCTTTCTTTTTATATTATTTACAATTGAATTACACTTTACAATATTTTGACTTCAAATATTGCAAGAAATTCTTGACTTTGTTAACTTTTAACAAAAATAGAGTAAAAGCACCTCCAAACAACATTCCCACACTTATCAAAACACCCCCTTAACATTAATTAACAGGCACTTTAGAGAGTACATATCAAAACTGAAAAATCCCATTGTGATCTTCATTATTCTTCTACAGCAAAAAAATCTTTACACCTTTATTATGTAAATCTATGCTGCTTCAAGCCTTTCACTTGCAGCCTGGAGCAGCCTGGCCAAACCAGCAAGTCTTTTGGATCCAAAATGAGCGTGCTCTACTTATTCCAAACAAAATTATATTTATATAGGGAAATGAAATTATTCCCGTTTTGTTTTCAATACTACAGCCGGCACTTCCAAAACTATTATTATCATTACTTTTCATGTAAGGACTTATTCAGGCCTTATAAACAAAAACACTTAGACATTAAACAAAGACTTCACATACAATCACACAAATCAAGAGTGAAACCCGGGGTTTTAGAGATTGAACTATGGCCTGCTTGATCTTAAGTAGGGCTATCTTAATAGGAACGTAATAAGGATATATACTAAACAGAGATCTCTCTCGAAAAATCTCAAGACGGCCGTATGAGATTTCTATTCAGCAATACCCAAATCAGGCCCCCCTTTCGCCCTCTTTTCAAGCAATGGATCAGGAAAATAAAATGATCTAAAACATTAAAAAAAATTAGATAATAATTGAGAAAGGGAAAAGAGCATAGTAACTCTTATGCAATTGCTCTTGTGAAGTGAGTCTCTCATCTAGAATCATGGTGTCTCACCAGTCGTTCAGGGATCCACCGAGGAGCTTCAGCAGACCTAGGAAAAACACACACGCCCTGGCCGGTTGGCTCAGCGGTAGAGCGTCGGCCTAGCGTGCGGAGGACCCGGGTTCGATTCCCGGCCAGGGCACACAGGAGAAGCGCCCATTTGCTTCTCCACCCCTCCGCCGCACTTTCCTCTCTGTCTCTCTCTTCCCCTCCCGCAGCCAAGGCTCCACTGGAGCAAAGATGGCCCGGGCGCTGGGGATGGCTCTGTGGCCTCTGCCTCAGGCGCTAGAGTGGCTCTAGTCGCAACATGGCGACGCCCAGGATGGGCAGAGCATCGGCCCCTGGTGGGCAGAGCCTCGCCCCATGGTGGGCGTGCCGGGTGGATCCAGGTCGGGCGCATGCGGGAGTCTGTCTGACTGTCTCTCCCTGTTTCCAGCTTCAGAAAAATGAAAAAAAAAAAAAAAAAAAAAAAAAAAACACACACATATCCTCGGCCCCATAAGGGAACAGGGTCTGGCCCTTGCCAGATTCCTGTGAGTGGGTCCCTCCATCGCACTTCAGGGAAGGCTTTCCTTGCAGGGTTCCAGAGTCTCTCTGCTGCTGAATGACCCTGTACATCAGTATTCAAAAAATTTAAAGTGAAAAGAGCATGACAAAGAAGATTTGCAGGAGTTTGAGGGTATAATTCCCCTTTTTTAATTTTTTCCAATTGGTTTTTAAGTGTTTGATGTGCACGCTCTACAATGCCTTGACCCTGGGGATTGTAAGGAATTCCCGTCCTTAGGTCAAGTCCAAAAGTCTGACAAAATGTAGTAAATGCTTTTCCTACATATGCAGGAGCATTGTCAGTTTTAATCAGTTTAGGAAGTCCAATAATAGAAAATGCATACAAGCAGTGAGCTATAACATGTTTAGCAGCCTCTCCTGTTCTGGCAGAGGCTACTATAAATCCAGAATAAGTATCTACTGTAACGTGGACAAAGGATTGTTTGCCAAATGAAGGTATATGAGTAACATCCATTTGCCAAAGTTGCCCCGGTAGGAGTCCTCGAGGGTTAATTCCAAACGAAGGGACAGATTGTAATATAGGGCACCTTGGACAAGATTTAACAATCTGCCGTGCTGCTTCCCGAGAAAGTTGAAATTGTTTACGCAGGGCTGCAGCGTTCTGGTGATGGATAGTATGAGACTGAATTGCTTGATCTGTCATGGTTGCTCCAATAATTTTCTTTTGGGTAGCTTGATCAACAAGGGCATTCCCTTGCGCTAAAGCTCCAGGGAGCATGGAGTGAGCTCGAATATGTCCTATAAAACACGGAGCTGTATGTTGACGTACAAGTCTTTGAAGAAGGAGGAACTGCTGAAATAGTTCCTCATCAGCAGTTGTCCCTAAGACAGCAGTCTCTATAGTGGAAACAACCATAAGTAAATATCTGCTGAAGTATATAAATTAAAGGAGGAGTATGGCAAATGCTGAAAAGCCATGATAATGGCATGTAATTCTACTCTTTGGGCTGATTTTAAGGTGACTGTTTCAGTATAAAGCTGTCCATTGATTATTAAGCCTGCTATTCCTGAGCTGGATCCGTCAGTAAAGATTGTAGGTGCTTCAGGAATGGGCTCATTAACAATTGTCTTAGGAAATATAAAGGTAGTAATTAATGAAAATTGAACTATTTTATCAGCTGGGTAGTGAGAATCAATTTGGCCTGTAAAATTTGCAAAAGCAATTTGCCATTTTGTGGAAGTTTCCCAGAGCCATTGTTGTTGATCCTTTGAAAAAGGAACAACAATAGTCTGTGGCTCAAAACCTATAAGCTGCAAGAGTCGCCTACGCCCCTTGATAATCAAGGAGGCAACAAGATCAAAATATGGAGATAAAACTTTCTTAGGAGTAACAGCTAAATGAATCCATTCAATAGGACCTGAAGCTTGCCACAATAGTCCTGTTGGAGTGTAACTTGAGGGACATATTAGTAGGGCAATTGATTCCTCAGGATTTATGCGTTTTAGTTGTGCTTGCTGCAAGGCCTTTTCTACAAGCTTTAAAGCTTGTTGTCCCGCAGGTGTAAGTAGCCGAGGAGAAGCTGGTTCAGCTGAGCCTCTAAGAATATCAAAAAGTGGCTTCAGTTCTCCAGTAGTTAATTTCAAGGAAGGTCTAAGCCAATTAATGTCTCCTAACAGTTTCTGGAAATCGTTTAAAGTTTGCAAATGATCTGTCCTGATTTCTATTTTCTGTGGGCGAATTTGTTGTCCCTCAATAATTTGTCCTAAATAAGAAAAAGGTAAAGATTGCTGTACCTTTTCAGGAGCTATATAAAGTCCTGATTTTTTCAGAGAATATTCTAGTTGTTGCAAAATGGTCAACACAGTGTCTTTATCTGGATGAGCAATAAGAATATCATCCATATAATGAATTATGTATGCCTTAGGGTGTTGCCTTCGTACTGGAGAGATGGCTTGAGCAACATATTTTTGGCACAAGGTAGGACTATTAGCCATACCTTGAGGCAAAACTCTCCACTGGTATCGCTCCATGGGAGCCTGAAAATTAAGTGAAGGAACACTGAATGCAAAACGCTTGCAATCATGAGGGCTTAAAGGAATAGTAAAAAAGCAATCCTTCAAATCAACAACTATAAGGTGATAGTTCCATGGAATGGCAGTAGGAGAAGGAAGTCCTAGCTGGAGAGGACCCATAATTTCCATAGTCTTATTTATTGCTCTCAAATCTTGTAATAGCCTCCAGTTTCCTGATTTCTTTTTAATGACAAATATAGGCGTATTCCATGGACTATTAGATGGTTCAATGTGCCCAAGCTGTAGCTGTTCCTGTACCAATTGAGCAGCTGCCCTAAGTTTCTCCTGAGAAAGGGGCCATTGGTCTACCCATACAGGATTATCTGATTTCCAAGTAATTGGGTCTGCACAGTGCATTATTGGGGTAGCAGGAGCTACCAAGGCCCCTATGCAAAATTTTGATATCCTAATCCATGCCTTCTGGTATTGGGTGCCACTTCTATGAGGGTGAGAATTCCTCGCTGTTCTTTCCCTAGACCCTTAGTGGGCAAAAATCCCTGATCAAGCATTTGAGTGCTAACTAAACTATTAGGACTGACAAGCAATGCCCCCATATTTTTCAAAACATCTCTACCCCATAAATTAACTGGCAATCCAGGGAGCACATAAGGCTGAAAAAATCCAGAATGACCTTCTTTATCTTCCCATTGTAAAAAACTAGAACTTTGTTGAGGGGATTTACTCTGCCCTATACCTTGTAATTCTGTGGCTGCTGCATGAGTGGGCCAGGAAGGAGGCCAATGTAGCTTTGCAATAACAGATACATCAGCCCCAGTATCTAAAAGCCCTTTAAATTTACGCCCTTGTATTGTTAGTTCCATTTCAGGGCGTTCCTGACCTATTTTTTGAATCCAATAGGCAGTATCAGTGGAGCCAAATCTTTGATTCTCTTGGGGTCCCTTTAGCAGGGTTTGGCCTTGTCTTAAAAGAGGTAAAAGGATTAATTGAGCAATTTTCATATCAGGGGAGATAGTGACTATATTCCTCAAAGTGTGAGCCATTACTTTAATTTCCCCTGTATAATCAGAGTCTATCACTCCAGGAAGAACAAAGAATTCCCTCATAGTTAAACTACTTTTGCCTAACAAGATTCCTACTGTGTTACTGGGAAGTGGCCCAAAAATTCCAGTGGGTATGGCTTGAGGTCCCATCTCTGGAGTCAATACGAATTGGGAGGTGGGACTGAGGTCCAGTCCTGTACTGCCTGTTGTTGCCTGGGATAGTTGGGCAATGTTTGGCCTACTGGAATCTGAATTTGCTGAGGAAACACTGACATTGCCCCTATTGTTTGATGGGGCCGGAGAGGGCCCCATTGTCCGTTTCCCTGTCCTGCGGTAGTACATTTAGGCCTCCCCTTATTCTTCCAATGTTTCCCATGTCTACAGAGTGGGCAGAGGTCCAGAGCCTTAAGGGCTGGCTGTCCTTGAGGGAGAGGCCGAGACCAATATCCGGGGAAAGCAGGGCAGTTTTTAGCAAAATGCCCTGAACCCCCGCATTGAAAACAGTTTCCACGGGCAAAAGTACTTCCCTGACCTTCCTTCCTTCGCTTGTTCTGTCCTTTATCAAAATTTTGTCCTGGAAATCTTGCCTTATTACCTGTGGTAAAGGCAAGACCTTGCATGTATGAAGGCCCAACATCAGCGCAAATTCTAATATAATCCTCTATATCTCCCTTCTTGCGGTGAGGCCGAAGTGCAGCCTGACAAGCAGAATTAGCATTTTCATAGGCTAGTTGTTTTATTAAAACCTTTCCCACATTTTTATCCCCTACTATTCTTTCAACTGCTTGAATTAGCCGTGAGACAAAGTCTTGAAATCGCTCGTCTGCACCCTGCCTAATTTTACCAAATTCTTCTGGTTTGGTCCCTGGAATAGGCAGGCATTTCCATGCCTGTGTGGCTAGCTGATTAATTATATCATAAATAGCTGGTCGATATTCTAATTGAGTTGCCATATGGGCATACTGTCCTTCTCCAGTTAACATATCTACAGTAACAGCAACCTCCTCTTGCTGATTTTTCTCATCCAGCTCTATAGCCTTTTCATGAAAGTTTGACTTCCACAACAAATAATCACCCCCAGAGAGACAAGCACGAGCAATCGCCTTCCAGTCATTTGGGGGAAGAGCCTTTGCACTAATGGTATCTAATAAACCAAGTGTAAAAGGGGCAGTAGGCCCATACTGAGCACAAGCAAGTTTAAGCTCTTTCAGAGTTTTAAAAGGTACAGGTTCATGTTCTCGCACTAGTCTCCCTGTATCATCCTGTCTTTCCACAATAGGAAAACAGGCAAAGCCATCTATTGTTTCCCCTATATTTCGAGCCTGGTCTATAGATTGTTGGAGAGGAGATTTCCCAGATTTTGAGCTATAGACTATGGAATCAGCCCGATAAGGGAACAGAGGAGCAGAGGGTTGAATGTAGGAAGGAGCTGAGGGCAGCGGAGGCCCCGCGGCTATGGCAGCCATAGCCACGGATTTTTCATCCCCCCTGTCATCCTCAGACTTCAAGTTATCCTCATATTCACATCCCTCTGTTTCCGGCTTACCCTGATACTCTTCAGACAATGATTTGTCTTCATATGGAAACATTTTTACAAAAAGGTCCCTTACTTTTGACCCTATCTGTCCCATATTCTTTTACTCCCAACTACACTTTCCCCAAAAACTTTCTTTACTCACTGTGCGCACTTCACTTTGGGGAGTTCCGTCACCTTCCTTCAGTTTTAGTTTCCTCGTACTCAAGTCGTCTGTTCGGGCGCCACTTGCCGCGGACCAGCGCAGCTTCCAAATAACGGTGCGGAATTAAGGAAACACACTTTATCAGAACAAAACCGATGGGACCGGGAGGACTCCTCAAACTGCCTGGCAGCATCTGAGTGCCTCACAGCCTCAGTTCGCTTTATTATATGGACCTATGCATATCAAGGACCCTGATACAAAGTTGCACATCAAAGGCTAAGACAGGAACTCTCCCAAGGCAAAAACAGTATACATTAGTGAATTTTACAAACATCTGAAAACAAAGAGTCAGAGGAAGGGTATGTATATTGCTTCCTGCAACCCAAGGAAGGAAGGGGAGTGGGTGCAAACACAGAGCATCAAAGCCAAATATGGAGATGGAGGGGGTAGAACTTAAGCCCCCTGCCAAGCCTTGAATCTATAATGGCTTTTTGCCATTACCAGTCCACAACAGTGGAGCAACCAAAATATAAACAAAAAGATAGATTTAACTATAGTAAGTTGTTTTATAAAGATTTATTCTGCCAAACAGCAAAAATCTGACATAAAGTACTTGGTAGGTAATTATTATTATATGCTTTAACTTGCTGTAACTCTGCTTTATAAATTTTATAAAGTTAGTTACTTCCCTACTTTATAAATCATCATTACTGTGGCGGTTAGAAAATTTTACTACTAACAGAGATACAAAAGTGGGCAGTAGGTATAAAACAGTTGACTACCCCTGGTCTAGAGGGTTTCTTATTATGTGGACAGAGACCCTGAGAGGTGGGGATCCTCAATCCCAGGAGCCCCAGCCTAGAAACCCAGAGACTGGAGGAGATAGCCTGACAGCATTGAGTGGGGAGAAGAGTGGGATTTCTGTCTGTGGGAAATGGCTGGTGAAGAAGTTGCAGCTTTGCCTGACCTGTGGAGGTTCAGTGGATAAAGCGTCAACCTGGAAACGCTGAGGTTGCCGGTTCAAAACCCTGGGCTTGCCTGGTCAAGGCGCATATGGGAGTTGATGCTTCCTGCTCCTCCCCCCCCCTCCATAATGAATAAATAAAATTTTAAAAACTAAAAAAAAAAAAAAGAAGAAGTTGCAGCTTTAAAGGGCCAGTGCAGAAAATATTGCTCACAGCCACTTGCCTGGGGCTCCGGGGGCAAAGAGGGCTGAGAGGACTTGTCTTGTGTGAAGAGAGTGGGGAGATTGAGGCACAGGGACACAAATGGTGACATGGAGAAGAATACTTCAGCTGAGTCATTCTCCAGTGCTGACGCTCTCTCTATCCAGCACAAGCCTAGCATGGAGCCAGTAGACCACCTCCAGGAAGCTCTCCCACTCCAATCAGCGCTAAAGGCCATTTGGAAAGGAGGAAGTAAAGGGGAGGGGCAGTGATTCAGGTTTCTGGAGAGACCTGAGCTATACCTTCCCTTCTGATATGAAGAATGCGCCCCACCGCAGGATAGTAACTGGGCAGACCATGCCTTCTGGTTCTCAGAAGTGATGCCCATCGCATTCCTGGATAGTGTTTCAACTGGGGCCAAAGAGCAAGATATGCCCACTACCCCCCTCCCCGTCCTAAACAGAAGTTCCCTGCTGGGTTCAACAAACAAACAGCAGGGAAATTAAGACTTTTAAATGGCTCTACTTGTTAAGGAAAATTAAAATCTGAGCAACCAGCATAGGCTGATGGACAAATCCCTGGAGGAGGGGCTGCATTTCATAAACCAACCTCAGATCCACAACACCAACAAGCTTGCAAACTGCACCAAAAAAAGGGGGAAGACAGAGAAATATAATCCAAATGAATCAACAAGAGAAATTCCCAGAAAAAGAACTGAATGAGATGGAAGTAACCAAATTACCAGATTCAGAGTTTAAAATAATGATTGTTAGGATACTTAAGGATCTCAGAGCTACAATGGATGAATTTAATGAGCACCTAAATAAAAAAATTGCAAGCATCAAAAAGGACACTGAAATCATTGAAAAAATCAATCATAAATGAAAATTACAATATCAGAAATGAAGACTACACTAGAAGGAATCCACAGCAGGCTGGATGAAGCAGAAGATCAAATCAGTGAATTAGAGGACAAGATAAATAAAAACACAGAAACAGAGCACCAAAAAGAAAAGAGGCTCAAAAAGTTTGAGGAAACTATAAGAGAACTCTGTGACAATATGAAGACAAATAACATCCGCATCATAGGGGTTCCTGAAGGAGAAGAGAAAGAACAAGGGATAGAGAACCTGTTTGAAGAAATTATAGCTGAAAACTTTCCTAAATTGATGAAGGAAAAGTTCAAGAGGCACAGAGAGTTCCAGTAAAGAGAACCTGAGGAGGCCTACATCAAGACACATCATAATTAAAGTACCAAAGTTAAGAGATAAAGAAAAAATACTAAAAGCAGCAAGAGAAAAGAAGTCAATCACCTACAAAGGAGCCGCTATAAGGATGACATCGACTTTTCAACAGAAACACTTGAGGCCAGAAGGGAATGGCAAGAAATATTCAAAGTAATGCAAAACAAGAACCTACAACCAAGACTTCTTTATCCAGCAAGATTATCATTTAAAATTGAAGGAGAAATAAAAAGCTTCCCAGACAAAAACAAAACAAAACAAAACAAAACTCAATGAATTCATTACAACCAAACCAGTACGGCACGAAATGTTAAGGGGCTTGCTATAAAAAAAAGCAAAGGAAAAAAGAAATTGAGAAAAAGAGGATAGTAGATGTAAAGAATAAAATGCCCATAAATAACTACATATCAATAATAACCTTAAATGCAAATGGATTAAATGCTTCAATCAAAAGATGTAGGGTAGCTGTGTGGATAAGAAAACAAGACCTGTACATATGCTGTCTACAAGAGACCCACCTCAGAACAAAAGATACACATAGGCTGAAAGTAAAGGGATGGAAAAAAAGATTTCACGCAAACAGAAAGAAAAAAAAAAAGCTGGAGTAGCAACTCTAATATCTGACAAAATAAACTTTAAAACAAAGGCTATAGTAAGAGATAAGGAAGGTCACTACATAATGATAAAAGGAGCAATCCAACAGGAGGATATAACCCAGGGGTCTCAAACTCGCGGCCCGCCGAACAATTTTGTGCGGCCCGCAGACTAATCCACGAAGTTCAAAATATTTTGGATAAAATTAAGTAAGCCCATGGATTAGTCTGCAGGCCGCACAAAATTGTTCAGCGGGCCGCAAGTTTGAGACCCCTGATATAACCATTATAAATATCTATGCACCTAATATAGGAGCACCTAAATATATAAAGCAGATTTTTATGTACATAAAGGGCAAGATCAACAGCAATACCCCACTAACATCAATGAATAGAACTCCAGACGAAAATTAACAAAGAAACAGCAGCCTTAAATGACACACTAGATCAACTGGATTTAATAGATATCTTCAGAACCTTTCACCCCAAAGCAGCAGAATATACATTCTTTTCATGTGCTCACAGTACATTCTCTAGGATAGACCACATGTTAGGACACAAAACAAGTCTTAATAAATTTAAGAAGATTGAAATCATATCAAGCACCTTCTTTAATCACAACGGCATGAAACTAGAAATCAACTACAATAGAAAAACTGAAAAACATTCAAATACTTGGAGACTAAATAGTATGCTATTAAATAATGACTGGGTTAACAATGAGATCAAGGAAGAAATCAAAAACTTCCTTGAAACAAATAAAAATGAACATACAACAATTCAACATTTATGGGACACAGCAAAAGCAGTCCTGAGAGGGAAGTTCATAGCATTACAGGCATACCTTAAGAAGCTAGAAAAAGCTCAAATAAACAACTTAACCCTGCAACTAAAAGAACTAGAAAAAGAACAGCAAGTAAAGCCCAGAGGAAGTAGAAGGAAGGAAATAATAAAGATCAGAGCAGAAATAAATGACATAGAGGCAAAAAAACAATACAGAAGATCAATGAAAACAAGAGCTGGTTGTTTGAAAAGGTAAACAAAATTGATGAACCTTTAACCAGACTCACCAAGAAAAAAAGAGAGAGGACTCAAATAAATAAAATTAGAAATGAGAGTGGAGAAGTAACAACTGACACAGCAGAAATTCAAAGGATTATAAGAAAATACTATGTATGCCCAAAAATGAAACAACTTAGATGAAATGGACAAATTCCTTGAAAAATATAATCATTCAAAAATCAATCTGGAAGAATCAGAAAACCTAAACAGACCAATTACAACAAAAGAGATTGAAACTGTTATCAAAAAACTCTCAACAAACAAAAGTCCTGGGCCTGATGGCTTCACAGGCAAATTTTACAAATATTCAAAGAAGAACTAACTCCTATCCTTCTCAAGCTATTTCAAAAAATTCAGGAGGAAGAAAAACTTCCAAACTTCTTTTATGAGGCAAACATAATCCCATTCCAAAACCAGGCAAAGACACTACAAAGAAAGAAAACTATAGGCCAATATCCCTGATGAATTTAGATGCTAAAATTCTCAACAAAATATTAGCAAATCGGCCTGACCTGTGGTGGCGCAGTGGATAAAGCGTTGACCTGGAAATGCTGAGGTCACCAGTTCGAAACCCTGGGCTTGCCTGGTCAAGGCACATATGGGAGTTGATACTTCCAGCTCTCCCCACCTTCTCTCTCTGTCTCTCTCTCTTCTCTCTCTCACTCTCTGTCTCTCTCTCTCCCTTTCTCTCTCCTTTCTAAAATGAATAAATAAAATTTAAAAAAATATATTAGCAAATCGGATCCAGCAATACATGAAAAAAATCATACATCACGATCAAGTGGGATTTATTCTGGAGAGGCAAGACTGGTACAATATTTGCAAATCAATCAACGTGATTCATCACATAAACAAAAGGAAGGATAAAAACCACATGATAATATCAATAGATGCAGAAAAAGCATTTGATAAAATCCAGCACCCATTTATGATCAAAACTCTCAGCAAAGTGGGAATACAGGGAACATACCTTAACATGATAAAGGCCATCTATGACAGACCCACAGCCAACATGGGCAAAATTAAAAGCAATCCCCTTAAGAACAGGAACAAGGCAGGGGTGCCCCTTTTCACCACTCTTATTCAACATAGTTCTGGAAGTCCTAGCCACAGCAATCAGACAAAAAGAAGAAATAAAACTTTCATTATTTGCTGATGACTTGATACTATACATAGAAAACCCTAAAGTCTCAGTCAAAAGGTTACTTGAACTTATAAATGAATTCAGCAAGGTGGCAGGATATAAAATCAATATTTAGAAATCAGTGGCATTTATATATACCAACAATGAACTGTCTGAAAGAGAAATTAAGAAAACAATCCCCTTCACTATTGCAACCAAAAAAATAAAGTACCTAGGAGTAAATTTAACCAAGGAGGTTAAAGACCTGTACTCCGAAAATTAAAAAACATTGATAAAAGAAATCAAGGAAGATACAAACAAGTGGAAGGAAACATATACCGTGTTCATAGATAGGAAGAATAAATATCATTAAAATGTCTATACTATCCAAAGCAATTTATAAATTCAATGCAATTCCTATTAAATACCAATGGCATACTTCAAAGATATATAACAAATATTCCAAAAATTTATATGGAACCAGAAAAGAACACGAATAGCCTCAGCAATCTTGAAAAAGAAGAATAAAGTGGGTGATATCACACTTCCTGATATCAAGTGATACTACAAGGCCATGGTACTCAAAACAACTTGGTACTGGCAAAAGAGCAGGCATATAGATCAATGGAACAGAACAGAAAACCCAGAAATAAACCCACAACTTTATGGACAATTGATATTTGACAAAGGAGGTAAGAGCACACAACGGAGTAAAGACAGTCTCTTTAACAAATGGTGCTGGGAAAATTGGACAATTGCCTGTCCCACCATTTGAGATACCCCTTATCAAGGACTCAGACCAAACACCTGCCCCCATCCCAACCCTACACTGGCATTTGGGGACAAAATTCAACCATCAGATAGGAGAAAGGTATTTGGAGTCTAGACTCTATAGGAGACTAGCCTGGGCAAGCCACTAGCCTCTCTAGGCCTCAGTTTCCTTGCCTGTAAAAGGGAAAAATAGTAGTACCTGCATCATGAAGATTAAATGAGATAGTACTTTAAAAATTGCAAAGCAGCCTCTGGCCCACCACAAACATCAGTTGTTCCCGTGACCTTCGTCCATCCCCAGGTCACAAACAAACAAACAAACATCTCCGCATTGGAAAGGGGTCTGTTTCTATCCATGCAAACTTCTATAACAATACTGGTGGTTTACAAACTACAGAAAGCAACAACATGGCCAGGTGGTGAGACCCCTCTGTCTAGTTCATAGCTGGCACCTTCTCGCCATGCCCACACCATGTGGTGGAAGGGCCTCACTCCAGTTCTGACCGTCTCCCAGGGAGGAAGGCTCAGGGGCCCACCCAGCTCACTCACACTTCCACGTCTGCTGCCTGTGGTCACACCCCCCACAACTAGTCTTGTGGTGCAGCCCAGCCACGACCCAATAGTTAAAGTCACATTTTCCAGTAGCACCTCCTGTGTACTAGGGACCCAGAAGTGACTCAGACCCTGTCTGATTTATGCAATTGCTGTAATAGTAGGAGCCACCTATTGCTGTCTTTGATTGTAGTGTGTGTCTGACATAAACACACACATGTGCTTTTTTCTTTTTTTTAAGTGAGAGTAGGGGAGATAGAGAGTAAGACTCCCACATATTCCCCAACTGGGATCCACCTGACACATCCCATCTGGAGCCGAGGCTCTAACCATCTGGGGGCCATGCTTGCAACCAAGCTATTTTTAATGCCTAAGGCAGAGGCTCTAGGGAGCCATCCTCAGTGCCCAGGCCAATGTGCTCGAATTAATCAAGGGGAAGAGAGGGGTGGGGTGGGAGGAGGGGAAGGGAGACAAAGAGAGGTAGAGGGAGGAGAAGCAGATGGTCATCTCTCCTGTGTGCCCTGACCAGGAATTGAGCCTGGAACTTCTACACGCCAGGTTGATGCTCTACCAACTGGCCAGGGCCCCCATGTGCATTTTGTTTAATTCTGACCACAACCTTGAAGCTTGTGTCACTTGCCCATTTTACAGATGAGGAAACTAAGCTCAGTTAGCTCTGGGACTTACCTAAGATCACCAAAGAGGAAGAGGGGCCTGGTTTAGATTCAGTACACTCCATGGTTGAATTTCCAGGAGGAAACATGCTAGAGGTATGTCCATTGGCCCTCAATCAGCCAGGTTTTCTCAATCTTTGTATAAAGTGGTTGGTGGCCAATGCACCCACCACATACTCTTCAGGCCAAGGTCCTGGGAAGCTTCCTGTCTAGATGTTTGTGTGTGCATGGGAGTGCTCACCGGAGCAGCGAGGACCTTCCCCCTTGTCAGTGCAGTGCAGCCTGCTAGCTCACAGGCCATCGTCCAGAACGAGGTCTTCTCGTCCTTTGTCCATACTTTGCTGCCCTCCTCCCTGATGAGACTCCCCTTTCTGCAGCTGGCCCAGAGAATCTGGCCACCCCTGAGAAACTAAGCCCATGGTCTAGGCCAGTGTGGTGTGAAAAATGCCCTTTCCAAACTCTTTTATCAGGAAGCTGATGCCTGGGACACCACTGTCATTCCCCTCAAGGAAACAAAGAACCATTCTGAATAAGTGGAGGAAATATTTGGTGAAGCCAAGAATCTATTGACTGTTCTAAATTTGCTGAAACTGGGTCAGTATTTTGGCTTTGACCCTCTAGGATAAATATCAATATGGAGGAAACTCTCACAGTGGTGGGTACTCTACAGACCAGTGAATGCAGCCTATTATTGATGCTGTGCAGGTGGGCAGTGATCTGGGGATTCTAAAACGTTGTCTTTCACATGATTAGAACCAAGAAACACATTTTTAGACCATATTTTCAAAGAGAGAAGAGTGGTACAATGCAAATAGAAACTGAAAGAGAAGATACCAGTGACAGATGACAGATCTTCCCAGACAAGGCTGTCATTTGTTTTTGTTTGTTTAATAAGTTTTAGCTAAAGTTGCAGTGCCCTGTGAATGCTTCCCCATATTGGAGATTTCTCTCTTGGGGGAGGGGAGTTGTGAGTCTCTGGCCTTTCCTGCCCCAAAGATTGCCAAGTATCTCTGATGTGAGGACTGAAGTTCCTCAAGGTGGTGTCGTGGGGCTATTCTTTTCTGGCGTGGATGACCTACATGGTCAGGGCCACAGGTTTCCTGGGGCTGAGCCCAGGGTAGCTCACAGGGCCCTGCTCTCAGAAGCACCCTGAGCTTAGTTTAATGCACTAGAATGGATTAAACTTTCAACTTTGGCCTTGGCCAGTTGGCTCAGTGGATAGAGCGTCAGCCCAACATATGGATGTCCCAAGTTAAATTCCTGGTCAGGGCATATAGAAGAAGCAACCATTTGCTTTCCTCCCCCTCTCTCATCTTCTTCTCTTCCACTTCTCCCGCAGCCAGTGGCTCGATTGGTTTGAGTGTCAGCCCTGGGCGCTGAGGGATAGCTCAGTTGGTTGGCCCAGATAGAGGTTGCTGGGTAGATCCCAGTCAGCTCATATACAGGAGTCTTTTTCACTATCTCCCCTCCTCTCACTTAAATAAATAAATAAATAGATAAATAAATAAACTTTTAATTTTGAATTTGTGTCTTGTAAGTGGAGTCTAGTGGGCTTGGAGCCTCCTGTTCCCAGCATGCTATCTCTCTGCCTCCCTGGAACAAGTTCCTGGCTGCCAGCCTTCGTCCTGTCACATCAAGTCCACTTGACCTCCTCCCCCTCCTCTATCCAAAACCACTGGCCAGGTTTCCCTTGACTGGCAGCAAACAGGGTAGGTTCAGGGGGCACCTTGGACAGAGAAAGCCTCTCTCCCACTCCCCTCTGGTTACTGAGCATACCCTGGCTTGGAGGTTAAGACATGAGTTGGGACTGTGGGCCTCTGGGGATGGAAGATACCTGACTCGACTTCCTGGGGCTCTGTCTGGTGAGGAGAGGCAACCTGGTAGTCAGTGAGCCGCATGTATGCATGGCAAGTTCTGGGGCTTGCACACCCCCACCCTTACCTGTCAGGGCCGGTCCTCACCCTGAGAGTATCCAGTATCCCTGTGCAGGAAGGAGGGCAACATTATATAAATAAAAAGAATGTTATGATGGATTGAGAATGTTAAAAAAAAAAAAAAAAAAAGGAAACAGCTTCTCTTGGGGCTTTTGAACAAGGGACCCCCAACCTCATTCTGCACTGATCCTGGTAAATCATACAACCAGCCCCATGTGCCCAAGCTCCCTGCTGGCTCCTGACTCTATACTTGTCATGTCACGGTAGAGGCTTGAAAGGGCCATGAGGTCATATTAACAACATGGAGATCAGGCAAATGCTGCAACATAGGACGTTTTATTAGAGTGGATTGTTAAACATTGGCCAGCACACCATTGTACAGAGCACTCAATGATGCTGGAAACGTTTTACTCTTGTTATTTTTATGGGCTAACCTGGGCAGGCCAGAGTGGGGGACAGTTCAGAGCCAGGGGAATAAGGCTAGGGAAGGAAGCAGTTCCAAGTTCCAGGCACTGACCCAAACTATTATATCTCACCAGTTTCATGTGGGAGAAAACTAGCTCAGAGGAGTAATGGGACTCACCCAGGACCACACGGCAGGATAGCTGCTGAGCTCACATTTGGACCCAAAGTCTTAGCTCTTAGAAGAGGCCCTTTAGAGTCACAAGTCCCTTGTCCATGCACCATGCCTAGCACAGGATTCTGAGCCTCAGGAATAGGCCCTGGCCGGTTGGCTCAGTGATAGAACATAGCCTGGCATATGGTTGTCCCAGGTTTGATTCCTGGTCAGGACACACAAGAGAAGTGACCATCTGCTTCTCCCCTCTCTCTCCTCCTTCTCTCTGTTTTCTCCTCCTACAGCCAGTGGCTCGATTGGTTCAAGCATTGGATCCGGGCTCTGAGGGTAGCTTGGTTGGTCTGAGAAGGTCAGCCTCAGGCACTGAAAATAGCTCGATTGATTCGAGCGTCAATCAGCCCCAGACAGGGGTTGCCAAGGGGATCTCAATTGTGACACATGCAGGAGTCTGTCTCCCCTCCTTTCACTTAAAAAAAAAAAAAAAAAAAAAAAAAGAACTTTAGGAACAAACAGAAAAGAAGGCTTAGGAGGAGCAGGCAGGAGGGGAGCTGGGGGAAGAATCCAGAAGTCCTGACCCTACATTCTGTCCTTTTCCTTGGTCTTCACAGCCTAAGGCAGAGGCCTGGATGACCCGCAGCAGGACAGAACATTCCAGCATTCACTGACTAAGTCAGAGGCACAAATATTTGCTAAGCCCAGGGGCATCCTAGACATGCTGGCAAGGCTGGTGGGTGTGGTGGGAGGGAGGGAGCAAGTGCACAGGGCCTCTGCTCTGGGGCTGGGGAATCAGAGGAGGGAGAAACCCCTCGGAGAGGTGTCCCTGACACCGGTTTCTTGGTCACATTTGTATGAGCCTCTCACACACTCAAATATGTAAAATTCAGTCACAAAAACACCTTCTCAGTTATGAGCAGAGCAGGGAGCTGATCCCATTTTACAGATGAGGAAACTTGAGACCTGCAGAGCTAAGAGAACATGCCCAGGGGCTGGGAAATGGGGGGGCCTGATGTGGAGGCAGGACCAGAAAGCTTAACTCCAACACCAACAGCCCAACAGCGTCTGATAGCAGCTCTGGTCTGCCGCCCCTATTCAAGAACTTCCATGACCCTCCCTGGCCTGGACTGGCTGCTAGTCCCCACCCAGCTGAACCCAAGACCCTCTTCTATGGCCAAGCCTCACTTACACTTGCTTTGTACTGCTTTGCCAGGCTGTTTTCTCCCCAAGGAAACTTCCCCTCTCCTCTTCTTTCCCAGCTCAGGGAGCCCTTCCATCTCACACCCTCTCCAAATCTAAACTCTCCTTCCTACCTTGCCTTGCTCAGACTTACTCCTGCTCACAGGGATCTTGCCATCTCTTGAGTGGGCTAAGAAGCAGAGGTCTGGTCCTAATTGCAGCCCTGTCACCTAGGGTGACCTGGGCCTCCCTTGATTGCTTTGAGCCTCAGATCCCTCATCTGAGCTCAGCTCACCTGCCTCACCGGGGCACTGAGAGTCTAAGAGAGAAAACCCTGTCTGTGGGCACAGGGCACAACATTGCTCCAACCTCAGGCTCCATTCAGACTAGTTACCATCCAGCCACACACTTTCTTGACATCTGCCTGTCCCTGGGAGTGGGAGGCCTGTATCTGACCCCTCCTGCTCTCCCCCACTGGTCCCAGTGAATCCGGTGTACATGGGGGCTAACCTGCCAGGGATGCAGAGTCTGGAGGCCACCTTGAGTTCTATGCTCTAGGCAATCCTGCCCTTCAATCCTCCTGAGTGTTGACTTTTCCCAATCAAGAGCCAGCTCCCTCTCCAGGCTAACAGATGAGGAAGGGCCCCTGGGAAATGCTGAAGTGTCTCCCCTGGAGGCAGGCTTTTCAAGGGCCTAGAGAAGTGTTCCCCACAAGGTTTAGAATCAGACTGTCATAGCAACGTGCTCGCAGTATACAGAGGAAGAAACAGATCAGAGGGACACAGGGAGCTTGCCACCACCTCAGTGGAGACACTGGCATGTTCAGATCAGAGGGCCCTTGTTTGGAAACCACATGGGCATAGCAAGCTCCAGCTTTTCACTTGGTTTGGGTGGTAGTTTGAGTTGCTTTGGGGACTCAGGCCCTTTCAGACTCACTCCTTGGCACAATCCCTGCTGGAGCCGAGCGACTCCCCGAGTTCTGTTCCGAGGCTCAGGACCCTCCAATGTGGGGGGGCGGGTATGGGACGACCTGGCATCACGCCTAGAGCAGCAGTGGGAGGCTCTCTGGGAGGGGCGCGCCGGTCAGGGGCGGCTGGGGCTCCATCTCTGTCACCTTCTCGCTACGGTAAACAGGCGGGGGCTCTAGAGACTTCTGCTGCAAGCTGAGCACCGAGTTACATCAGGGTTCCCGGGAGCCTCCAGTCCCGGCGGCCGGGTCCCCGCGGTGCTCGCTCGCTGATATGGCCGAGGAGCAGAGGGCTGGTGAGGCGCCGCCCTGCAGGGGCCGCCAGGACAAGCACATCTCCAAGTTTTTTCCGCAGACCCCTAGGACTTGGTTGGAACCGGGTTTATCCCTAGAGTGGGCGCTCCGCTGTGGCCGCACAGGAACTGCCCTAGTAGGTGAAACCAGGGCACCGCCTTAGGTGTCTGTGCCTCCCGGGGGGCAGCGATAGCGCTGAGCTACGTGCAGGGGTTGCCAGAGTGCTGGGGGTCGGAGTCGGGCTCTCCATTCTGGGAATGTGCTAGGTGCCCTGGCTCTGCCCTCCGAGGGCTTCGGAGAAGATGCGCCGCGCAGAGAAGAGTGACTGTGTCATGTGCCAACATCCCTCTCCCCTGGCCGCAGGGCACCGACCCTCTGGGTAAATTGGACATAGCTCCTGCCTGCACCGCTCCCTCCCGCCCCCCAGCGGGTGGGATGCACAGCAGGGAAGGAGATTTCCGCTCAGAGTGACAGCTTACACCTCACAGCTCGTGTGGAGGAGGCAGTGGGCACCCCGCGAACCGGAAGGCGCGCAAGCAGAGTAGGGTCAAAGAGGCGCGCAGGGCTACTCGCTGGCACCTCGTGGGCTGCGCAGTCCTGGGTCTCCGCAGTTTGGTCGGTCAACGTCTGCGCCATCCAGGAAGATCGCCGCTGCTGGGGCTTCAAAGGCGGTGTGGGGACCTTCTCGGAATTCCAGAGTTGGCATGAAGATTATTCGAAGCGGAAACCGTTTGAGATTCAACAGATGCTAAGAACAGCCTCTGGGGAGCTTCCCTTATCCGATAAGGCTTATCGGACTAAAAAGCAGCAGCTTCTGGGAAATGAGGCTGCCGGTGCATTCTTTCTCCAGGGGAGTCTGTGCGCCTGGAAGATGAGAGCCCTGGCCAGGTAGCTCAATTGGTGGAACATCAATGTAATCTCTCTCTCTTCCCTCCTCTCTCTAAAAATCAATGAATCAACAAAACATTAAAAAAGAAAGATGTGAGACATTCATACCTTACAGGCAAATATCACAAATCTGTTCTCCTAAAAAGTCATTTGTCTTCCTAAAGAAATCTATTTGTTGCCCTGGCCGGTTGGCTCAGTGGTAGAGCGTCGGCCTGGCGTGCAGGAGTCCCTGGTTTGATTCCAGGCCAGGGCACACAGGAGAAGCGCCCATCTGCTTCTCCACCCCTACCCCTCTCCTTCCTCTCTGTCACTCTCTTCCCCTCCCGCAGCCAAGGCTCCACTGGAGCAAAGTTTGCCCCGGTGCTGAGGATGGCTCCGTGGCCTCTGTCTCAGGCGCCAGAATGGCTCTGGTTGCAGCAGAGCGAAGCCCCAAAATGGGCAGAGCATCGCCCCCTGGTGGGCATGCCAGGTGGATCCCAGTCGGGCGCATGCGGGAGTCTGTCTGACTGCCTCCCCATTTCCAGCTTCGGAAAAATACAAAAAAAAAGAAAAAAGAAAGAAATCGGACCTGTGGTGGCGCAGTGGATAAAGCGTCGACCTGGAAATGCTGAGGTCGCCTGTTCGAAACCCTGGGCTTGCCTGGTCAAGGCACATATGGGAGTTGATGCTTCCAGCTCCTCCCCCCTTCTCTCTTTCTCTCTGTCTCTCCTCTCTCTCTCTCTCTCTCTCTCTCTCTCTCTCCCCCCCCCGTCTCTCCCTCTCCTCTCTAAAGATGAATAAATAAAAAATTAAAAAAAAAAGAAATCTGTTTGTTTTTCCAGTAGAAGCCATTTCTGCCCCCCTCCCTTTTCCTAACTCAAGTATGTAAGCAGTGGCAGGATTCAAATAATTTAATAACCAGTTCGCTGCCCTAATGACCGTTGTAAGTATAAAAAAATGATATACTGAAAGGTAGTTTATTATTTCAAGCATTTAATACTTAAATAAGACTAATTAAAGAGATGCACAAAACTAGATTATGTTATGAGTTTTAAAATATTAATGAAAAATATTAAATAATACCTGACCAAAAAAACTATAAAACTGTTATTTAAGATATTGTCATATTGCTTCCTTATTGGCGTCCTCATTTGCAATTTTCTTTGCTTTTATTTGAACATCATTGGCTCTGTATGTTGGTCAAATAAGTTTGTAAATATGATGCATATGTTTACTCGCTTATAGTTTGCATTGGGTGTGGGGGATGGGCTATAAGCTTGCAAGGTCCTTATAGCCCAAGGCTTAGTTTTAAGACTAAACCTTTCCCACCCTTTTGATACTACGATCTTCGACATTAAGCTTTCCCCCACACCCTTGACTGTTGCATGATGGGGGATGGTGCACTCCTATGAGGAATCCCATTTATGCCTCAGATGAGTGGCTTTGTATCAGAGACTTCCTTATTTGTATACTGGCTTAAAGGCTTTAATTTTCTACACTATAAAATAAAGCAGATAGGGGGCTCTCTCTTGGTTCCTGAAATTAGCATTGCAGGGGAGAGGCAGCCAAGATGGCGGAGTGCTGAAGGAGAAGCCAGTTTGTGCAGAGTTTGTGCAGAGAGAAGGAGATGGGGAACAGAGGTGATAAGGCTGGTGAGCTAGAAACCTTTGATTCTAGGAAACCTTGGATAAGTCAGTGGCTTTGGGAACCCTGGATGGAAAGGGAGCTGTTTTCCCACTGTATGTATTTACTTGCTTGCCGGGTGCAAGCTAGGATTAAAGGTAATGGCCCACCAGTTTTTGGCTCCATTGTTTCATTACCGTCTGTCTGAATCAAATGCGAACCTGCATGGGCCAGGTGGCTCTAATGGTGGCCGTGGCTACTGGCTTTACAGTGTGATTTATCCTTAACCATCTTTTCACTGTAGGAGTAGATCCCATTCCTTTAGAGGTAGGCCATTATACTAATAGTCATTGTGTTTGATATATTAGAAACAGTTAAATATTACAAGCATAATTCATCAATTTTTTTCACCTATGGATGGAATGAACATTACTATGGGCGCTTAGAATACACTGTTGCACAGGTGAACATTAAAAAAGAGTAAGGAATGTAAATTTGTGATTTCCATATTGGGCAGCTGCCCAGGCACCCACCTTAGATAGAACCCTGATTACAAATGCCATTTTAACAACTGGTTCTCCTAACTCAACAAAAAGTTAGGTATCAGTTCTGTTGAACTGGTATGAACCAGCTGACTCCCAACACTATATGTAAGCCTTTAATTTTGTATGCATATGAAATACACTTTTCCCCACCTCCTGTCAATCGATCTTTTGTCAGTTTAATTTGCAGGCCCCAGTAACTGAATCTAAAACCTAAGAAGTTTTTTCCTCCCCTACAGTGGCTAGTATTTTTTGATATGAGCAAGAAGTATACAATACACACAGGATTTCAAATACTTAAAAATTAAGTGAAAGAAAAAAAATTAAGTGAAAGATAACTTCATATTTTATCACATGCAAAATAGTATTTTCAATACATTGGGTTAGCCTGACCAGGCGGTGGCGCAGTGGATAGAGCATTGGTCTGGGATGTAGAAGACCCAGGTTCGAGACCCCGAGGTCTCCAACTTGAGCACAGGCTCATCTGGTTTGAGCAAAAAGCTCACCAGCTTGAGCCCAAGGTCGCTGGCTCGAGCAAGGGGTTACTAGGTCTGCTGAAGGCCCGCGGTCAAGGCACATATGAGAAAGCAATCAATGAACAGCAAAGATGTTGCAACACGCAACAAAAAACTAATGATTGATGCTTCTCATCTCTCCATTCCTGTCTGTATGTCCCTGTCTATCCCTCTCTCTGACTCTCTGTCTCTGTAAAAAAAAAAAAAAAATACATTGGATTAAATAAAATATATTATTAAAATTAATGTCACTTGTTTCTTTTTCCTTTTTTGTGTGTTTGTGTGTGTACTAGTAGAAAATTTTAGAAAAGAACTATGTGGCTGGCATTATATTTCTGTTGGATTCAACAAAGAAATATCAGGTGACCTTGGATCTTTGGCTTTGTTTCTACCAACACCAACACAGCTTTATTAACTAAATGCTCTGTGCTAGCTCCTGAGTGGCTTGGGCAGTGGAGAAGGAGGAGGCACTGTGCCAGCCCTTGGGAAGCTGCCAAGCCCCTCTTGGCTCCCAGCTCGGCCTGGCTGAGTCTTCCTGTGGCCTTGCTTCCCCTCCTCCACAGGACTCTCAGGCCAGCAGAAGGCTGGGCAGACTGTTCTGGAACCTACCAGGGCTCTGGGAACTCAGGGAAGGAGTTCCATACAGACCAAGGTTCAGAAGACAGTGTGGCCAGTGGTCAGGAACCAGGCTGGCCCTTGAGAGCTGTTCCTATGGCCAGGCCCACCGAAGAGCCTTTCAGTCACCCAGTCTCAGACAGACCTCACTGCCCAGAACCCTCTGGCTGGCTCTGAGGGGCAGCAGGGCCCTCCACAAGCCCCGCTAGCAGCACCTGACTGTGATGGAGCAGGCCCCCAGCTCACTCATCCTCTCACACACACCCTCCCACACACACCATCCCCGGGATCTGCTGGATTAGAAGATGTCCTGATAATCATTCAGAGGTACAGGCTGGAGTTTGGGCAAGAAAGAGATCTCTGGCTCAACATTAAACCAAAGCAAAACAACAACAACAAAAACTTCTGCAGATGATACTTCTGATTAATAGCCCACACCTGGCAATTTAGAAGGACCAGTCCTACTTGGTATGACCCAGGTTTAACCCACACAACTGATAGGAATGTGGCAGATTTATGGCCCTGTAAAGCTAACCAGACCCTGTACATAGTTAAACAAACTTATCTAACATTCCTTTTCTTCCTCTTACATAAACTTGTTCATAATAATATCTAACGCTCTTACCGTGTTTGCTGTATGCCAGACACTGCACTAGGAGCTTACATGTATGAATTGATTTCATTCTAATTCAGTTAGATTTCAGGCACAACAACAACAAAAACAGCACTATGAAGCAAGTACTATTATTATCTATTGTTCACAATGGTGAGAAAAGAAATACACAGAGAGGTTAAATAAACTTGCTCAAGGTCACACAGCTAAGAAGGGGCAAAATGGGGATTGAAACCAGGCAGCCTGGCTTTAGCGTTTAGGCTCCAAATCACTTCATAATGCAGCTTCACCAGGGATTCTGAAGGAAGCAATCGTGTTGTTTTCCCTGACTGGGTCCTTTGCTCACCAAGTTTATGACAAAGCTGCAATGCATGCTCACAAGTCTAAAATGTGTCTGAGAGATTGGCTTTAACATGAAAAATGATGAGGTGGGAACATGGCCAAATTTCTGGGGAGAAGAAGAAGAAGGAAAGAAAATCCCCAGAGAATAAATCTTTCCATCATTATTTGTCCATTTCTCTATGTGGGTGGACAAGGGTGGGGCACTAAGAGGAGATGCAGCTTGTTAAAAAAAAAAAATAGACTGCAGCTGAAGGTGGCTGTGACCTGGGTTGCTGGGTACCTGGAAGGGCTCAGAAATGTGGACCCACTCATCCTGGCCTGGTGGATCTGTGGATTGAGAGTCATCCTTATGCACCGAAGTTGTGGGTTTCATCCCTAGTCTGGGCACATACAAGAAGTAATCAATTTCCCTGGCCAGTTGGCTCAGTGGTACAGAGTTATCCTGGCATGTTGATGTCCTGGGTACGATTCTCAGTCAGGGCACACAGGAGAAGCAACCATCTGCTTCTCCAACCTTCCCCCTCTTGCTTCTCTCTCTTTCTCTTCCTCTCTCATAGCTATGGCTTGGTGGGAGCAAGCTGGCCCTAGGCACTGATGATGGCTCTATGGCCTTGTGTCAGGCACTAAAATAGTTCAGTTGCTGAGCAATGGAGCAACGGCCCTAGATGTTCAAAGCATTGCCCTGAAGGGGACTTGCCAAGTGGATACTGGTCGGGTTGCATGCAGCAGTCTGTCTGTCTGCCTCCCCACTGCTTCTCACTTCAGAAAAAAAAAAAGTTTAAAAAATGTAATCAATGAGTGCACAACTAAATGGAACAATGAGTTGATGCTTTCCTCTCTTTTCCTCTCCCCCCCCCCATAGGAAAAATAAATAATAAAAAAAGAAACATGGACACATATCTGGTTTGTAGGGGTGGTGGTGGAGGGCTAAATTGCTACAAATAAGAATGGGAGAACAAGCATTTCAGGCAAGGGTGGGGGTAGACCCCAAGAAGTAGGTGTCAGGAAGCTGTGACCTGAGTGGGGTATGGCAGGACAAAAAAAAGCTGATGGAAACAAAAAAAAAAAGCTGATGGGTTTTAAACCAAGAGGGCCAGCATTTAACTGTGTGAGGTGCTTGTGCTGAGCTGGAGTAAAATTTCTTTCCTTCATCTTGACCTTAGGCCAAAGCCCAACACCAACACTGCTTTGTGCCAGTTGTCCGAGGGGCTAAAAGGCTGCAGATTAGGGAGGTGGGGTGGGGGTCCAGCTTGGGAGGAGTGGACCTGGAGGCCATGGGCACAGGGCAAACAGCTGGGAGGAGAGTCCGCCTGGAGAAACATAAGTCACTTGGCCATCCTCAGTGACTGAGGTGTCACTGAGTTCCTGCCAGTTGCAGGTTAGGCAACGCACAAGGTTTCCAGGCACAGTGGCATCTAGTTCCCGAAATCTAGCACTTCTCGCAAGTCAGGCCCCTGTGGTGGCCCTTTCAGGTCCATGTGGGCTAGCAGCTGCCCTGCACGGAGCCTCTGCTGAAAGCTGAAGACTTGAGCAGCAAGCCACAGGCATCAGCCATGTGGGTCTCACACTCTGTGTGGGCCTGGGCTGCTGTTCTAGATGCTCCTGAGAAGGCCCCACTGGGCCTGTCCAGGACTCATCCTGACTCCAGACACAGCCCTCCAAGTGTGCCAGCACGCGGGACCTCGAAGACACAGAGAAGGGGCCTGTCATGGGGCTCTTGAGTAACACAATATGAGTGGTAGAGCTTCTGAGTTTGCTAATGAGATTTATTTTAAAAGAAATTAGAGCCTGACTAGGCGGTGGCGCCGAGCGTCAGACTGGGATGCTGAGGACCCAGGTTCGAAACCCCGAGGTCGCCAGCTTGAGTGCTGACTCATCTGGTTTGAGCAAAAGATCACCAGCTTGGACCCAAGGTTGCTGGCTCGAGCAAGGGGTTACTCCGTCTACTGAAGGCCCGAGGTCAAGGCACATATGAGGAAGCAATCAATGAACAACTAAGGCGTCGCAATGTGCAACAAAAAACTAATGATTGATGCTTCTCATCTCTCCGTTCCTGTCTGTCTATCCCTTTCTCTGACTCTCTCTCTGTCTCTGTAAAAAATAAAAAATAAAAAAAAAAGAAATTAGAGCAAGCGCTGGCCGAATAGTTCAGTTGGTTGGAGCACTGTCCTAATGCACCAAGGTTGCGGGTTTAATACGCCATCAGGGCACATACAAGAATCAACCAATGAGTGCATAAGTAAGTGGAACAATAAATCAATGTCTCTCTCTCTCTCTCTTTCCCTTACCCTTCCTCTCTCTCTCTAAAAATAAATTAATTAATTTTAAAAAATAAAAGAAATTAGAGCAGACTCAAGGGTTTGCACACTTATTTACCCATTCATTCCTATTGTTTATATTGACATATAATCTGATATATTGATTTTCTAATTTAGTCTCACAACATATTGTCAATTTGAGAATGTCCAAACCTATAGAAAAAAAATTTTTTTTGAGAGAGAGAGGCCAGTAGAGAGAGAGAGACAGGAACATCAAACCACTCCTATATGTGCTCTGACCAGGGAATCAAACCAGCAACCTCCACATTCCAGGATGAAGCTCCATCCAACTAAGCTATCCAGCCAGGCCTTACATTTTTATTGATTTTTAGAAAGACAGAGAGAGGAAGGAAGAGAGAGGAGAAAAGGAAGGGAAGCATTCATTTGTTGTTACACTCAGTCATGCATTTTTTGGTTGTTTTCCGTGTAGGCCCTGACCAGGGATCAAACCATGACCTTGTTATTTCAGGAAAATGCTCTTAACTGACTGAGCTAACTGGCCAGGGTCAAGTTTTTATGAGTTTATTTGAGCCAAGCTGATGACATGTTGGGAAGAAAGATCTCAAATGCTTAGGAGAACGATAGGTTTGTAGTTCTCCTTACATGCTTGGAGTTAAGGAGGAAGGGAAGGAACATTACATGAAAGTAGGAGAAAACAAGGCAGGGGGAGTCTCAATGATTGAGTTACAGGATCGTTAACAAGGCCATGTGCTCTTTAAGGGTGGTTACACTTTCAAGGGGCTTGAAAAAAGAGGATTACTCCTGGCATTTCAAAGGTGTGTTGACCTAGATGCACAGGAACAACAAACAGGGTTTGCTTAATTGCAAAAATAAACCTTGTATAGGCCTGAGGTGTGACTACCTTCCATGAATGACCCAATTAAGAAATTTTTTCTGTATTCTTCCAAAGTTGGAAACGGGGAGGCAGTCAGACAGACTCCCGCATGCGCCCGACTGGGATCCACCCAGCATGCCCACCAGGGGGCGATCTCTGCCCATCGGGGGCATTGCTCCGTTGCAACCAGAGCCATTCTAGCACCTGAGGCAGAAGCCACAGAGCCATCCCCAGCGCCTGGGCCAACCTTGCTCCAATGGAACCTTGGCTGCGGGAGGGGAAGAGAGAGACAGAGAGGAAGAAGAGGGGGAGGGGTAGAGAAGCAGATGGGCGTTTCTCCTGTGTGCCCTGGCCGGGAATCGAACCCGGGACTCCTGCACGCCAGGCCGACACTCCACCACTGAGCCAACCGGCCAGGGTGACCCAATTAGGAATTTATGATCAGATCACCCTGTGAGGTTACTGTTCACAGAACCCCTTTTCACTCACACTGGAAAGAGCATTGGCCACTCTGCTGAGAAACAAAGAGCGCCATTCATGAATAGAAGATGTGAGCGATGCGTTGTGTGGGCCCCAGGGAGCTGGACAGGCCTTTCATGTCCAAGCCCATATGCACTTCTTGGGTTTTCCAGCATTTCCAACCACCTCAGACAGCCCTGTAGATGGCTGAACAGTGGGCACAGTCTCTCTTGTTGCCCTAAAATGCTTTTACAAACCCTTTGCTCAAACAGAAACCATGGCCACAAGTAGGGCTCAGGCTGTGGTCAGCACAGAGCACATTCAGTGCAGGTCACAGGAAGCCCCTGTGGACTTCTACAGAGTGCCACTCAGAAGATCATCATGGGCAAAGAAAACCATGCCAGGGCAGTGAGATCCCCTCTGATTGCCCCTTAGAGCCAAGGAGCCAAGGAATTTTAGCGTCCCTTCCCCTTATTTGAACAAACTCATCTCAAGGTCTTTATCCCTAATATTAGAGGATTGTTCTGGTGCATTTTCTGGTTGTTGTCTCATAATCAGGATAGAAATGGGGCAAGAACAGGGTTGGGAGGTGGGCTGGTCCTGGAGCAGCTAAGGGAGGGCTGGGAACCAGAGGCTTGAAAGCAGGAGATGTTACTGGAAGGACTTGCTGCTCTTCCCCTCCAGCTCTGAGCCTTCAGAGGGAGGAGAGACTGGCGAGGTGGTTTTGGCTTTCTGGCATTCCCACCTTGATGAGCAGAACTTCTCCTCCAGACCAGGGAAAGCAGATTTCAACCCCACACTTTCCCAGGGTCCTGAGCACTTCTAAGAAAGGAGGAGGAGCACAGGCTTCCGGAGTGTTTACTGCCTGTCAGTCAGACCCATTCAAGTGCAGGGGCACACCGGGCACTAGTGCTCACCATGATCCTGGGCCAGGATCATCATTCACCCCATGTCATGGACTCTGCAGCTCAAAAGAGGTGAAGGGCCTTAACTGAGGTTCCACAGCTATGAGGGCAGGTTGGGGTCTGAGTCTGGATTAAGTGGCTGGTGCCTTTTTTTTAGAGAGAGAGAAATAAATGTCAATTGTTGTTCCACTTATTTATGCATCCACTGGTTGCTTCCTATACATGCCCTAACCTAAGATCGAACCCTCAACCTTGGCATATCAGGAAAATGCTCTAACATACTGAGCTACCAGCCAGGGTGGCTGATGCCTTTTGATTCACCAGAGCATCCCCAAAAAGGTGGTGCTTATCTCAGGGAAGGGGACACTAACAGGGGTTTCTGGCGCCAGGACAGGGAAGCAGAAGTGAGACTCCTCTGAGCTGAACCGGAGACTCACCCAGGAAGCAGGCGCCGCCCCAGCCAAGCTTCTCCCCAGCTGAAGTCTATTGCCTCTGCTGCGCTGGGGCTAGAATCTCAGGACTGACCACATTCCCAGGTTGCTTCAGTCTGCGGCTGCGGCTAGGGGTGGGGAGGTGGCGGTGGCTGACTTCCTGCCTGTCTGGGACCCTGGGCAGTTCACACAGGTTCCCTGGGCCCAAGGTACTCTCCTCTACCTACACTGAGCAGCACTTGGTGGGACCCACCACTCCCATCAAGACCTCTCTCAAAAAAAAAAAAAAAAAAAAAAAAAAAAAAAAAAAAAAAAGACCTCTCTCCCTGAGCCAGTGCAGCGCTGAGTTGGGAGTGGGGGGAAGGCTACAAGAGGTGACTTCCCTTGATACTCACCTCCTTCCGTATGGCCTGAGTGACGCTGCTGCCTATCTCTCACCCCCATAGCACTATTGCTCACTCATCAGCCCACCTCCTGTCATCCTCTCTAGAACCTGGGGCTGTTACTATTGTCCTGATGTTAACCGTGAGGAAACGGAGCTTAGTCAGGGACAGTGTTAGCCTGCCCCAGACCCCAGAGCCACTCCACATGCTGTGGTCCTGCATGCAGCATCTCACAGCTTTTTTGGGAGGCTTTCTCTGCTCCTAGTGGTCACAGATCACCCCCATCCCTACTCCCCTCTCAGCTCCCTAATCTGACCCCCAACTGGTTTTGCCTCCTTCCCTAGGGGACCTTGCGGACTGGCTGTCCTCCTACCCTGCCCTGCTCATCTCCCTGATGTCCCAGACAGCCAAGGTTCCCCCAGATAAACAGAGCTGCTGAGGAGGTGCGTGTAGGTCCTGGGGATTGCTGGGAGAAGCCCAGTCCTGAGTGGGGCTCCTCTGCCTCCCAGCTCCTGAGGGGTTCTTAAATTGGCACCACTGCCCTGTGCTGGGAGACACCTGTGGCACAATGGCCTTGCAGCCTGGCCCCCTTGGCCTGCCTGGACTTGCCCCAACCCTAGGCCAAGAGGCCATGGAGATGTCCTGAAGCCCCTTCTTAGGGGGCCTGATGAGGTGCTAATGACTGAGCTAACTGAGCCAAGTGAGCTATAGCTGGCTTGCCCGCCAGAAGGTAGGGACTGCAGGAGGGCAGGGGACTGCTGCAGAGGGTGAGAAGGATGGCAAAGGCCCAGGTCCAGAGCAGGCAGCATTTGGTCATGAATGGTCCATTTACTAGAGCTGACCAGCTGCCTTCAAATGCAGCTGGGGAGGGGTGCAGCACGTGACACGCACTGTCCTGGGTGGGCCCAAGAGGCACGCATGCCCTCTGGCAGGCTTGAGCCCTTGTGGCCTCCTCCCTTGGTGATTCAGTCCTGCTGCATGAGGAGGGCCCGGCTGACTGTCGTCTTCCCCCGCATCCTTGCCACTGCTGTGCAAGTTGCTGATGAAATATGTCATACATGACATGTCAGACATGAAAGTTAGGAAGTGGTCCACACCAGAAAAAATCAAGAAAAG
The DNA here is from genome assembly GCF_036850765.1 of Saccopteryx bilineata. Classification (NCBI taxonomy): domain Eukaryota; kingdom Metazoa; phylum Chordata; class Mammalia; order Chiroptera; family Emballonuridae; genus Saccopteryx; species Saccopteryx bilineata. The sequence goes on from NC_089493.1 coordinate 130,842,042, forward strand.
AAAGAAGACTGGCCCTGGCCAGTTGGCTCAGCAGTAGAGCATCAGCCTAGCGTGCGGAGGACCCGGGTTCGATTCCCAGCCAGGGCACACAGGAGAAGCGCCCATTTTGCTTCTCCACCCCTCCGCCGCGCTTTCCTCTCTGTCTCTCTCTTCCCCTCCCGCAGCCAAGGCTCCATTGGAGCAAAGATGACCCGGGCGCTGGGGATGGCTCTGTGGCCTCTGCCTCAGGCGCTAGAGTGGCTCTGGTCGCAACATGGCGACACCCAGGATGGGCAGAGCATCGCCCCCTGGTGGGCAGAGCGTCGCCCCTGGTGGGCGTGCCGGGTGGATCCCGGTCGGGCGCATGCGGGAGTCTGTCTGACTGTCTCTCCCTGTTTCCAGCTTCAGAAAAATGAAAAAAAAAAAAGAAAAAAAAAAGAAAGAAGACTGTCATTTTTTGTCTCAGTGCCGACAATAGCACCTGGTTGTAGAAGATGGAAAAGAGCTCTTTTTTGGATGTGTTGGGTAACCATAACTGATCCTAAACCATGTTTTGGGAATGCTTTCTGAGAAAGACTGTCACTATGCTTTGTAGGATGCAAGCTTCAAAACCCAGGAATCCAGAAAAGAGCAGCTGATGTTTTGTTTTGTGAATGCCAGAGCCAGCACCTCTGAAAAGTAAAATGATCTATGTGAGCCTTGAGGATGCAATCAAAAAGAAATTTCCAGCCTGATCAGGTGGTGGCGCAGTGGATAGAGCATTGGCCTGGGATGCTTAGGACCCAGGTTAGAAACCCCAAGATCACCGGCGTGAGCTCAGGCTCACCGGCTTGAGCTCGGGCTCACCAGCTTGTGTGCAAGATCATAGACATGATTCCATGGTTGCTGGTTTGAAGCTCAAGGTCTCTGGCTTGAGTAATGGGTCACTGGCTATGAGAACGCAATCAGTGAACAACTAAGGTGCCACAGTACAAGTTGATGCTTCTCATCTCTCTCCCTTCCTGTCTGTCTGTCTCTCTTTCACTCTTGCTAAAAAAAAGAAAAGAAAAGAAAAAGAAAGAAAGAAAGAAAAAAAGAGAAAGAAAGAAAGAAAGAAAGAAAGAAAGAAAGAAAGAAAGAAAGAAAGAAAGAAAGAAAGAAAGAAAGAAAGAAATTTCCAGCCCTGGCTGGTTGGCTCAGTGGTACAGCGTCGGCCGGCATGTGGATTTCCCGGGTTCAATTCCCAGTCAGGGCACACATGAGAAATGCTCATCTACTTCTCTACCCCTCCTCCTCTCGCTTCTTTCTCTCTATCACTCTCTTCTCCTCCCCTCCTGTAGCCATGGCTAGATTGGAGTGAGTTGGCCCAGGTCACTGAGGATAGCCCCATGGTCTCCACCTCAGCCATCGGTTCCCCAGTAGGGGAACATGCTGAGGTCTGTCTCTTTGCCTTCCCTCTGCTCACTGAATTTTAAAAAAAAGAGAGAGAGAAAAGAAATTTCCAGGCCTAAAACATGAATGTCAAGCAAATGGGCCAGAAGACCTCAATCAGGCTTGTGTTGCTGAAAAGCAAGGTGGACCCTTAATTGCAGCTTTTGCAGGATGCCCCGTGTGAACCAACATTCAGTGCCGCAAATCAAAAGTTTCCATGTCTAATGTTATCCTCTTGTAATATCAATAAAGCAAATATGTTTAGGCCAGAGTCTCAGATAGCTGAGGAGGGCAGCTATCTTATCACCTGTTAAACTAAATATTCTATAAACCTGTGCAAACAGCCCTAAATAAATCTTTAAAAATGTAATGTGTAAAAATAAAATCTAATATGTGATTGGTGTGAAATTAGATTTTTATTGGCCAAATGCCTGTTTTGGTGAGTTGGCTTATCAAGATATTTTTTGCTGAGCTCATGATTTTTATCCATGCCACAGTTCACAAAAACGGTGCAAGGTTTGCATACAAAGATAATGACTGCATCTTTATTAAACCTCAGCAATTACTTTTGTTTCTTATACTTGAAGCATTGGTTGTAATCTGATTATAATTTTGGCCTTGATTCTTAACTCTCTCTTGAGCTAAACTGAATAATGGAAAATAATCCTCATACGTAATAACACCAACACACTGAATAAGATTAAGTCAGGCAGTCTTTGAACTCTCCCAGATGTGTCTCAGAACTGTGTTCGCTTATAATCGGCACTGATCTCACAAAGGACTATTTTGAGCGTGTAGTTACAGTACAGGAAGCAAGCAGTTGCACCTGTGGTGAACTCTCTTCTTACTAGTTGGGAGACTGTTCCGAGAGTGACCTTGCATCTTAAAAGTCATAATGTCTTGCAACAGCCAGTTATAAATGCAAATGAGAGCTACATTGTAATTACACTGTGTTAATGAAAAATGATAAACCAGTGTATTGATGTGCTGGGACAAGTGTGATAGCTTTAATTGCATTTTCTTTTCATTGTTACTTCTGGTAACATAAGGTGTGGAAGAACATTAGATATACGTTTACTCTGGGGCCTGGGAGGACTTCTTCATTTCCTAAAGCAGCCTGTCAACCATATGTGAAAAGGGGAGCAGGTATGACACATGACGACACCCACAGAAAGCTGCTTCCTGGTGACACGTGGAAGTGAGTCTTTAACATCACAGGCATGACACTTTGAACAATGGAGAGATTTACAAACAGATGTACTTAGAAGTCACTGTATTGGCTATATGGAATAAAGAAAGCTTTTTCATTTCTTTAAGTGAGAGGTGGGGAAATAGAGACAGACTCCTATATTGCCCATACCAGGATCTACCCTGCAACCCCTGTCTGGGGCTGATGCTCAAATCAATTGAGCTGTCCTTAGTGCCTGAGACCGATGCTGAAACCAACCAAGTCACTGGCTGTGGGAGAAAAAGGAGTGAAAGGGGAGGGGGAGAGAAGCAGATGGTTGCTTTTCCTATGTGCCCTGATGAGAATTGAACCCAGGACGTCTGCACATCAGGCTGACGCTCTATCCACTGAGCCAACAGGCCAGGACAAGGAAGCATTTTTACTTGAAAATAAATAAAGAGAAGCATCCTGGTGTCCCCCACACCTTGGCCCTGCCTGGCTGTGGCCTGAAAAGACTTGTGTTCTGAGGTCACACGTGTTGGAAGAGCTCACTGAGTGCTTGGACGGCACAGTGCTCTGCTCTGGGGAAGGACTAAGGAAGAGGAGGACGGCCACTGCCCAGTCCTGGAGTCTCCAGACCTGCTGCAGCCCAGGCCAATGTAGGTTGGGTGCCATTGAAGGCGGCCTATGAGGACAGAAGTAATGTCACTGAATTGGGTCATCTCGGTGGGGTCTGGGGCTCACCCCATGCCAACCCTAGTCAGGATATTGGTCTGGACTCTGTCCCTCTGAGAACAGGTCTGTGTGACCCCCCTAAGGGGCTGGAAATTTCAGGGAGATGGACCTTATTCCTGCCCAGATGGAGGGCAGGAGAGTGAGTAAGGTCCACTTAGCTACAATCAAAAAGGAAACAGGAAACACCCTTTTCCCTCTTCCATTTCCCCCTCTTCATAGCCTACTCTGCAGCTAGGGGGAACTTGGTCACTTAGGGCCAAACCCCAGGGCTCAGCAAGGTAGAGTGTGGCTGTGACTCACACTGGCCCACCCAAGTCTAGCCCTGCTGTCTGCCTATGGCTTCGGAATGCACACTGCACTGTCTCTGGTCTCTGGGCCTTTAGTAAGGCTGCTCCCCTGCCAGGCAGCTCTACTCCTTTCTAACGAGTTAGGACCTATCCACTCTGCAGGCTCTGGTCCTTTCTGCTTCCTATTTCCACAGCACCCCAGCACCTGTTTCCACTCCTCCACGCTGCTCACAGGGCCCAGGACCCAGACTCAGGTCATCAGGAGAGAAGGTTGTAAGGCTCAATACCTCCCTGGACCAAATGCTTGTTCCATCCTCCTCTCCCCTATGATGCTCTCAGAACTGGATGATGAATGAGCTTATGGTATGGAAAACCATTGGTTGTAACAGTGATTTTTTTTTTCTTAAGTGAGAAGTGGGGAGGCAAAGAGACAGGCTGCTGCACGTGCTCTAATTGGGATCCACCCAGTAAGCCCCCTATGGGGTGATGCTCTGCTCATTTGGAAGCATTGTTCGATTGCTCAGCAACCGAGCTATTTCTAGTGCCTGAGGTGAGGCCATGGAGCCATCCTCAGCATCTGGGGCCAACCTGCTCCAACCAAGCCATGGCTGTGGGAGGGGGAGAGAGAGAAAGAGAGAGAGAAAGGAAGAAGGGAAAGGAGAAGGGGAGGGATGGAGAAGCAAATGGTTGCTTCATCTGTGTGTCCTGACTGGGAATCAAACCTGGGACTTCCACATGCCGGGCCAACACTCTATCACTGAGCCAACTGGCCAGGGCCGTAATAGTGATTTTATAACATGATAATAACTGCTCTAATTTTATGAGTCCCTACTTCTGAACCAGGCATTGTGCTAAGTACTGTTCACATGTACCCTTCCACAGCAACCATTCACTTAATGTAGGTTTTATGATCTCCTCTTTCCAATGAGGAAATGGAGGCTCAGAGAAGCCAAGCAACTCATCCAAAATCACACAGCAACAAAGTGACAATCTGGGGAACTACCACTTCACTACCCTCACAATGGGAGGGGAGTTATTATTATTATTTTGCCAGCCAGTTTCCTTTCTCCTTTCCCCTCCCTCCTTGCCTGTTATCCTCTGCCTGGTGAGCTTGCATCATCATTATGAGGGCCCGGAGGTCCAATTAGGGGCTCTCCCCAAGGAAACTGACTGAGGCAATCCCGGCCCCAAGAGGGCCTACCCAAGCCAAAGGTTTTTTGTTGTTGTTGTTTTAATTTATTTATTTTTTACAGAGACAGAGAGTGAGTCAGAGAGAGGGATAGACAGGGACAGACAGACAGGAATGGAGAGAGATGAGAAGCATCAATCATTAGTTTTCATTGCGCGTTGCAACACCTTAATTGTTCATTGATTGCTTTCTCATATGTGCCTTGACCGCGGGCCTTCAGCAGACCGAGTAACCCCTTGCTAGAGCCAGCGACCTTGGGTTCAAGCTGGTGGGCTTTTGCTCAAACCAGATGAGCCCGCGCTCAAGCTGGCGACCTTGGAGTCTTGAACCTGGGTTCTCTGCATCCCAGTCCGACGCTCTATCCACTGCGCCACCGCCTGGTCAGGCCCCAAGCCAAAGTTTTAATTAGCCATCACTGCTCTTCCAGAAACTCGGACCTGCCTGTGGTGACACCAGCCCAGGCTGGCTCTGCAGTGGGAGGCAGGGCTGATACCCAACCCAGCAGCACCCCAGCACCCTTGTCCCACTGCAGCTCCCCCGGTCCACCTCAGCATTCCCTCACTTAGTCCATTCAATAGGTTAATAAAATACATGGATTAAGTGACCTGATCCATTGAATGGATTGAATAAATCAAACACATTAATATGTATAAAGTGTGTATTGAAAATAGTGCCTGGTCCACTATTGTCAGTGTTAAATTTAAAAATTATCAAGTCAGCAGGACCAGAGGACAAGGGGCAGGGTGGGGGCACAAGGCTATTTTTGGACGTGAAGATGGCACGTTCCTAGGTCACCTGGCTATGATGGACAGCCCATGTGTGAGCTGTCCGCACTGTAAAGTTAGCTGTTGCAGCCCTTGCGATGAGGGCAGCTTGGGGCTGAGTACACAGCAGGACCTGGAGGAAGTGAGTGAGAGGTCTGGAAAGGAGGCCTGCGCCAAGCGCTGACCAAGCACTTTCTTCTTTTTTTCCTTTGTTTTTTTAATTTGTATATATTTTCAATTCGTTTTTCTATTTACCAAGCACTTTCTATACTGTGCTGTGCCTTACAGGGATTTATAGATAAGGCCAGCCAGGCTCAGACAGGCCGTCAGCATGTCCAGGGTCACACAACCACAGGGAGGCAGAGCAGGCTTCAGACCCAGCACCTTAGCCCTGGACACTAGAAACCTGACACCTGATCTGCACCTCAGACCACAGAGTGGCAGTCAGCAAGTCCTCAACACCACAGTCCCAACTCTCTCTGCCCCCACACAGCCTCCCTAAAACCTGAGGGCTCTGAGTGTGGAGTTTGTGTGGAGGACCCTGGAGAACCCTTTCCCGGGGCAGGGCTGGGAACTGAGCTGGTGACAAGGAGTGTCTGAGGCTTCTCCTACACCTCCGGGAGCACAAGGCCGCCCCACCATGACCCTGGCGTCAGCTGGCTTGGCTGCATGCCTCCCCCTCATCAGCAGCTGCTGTGACAGCCCCACACCAGACCTGAGCCCTCTGATGCTGTTGCTTGACAATCAGCCCTGCGTGCTGGAAACCCCAGCAGGCTGCTAACGAGGGGCAGCACCAGCCACCTGACCCAGACCCTACTGCCCAAACAGCCTCAGGAAGGCTTCCATGGACAGTCCACCCCACCTATCCATGGTAGGAGGGGGAAGGGGCCCGGACTGGACCAGCAGGAGCTGGATTGGCAACCCCCCACGACCTTTGAATTGGGGAACTGGGGGAAGGTAATTCCTAATGGAGGCCAAAGGCCAACTGAAGCAAGGCGGTCACTGGGCAGGATTCAGGGCTGTGGGTACAGCCTGTCCAGGCCCAAACCACCATCCTGGGAACAGCTGTGCTGCTGGCCTAGGACACAGAGGCCGGGGGAGGAGACCCCCAGAGAGATACACTGGTTGGGGAAAGGAAAGGAGGTGATTAGGAAGGCTGGCAGCAGTCCAGGCTCAGGGTTGGGGAGCAGCCTGCTGCAATAAGGAGGGGAAATGCATCAGCCTCTCCCTTTTCCATGGGGCCTCCTCCTCCTCTTCTCTTCACTCCACCAGCCCCGAGCTGGGGACCCCCAAGGTCGGGTTTGTAGGCAGCATGGGACATGCAGGTGGAGCTCAGCCAGAAGTGTTTCCATCCTGGGTCTGGGGGGTGGGACGGGAGGGAGTGGCAGTGTCACAAGAAGGAGGCTGGCGTGTGGGCAGGACAGGTCTTTAGGAGGTCCAGGTTCTAGGTCTGCTGGGCCCAGACCCTGGGCATGTGGCTGCCCCTTTCTAGGCCTCGGTTTTCCCATGTTGAAATAAAGGCTGGCAGCCGGCCAGTGCGGGTCTGGATTTTGGTTCTGTGGGTCCCAAGAGGCTGAGGGGGTGAGTGCAGGGGCTGTAGGGGAGCTTTGGGAAGCCGAGGTCCCTTTCAGTTTCCTCATCATGCATCCTGGGAGGGTTTTCTGCCTGCCTCTCCTTTCAGATGTGCAGAGCCCTCCTTTGGCATGAACCCTGCACTTCACAACCATGGCCTAATCAGCCCCATGCTGGGCACTAGGCTTCCAATGCTCAGGCAGACCCAGGCCCTGCCCTGGAGGAGAGCCCTCCACAATCTAGAAGGGAGCCAGGCTTGTAATCAGGCAATCTTAGCACAGAGATGAGTTTGGAATGCTATGGGGCCTCCAAAGAGGTGACTGAACACAGCCTGGAGCCCTGGAAGGCTTTCTGGAGGAAGGGGCCTAAGCTGAGTCTTGAAGGTTGACAGAAGTTATCAAAGAAAGAGCTGGACAAGCAGCCAAGGCTGAAGGAGGGCACATTCCAAAGCATGGGGGTGTGACCCAGCAAGGACCTCTGGCTGGCTCTGGGGACCACAGTGACAATAAGGGAGATAGGCAGAAGCCAGAGAGAAGCACTGGGGCGCCATGGGAGGCTCCAAGCCAGGAGGGGTGGCGGCATTGACAGCGTCAGATATGGGCATTGGAAGGACTTCTTCGGAAGTAAGGAGGGAATGTTTGCTATTGCCTCCAGTACCAAGCCAGACTCCCCAGTGGCTGAGCTCTGGCATCACCACAATGAGGGACCCTCCCCTGATTCAAGGCCCAGCCCCTATTCCTGAGGCTTCTTCAGCAGACCCTCCCACCCCCCACCTCCATTCCCACAGGAGCATACAGGCGTGCCCTGGGCTGTTTTCTATCTGCCCCTCTCGCTGTACTGGGAAACAGCAGCTGGGTCTCTCTTACTGCCAGCACGCAGCCTGGGAGTCCTCAATATCTGGTGGAAAGAAAGATGGGAAGGACAGTCAACCCTCACTGAATGTTAATCAGAGAGCTCCCATTTTTTATGGTAAGGCACCCCAAACTATTGTGTGTGGGCTCCCCTGCCCCGTGGCCAGTAGGCTGGCAGGCACAGTCCTCCAGAGAGGCTCATACTCTTTTCTTTGTCTTTGGGATCCCCCCCTGAGACTGATTTCCTCTGGAGGTGTGTGGGGTGGGGGGCTCCCTACTTTCTGCTCACCACAGTGGCAAATCTTCCTTCCCTGCAGAAGGAAGCTCTTGTGTGCCAGTGCCCCTTTGGCTCCCTCACTCAGATCTGACCCCCTGACCCGGCAACACCCCCAAGGCCCTGTCTGAGCCTGGGCTGCTGGCCACTGGTACAGCTCAACCCTCAGGCTCTGCGTGCTTGGATAGCAGGTTCCCAACTATCAGTTATGCTTAAACCTTCTCTTACCAGGGTTTGGGGATGGGTATCCAAGCTCCTCCACTGCTTGGTTAAGGGGTGGGGGTGCAGGGCAGTTCCTCTAGAGTTACCATTGGTTGAGAGTTTACTATAAAGAAAGCTGTGAACATTCAGATCCACACAAGCCTGGGGACGTTTCTAATCATGCCCGTTTGATGGAGCAGCAAACTGATAGGTCAAGCGGCTTGCCTAAGGTCCCATAGCTCAGGAGGTCCAACTTCCATTTACTTGTTTTTTCAAACTCCTGCCTCCTGTGGCCATTGTAAGAATTAATTGATATAATGTGTATCAAGGAACTGGCCCAGGGCCACACTCCTCCAGTGCCTCCAGTAGGAGCTCTTCACCTTGCCCACTTACCGAGGCTGAGATATTTTTCCGTTGGGTGGGAAGAGGGGAGGAATGAGGAAATGGAATGGGCAGAGCATGCTGTAATAGCAGTCTGGGGAGCCTCCATGGAGGAGGCAATGTCTACAACTGGGTCTGAGAGGACCAGGGAGAGAGCATTGCTATGTGTCTTGGGGAAAGGTGCCATACTTCTCTGTTTCTCCACCTGTCGGGTGCCATGCCTCCCTCCTCTGGGGTGAGAAGGAGCTCCTCCAAGGAAGGAAAGGGTTTTGTAAACAGCAGGTGTGGCCACATGAACAAGCTGAGGTTTGGGGAGCTGACCTTTTCCCTCATACTGCCAGGGAGCCGGGAGCAATAATCTTTGTCTGGGTGGGGTGGAGGAGGAATGTGTGCCTGTGCATACCTGGTGTGGTGTGGTGTGTGTGTGTGTGTGTGTGGGGTGAATGTCAAACTTCCTTTCCAGACTCTTCTATGCTACTGTTCTTTGTTCACTCTGACCAGGAAGCCCACACAGGACAGAGTGTTCCTTCCAACCCCAGTACTATTTCTCCTCTCTAAGACCACAGTTTAATAAACACACGGGGCTCCCAGGACAGCTACCTTGTATTAATTCCCTTCCTCATCCAATAAAAGCTTGATATGCCACCCCTCTCTGTAGGTTCTGCACTTGACCCTTGGAGTAGAGAAGAAAAGGGCAAAGGTCAAGGCTTTCGGTCACTGACAGTCAGCTGACACTCTTACAGAGTTTTTTAAAGAAATTGTATAGGCAATTTCCCACACTGATTTTGTTTGGCACTCACCTCAGCCTAAGAGAGAGATCTCCCAGTTCCCATTTTGCAGGTCAGGAATTGAGGCTCAGAGTTACAAAGTGGCTGCCAAGTCCCCCACCCTGTGTCCTTTCTTGTAATATTCCAAGGTGTTTAAGTGATGCCGTAAAGGAATAGATGAGACACTGATTGAGTGAGCTGCTGCTCTTGTGAATATCACTGAATTAAGACAAGACTCAGTAGCGGTGAGTCTTAGCAGGCTCATCCTGGCCTCAGTAGGTCTCACTCAGGCTCAGAGGGATTGGAGAGAACACCAGGCCACCTGAGCACAAAACCTGAGAGTCTTAAACACTAAAAGTTGAGAGCACTGCCCTCCTTGGGCAAAAGTGGGGCAAGAGGTGGCTTACTGGAGGAAGGGGAAGGGAGGGGAAGACAGAGTTGGTGAGGAAAAAAAGTACATAGGGGGGCCCTGGCTGGTTGGCTCAGCGGTAGAGCGTCAGCCTGGCGTGCGGGGGACCCGGGTTCGATTCCCGGCCAGGGCACATAGGGGAAGCGCCCATTTGCTTCTCCACCCCCCCTCCTTCCTCCCTGTCTCTCTCTTCCCCTCCTGCAGCCGAGGCTCCATTGGAGCAAACATGGCCCGGGTGCTGGGGATGGCTCCTTGGCCTCTGCCCCAGGCGCTAGAGTGGCTCTGATCTCGGCGGAGCGATGCCCCGGAGGGGCAGAACATCGCCCCCTGGTGGGCAGAGCGTCGCCCTCTGGTGGGCGAGCCGGGTGGATCCTGGTCGGGATCCTGGTCGGGAGCATGCGGGAGTCTGTCTGACTGTCTCTCCGGTTTCCAGCTTCAGAAAAAAAAAAAAAAAAAAAAAAAGTACGTAGGGGAGAACAAACAGCCCATGACTGGAGATTGGCCATGGCCAGCACACAGATGCACTTTCCGTATGTTAAGGTGTGGCAGCAGGAAGATCCCCAGCCTGTGGTGTGAGTTTGGGAAAGCCTCAGCTCTCTCTGAGTCTCTGTTCCCCAGATCTCTCCAGAAGATTTCTTTTTCTTTTTTCTTTTTTTCTTTTTCTTTTTCTTTATTTATTCATTTTAGAGAAGAGAGATAGAGAGAGAGAGAGAGAGAGAGAGAGAGAGAGAAAGGAGGAAGGAGCAGGAAGCATCAACTCCCATATGTGCCTTGACCAGGCAAGTCCAGGGTTTTGAACTAGAGATCTCAGCGTTTCTGGTAGACGCTTTATCCACTGCTCCACCACAGGTCAGGCTCCAGAAGATTTCTTTTTTTAAAAAAATATTTTTAAGGCTTTATTCATTTTATTTATTTATTTATTTATTTTACATAGGCAGAGATAGACAGGGACAGACAGACAGGAATGGAGAGATGAGAGGCATCAATCATTAGTTTTTCGTTGTGCGTTGCGACTTCTTAGTTGTTCATTGATTGCCCTCTCATATGTGCCTTGACCGCGAGCCTTCAGCAGACTGAGTAACCCCTTGCTGGAGCCAGCAACCTTGGGTCCAAGCTGGTGAGCTTTTTGCTCAAGCCAGATGAGCCCGTGCTCAAGCTGGCGACCTCGGGGTCTCGAACCTGGGTCCTTCTACATCCCAGTCCGACGCTCTATCCACTGCGCCACCACCTGGTCAGGCTCCAGAAGATTTCTAAGGACCCTCCCACCCTCAACTAAGTGACACCCTCTCCCCTCCTCCCAGGTGACCTCCACTTCTTCCTACCGGCAGTGTCCAGCCCTCCTCCTCAGCTCCAGCTGCTCTAGCAGCTTCCTGACTCTTGGAACCTGGGGCCTCAGGCAGCCCTGATATTTGGGATCTGAGCAGGTGGCCTGGGTGGTTTTGCCCCATGAACTTGTTCTGATCTTTAGCATGTCCACCTGTACCATCCTCCTCCACTGCACACACCTGTCCTCAGTTCTTGAGCAGTGCAGGAACTGACCAGGTTCCTTCAAAGCAGCAAAGGGCTTCTTATTCCAAATGAGGTGGCCCGGAGAGTGAGGCAAAGGGGGATACCCTTTCACCTCTGTAGTCTCTCTCTCTCTCTCTCTCTCTTTCTCGGCAACGTGTCATTCCTGGCTGGGAATGCTCACTCCATCCCAGCTCCCAGGCTACACATGCTCAGGTATGTCTTTTTTTTTTTTTCTTTTTTCTTTTTTGGTATTTTTCTGAAGCTGGAAACGGGGAGGCAGTCAGACAGACCCCCGCATGCGCCCCACCGGGATCCACCTGGCACGCCCACCAGGGGCGATGCTCTGCCCATCCGGGGCGTCGCTCTGTTGCGACCAGAGCCAGTCTAGTGCCTGAGGCAGAGGCCATAGAGCCATCCCCAGCGCCCGGGCCATCTTTGCTCCAATGGAGCCTTGGCTGCGGGAGGAGAAGAGAGTGACAGAGAGGAAAGAGAGGGGGAGGGGTGGAGAAGCAGATGGGCGCCTCCTGTGTGCCCTGGCCGGGAATCGAACCCGGAACTTCCGCACGCCAGGCCGACACTCTACCACTGAGCAAACCGACCAGGGCCTCAGGTCTGTCTTATTGAAGGAGATTTGCCAAAAAGGTTCAGAGGTACCCACTTCCGCCACTTAGCAATGCTTCCGCCCCACCACCACCCCACTCTCCACCAGTACTCTCATTCCTGGCTCACTATAGGGATGGGGAAATCACCCCTTTCCTTCAACAGGTGTGGTGCCCTAACAGGAGTTGAGATACATCTGTCTTGAATTTGTCCTCACTGGTGAGACTAAGGAACCTTGCTTCAGCCCCCTAATGCCACTAGTACTGGCCAAGGGAGCCAGAGGATCCACTGTGTGCCCGATATTTTAATACAATCTCTTCTGAGCCTTACAACATCAGCACTGTAATAAGGAAACACTAACATAAGGAAACTGAAGCTTCACAAGGTCAAGTGGCATGCACTAGGCCACGTAGGTAGAAAGCGACAATGAATGAGTGATCTAACATAGTAGCCGAACGAAGGCATGTACTGGGCGCGACCCGCTTGGGTTCGCGGAGTGCGGTGGGCACAGAGAGTGCAAAGCGCTCGCCCAAGCGTTCGGAGAGGTGGCGCACGCGGGCCCTCCGCACCCTGGGCCCAGGGGAGCGCAGGCTCCCAGAAGCGCTGCCGGGCTCGGCCCCAACGGCTCTGGCCGCCCCGCCCCCGCCCCGCCCCGCCCCCGCCCCGCCCCGCCTGGGACTGCAGACGGACCCCGGCGGCGGCGCGAACGGCTGCGAGGAGGTCTGCTCCGGGCTCGGTGCTCAAGGCGAGGCGAGTTCCCGCGCAGGGCCCGGCCGGACGGAGACCCACGGTCTCGGCGGCACTGGAGGATGCGGCCGGGTGGCAGCAGCGGGCCGCCGCCAGACACCCCACAGGTAGGAGTTCATCCGCTCAATGGGCGCGGAAACTTGGGCCGAGTTTGCGGGAGGCGCGTGGAGAAGGGGTGGGCGGCGCTGCCCCAGGGCGCCCCTACCGGCCCGCCTGGGAACAGAGCGCGGGCCGGAGCCAAGGCGGTGTGGCTGCTGCTGCCGCCGGCTCCCCGCGGACTGGCTGCGGGGCCCGGGCCGCGCCCGTGCTCCGACCCTCCCCGGACTTCGAGGCACCGGGGCTGGTCGTGCTCGGAGCTCCGAAGGGGACCTGGCATGAGGAGGGCGAGAAGGAACGTGGGCCGAACTCTCGGGCCTCCAGCGGGCCTGGCTGCCGTGGACTCTCCGGGAGGAGCTGCAGGGTGGGGGCTGGGGGGCGCTGAAACGCCGCGGGGCCCTGGACGCGCCCTGCTGCGACGGGACGGCCCTGGCGTTTCCTTGCTACGGCTTGACTCGCCCTCTGGCCGCAGCCCATGCTGGCAGGATGGCCCCGAGGCGGTGGCTGCCTGGATTCTGTGTCCGGGCCGCCCCCTACTCCGGATCTCCCGCCGGTCTTTGGGTGTCGGTCGGTGGGGCTCGGTGCGCTAGCCTACCGACGTGCACACGTTTGCCGGGGTCCGAGCGAGGAGAGAACGCAGTTCTGGAGGGGCGTGTGTGCAAATGTGAGCCGTGCATGTATCAATACTTGCAGGCACTGTATTGCATGAGTGGCGGCAGTCTGTATATCAGCCTGCTAGGGTGCACACGCGCCCCAGTGCCGCCGGGCAGGGCGTGGGGACACCCGGAAGCCCCAAAGCCAGGTCGGCGGAGGACCCCAGGCACCATAGGTATGGACAGGAAAGCGGGTGGAGGCCGATCCCGCAACCCTTTTCCCTCCACTGTAGCCTGGGCTGCCCAGGTTCGGTTCTAAGGATAGCAGGATCCCAGAACCTCAGTTGGGGGAAGTGTGAGAACACGGGAGGAGGCCCTATTCAGTCTTTTGAGAGAGACCAGATGCTGGCCACAGCTGCACAGGATCACTCTTCCTGGTTTTTCCTAACCTCCATCAAGAGACCCGCCACCACCACCACCACCACCCACCCCTGCCCCCAGAGGTGAAAGAGGGAATAGGACCACGGAGCAGTTTGCCTTCCTTGCTGCTTAGGGCCAGGGTGGCACAGCGCGAAGGTGGACTTTTCTGGACCCTGTCCTGGGCCTTGGGTAAAGATGGGTCCTCCCAGCTCTCCTCTACCCTCAGCTAGCAAACAGTGTGGTGGCCCAAAGGGTGACGTGACCCCTGGGGGCCCCACCATTCTCCAAGCAATTGCTTGCCTCCTCAGTATGTGAGTGTCAGGGAAGGAGGCTCCTGTCTTGAGTGGAGAGGGGCCTCAGTTGAGGGGAGTGTATGCTGGGCTCTCCGTCTCCTACTGGCATGAGGTTAGGTCATCTCCATACTCTTCATAGTCCTCTGCTGGCTCCCTGGAGACCCCTCTCTCCTAAAGATTCCTAAGAGTCCCAGGGCCTCATGTCTCTTGGTGGGGTCCCTGGGTGTTGTCTCAGGAAGTCTCTAGGGCAAAGGGCACACAGTGGGCAGAGCCCAGAATACAAGGATGCCTGGGACTAGGGGTGGGTATGGAGGAGACCCCAAAGAACATGAGAGGGTGAGACTGAGCCAGCACTTAATTACTCCAGAGCTCCCAAGGGCAGGGGGGAGGGGCAGCACCCCACAACCATACAACCCTTTCTTGCAAAGCTGAGTTCCCCTAGGATGCAGGTCTCTGGCTTAGGGCACTGCTGTTGTTACTGTGGTCCTGATGCCCGCTTCTGTGTTCTCTGTAGAATCCGTTCTTTAGGCTGGCCTGAGATGTCAGTTTCTGGCCAGGAGCTGAGCCAACTTTCTGCGCATCCCACCTGGCATCCTTGGTGCAGTTAGCCTGGTCTGGGATAGCACTGGCCTCCATACTACCTTTGGCTTTTCCTGTTCCCGAAATATCCTGATATAACTGAGCCTGCGGCTGTCATTGGCTACCAGCCAGAATGGAGGAGAGGGATGGGAGTGGGGCCTGTTCTTGTCTTGTTGGTGATGGAAAACTGTTTCACCTAGCTCATAGCAAGATTGAGCTGATTTATTTTTTTTCTAAGCCATCTGAGGATTTCAAGAAACAGAGCACTGGGGGGAGGTAGAGGCAGGTCAATGTGGCCCTAGCAGACTAGCTCGATGACCCGTCTGCCTTGAGGAAACCCACACTTCCCTCTCTGGGCCTGGGTCCCATTCTATGCGTGGCTTTGCTAGGGTTTTGGTCTTTCTCTGGCACTCAGTTTTTTTGTGTGTGTGTGTGTGTGTTTTTTTTTTTGTATTTTTCTGAAGCTGGAAACAGGGAGAGACAGTCAGACAGACTCCCACATGCGCCGGACCGGGATCCACCCGGCACGCCCACCGGGGGCCACGCTCTGCCCACCAGGGGGCGATGCTCTGCCCCTCAGGGGCGTCGCTCTGCCGCAACCAGAGCCACTCTAGCACCTGGGGCAGAGGCCAAGGAGCCATCCCTAGCGCCCGGGCCATCCTTGCTCCAATGGAGCCTCGGCGGCTGCAGGAGGGGAAGAGAGAGACAGAGAGGAAGGGGGGGAGTGGAGAAGCAAATGGGCGCCTCTCCTATGTGCCCTGGCCGGGAATCGAACCCAGGTCCCCCGCACGCCTGGCCAACGCTCTACCGCTGAGCCAACCGGCCAGGGCCTCTGGCACTCAGTTTTAGCATCAATACAATGGGGGTAGTTGCCACGTAGCACTCTGTGGCCCCTGGCCCCTAGAGGCTCCCTGCCTGGACATTTATATCCTCCCCCTCCCTACCTGCTTGTCCTGGTGCTATGCTCCCACCCTGTGTCTTGTAACAGCCAACTACTGCTTAAGGGCTGGGGGTGGACACAGGCTCTCCTCCCCCCTACAGTTTTGGGTCCTTCCTGCTGGCGCCACAGCGCCACCTGCAGGACAGCCTTGGTGCTCCTGTTGGAGGGTGAGGGCTCGGGTGGGAGGGGGGAGAGGAGGGGCTTGTACAAAGTGATGCACCTGACCACCTCTCTCCCCAGGGTCACATCTCCTGGGGGGCCATCCTCTGGAACCAAGCCTAGTATCTGTGTCACTCTGGGCCTAGGGCCTGGGTTCCAGGCCTGGCTCTGCCATTTTTTAAAATAAGACTGGCAAGTCAGATCTTGTGCAGAACATAAGTTATTTCCTCTTTTTTTTTTAAAATTTTATTTATTCATTTTAGAAAGGAGGTGGGGGGAGAGAGAGGAGAGGAACAGAGAGAGAAGGGGAGGAGCAGCAGGAAGCATCAACTCCCATATGTGCCTTGACCAGGCAAGCCCAGGGTTTCGAACTGGCGACCTCAGCATTTCCAGGTCGACGCTTTATCCACTGCACCACCACAGGTCAGGCGAGTGATTCCCTCTTAAAGGTAATCTGTCATCTTCACATCTGAGTGAACCTGGACCCAGGGAAGCTCTGGAGTATGTACACAGACCTCTGGACAGATCACAGGATTTTAACTTGTTCTCTCTCTAGGACAAGTCACCTTCGATGTTACCTGTTTTTTAACCTGCTCTAGCACCAGAGCCTCCTGGCACCTGATCCCTTTGGTCACCCACACATTCTCACTGCTTAGGAGATATAAGCACGTGGTCTGGGGAGGGAGGTGGAAAGTACGGGGATCCACTTTGTCTTGCTACCGTCCAGGACTGCGTTTTTGTACATGAGTTTCCAATTAAACTTATTAACTGACAAGCTAGACTTGTCTGCCTTGTTCTTTGGTCTTGGCTCCTTTGGTGTGTGGGGGGCTGCTTTACTTATACAGTCAGCCCTCTTCCGAAACAGATATAAAAAAAGGGTCACAGGAAATTGGAATTTGTAGACAGTGCCTGGTTCCACATCTTAGCTGCAGTGGGCATCTTGAGATCACTGTGGGATCTTGGAATAGTAAGTGCTTGTCCTGGAAGGTCAGAACCTTGCCTCTCATGCCTTCTCTTTCATCAGTTACTTGGAGTTGAGTGGGTCTCACCTGTATATGGGGGAGGGAAGTAACCAACAAAGTAATGCTCTAGTTGTGCCCTGCAAAATCTGAAAGCCCAAGAAAGGGGTCTTGGGAATCATGTTGAAGAAAGTAGACGGGGGGTGGGAGGACTCCTGGAGTGGAGGTGAGGGAGTATATGTAGGGGTACTATACAAAGGGAAAATATATAATTGGGAACCTCTGTGTTGTATGGTTTATGCCTCTATTCATTCATAGAGTCTTTATTGAGCATCTACTATGTGCCTAGTTCTTAGATGTGGCAGTAAGCCAGTGAGATCAGCAGCCCTCTACTGTTTGCCTATAGCCTATTCTTCTGATGGCCCGTGCCTCTCTCCTTCTCTCTCTCAGGTCAGCAGTTGAGTAGCTGGGGCCCCGGAGGGCTTGAAGCCTTTTCACTGTGATGGCAGAGAAGCGGCCACTGGGCACCCTGGGGCCTGTGATGTACGGCAAGCTGCCCCGTCTAGAGGCTGACTCTGGACCTGGGCACAGCTTGGCCCCCTCTGCTGCTAACCAGGACCCCTGCAACTACAAGGGTGCCTACTACTCCTGCCCCATGGGGGGTGCTCCCAAAGCGGGGTCTGAGCGGTTGACATCCTGGACCCCATACCCACCCTTATATCCCACCAGCCTGGCAGGACCCCCACTTCAGGAAGACAACCTATTGACCAGCTGCCTGCTCTATCGCCCACCAGCAGGAAGGTCTGAGAAGGTGCAGGATTCAGGCCCTGTTGACCTCCTGCCCTTTAGTCCCCAAGCTCACTCCTGCCCGGTTCCACCTCTGGCAGCACCCAAACCTGTCTATCGCAGCCCTCTGTATTATGGACTCTCAACTTGCCTGGGGGAAGGGGCAGCAAAGAGGTCACTGGATGTTGATTGGACATTGGTGACTGGGCCCCTGTTACCCCCAACCAAACCACCTTGTTCTGTGACCCAGGCTTCTGGCAAGGGCCAGCCCCTGGGTGGCACCTTCTTGCGTGGGGTGCCTGTTGGGGGATCTGGCACAGATTCCTCAGGGAGCTTCTCCCCATGCCAGGCATTCCTAGATAAGTATCAGACCATCCATAGCACAGGCTTCCTGGCCTCCAAGTATGGAGGGCTTTACTCTGGGGACCCCAAGCAGGCATTGTCTGAGGTACCCTCCAGTCCTTGGACCCAGCTGGCCCAGCCCCTGGGGCCAGCCTACCAGGATACAGTGCCCTCTCACTACCCACTGCCCCACCCTCCACAGGCCCTGTCTTGCCCTCCAGCCTGTCAGCACCCAGAGAAGCAGAGCAGCTACAGCTCAGTGACCCCACTGCAGCCTCTGGGAGCCCACAAGGGAATTGGATACCCTGCTGGTGGGCTGAGCAGTTCCTACCTGAGGCAGCAGACAGCTCAGACACCCTGTATACCCCCAGCGGGGCTGGACACTTATTCCTACCCCTCTGTACCCCTCCCAGCACCCTCACCAGGCCCCAAGCTGGAGCCACCTCTCGCTCCACGATGCCCACTGGACTTTGCCCCCCAGATGCTGGGCTTTACTTATGCACGGGATGACCTTTCTCTCTATGGAGTGTCCCCAGGGCTCAGAGGGACACCACCTTCCCAGAACAGTGTTCAGTCTGTGCCACAGCCCAGTGCCTTCCAGCAAGCATGCCAGCCGATGCCCACCAGTCAGCCGTGCCCAGAGCCTGTGCGGCCCATAGAGAAGCTGGCACAGGAAGCCGAGGGGACCATGTGGCTGCCCAGCTGCAGGAAAGAGCAGCTCCAGCCCCAACTCAGTGAGCACTCTGGGGCACCCATTGTCATTGTAGATAGTCCAGTTCCCCGCACCCCACCAGTACTCCCACCATGTGCCCAGGAGCAACAGCCTCTTCCGCAGAACCAGGGTGTGCTGCCCCCTGGCTCACCGCCCATGCCCATTATTGACAATGTCTTCAGCCTGGCCCCCTACCGTGACTATCTGAATGTGCAGACACCCGAGGCCACATCAGAGCCTGAGCCAGCCCCCAAAGACAGCCATGACAAAGACTCCAGGGGCACCCCGCCTGCCCAGGAGCCCCTTTTAAAGGTGCACTGTTCACTTAGGGATGAGGTGGCACTGGACTTGAGTGTGAAGAAACCTGTGGCAGAAGCTCCTACTACCAAGATCCCAAGTCCTGACGTGCACTCTGAGCTTCCTGGTGTGCCAGAGGCCACCCCTAAGACCAACTTCCACAGCTCCGTGGCCTTCATGTTCCGAAAATTCAAGATCCTCCGGCCAGCACCCTTGCCTGCAGCTGTGGTCCCATCAGTGCCCACCTCGGTCCCTGCCTCTGACCAGCCCGCAACCACCCCTACTTCTGTGCCTATTGGACTACAGATTCTTACCCAGCCCTTGCCCATGGCCTGCTTTGACCTGGCACTACCCAGCCCTCTAGCTGTATCAGTGGCTGCCCCAGCCCCGACTTCAGCTCTATCTCCTGCTCCAGCCTGGGCTCCAACTCCAGCCTCTGCCCCGGACACAGCAGACTCCCCAGAACAGCACTTTGCAGGACTGCATGAGTCCCTGTGTGATGCCATCTCGGGCTCGGTGGCCCACTCCCCACCTGAGAAGCTGCGCGAATGGCTTGAGATGGCCGGGCCCTGGGGCCAGGCAGCATGGCAGGATGGCCAGGGTGTGCAGGGGCTGCTGGGCAAGCTGCTGTCCCAGCTACAACGCTTTGTGTACACGCAGCGGTGCCCCTTCCCCCACGTGGTACGGGCTGGTGCCATCTTCGTGCCCATCCACCTGGTGAAGGAGCGGCTCTTCCCAAGGCTGCCGCCCGCTTCTGTGGACCACGTGCTGCAAGAGCACCGCGTGGAGCTGCGGCCCACCACGCTATCGGAGGAGCGGGCACTGCGGGAGCGGGCCCTGCGTGGCTGCACCTCCCGCATGCTGAAGCTGCTGGCGCTGCGCCAGCTGCCTGACATATACCCTGACTTGCTGGGCCTGCAGTGGCATGACTGTGTACGCCGCCAGCTGGGTGAGCACGGGGCAGCCCCAGTTGCCGCCGGAGCTGTGTGAACGAGTGACAGGTGTGTGGGCCCTGCTGGTGCTCACAGCCAGGGGGCGGAGGGATTCCTGGGCCTCTGGAAAGGGCAGGGAGGCCCTAGAACCCAGGCTTGTGGGGTGGCTAGCCTTCTAGGGTGGGTTCTACGGACCTTCCCCTTCCCCAAGTTTTCATCCCCAGCATCAGTGAGAGTCTTTATAGCTTCTGTAAGCCTCTGAGTGTGCCAGCTACTCCATCTGCATGGACATGCTTTCTTGGATACCCTGGCACTGCGCCTTCCTGGGTCTGTGCCCTCTGCTCTGCCTTCTCACTTTGAGGCAGGCTGCTCTGGGCTCTGCCCAGCTCCTGTGTGTTGTCTGAAGTCATTTCCCTTGTTTGTCCTGCTCAGCCTCCCCTCTTCTGAGCTCCGGCCCCAAATAACCCACTGTGTGCTGGACTTTGGCACCTGGTGTCTCTCTGACCCTTAACTCCTCCCAAGCTGCATTCCTGAGCTTTCTCCTATGCTCATTTCCCAACCCAGTGAAGGCACTTCCATTTACCTGTTGCCTCATTCCCAAAACCCAGCAGGGGTCTCCCCTTCCCCCAACACTGGTGCCTTCTGAATGCCTGGTTTTTCCTCTTGGGTATATTTGCATGCGTGGAAGTGTCCTGGGAAGGCGGGATCATGGTTTGCAGTTTGCTTTTCCCTAACTGGTACACATGCTCTCCAGCATGCTCTGTGCATCCTGCGGCAGCATCTGACCAGTTTGGGTAGCTCGACCTCACCCTGGGGCCTCCTACCATGTCACATGGCGTGTACATCATGTCACTTCCTCCTGGGCTTTGTTAACGATGCTCAGTGGTGTCCACTGCTTCTTCCACCATCAGGGCCCATTCTCTTTTCTCCTTGCTCCCTGCCTCCTTCTTTTTTTTTTTTTTTCATTTTTCTGAAGCTGGAAACGGAGAGACAGTCAGACAGACTCCCGCATGCGCCCGACCGGGATCCACCCGGCACACCCACCATGGGGCTACGCTCTGCCCACCAGGGGGCGATGCTCTGCCCATCCTGGGCGTCACCATGTTGCGACCAGAACCACTCTAGCGCCTGAGGCAGAGGCCACGGAGCCATCCCCAGCGCCCGGGCCATCTTTGCTCCAATGGAGCCTTGGCTGCGGAAGGGGAAGAGAGAGACAGAGAGGAAAGCGCGGCAGAGGGGTGGAGAAGCAAATGGGCGCTTCTCCTGTGTGCCCTGGCCGGGAATCGAACCCGGGTCCTCCGCACACTAGGCCGACGCTCTACCGCTGAGCCAACCAGCCAGGGCGCTCCCTGCCTTCTTATCGCCAAGCCTCTGGCTGCATCTCTGTCCCCTTCCCGTCCTGGCAGCCTTGCCCTGGGCTCTTACCTAGTCCAGGCTCCAAGTCAGGTGGAGAAGGGGTTGACATGTTTAGCGTCTGAGTGATGAGCACGGCTGACCACCTGAACACTTAAGAAGTTGGGGCATTTCACCTAATGGACTGCAAAGAATGTTAGGGGGGTGTTCTTTTCTGAGAGTATGGAGGAGGTGGGGTAGTTGTGCATCACGTAAGGGCTGCCCTAACCCTACCTGCTCCGTGTGCAGTTGACTACCTGGGGCCCAGACATAGCTCTGCTTTTCCTGGGCTGCCTGCTGGACAGTAGGGCCTGGGCACTTTACAGTCCCCTTCTGCTCTGACCAGGCTTGAAAGAGGCTGGGATCTGGTGAGACAATGTTTGGGGCCCAGTTCTCCTCTGGCTTCCTAGATTTTAGCATCCCTGTGCCCATTCTTTCCCTGACCTTTGGGTTCTTCCCATCTTTGGGGTGCCACCCTTCTGTGTTGTCCTTAAGATAGGGCTCACCTGACAGCCTGTCTTTCAAGTAGTTGTGCTTTTGGTCAGGAGCCCATCCCATGCCCCCCACTGCTTCCTCCATCCTTGTCCCTCCAGGCATAGCTTTTCTCTGCTGAGCCTACACTCCCGCTTTGGCGGCTGTGTGGCAGGAATGATGGCACTCTGCAGCACGGGCCTTTGTCAGGCCCCTCTTCTCTTGTCTTTGCACCAGACAGCTTCTGCTGGGTGCCCTCATTGTATAGAGCTCTGGTGTTACTTGGGAGAATCACACCCTTTCAGCTTAATGGTCTGGCCAGCGGGCGTGTGCAGGGAAGAAGAGTCATGATTTCTGTGACCCTGCTGGTGCCCTTCTGGCCTGGGACTGAGTGGAACCACTGGTCTAGATGGCTTGGGAGGCCAGGAGATAGGGCCTGAGGATGTTGGGGCCTGTAGCATAATTATGTGTTTATTTTCCAGGTGAGTTTGACCCTGAGGCTGGATTTGTACCCTCCTCAGAATCCTCTGCGGCCAGACATGAGCAAGAGAGGCTCTCCCCAGCTCAGAAGTCATCCATCCCCAAGGCCAGGAAGCTGGGGAAGAAGCCACCAACTCCTGGCCTGGAGAAAGCAGAGGCAACTGATGGGGGAGGGTCCCATGGTGCCTCACCTGCCCCTGGTGCCAGCCCACCTAGCCCCTCACTGAGGACCCGCTGCTGAAGCCTGCTGGAAACTGCCTGGTTTAACGGCCTGCCACTGCCCACTTGGACCCACAAGGCCTCAGGAGCAACTCAGCCCTAGTCCTACCCATGGCAGTCGGGTGGCCAGAGCCATCACCTGTAGCAGGGGTAGCTGGTGCTGGTAATCACTCTCTACCCCTCCCTTCCACCAGCCCTGCTGCCCAGACCAAGAATGGACATGTTCTTGGAGTTCCTCTAGTTCTCACCCTGCCCTCCCACCACCAGGCTGGGCTGAGAGTCCCTGAGCTTTTAACTTGAGATCCTTTTTAGAGAGGGCTACTTCCTGTTTCGTCCTTAGAGGAGATGTGTGGGCTTTGGAGCCCCACCTACTTGCGCTTGGATCCCAGCTCCTATGCTCCTTGCTGTATAATATTGGGCAAGTCACTTCCTCTCTAGCTCTAGTTCCCCGTTTCTAAAACAACGCAGCCTACCTCACAGGGTTGTTGTGGGAGTGATACCTGACACACCAGTTATGGTTTGCTGTCTGCTCCTCCCCGGGACAGGGTCCCAGCTCCCAGCCAGTGCCTGGGAAATGAGGCTGAGGCAGGCGGAACCTTCCTCCAGAAAGTCTTAATGTGTAATAGAACTTGGTCATCTTGGAGTGGTACAGTGTGCAGTGTATACGACTCCCACTTTCTAGAGTTATTCCCCAGGAAAGCCTGGGGCTATGGCCCCAGCGTTTAGGATGGGGCCCTAAACCTCAGCGTGTAGCTCCCTGAGGGAGGCAGCCGGCCCTTCTCTTCCCCTGCTACAGGGGGACAGCCCAGGGCTGCATCCTGGTTCTGGGCCTGCCTCTCCTACCCCTTTTGCCAAGTTCCAGGTCTGTCCTGAATTGACACCATGGACTTCTGTGAGCTACCAACCTCACTCAGTGTGCTGTCCCAGGACAGGCGTGTTTGCCGGAAGCCAAGCAGCTGCAGGGACGACAAGGGATGGGCTGAGTGGTGGCTCAGTACGTGAAGGTCTCTGAATATATGGACTGAGGACCTTGGAGCCCTATCAGCCAGGCCTGCTATGGGTCACCTCCTTGCTCCTCACCTGAGCCCAGAGGCTGGCAAGCTGGACCCTTGGCCAGGTTTAGCTTTGTAATAAGGCTGTGGTCCCTGGATGCAGGCCATGAAACATTAAAGTGTCTGGGTTGTTTTTAGATCTGAGACCTGGGTGTGTGTTTGGGGGTTGTAGGTTTGATGTCATCACTAGTGCTTAGCCCTTCACAGGAAGGCTGCAGCTGTCCCTGCTCTCAGCCCAGAAGGCTCTCCGGCAATCTTGTCACATACCCACTGGGCCAGCTCAGGAAAGTCCCCTGAGACCCTTCTGGGTCCTAGTGGTTGCTGGTCTGTAGCCCATTGTCAGGTGAAATGCTGGTCACCAGACTCTGGCACATACCCCATTCTCTTAGGACCAATGATGTGGTCACCAAGATTTAAGTAGGAAAGAACTGTTCTTACTCCCCATGCTGGTGACTGAGCCCCCTGACAGACAGCTTATCCCACACTAGCTGAGCTCTATTCTGCAGAGGTGTGTTTTCAGAGCTGCTGAGGGGGTTTCCTGGATGTGGCTTCTACCCCATCTGCTCCAGGGGCCAGGCCAGTAGATGCTGGTTAGACCTGCCTGGCATTGCCCCTGACAGTTTGTTTCACTGGGCTCAGTCCCACCATCTCTCCTGTACACAGCTACATGGTGACCCTACAGCTGGAGCCTGGCCTTGAACTGGACCAGGGTTTAGACGGACGTCACTCACACCCAGCAATGGACAGGCCGGGAGACAGGCAACCTTGACACTGGTCACAATAGTGACACCCTAGGGGAGATGCTGTGGAAGCTCAGGAAGGGCCTGGCTCAGTCTGGGGATGAGAAGGTGTTGGGAGTCCCAGCAGAGTTGCTACCTGAAAGGGGCCTTGAAGACCAGCCAGGTGAGGTAGGTAACAGTGGGTGTGATGTGCGGTGTGAGTTGAACAGCATGTACAGAGGCCTAGAGCAGTGTTTGGGAAAGGGAAATGCCCTTGTGTCTCTGGGGTACAGGGGACATGAGAGGAAAGGTGGGGCTGGAAGGTACAGTTCCAAGTTCAGCTTGTTGCACATCAACTCGTTCTGCCCTGGGACCTGGAGGTTAGGTCTGTGGTCCATGTTGTGTATAAGGAACAAAATGTAGGCCCTGGCCGGTTGGCTCAGCAGTAGAGCGTCGGCCTAGCGTGCGGAGGACCCGGGTTCGATTCCCAGCCAGGGCACACAGGAGAAGCGCCCATTTGCTTCTCCACCCCTCCGCCGCGCTTTCCCTCTCTGTCTCTCTCTTCCCCTCCCGCAGCCAAGGCTCCATTGGAGCAAAGATGGCCCGGGCGCTGGGGATGGCTCTGTGGCCTATGCCCCAGGCGCTAGAGTGGCTCTGGTCGCAACATGGCGACGCCCAGGATGGGCAGAGCATCGCTCCCTGGTGGGCAGAGCGTCGCCCCTGGTGGGCGTGCCGGGTGGATCCCGGTCGGGCGCATGTGGGAGTCTGTCTGACTGTCTCTCCCTGTTTCCAGCTTCAGAAAAATGGAAAAAAAAAAAAAACAAACAAAATGTAGACTTAGTATTAAGGCTACTGGCTCTGGCTGGTTGGCTCAGTGCATAGAGCATTGGCCTGGCATGCAGGAGTCCCAGGTTCAATCCCCTGTGGGCACACACAAGAAACAATATGCTTCCCCTTCCTCACCCTCTTCCCCTTGCAGCCAGTGGCTCAATTGATTCAAGCGTCAGACAGGCACAGTTGAGTTGGTCCAAGCATGTCAGCCTCAGACACTAAAAATAGCTTGGTTGATTCAAGCATCATCCCTAGACAGGGTTGCCAGGAGGATTCTGGTCAAAGTGCATGTGAGAGTCTCTTCTATCTCCCCTCTTCTCACTTAAAAAAAGAAAAAAAATTAAAACTACTATGTAGGAGGAAAGACAGGATTATAACAGGTAGAATCACTCAATCCCCAGGCCAAGGCAGCCTCACCCACCTCGCTGCTGGGGCCCAGCTGGATTTAGCAGTTTAACTTTTTTCTTTCCTTCCCTTCTTGCTCCCTGCCTCATCCATCCTTCCTTGCACAACTATTGTACCCCTGCTCCCTGACAGGCAAACAGCTTGCTAATGTTACCGTGGTTACGGGGCAAGGTCTGAGGCCTTGGCCTAAGCAGGGCTGCTCAGCACCTGAGTCCATCTGTCCATTGTGTCCTAGAGGACCATTATGATGCTGAGGCTGGGTTAGAGTCGTGTAGAGCTGGACATGGTGGGGGAGGTGGCTGCTCCCCACAGCAGGACCTTGCCCTGGGAGTGCCAGTCTAGGGGAGAGACTTAGACCTGCCCTGATGACTCTGCTAAGCAGAGCTATGATAGTGTCCAGAGGAGCCCCAGCCTAAGGTGGGAGGGCAGGAACAGCTGCCCAGGTCCCCTGTCTGAGGGGGCAATGCTGCCAGCCTTCACAGGTTTTCACAAAGCCCTTTCCATGGTAAGATTGCTGATGTCTAAGGATGGTGTTTGGGGGGGGGAGCTGATGCCCCTCACCCCTCAAGTAGATGAGAGGGGCTCACTCAGCTGTGACTAAACGTGGCTCTGGCCCTGCAATGCCCCTGTAATCACCCAAGGTTCCTGGGCGGGGTGGGGCCCAGGCAGGCTTCTCAGACACATTGGGAACTGGCCTAGGCAGAGCCCGGGGGTCTGGGTTTTAACCAACTTGCCAAAGTGACTCTGAGGTGTTCAGGAATTGTTTCTTGAGCAACACAGGCCACTCCCTCTAGGATACAGATGCGGAAGTGGAGGACCAGGAACTTGCTGATGGTCACATCTTGTCAGAGGCTGTGTCACGACCTGAGCCAGTCCCAAGGGTCTGGGCCAGCTGCACCTGGCTCTGCTTTGCCTCTGCCGCCGAGCCCACACCTTCTCTGGCCAGACTTGCTCTCTGCCTCACAGGTGGCAGTGCTGGGCAATGTGTGGGTGACTTGCCCTGAGTTAATAGGGTGGCATTCAAGTGTCCAGCTGGAGTAAGACCCTGCCGCCTGGCTGCCCACATGTCACCCTGGCCCAGTACAAAAGGCTGAGGGGCCCAACTAGCTAGGAGGTAAGCCTGAAAAGGGGGGTACTGAGAGGCCAGCTCTGGGAGGAGGAGAGCCAGGCTGTGCCTGGGGGCGATTATCAGCACCCCTGGTTTTCATGGAGGAGTCAAGGCAAATGGGCTGGATTTCCCACTGCCCCTCAGGGGGATGGAGCGGAGCCCAACTCTGACCTGACCAAATATGCCTCTTCTGACCCCACAGTCCTCCACCCCCCACCATGAGGTGGCCCACTGCTGCCCCAAGGCCAGGGCCATGTGGAGCAAGCCCAAGGCAAATGTGGGTAGGAAAGCTTGAAGGTACCCTAGCCCGTGGGCACTGGGCCCTGGCTTCTGCCTGGTCCCTCTCCTCCAGGCCTTGTCCCAGTAGCTCCCCCCTGTCCCCACCCCCAAGGGGAGGCCCCAGGGCAGGAGAAAGCATTGCAGGGCCCCTCCTGTCTCCTTATCAGCTAGTCACAGCCCCTGGACTGGAGCTGGCAGGAAGATGGGGAGCTGCTCAGCTATGCTGCTGTCTATAAGGACACCAGCCCTGAGCATTCTAGACCCTGCCCCTCAGAGACTCCTGCCTCACCTGACATCCCTACGTTAGCCTGGTCTGGTCACTGTCTCCAGTGTCCCTGCCCCTGTCCTAGAGTGACCCAGCGTCTTCTCAGGGCAGGAGGGAGGCTTCTGGGACATGGGTGTTGAGCTCCTAAACCCTTTGGAAGAACCACAAGGGGACCAGGCCTGCCAGGGGGTCCCTTGCTTTCTCTACCAGACACTGGATAAAGTCATCAACAGAGCCTTTCCATCTGAGAGCAGTGTGACGGGGCCAGGCAGGTCCTCTGCAAACCCTCGCTGTAGTCCCTACCTCCTCTCCTACCTGTAGTTCAGAGCTTGGTGCTCCAAGCCTGGAGCACCAAATCTTACAAACCTCCAGACCCTCACTTCTATGGACAGGGCCCTCTACCCATTTCTTGTCTGCTAATCTTGGCCCTTTCTCCTGAAGTGTCCTCAAGTGCAGTCTAAGCTCCTGGCTGCCCTGAGTTGGCAAGACCCTAGATACTGCCCCTACTCAAGAAGACCTGGGTCCCCCTCAGACCTGGGACTTGTCTGCCTTGCCATGAGGCTTGGCACCTCCCCCAGTGGGAGAGCAAGGGTAGTCATGTCCAGCCTGCCCTACCACTTTTACTTGCCACCTGTAGCCCTGAGGACACACCAAGACCTGGCTTACCAAGGCCAAGTCTTCCCCAGCCCTGCCTACCACCCCCACCCCCACCCCCACCAGCATCAAGTCCCTTGAGCAGCAAAGGTCCCCAGCTGCTAAAAGACTGGTCCTCGCTGGATATTCCTGGGGCTTTCCCAGCACTGCCTTCCAGCCCACTGGGCATCCCTGGTCCCTGGCTTCTGGGGGCCAAGTCCTTTCCCATTGTGGCCTGTGTGGTACCTTCCAGACCTGCAAGTGCTGCTTGGCCTGGACATAGCTTACCCCTCTGCTGGCTGCATGGGCACCTATGGGCCCATGCTCCTGGTCTCTTTCAGTATACTTCAGCTGATGCTGTGCTCTGTACAACACAACATACTTGCCTTCCCTGAAGTCCCAGCAGGCAGCCCTGTTCTCTGTGGCCCACAGGCCCACCCTCTGAAGGGTGCTCTAGACCTCCAGTTGAGCCCACCACTGCAGAGGAAATGCTGAGGCTCCACACCACTTCCTCTCTCACTGTTCTCCCTCCCAAGGACCCCTCGGGAGCCTAGTATCATGGACTGCAGGTAAACAGCCCAATCCTTCGCCCTCACCTGTGGGGGCTTTGTGTCTACCACAGCCTCTGACTGTTGGGGGGTGGCCACATCCAGGCCTTGGACTAGCCCTGACCTAAAGCCCCCTCCTTACTGACTTCTGGCCCTTCCATGGGGTGGACACTTAACCTCCTGAACAGCGTATGATGACCCTCAAAATGTTCCCCTCAAACACAGAAGCTTCCTGACCTGTGGTGGCACAGTGGATAAAGCGTTGACCTGGAAATGCTGAGGTCGACGGTTCAAAACCCTGGGCTTGCCTGGTCAAGGCACATATGGGAGTTGATGCTTCCAGCTCCTCCCCCCTTTTCTCTCTCTGTCTCTCCTCTCTCTCCCTCTCTGTCTCTCTCTCTCCTCTCTAAAAATGAATAAATAAATTAAAAAAAAAAAAAAAAACACAGAAGCTGCTTGGCACCAAGTCTTGGCTTGCTGGGCCGAGGAGGGCAGCAGGAGTGTCTCCAAGGCCACCTGGATAGAGGAACTCGGTCCTGAGAACCCAATGCGGACAGCTCCTGCCATGTTCCTGCAGGGGTGTTCTGCCCCAAAGACCTGGCTCTCCTCCTGCCACAGCTGCCGAGACTCCCATCCTCACTCCCCCAGGGGTGGTGGTGGTGGAGACCACTTCGGGGAGACCACAGCCAGCTAGAAGGCATGCCAAATATTTCTTCATCCCTTTATACGGTGCCCCTTTGACAAGAGGAAGTGTGGATTCTAGGAAAACTACAGCTCCCTTTTTCTAACCTGTGGGTGGAACCTCAACTCAGGAGTCTGACCAGAAGGTGGGGCTGCCCTAGACCAAGCCCAGTTCTACCCTCAAGCAGAAAACCCCTCTATGAGTCTAGCAGCCACTTCTACACAGTGGCCTCTCTCAAAAACTGCATTTCAAGGAAAAGCTTGCATTGAATTACTTGGCTGTGTGCCTGTCTGCCATCTGAGCCAGCCCTTATAAAGGAGTTCCTAGAATCCTATTTCAGCAAATAGGATTGAGGCTTCCCCCATCCAATCGGAGCTATGTCAACATGTTCACTGACCAATCAGAGCGGCTTCATTCTGACCAACCCAGAAAGTGCCTTTTGGACCAATCAAACTGTGACCAATCAGGGACTAGGGGTGGGAACTTCTGTCTATATAAGCCAACTCCACTCTGACTTCTTGAAGGCACTTTCCATTTCCAGAGAAGAGTGGGGTGTGCGCCTTACTGGCAGAACTGAACTACCTTTGATGTATGGTGGAAGGGGAGCAGAGGAGTGCAGGGCAAGCAGCATGGTACAGAACAGAACAGCATGGCAAAGTGTAGACAAAGCAACGGAAAAAAACATTGAGAAAAAGAGCAGACCTGTCTAGTCAGAGCAGGATCTGGCCCTGGGGCTACTTAAACCTGGGGCTGCCTCACAATCAGGCTGTTTTCTTTCTTTTTTTTTTTTTAGTGAGGGGAGGGGAGGCAGAGACAGACTCCCACATGTGCCCAGATTGGAATCTACTTAATAAGCCCACTAGGGGGTGATGCTCTGCCCATCTGGGGCCCTTGATCCATTGTAGCTGGAGCCATTTTTGTTTGTTTGTTTGTTTTGTTTTAGTGCCTGAAGCGGAGGCCAAGGAGCCATCCTCAGCGCCCTGGGCCAACCCGCTCTAATCAAGCTTTGGCTGCAGGAGGGGAGGAGAAGAGAGAGAGAGAGAAGTGAGAGGGGGAAGGGTGGTGAAGTAGATGGGCACTTCTGTGTGCCCTCACCGGTAATCGATCCCAGGACATCCACACACTGGGCTGACACTCTACCACTGAGCGAACCAGCAAGGGACACAATTGTGCTGTTTTCACAGCTATGCTGTTTGTACTGCATAATGTTTTCTTCCTTACCTCACCCCAAATTGGGGGTTCTTGTTTGCATTGAATTGTTGCTAATGGTTGACACTGAGTACATTCAAGCTGGAGGCCAGGTCGTTCCAGCATGGCCTGCCCATGACCATGGCAGGTACCATGTTGGAGGCCCCAGGCTTGACCCCAGGGCTTCCATGCTCCTCTCCATGTCCATCTCACACTCCTCACCTATGCACACACAGCTGACAGATTCAGGTTCTGTTAGTTTCTGACAGTACAGCCGGAATGTCATAGTCAGAGACTAGTGCCATAGCCAAGAATTGGGAGAAGCCTGGTTTGTGGGTGGTAGAAGAAGGCCTGAGGCAAAATGATGTCTGAGGGTTCCTCTCTGTGACATCTTAGGACAAGCGGTGCAGGCCACCAGCCATGAAAACTGAGTACATCCAGTACATGGCTGGAGGCAAAAGATAAACAACCGTTAGAAATGTAGCAATATTTTCCACTGAACTCTATGTACCCAACATCCAGGAAGCCCTATCCTAGAGACTTGGCCAAGAATAAGGTCAGCTAATTGCACCTCTTCTGCCCTTGTAAACGTTGCTTGCTTGCTCAACCTAGATAGCCACCCTATAAAAAGGAGCCATTTTAGGCCCTGGCCGGTTGGCTCAGTGGTAGAGCGTCGGCCCAGCGTGCAGGGGACCCGGGTTCAATTCCCGGCCAGGGCACACAGGAGAAGCACCCATCTGCTTCTCCACCCCTCCCCCTCTCCTTCCTCTCTGTCTCTCTCTTCCCCTCCTGCAGCCGAGGCTCCATTGGAGCAAAGATGGCCCGGGCGCTGGGGATGACTCCTTGGCCTCTGCCCCAGGCACTAGAGTGGCTCTGGTCGCAACAGAGCAACGCCCCAGAGGGGCAGAGCATCGTCCCCTGGTGGGCAGAGCTTCGCCCCTGGTGGGCGTGCCAGGTGGATCCTGGTCGGGCGCATGCGGGAGTCTGTCTGACTGTCTCTTCCCGTTTCCAGCTTCAGAAAAATACAAAAAAGAAAAGGAGCCATTTTAGAGGCTTGAGACTGCAGTGTTCCCTTGCGTGGGTTGCCTGCAGTCCCTGCGCAGGTTTGTAATAAAACTTGTAAAATTCACTTGGGTTTGCTGTGGTCTGTCTCCTGGGATATAACATATGGAGGCCCCAGCGAGATAGGCCATGTAAGACCCCTCCTCATGGAGTAGGCTGCAGCAGACGTTGTTAGCTGGCCAGCCTCCGGCAGTTGCCGTTTGAAAACTGAATTTGGCTGATTTGAAACATTCGGGGGTCTCGAGACTGTCTGGTAAGGAAGCTTCCTCTTTGAATATCTAGAAACAGAGCTCTGGCTAGAGAAAAGGGTGTAGTGGAGCAGGCAGGACGCCACCTGATTTCTCCCCACCTGGTCGGGGAACGCAGGATGCTGCCTTCTCCCTTTTGGTTTCGGTTTAGAAGTTTTGTTTGTTTTGTGTGCATATTTGGTTTGTTTGTCTGTTTCGCCCATTGCTTCCTCACAGGATTCCTTCGAGAGTCAAGGGCCATGGGTCAGGGGCAATCTACTGCCCTAACGCCTCTTCAGTGCTTGCTTGATAACTTTTCTGATTTCTCTCTCAGGGCACGAGACTATGGGACTCCTGTTGATTCCACCACGTTGCGGACTCTTTGTGAACTAGAATGGCCAACCTTTGGTGTAGGGTGGCCCTTGGAGGGCACTTTCAATTTACCCACACTCTTTGCTGTCAGGGTAAATGTCTATCGGGTCCCGCACCCTGACCAGATGCCATATATAGATGTGTGGATTGACATAGCCACAGGGAGACCAGGTTATGTTAAGAAAAATTTTAAGAACTATATTAAGAGAGATAAATTCTGGGCAGGAGGAAAAACTGTCCTATTGGCAAACCCGAACGAAGACAAAGGGAGGCTTCCTTCCCAAAAACAAAAAACTTTGAGAGAACAGCCACAGCCTGCCCACAGACTTTATCCAGTAATACTCGAAGATCCAGGGGCTGCTGAGTCCTTACTAGATTCCATTCCTCCTCTGTATCCAGAGGAAGCCGAGGACCCACCTAAAGCCACGGGGCTACCCCCCGCAGCAAACCCACAACCGGGACTGGCCCCCTCTTGGGAAAAAGCCCACCCCGTACCTGTACAGGGGCCAATTATAGTCATCCTAGTATGCTACCAGCTCCAAAGCCGGCACCTTTGTTTCACCTCTGAGAAGCTGCAGGGGGGGGATCCTAGGGGCCTGGCTAGATTAATTTATGTCCCCTTCTCTACTAGTGATTTATAGAACCATTTTTTTTTCATTCTTTTATTTTTTATTTTTATTTATTCATTTTAGAGAGGAGAGAGAAAGAGAGACAGAGAGAGAGGAGAGAGAGACAAGGGGAGGAGCTGGAAGCATCAACTCCCATATGTGCCTTGACCAGGCAAGCCCAGGGTTTCGAACCGGCGACCTCAGCATTTCCAGGTCGACGCTTTATCCACTGCGCCACCACAGGTCAGGCTCTACTAGTGATTTATATAACTGGAAACATCAGAACCCCCCGTTTTCAGAGAAACCCCAGAGTCTAATTTCTCTCCTTGAAACCATTTTCCATACCCATCATCCTACTTGGGATGATTGTCAATAGGTTCTTTATACTCTCTTCACTTCTGAGGAAAGGGAAAGAATCTACCAAGAGGCTGCTAAAGCAGCATTAGGGGATGGAGATCTACATAGCCTTAGTCGAAGGCAAGAATTATTTTAATTTTAATTTTTTTATTTTAATTTTTATTTATTTATTTTTTACAGAGACAAAGAGTGAGTCAGAGAGAGGGATAGACAGAGACAGACAGACAGGAATGGAGAGAGATGAAAAGCATCAATCATTAGTTTTTCTTTTTTTTTTTTAATTTTTTTTCCTTTTTTTTCTGAAGTTGGAAACGGAGAGGCAGTCAGACAGACTCCCACATTCGCCCGGCCGGGATCCATCCGGCATTCCCACCAGGGGGCGATACTCTGGCCATCTGGGACGTTGCTCTGTCGCAGCCAGAGCCATTCTAGCGCCTGAGGCAGAGGCCATGGAGCCATCCTCAGCGCCCGGGCCAACTTTGCTCCAGTGGAGCCTTGGCTGCGGGAGGGAAGAGAGAGACAGAGAGGAAGGAGAGGGGGAGGGGTGGAGAAGCAGATAGGCACTTCTGTGTGCCCTAGCCGGGAATCGAACCTGGGACTCCCACACGCCAGGCCGATGCTCTACCACTGAGCCAACCGGCCAGGGCCAATCATTAGTTTTTCATTGCGCATTGCAACACCTTAGTTGTTCATTGATTGCCTTCTCATATGTGCCTTGACCGTGGGCCTTCAGCAGACCGAGTAACCCCTTGCTTGACCCAGAGACCTTGGGTCCAAGTTGGTGAGCTTAGCTCAAACCAGATGAGTCTGCACTCAAGCTGGCAACCTCGAGGTCTCGAACCTGGGTCCTTCCGCATCCCAGTCTGATGCTCTATCCACTGCGCCACCTCCCAGTCAGGCCAAAGGCAAGAATTAGAGGAAGTTCTCCCTTTGACTCCCCCCCCCCCGACTGGGACCCCAACACTTCTAGGGGACAGGAGGCTTTATGCAAGTATCATGATTTCCTGCTCAGGGGTCTCTGGGCAACAGCAAGGAAGCCAACTAATTTTAGTAAAGTCAGCAAAATCATCCAGGGAAAGGATGAATCTCCTTCCACTTTCCTTGAAAGGCTTTTAGAAGCCTATAGAACATATACTCCATTAGACCTGGATGCCCCAGAGAATAGGAGGCTCATAAACGTAGCCTTTGTCTCCCAAGCAGCCCCAGACATTAGAAAGAAGTTACAAAAGTTAGAAGGGTTTGAAGGAGAAAATAGAAGCAAGCTTTTAGAAGTTAGTCAGAAAGTTTATATGAACAGGGAGGATCCAGAGATACGAGGTGCAGAAAAGGTGGCAAAAATACTAATCGCAGCCCAACAAAAGAAACCCACTAAAGGAAAGCCACAAAGGAAAGGGCAGAATATTAGACCGCCTCTAGACAAGAATCAATGTGTTTATTGCCAGGAGACTGGGCATTAGAAAAATAAGTGTCCTAAGAAAAGGAGAAAAAGGGACAGAAAGCTGAGGTCCTCTTCAAGGATCAAGACTGAGGGGGGCCTGACCTGTGGTGGCGCAGTGGATAGAGCATCGACCTGGAAATGCTGAGGTCGCCGGTTAGAGGCCCTGGGCTTGCCTGGTCAAGGCACATATGGGAGTTGATGCTTCCAGCTCCTCCCCCCTTCTCTCTCTCTGTTTCTCTCTCTCCCTCTCTCTCTCCTCTCCAAAAATGAATAAATAAAATTTAAAAAAAAAAGAAAAGAAAAAAAAAAAAAGAAACCCAAAACAAATAAACAAAAAACTCAATAAATAAAATTCTTTAAAAAAAAAAAAAAAAAAAAGACTGAGGGGGCCGGGGTTCCATACCGTTAGGCCCCCAGGAACCCATGGAAACACTGTCCATTGATGGGAAGCCCTCCAAATTCCTTGTGGACACGGTGGCCACTTATTCGGTACTACAAGAAGCTACAGGACCACTCTCTTCAAAGAAGACCGCCATTGTTAGAGCAACGGGAAAAGCTAAGTCATACCCATGGATGAAGGTAAGGCTCACTGACCTTGGGAAGGGAACTATCTCTCATTCGTTCCTAGTAATGCCAGAGTGTCCTTATCCTCTCCTTGGAAGAGACCTCCTACACAAACTACATGCTACCATCTCATTCCATGGGGAGGCTACTACATTAACTTTAGATCCAGCTTCAACCCCATCCATATTAGTAACAGTACCCTTGTCAGAGGAATACTTGTTAATAGAGGAACCGCCCAAGCAGTTCCCTCCAGCTTTTTACAGGAATTACTCGAAGTACCGGGCGTTTGGGCAGAAACAAATTCACCTGGACTAGCTAGTCATCAGCCCCCTGTCCACGTTCAGCTAGCGAGCACAGCACTGTCCATACAAGTCCGGCAACACCCAATCCCGCAGAAAGCTAAAAAAGGGATTTCAAAGCATATAAATAGACTCTTAAAAGCAGACATTCTAAAGTCGTGTCACTCTCCTTGGAATACTCCATTACTCCCTGTCAAAAAGCCAGGGACAGCCTGACCTGTGGTGGCTCAGTGGATAAAGCGTCGACCTGGAATGCTGAGGTCGCCGGTTCGAAACCCTGGGCTTGCCCAGTCAAGGCATATATGGGAGTTGATGCTTCCTGCTCCTCCCCCCTCTCTCCCACCTTCTCTAAAATGAATAAATAAAATCTTTAAAATATATATATATTTTTTTTTTTTAAAAAGCCAGAGACAGAGGACTATAGACTAGTCCAGGACCTCCGAGAAGTCAATCTCCAGGTTGAAACAATTCACCCGAGGGTTCCGAATCCCTACACTCTTCTGAGTCTTTTACCTCCGGGCCGCACTTACTATACGGTCCTCAACTTAAAAGATGCTTTTTTCTCCATCCCTTTAGCTGAAAGGAGTCAGCCTATTTTTGCTTTTGAATGGACTGATCCAGAAGGGGGATTTTCTGGACAGCTAACGTAGACAAGATTGCCTCAGGGGTTTAAAAACTCCCCAACATTATTTGATGAGGCTTAAGCAAGGATTTACAACCTTTTCGAGAATCACATCCACAGGTCACACTACTCCAATATGTAGATGACCTTCTCCTGCAGCAGACTCTGAGGAAACCTGCAAAGAAGCCACCAGAGACTTGCTCCACACCCTCGACCAGCTCAGGTATCATGTCTCCTGCAAGAAGGCCCAAGTAAACGTTTGGACAGCCACGTATCTCGGGTATGACCTCAGAGAAGGTAAGAGGACTTTATCATCTAAAAGAATTCAGGCGCCCTGGCCGGTTGGCTCAGCGGTAGAGCGTCGGCCTAGCGTGCGGAGGACCCGGGTTCGATTCCCGGCCAGGGCACACAGGAGAAGCGCCCATTTGCTTCTCCACCCCTCCGCCGCGCTTTCCTCTCTGTCTCTCTCGTCCCCTCCTGCAGCCAAGGCTCCATTGGAGCAAAGATGGCCCGGGCGCTGGGGATGGCTCTGTGGCCTCTGCCCCAGGCGCTAGAGTGGCTCTGGTCGCAACATGGCGACGCCCAGGATGGGCAGAGCATCGCCCCCTGGTGGGCAGAGCGTCGCGCCCCTGGTGGGCGTGCCGGGTGGATCCCGGTCGGGCGCATGCGGGAGTCTGTCTGACTGTCTCTCCCTGTTTCCAGCTTCAGAAAAATGGAAAAAAATAAAAAATAAAAAATAAAATAAAAATAAATAAAAATAAAAGAATTCAGGCAATTCTTGATATCCCAACCCTGTCCACAAAAAGACAAGTTCGAGAATTTCTAGGGGCTATCGGATATTGCAGACTGTGGATATTAGGGTTTGCTGAATTAGCAAAACCCCTATATACAGCAACCGGGAGTAAAAGTGCAGACCTTATATGGACAACAACTGAGGAAGCTGCTTTCCAAGCCCTGAAGGAAGCTTTGGTCTCAGCCCCTGCTCTGGCACTTCCTGATTTGAATAAGCCATTCCAGTTATTTGTAGTTGAAAAACATGGGGTAGCAAAAGGAGTACTCACACAGACTCTTAGACCTTGAAAGCGGCCCGTTGCTTACCTATCCAAGCGCCTAGACCTTGTAGCCACAGGATGGCCCACATGCATGAGAGCCATAGCTGCCATGGCGGCGCTAGTCAAAGAAACTCAGAAGTTGACTCTCTGGCAGGACCTCCAAATACATGGAGGTCATACCACTGAAGCCCTTCTAAGGTCCCCACCGGATTGATGGATTTCTAACGCTAGGTTAACTCAATACCAAGTACTCCTTTTGAACCCTCCTCATGTAATGTTCTCCAAGTCAGTAGCCCTCAACCTGGCAACCCTGCTGCCCGAGACAGAGGAACAGCCCGACCCTGATCATGATTGCCTTGAACTTCTTGACACTATTTCCAGTCTCCGCCCAGATCTTCAGGACTTCCCATTGTTGAATGCAGAAACTACTCTCTTCACCAATGGGAGTAGCTTCCTCGACCAGAGGGTCCGAAGAGCTGGAGCAGCTATAACAACAGAGGACAAGGTAATATGGGCCTAGTTTCTTCTACAAGGAACTTCTGCCCAGAGGGCTGAACTTACTGCTCTCACTCAAGCCTTAAGATTGACCAAAGGGAAAACTATCAACATCTACACAGACAGCAGGTATGCTTTTACTGCTGCACATATACATGGGTAGCTTTATATAAGGAGAGAGGCCTTCTTACTTCTGGAGGGAAAGAAATTAAAAATAAGAAATTTTAGCACTCCTCGAAGCCATTTGGCTACCAGCTAAAGTAGCTATTATACATTGTAAAGGACATCAAAAGGGGTCAGATCCAATAGCAAAAGGAAATAACCTAGTGGATGATACAGCAAAAGCAGTTGCTTTAAAACCTGGGGAACCAGGCCTGACCTGTGGTGGCGCAGTGGATAAAGAGTCGACCTGGAAATGCTGAGGTCGCTGGTTCGAAACCCTGGGCTTGCCTGGTCAAGGCACATATGGGAGTTGATGCTTCCAGCTCCTCCCTCCCTTCTCTCTCTCTCTGTCTCTCTCTCTCCTCTCTAAAATGAATAAATAAATTAAAAATATATACAAGAATAAAAATTAAAAAAAATTTAAAGGCTGAGCCATTAAAAAAAAAAAAGAGCCTGACCTGTGGTGGCGCAATGGATAAAGCGTCGACCTGGAAATGCTGAGGCCGCCGGTTCGAAACCCTGGGCTTGCCTGGTCAAGGAACATATGGGAGTTGATGCTTCCAGCTCCTCCCCCCTGTCTCTCTCTCTCCTCTCTCTCTCTCTCTCTCTCCCTCTCTCTCTCCTCTCTAAAATGAATAAATAAAATAAAAATTTAAAAAAAGAAAAAACCTGGGGAACCAGTTACTATCCTTCCCTTACTTCCAGAAAGACTTTTACCTGGAAAAGCCTCATTATTTAGAAAAAAAAATTCAATTAGGAAATAAATTACACTGTAGAGACTTACCTAGTGGATGGAAGCAGCTACCTGATCAGAGACTGTTTATACCTAAGGCTATAGGAACAACTTTAATTCAGGAAATACATCAAGGAACCTACCTAGGTATTAACAAGCTCACTTCCATGCTACGAAGGCACTATTACATACCTGACTTAAGTAGTCTTGTAGAATCAGAAATATCCAGATGCCTTGCATGTGCAAAAGTAAACCCACACCAATGGAAGAATATACCTAAGGAAAGACAATGGGGACACTCTCCAGGTGAAATTTAGGAAGTAGACTTTACTGAAATAAAGAAAGGAAGATAGCCTGACCAAGTGGTGGCGCAGTGGATAGAGCGTCGGACTGGGATGCGGAAGGACCCAGGTTTGAGACCCCGAGGTCGCCAGCTTGAGCGCGAGCTCATCTGGCTTGAGCAAAGAGCTCACCAGCTTGGACCCAAGGTCGCTGGCTCCAGCAGGGGGTTACTTGGTCTGCTGAAGGCCCACGGTCAAGGCACACGTGAGAAAGCAATCAATGAACAACTAAGAAGTCGCAACGCGCAACGAGAAACTGATGATTGATGCTTCTCATCTCTCTCCGTTCCTGTCTGTCTGTCCCTGTCTATCTCTGCCTCTCTAAAAAAATAAATAAATAAAAAATAAAAAAAAAGAAAGAAAGAAAGGAAGATATAGATACAAGTACATACTAGTCTTTATTAATACTTATTCAGAATGGGTTGAAGCCTTCCCTACAAAGCATGAAACTGCTACCACTGTGCTCAAGTACCTCACCTCTGAGATTATCCCTCGATTTGGCCTTCCCTTTGCTCTGGGGTCAGACAATGGTCCGGCTTTCATAGCCTCAGTTTCTCAAAATTTAGCCAAAGCTCTAGGTATTAACTGGAAACTTCATTGCATATACAGGCCACAGAGTTCAGGACAAGTAGAGAGAATAAATAGAACCCTAAAAGAAACTTTAACTAAATTAAGAGAGGAAATAAGTGATGATTAGGTAGGCCTCCTCCCCTTTGCCCTTCTCTGTACTAGGTGTTCTCCTTACTATAAAGGCTTGATAATTGTGCTAAAGATAACTGTAACCCCACCATCATTACTATTAAGAAACCCCAAGACCCGGCCCTGGCCAGTTGGCTCAGCGGTAGAGCGTCGGCCTGGAGTGCGGGGGACCCAGGTTCGATTCCCAGCCAGGGCACATAGGAGAAGCGCCCATTTGCTTCTCCACCCCCCCCTCCTTCCTCTCTGTCTCTCTCTTCCCCTCCCGCAGCCAAGGCTCCCTTGGAGCAAACATGGCCCGGGCGCTGGGGATGGCTCCTTGGCCTCTGCCCCAGGCGCTAGAGTGGCTCTGGTTGCAGCAGAGCGACGCCCCGGAGGAGCAGAGCATCGCCCCCTGGTGGGCAGAGCGTCGGTCGCCCCTGGTGGGCGTGCCGGGTGGATCCTGGTCGGGCGCATGCGGCAGTCTGTCTGACTGTCTCTTCCCATTTCCAGATTCAGAAAAATACAAAAAAAAAAAAAAAAAAAAAAAAAAAAAAAAAAAGAAACCCCAAGACCCAAGTTGGAATACAGGGAAAACGTGGGGCCTAAGATTATATGTCACGGGCTCAGATCCAGGAACCTTCTTCACCATCAAGAAGTTACCCCCCACCCCAGGCTCGCAAGCCTCTCTTTTTTTTTTTTTTTTGTATTTTTCTGAAGCTAAAACCGGGGAGAGACAGACAGACTCCCGCATGCGCCCGACCGGGATCCACCCGGCACGCCCACCAGGAGCCGATGCTCTGCTCCTCGGGCATCGCTCTGCTGCGACCAGAGCCACTCTAGTGCCTGGGGCAGAGGCCAAGGAGCCATCCCCAGCGCCCGGGCCATCTTTGCTCCAATGGAGCCTCGGCTGCGGGAGGGGAAGAGAGAGACAGAGAGGAAGGAGAGGGGGAGAGGTGGAGAAGCAGATGGGCGCCTCTCCTGTGTGCACTGGCCGGGAATCGAACCCGGGACTTCCGCATGCCAGGCCGACGCTCTACCACTGAGCCAACCAGCCAGGGCTAGCTGGGCCAGTTTTAATACTGCTACTCATCCTCACCTGTGGACCAATCATTGTCAATCATTTAGTATCATTTGTTCGAGAAAGAATAGATACTGTAAGACTTATGGTTTTAGCTCAGCCCTACCAGATTATACCCAGTTCGGATGAGCAATACCAAAGTTCAATGGTTTGAACTAGTAAGAAGAAAAGGGGAGAATGTGACATCTTAGGAGAAGTGGTGCAGGCCACCAGCCATGAAAACTGAGTACATCCAGTACATGGCTGGAGGAAAAAAGATAAGCAACCGTTAGAAATGTAGCAATATTTTCCACTGAACTCTGTGTACCCAACATCCAGGAAGCCCTACCCTAGAGACTTAGCCAAGAATAAAGTCAGCTAATCGCACCTCTCCCACCCTTGTAAACGTTGCTTGCTTGCTCAGCCTAGATAGCCACCCTATAAAAAGGAGCCATTTTTTTTTTTGGCTCAGTGGTAGAGTGTCAGCCTGTTGTGCAGAAGTCCCAGGTTCGATTCCCAGCCAGGGCACACAGGAGAAGCGCCCATCTGCTTCTCCACCCCTCCCCCTCTCCTTCCTCTCTGTCTCTCTCTTCCCCTCCCGCAGCGAGGCTCCATTGGAGCAAAGATGGCCCGGGCGCTGGGGATGGCTCCTTGGCCTCTGCCCCGGGCACTGGAGTGGCAGAGCGACGCCCCGGAGGGGCAGAGCATCACCCCCTGGTGGGCAGAGCGTCGCCCCCTGGTGGGCGTTCCGGGTGGATCACGGTCAGGCGCATGTGGGAGTCTGTCTGACTGTCTATCCCCGTTTCCAGCTTCAGAAACATACAAAAAAAAAGGAGCCATTTTAGAGGCTCGGCACTGCAATGTTCCCTTGCGTGGGTTGCCTGCAGTCCCTACGCAGGTTTGCAATAAAACTTGTAAAATTCACTTTGGGTTTGCTGTGGTCTGTCTCCTGGGATGTAACACTCTCTGCCTGTGTCCCTTTCTCCTTGGCCCTCAAAGAATGCATCTTTCCCCATATCTCCTACCTTGCCCCAAGCACACACAATGCTGCCCTTGTCTGTCCCTCCCTAGAATGTATTCATCTGTCTCCCTGTGAAACTGGTGACTTTCTTTTGACCTGGTGTCCATGTGAGATGCAGTTATCCCTGCTTTCCTCACAAAAAGGGTCAACTAGGGCAGAGAAGTGGGAAGGTTCCCCAATGGCTCAGCTCATTTGTGTGTGTGTGTGTATGTGTGTGTTCCTTTTTAAGGAAAAACTTATTCATCTATTGATTTATTTTTTTTTGAGAGAGAGGAATAAGAAAGAAGAGAGCAATGGAGGAGAGAGATGAGAAGCATCAACTCGTAGTTGCTTCAATTTAGTTGTTCATTGATTGCTTTTTATATATGCCTTGGGGGGGGGGCTCAAGTCAGTGACCTTGCGATCATATCGACAATCCTGCACTCAAGCCAGAGACTGTGCATTCAAGCTGATGAGCCATTGCTCAAGCTGACAAACCCACGCTCAAACTGGAGACCTTGGGGTTTCAAACCAGGGGCCTCAGTATTTTGGGCTGACCCTCTATGCAACTGTGTTACCACCAGTCAGGTTTTTCATGGCCCAGCTCTCAATGGCAGAGTCAAGACCAGCCCTTTCCTAGGTGGTCATGCCCAGTGAATGCCAAGCTTAGAGGCCTCCTTCTTATCAGAATTTTTCCTCAGTTCAGAAGCATGCTGTCCTCCATGAAACCCACAGTTTGTTTCTAATAAGTCTTCTTAGCTCCATGGGGTTGGGTTGGGCTGCTAGGCCTAGGGGCTGGGACCCTACCCAGCCTAGGCCTTGCCAGCTTCTCAAGCTCCTTCCTAGCTGGGGAGGTGCCTGGGCTTT
Organism: Saccopteryx bilineata; assembly: GCF_036850765.1. NCBI lineage: Eukaryota > Metazoa > Chordata > Mammalia > Chiroptera > Emballonuridae > Saccopteryx > Saccopteryx bilineata. Next base: position 130,884,199 of record NC_089493.1, read on the forward strand.
CACTGCTACTGATATCCACTGGCTGAGGCCTCTCCAAACCTGTTCCCTACAGCCTGAGGTCAGTCTGGGTGCAGAGATAGGTGAAGGTCCAGGGGCACATTCTGCCCCCCAGCTCAGACCTCTGGCACATTGTGGCAGACTAGGTATACCAGTACATGGATACTTTATTCTCCTAGCACATACACCTGGCCTCATTGAGCCTGGTGGTTAGTGGAAGGATGCCTGCTGTCTTCTAGGACATGCCCCTCTCCCTACTTTGTCCCTCCTGGGTTCCCTGGCAGTCCTTCTGAAGATTCCTGTTCTGTCCATCCTGGGGCCCAGCTCAAACCTTCCCTACGCCCAAGAACCTTTTCCTAAAGGGCTGTCCTCCACTTTCAATGTCCCTCACTTCAGAACTTTTGGTGGGAGCTCCTATAGGTTTGAATCTATACTACAAGCCTGGTAGGAAGTGTCCCTATGGTGGGGTTTTAGGAGATGGCATATGAAGGTCTAGACAAGGACCCAGATACTGGCAATTCCCACAAGGCAGGGCCCTCAATTGCCCAGCCTCATCTTCCAGGACACCCCAGAGTTCTGCTTCCTTTGGCCCTGTACCTGCTGAGAACTGTGGTTGTCTTTGCTTACCTAATTTGACTTCCAAGGCAATATCAACATCCCCATGAGACTGAGGCTTCATGTGGGGTTGCCCCAGGTCTGAGTCCCCATGACCAAGCAGAGCTCAGGGCTTGTCCAGGGCAGCCTGAAGGGTGCCAGCTCCAACCCATCCCCATCTGGTTTTGAGCCCTGCACAAACCTGGAGCACCTGAGGCCCAAGAAACTGCCCATCACATTGGTAATCCCTGTATCAGCACCCTGCTTGTGATGTAGGCCTGCTTAAACCTGCAGAGCAGCTCAGAAACAGGTGTAGCCTCTCTGCCTCCCACAGAATCTGACCTGGGAGCACATTGTGCACAGGGGACAAGAGCAGAGTCAGGAGGACAGGACATACCAACCAATACCAAGACTCCATAGGCTATCCTCTCCAGCGGTAGCTCTGGCTCCAGGGTTGGGACCTCTTACCCTGGCCCTTCCCCTGTGAACCTCTTGGCCCCAGAGAAAGCAGCTTCCAAGGTCATCCTGCAGGAAGAGGCACAATGGGACCTTACTCGTCTGAGGCTTTCTCCTCCCCTTCCAGGTGCTAGAGAACCTGGGCAGCTGCGTGCTGCAGAAGACATCTCTTCATTCACATCTGGTAGGGGTGGGAGGGAAGAGGAGGCTGTGGTGGTGTCTCCTAGCCCTGCCTTTCCTGCCAACTCTTCCTCCATTTGAGGACGGATGGCACCTGGGCTACAGCATTAGTGGCTTAGACAAGGCATCTTCCAGGTTCATAACCTGGCCTGGAGCAGGGGGCTCTTGTGTGTGTGTTTCCTTGCAGGGGAGACTGGAACCTTGAGTATACCTCATTAGAGGTGCTCAGGCCCCCTGCTCCTGGGCATTACCCAATCCCAGCCCTGGGGATCCTGTGCCTAACCATCCCCATGGCTGCCACACCAAGGCAAGCTTTATCCACCACACTTTTCCCTTGGAGCCTTGAGTCATTTCCCTGGTCACCTTCCAGCCCCTGGATGGACACTCAGCCTGTAGCTCCTGGGCCCTGGACCTGTGGATCCTTCTGCTCTGGGTCAATCTTCTGGCCAATTCATGACCCAACTTTGTTGGCTGTCCCAGACTGGGTTCAGCTCCTCCCCATAGCACTGACATCTGTTTGTCAAGACTGAACCAGTGAACTCAGAATGGAGATAGGGATCTGACTTAAGTGGGCCTCAAGGATATTATGCTAAGTAAAATAAATCTGACAGAGAAAAACAAATATTGTATGATTTCACTTACATGTGGAATCTTTTTTACTTAAGATTTTATTGATTTTAGAGAGAGGAGAGAGAGAGAGAAAGGGGTAGGGAGGAGCAGGAAACATCAAATTATAGTTGTGTCCTGTATGTGCCTTGACCGGGCAAGCACAGGGTTTCAAACTGGTGACCTCACCATTCCAGGTTGATGCTTTATCCACTGTACCACCACAGGTCAGGCTACATGTGGAATCTAAAAAAATCAGAATAAATAATACAAAACAAGCTCACAGATACAGAGAAGAATTGGTGGTTTCTAGATGGGAAGGGTGTTGGGGGAATAAATTTAAAAATTGAAGAAGTTAAGTACAAATTGATAGAAAATAGTCACAGTGGGTTCTTCTAGGCAAGATGGTGGGGTAGGTAAATGCGGTACTCAACCACACTGAAACTCCAACTGAACTATGGAACAACCATCATTCAGAACTGCCTGAAATTTGGCTGAACAAAAGTCCTACGACTGGGGAATTAAGCCATCTTGAGACTGGTAGGAGGGGTGAAGATACAGAAGGGGTTGATGCCACACATGTAGTGGATAAGTCAGGAGGAATATCTTGGCTGTAGAGATCCCCCCCTGAGGAGCCAGGGGTCCCAGCCCCACACCACGCCCCTCATCCTAGAGCTTCAGTGCCAGGAAGAGAAGTCCCTACAACTTCTGGCTGTAAACACCAGCAGGGATTGTGGCTGAGTGAGACGGAGGCAGATGGAGTCCAAGGCAGTTCCTGGAAACTGAAGAAAAAGGCCTGTGCATCAACTTCCTCTGACTCACTTCTGGGTTCCAGCACTGAGGCAGCAGCTTGAAAAGCACGAGGGCATACTGGAACTGAAGTATCTGGCATTAAGCTGAGAGCCGGGAGGCAGCTTTCTCCCAGACAGAAGTGCTGGAAGAGCCCATTGTTTCTTTTCTGAACCCTCCCAACACTTAGCCAGCAGGCAGGCACCATATCTCAGTCTGCATCAACTTGGCTCAGAATTTTTGCTTGACCTGGTGATTCTGAGACTGCACCCAAGTTTCAGACTCATTCGAACTATTTCCAGTGGCTTTTCCATACAAATGGATTGTCTTGGCTCATGCATCATATTTTTCTTTTCTTTTTCTTTTTTTTTTTTGTATTTTTCTGAAGCTGGAAATGGGGAGAGACAGCCAGCCAGACTCCCGCATGCGCCCGACCGGGATCCACCTGGCACGCCCACCAGGGGGCGATGCTCTGCCCCTCCGGGGCTTCGCTCTGCCGAGACCAGAGCCACTCTAGCGCCTGGGGCAGAGGCCAAGGAGCCATCCCCAGCGCCTGGGCCATCTTTGCTCCAATGGAGCCTTGGCTGCAGGAGGGGAAGAGAGAGACAGAGAGGAAGGGGGGGGGGTGGAGAAGCAAATGGGCGCTTCTCCTATGTGCCCTGGCCGGGAATCGAACCCAGGTCCCCCGCACGCCAGGCTGACGCTCTACCGCTGAGCCAACCGGCCAGGGCCCATCATATTTTTCTAAAATCTGTCAAACAGCCCGACCAGGCAGTGGTGCAGTGGATAGTGTTGACGTGGGATGCTGAGGGTACAGGTTCGAAACCCCGAGGTTGCTGGCTTGAGCAAGGTGCACTGGCTCGGCTGAAGCCTCCCAGTCAGGCACACAGAGAAAGCAATCAAGGAACTAAAGTGCCGCAACAAATTGATGCTTCTCATCTCTCTCCCCTCCTGCCTGTCCCTGCCTGTCCATCTGTCTGTCTGTCCCTCCCCCTCCCTCAAAAAAATAAAATAAAATCTGTCAAATAAGCAGTATCTGTCCTCAATATGCCTTGTACCTCTCACTAAGTGGCCCCAGCCTTGGCACTAGCAGTAGCCAGCCTGGGTTTACAGCTTGGCCTCACTTGGGCGCCTTTAAGCCTAGCATGAGTAGCAGCCATCTGCAGATCACTTTGTATCTCATGCTGGGTAGCCCTGGGTAGTACACAGGTTAACAGCAGACCTTGGCCTGCACCTCCTGGGAGGCCCAAGAGCCAGTGCACTCTGTAGACAGCTTCAGACTTCATGGAAGCACCACCAGTCAAACACTTCCACAAGCAACACACTCAAGGGGCAGACTCAGTGAGCACCAGAGTCCCACTGAAGTCCTGCTCTGTGAAGGGATTAAGAAGCACAAATTGGGGCCCTGGCCGGTTGGCTCAGCGGTAGAGCGTCAGCCTGGCATGCGGGGGACCCGGGTTCGATTCCCGGCCAGGGCACATAGGAGAAGCGCCCATTTGCTTCTCCACACCCCCCTTCCTCTCTGTCTCTCTCCTCCCCTCCCGCAGCCAAGGCTCCATTGAAGCAAAGATGGCCCGGGTGCTGGGGATGGCTCCTTGGCCTCTGCCCCAGGCACTAGAGTGGCTCTGGTCGAGGGGCAGAGCGTTGCCCCTGGTGGGCGTGCCGGGTGGATCCCGGTCGGGCACATGCGGGAGTCTATCTGACTGTCTCTCCCCATTTCCAGCTTCAGAAAAATACAAAAAAAAAAAAAAAAAAAAAAAAAAGCACAAATTGGTGCCTGACCAATGGTGGTGCAGTGAATAGAGCACCGACCTAGGATGCTGAGGTCTCAGGTTAAAAACCCTGAGGTTGTTGGCTTGAGCATGGGCTCATCTGGCTTGAAGTCCAAGGTCACTGGCTTGAGCAAGGGGTCACTGCTTCAGCTAGAGCCCAACTGCTATGGGTCAAGGCACATGAGAAGCAATAAACAACTAAAGTGCTACAACTACTAGTTGGATGCTTCTCATCTCTGTCCCTTCCTGTCTTTGTCTCTCTCTCTCTAGCAAAAATTTTAAAAAAAGATTTCTTAGATAGACTGTCATCTACAAATACTAGTTTATTCTTTTGCAACATTATGCTAACAGATTCTTATTTGTCTAGAACAGAGTTTTTCTTTTTTTTTTTTTTGTATTTTTCTGAAGCTGGAAACGGGAAGAAAGAGTCAGACAGACTCCCGCATGTGCCCGACCAGGATCCACCCGGCACACCCACCAGGGGGCGACGCTCTGCCCACCAGGGGGCGATGTTCTGCCCCTCCGGGGCATCCCTCTGCTGCGACCAGAGCCACTCTAGCGCCTGGGGCAGAGGCCAAGGAGCCATCCCCAGAGCCCGGGCCATCTTTGCTCCAATGGAGCCTCGCTGCGGGAGGGGAAGAGAGAGACAGAGAGGAAGGAGAGGGGGAGGGGTGGAGAAGCAGATGGGTGCCTCTCCTGTGTGCCCTGGCCAGGAATCGAACCCGGGACTTCTGCACGCCAGGCCGACGCTCTACCCCTGAGCCAACCGGCCAGGGCCAAGAACAGAGTTTTTCAATAGCAGCACTGTTGACATTTTGAGCTGTATAATTCACTCAAATTATAGGATGATGTCCTGTGCATTGTAGAATGTTTACAGCACCCCTGGCCTCTGCCCTCTAGGTTCCAGCAGTACTGTTTTTGCTGGCCTAAGAACCTCTGAACAACACTGGATCATAGTAATGACAGCACATTACTGCTCCTGACTTTAACAGGAATACCCATTGTAATAAAGTATACAATACCTGACCAGGTGGTGGCGCAGCTAACTGGGATGCGGAGGATATGGGTTCGAAACCCCAAAGTTGCCAGCTTGAGCGTGGCTCATCTGGTTTGGGCAAGGCTCACCAGCTTGGGCCCAAGCAAGGGGTCACTCGCTCTGCATTAGCCTCCCAGTCAAGGTGCATACAGAGGGTAATCAATGAACAACTAAGGTGCCTCAACGAAGAGTTGATGTTTCTCATCTCTCTCCCTTCCTGTCTGTCCCTCTCTCTGTCCCTCTTTGTCTCTGTCACACAATAAAAATAAATAAATAGATAAATAAATAAATAAAGTATACTAGTATCTGTAAACTGCTGTTCAGGGCTAGTATACTAGTGTAAAAAAAATTAGTAATAAATGAAGCCACTTTAAAATAGAGCCAGGCCTGACCAGGTGGTGGCACAGTGGATAGAGCATCAGCCTGAGATACTGAGGATCCAAGTTTAAAACCCTGGGGTGGCGGCCTGACCTGTGGTGGTGCAGTGGATAAAGCATCGACCTGGACCGCTGAGGTCGCCGGTTCGAAACCCTGGGCTTGCCCGGGCAAGGCACATACGGGAGTTGATGCTTCCTGCTCCTCCCCCCTTCTCTCTCTCTCTCTCTCTCTCTCTCTCTTTCTCTCTCTCTCCTCTAAAATGAATAAATAAATAAAATAATTTAAACCTATAAATAAAAAAAATTAAAAAAAGAAAAACACCCTGGGGTGGCTGGCTTGAGTATGGAATCATAGACATGACCCCATGGTCGATGGCTTAAGCCCATAGGTCACTGGCTTCAGCAAGGGGTCATTTGCTCTGCTGGAGCTCCCCGGTCAAGGCATATATGAGAAAGTAATCAATGAACAACTAAGGAACCACAACAAAGAATTGATTCTTCTCATCTCTTTCCTTTTCTGTCTGTTCCTCTCTCTCTCTCTCTCTCTCTCTCACTAAAAAATTAAAATAAAATAAAATAAAATAGCCTGACCAGGCGGTGGCGCAGTGGATAGAGTGTCAGACTGGGATGCAGAAGACCCAGGTTCAAGACCTCAAGGTTGCCAGCTTGAGCACGAGCTTATCTGCTTTGAGCAAAAACTCACCAGCTTGGACCTAAGGTCGCTGGTTCAAGCAAGTAGTCATTCAGTTTGCTGAAGGCCCGCGGTCAAGGCACATATGAGAAAGCAATCAATGAACAACTAAGGTGTCGCAATGCACAACAAAAAACTGTCTGTTCCTGTCTGTCTGTCCCTGTCTATCCCTCTCTCTGACTCTCTCTGTCTCTGTAAAAATAAAATAAAATAAAATAGAGCCAGAAGAGCAACCACCCAAGAGGAACTGCCTTGAACATCTTATACCTCAAACCTTTGGAATATTAATTCTTTTTTTTTTTTTTTTTTTTTTTTTACAGAGGCAGAGATAGACAGGGACAGACAGACAGGAATGGAGAGAGATGAGAAGCATCAATCATCAGTTTCTCGTTGTGCGTTGCGACTTCTTAGTTGTTCATTGATTGCTTTCTCATATGTGCCTTGACCGTGGGCCTTCAGCAGACCAAGTAACCCCCTGCTGGAGCCAGCAACCTTGGGTCCAAGCTGGTGAGCTCTTTGCTCAAGCCAGATGAGCCCGCGCTCAAGCTGGCGACCTCAGGGTCTCGAACCTCGGTCCTTCTGCATCCCAGTCCAACGCTCTATCCACTGCGCCACCACCTGGTCAGGCCCTTTGGAATATTAAAACAAAGCAAAGTAGTAAACTTTGGCTGGGCCTAAAACAACATTATTATTATCCCCATTTATGAGAATTACAAGAAAGCATATATTATGAAGACTAGACTGATGACCACCCAACTGAAAATTAAAAACACTTTTGTCAGCTTATCTGCATCAATAGAAATGCCTTCCTTCTCTTTTTTTTTATTATTTTTTTAAAATTTTTTATTATTCTGAAGTTGGAAACAGGGAGGCAGTCAGACAGACTCCCGCATGTGTCCGACCTGGATCCACCCGGCATGCCCACCAGGGGGCGATGCTCTGTTGCAACCAGAACCATTCTAGCGTCTGAGGCAGAGGCCACAGAGCCATCCTCAGTGCCTGGGCCAACTTTGCTCCAATGGAGCCTCGGCTGCGGGAGGGGAAGAGAGAGACAGAGAGAAAGGAGAGGGGGAGGGGTGGAGAAGCAGATGGGCGCTTCTCCTGTGTGCCCTGGCCGGGAATCGAACCCGGGACTCCTGCACGCCAGGCCGACGCTCTACTGAGCCAACCGGCCATGGCCTGCCTTCCTTCTCTTGATACACTAGTTTCCCTTCCTGTTCTCATAAATACATTTTCCTGCCTGACCTGTGGTGGCGCAGTGGATAAAGCGTCGACCTGGAAATGCTGAGGTCGCCGGTTCGAAACCCTGGGCTTGCCTGGTCAAAGCACATATGGGAGTTGATACTTCCAGCTCTCCCCACCTTCTCTCTCTGTCTCTCTCTCCCTCTCTGTCTCTCTCTCTCCTCTCTAAAATGAATAAATAAAATAAAATTTAAAAATAAATAAATAAATACATTTTCCCTTTGTATCCTAATAGGAACACTATTTGGATTTATGCCTGAGTTAGTGATTCCTGAATAGCTCTTCTTTTTTTTTTCTTTAAAAAAAAATTTTTTTTTTTTTACAGAGACAGAGAGAGAGTCAGAGAGAGGGATAGATAGGGACAGACAGGCAGGAACGGAGAGAGATGAGAAGCATCAATCATTAGTTTTTCATTGGGACACCTTAGTTGTTCATTGATTGCTTTCTCATATGTGCCTTGACCAGGGGGCTACAGCAGACCGAGTAACCCCTTGCTCAAGCCAGCGACCTTAGGTCCAAGCTGGTGAGCTTTCGCTCAAACCAGATGAGTCCACACTCAAGCTGGGGACCTCGGGGTCTCAAACCTGGGTCCTCTGCATCCCAGTCCGATGCTCTATCCACTGTGCCACCGCCTGGTCAGGCTGAATAGCTATTCTTTTTTATTTCAAATAAATGCTTGTTGCCTCTCACTTTGGCCTTTTATATTAAGGTTAACACTCAGTATACTGTATCAAAGGTTAATTTGCAAAAAAAATGAAACTCATGACTTTCATACAAATAATGAAGAAATGTCTGCCAAGTATTTTTTAAATTAATGAGTGAACAGTAACATGGTAAAGGTGGTTCAAAGAACATTTTGAGAAAAAGTATAGTGCACTTGGAAAGGCATTTGAAATGTGTGCTCAGTTAGACAAAACTTGTTCATGTCCTACAGGGCAATTAATCTTTAATTAGTAGTCTGTAATCTTTGGGGTTATCTTTTCTACTGGACAGATATCTGTAATTAACATATTATCTCTCAGGTACATAAACCAGAAGCATCATCATCACCTGGGAACATATTGGAGATGCAAATTTTCAGGTCCCCCTCCCTCAGACCTATTTAGAAACTTTGAGGGGGGGGAGCTCAGCGATTTAACAGCCTTGCAGGTGACCCTGATGTAATATTTGAGAACCACTGCTATAGTCAAATCTTTATTTTCAAAACAAGTATTAGACATTGCTCCAGTATGACAATTCAAAGACATGCCACCCACCCTTTTGCCTTATTTCCAAATTTAAATCATTTGACTGTTAGTTTGCCATTTGCTGTTTTGTTTTTCTAAAATTCTATCAACTGTGGGACAGCTGTGTTAGGCTTGCTCACTGGTTTACCGGCTGCAAGCACTCTGCCTGATAGGTGCGTGAGCACATGGCAGCATCACGTGTGTATGGTCTATGTAAGGTTGTGGGGTGCTTGCGCTCAGGGGGATCATGGATAGGGCACTGTGGATGGTGGACTGCCTGCCCACCACTGCGAGGGGCCATGCCTGTTTGGTCCAACGCCATTGTGAGAATCTATTAAATAGTAATGTCTCTACCCTTTCTGGCTCTGCAGTCTCTCTACCGTCTACCAGAATCCAATGTGGACCTGCCTGGCCTTAGCCACCGGCATTACAATCAATTTAAGGCAGTTTCCATCTATTCCTAATTTTTTTCCTCCATTTTAATAAAAATGGTTTTCCAATTCTATTATATTTTTTCTTTTTTTTTATTTATTCATTTTAGAGAGGAGAGAGAGAGAGAGAGAGAGAGAAAAGACAGAGAAAGAGAAGGGGGGAGGAGCTGGAAGCATCAACTCCCATATGTGCCTTGACCAGGCAAGCCCAGGGTTTTGAACCAGCGACCTCAGCATTTCCAGGTCGACACTTTATCCACTGCGCCACCACAGGTCAGGCCCATATTTTTTCTTATAGCTATTGATACACAATGAAATACACACACCAAGACCAGCTGTTGCACTTCTTGACTGGTTATTAGTCTACTCTCTTGTGTATTATTGTTGCTACTGGGGTTTTTTTTTGGGGGGGGGGCGTTGTTGGTTTTTACCTCTTCACATGAATATTGGAAACTTAGTTTTCCTAGATCATCTACTTGTTCCAATTCACAACTAATAAAATTTAAAACCACATATTTTTCTCCCCTTATATCAGGGAAATTTAAGATAAAATATCGAACGTTGGTAAGGCCTGGGGAAGGAGTGCTCCTGAGCATGTTGTTACTGCCCTACGCCACTAAGGGGGGGGGGGGATCAAAAGGAGAAACAGTGCCCAGGTACTTGGAGGGAATGCTGGGGGCACCAGTCACCTGCGAGCCCTGTGTATGAAAACTCACTAAGCTCTGGTGGGACAGCTGTGTTAGCCTTGCTCCTGGGGTTTACCAGCTGCAAGCACTATTTTTTACCACGTGAGCATGTGGGAGAGGCAAGTGGGTGCTTAGCTTATATAAGGCTATGGGCGCTTACCTTGCGCAGGGATTTTTTCCAGTTTGCTCTCTTGCCACCCTGAGGGGCTGAGGTGCGGTTTTCCTTGCTCCCTTGCCCTTACTGCGAATAGCAGATTTTCCTTTATTAGTTCTTTCACTTTTGTTTATTTGCTCACCTATCTTTGCAAGCCTCCAATAAACGGTTATGGCCTCATACTTTTCAGCTCCCCAGTTTTTCTGTCTGCCCGAATCTAATGCGAACCTGCCTGGCCTCAGCCACCAGCATTACAGCTCTGTACTTACATTAGGCAGCTTTCTGTTTGTATAAGATCTACCGGAAAGTTCTGTTCGTTTCTATCACAAGTTTCGACACGTAAGCACATGTTTATTTGGCGCATGTGTGCCTCTCTATTTTTTTTTTTCATTTTTCTGAAGCTGGAAACAGGAAGAGACAGTCAGACAGACTCCCGCATGCGCCCGACCGGGATCCACCCGGCACGCCCACCATGGGGCAACGCTCTGCCCACCAGGGGTCGATGCTCTGCCCATCCTGGGCATCGCCATGTTGCGACCAGAGCCACTCTAGCGCCTGAAGCAAAGGCCACAGAGCCATCCCCAGCGCCCGGGCCATCTTTGCTCCAATGGAGCCTTGGCTGCGGGAGGGGAAGAGAGAGACAGAGAGGAAAGCACGGCGGAGGGATGGAGAAGCAAATGGGCGCTTCTCCTGTCTGCCCTGGCCGGGAATCGAACCCAGGTCCTCCGCACGCTAGGCCGATGCTCTACCACTGAGCCAACCGGCCAGGGCTGTGCCTCTCTATTTTTATCACTTAATGTATACATACTGACGTAGCAAATTAAAACAGTTGATTCACGTTAGTCTTATGTGTGAAGCGATAGAGTACCCATGGCTACTGATAAAGTTCATTTACGCCACTGTAATTTTTATGAATTTCAACAAGGAAGAAATGCTACAGAAGCATGTAGAAATTTGTTGAAAGTGTTTGGTGAAGGTACAGTTTCTGATAGGACATGCAGAAGATGGTTCGAAAAATTCGAAACAGGTGATTTCGACCTTTCTGATAAGCCACGTTCTGGGTGACCATCTTTGATGGATGACGATGTTGTTAAGACCATGTTGGCCTGACCTGTGGTGGTGCAGTGGATAAAGCATCGACCTGGAAATGCTGAGGTCACCGGTTTGAAACCCTGGGCTTGCCTGGTCAAGGCACATATGGGAGTTGATGCTTCCTGCTCCTCCCCCCTTCTCTCTCTCTCTCTCTCCGTCTCCTTTCTAAAATGAATAAAAAATAAATAAAATAAAAAAACAAACAAACAAAAAAGACCATGTTGGAGCAAGATCCTTTTCTGACAACATCGGAGATTGCAGAAAGGCTTAATTCAGCTCAGCAAACCATTTCGGACCATATTCGGAAGACAGGATTGGTGTGGAAATATTCAAGATGGGTGCCACATGAATTAAGTCAGAAGAATTTGGATGACGAGTCGTCATATGCACATCTCTGCTTGCTCGGAACAAAATCAAGCCCTTCTTGAACCGGATGATAACTGGGGATGAAAAGTGGATTATCTACGAGAACATCTGAAGGAAAAGGGCATATTGTGAACCCGGAAAACCTAGCCCTTCTACCTCTAAACCAAATTTGACTCTGAATAAGAGAATGTTGTGTATATGGTGGGACATTCGAGGACCAATACATTATGAGCTTTTAAAACCGAACGAAAAGCTCAATTCGGAGAAGTATTGTCAGTAGCTGGATAATTTAAAGACAGCAGTCCAAGAAAAGAGGCCGGCGATGTTCAATAGGAAGAACATCATACTGCATCATGATAATGCCAGGCCATATGCTGCTTTGGGGACTTGTCAAAAAATTGCAGAACTTGGCCCTGGCCGGTTGGCTCAGCAGTAGAGCGTTGACCTGGCGTGCGGGGGACCCGGGTTTGATTCCCGGCCAGGGCACATAGGAGAAGCGCCCATTTGCTTCTCCACCCCCCCCCCTCCTTCCTCTCTGTCTCTCTCTTCCCCTCCTGCAGCCGAGGCTCCATTGGAGCAAGGATGGCTCCTTGGCCTCTACCCCAGGCGCTAGAGTAGCTCTGGTCTCGGCAGAGCGATGCTCCAGAGGGGCAGAGTATTGCCCCCTGGTGGGCAGAGCATCGCCCCTGGTGGGCGTGCCAGGTGGATCCCGGTCGGGTGCATGCCGGAGTCTGTCTCTCCCCGTTTCCAGCTTCAGAAAAATACAAAAAAAAAAAAAAAAAAAAAATTGCAGAACTAGGCTGGGAAATTCTGTGGCATCCACCATATTCCCTGGACTTAGCACCCTCCAACTATCACTTGTTTTTGTCCTTACACAATTTTTTGAAGAAAAAATTCAAAACTGAAGAAGATATCAAACAAGCACTGGTTCAATTTTTTGCATCAAAAGATAAAACATTTTTCAAAAATGAGATATACAAATTGCCCTCACGCTGGCAAGAAATCATTAATAATAATGGCAATTATATTATTCAATAAAGTTTACTGATGGTAAGAAAAATTTGTATTTTGTTTTATTCCAAAAAACGGACAGGGCTTTCCGGTAGACCGTATATACTGCCGTGGAATGACGCTGTAAAAACCCAGCTGTCACCCCAGCACACACTCACGCACAGGGCCGTACTAACCCGGAGATTGTGGACCCACAGTGGCCCAACCAAGGGGGGGGGGGGGCCAGGAAGCGCATGCCGATCCAGGGTTCTGCTCCCTGAACGCGAACAAGTTAAATGGCTGCCACGTCCTACCCTCCACTGCTTTGGGTCCCTCCCTTAAACCGGAGGTGGTGCAGGCCATTTCCAGGGGGTTTCTGGGGAAACCAGGAAGCGCCAGCATTCCGCCCCGCTGGAGCGAGCCACCCCACCTTGGCCCACCCCCGCCCCCGCCGAGTGAAAGCCACGCACCACCCAGGAGGGCCACGCCCAGTTAGAGCCCCGCCCTAGCATCACGTGATCTGCCGCCGCCGCAGTTGACCCAGAGAGGCAGGAAGGAGAGCGTCCGGGCGGGTTTCCCTAGCGCCATGGTGAGGGCTGGGGGAAGCCAGGCAGCGGTGCCGGCTGTAGGCAGGGTTCCTGGGTCTCCTAGTCCCCTCAGCGCGGGCGCGAGGGGCTGGCGGAGGTGCCACCGTGCACGCCGAGGGGCAGGGGTCGAGAAGCCCGCGCCGCCCACAGTGCAGCCAGGCGTGGATGTTTCCGGGCGCTTCCGTAGCGGGGAGGAAGTCCCGCCCCTGAGCGAGTCTGGCCGGGTCCAGAGCATGGTCCTTCCAGGCCGTCCTCTGCTCCGCAGAACCTCCCCTTGCGTGCCCACTCTGGCTTCTGTGGGGCTCGGACAGGAGCGTCCTGGGAGGAGGCGCAGTCTGATATCCTAGCTGAGAAGCCCCTTCTCTCCTCCCAGAACCGGAAGGGGATAGGCTTCAGGGTAGGACTTCTCATCCCGTCCCCGCGTCCCTACTGCGGCAGCTGCTAAGCGCTCGCGTGCACGTGCTCTTTGCGCGCTAGGCGCGGGAGGGAGGGCGCAGGCTACGGCTTCGTGTAGCTGTTGTGGTGAGACTTGGAAGGGACCTACCTGCACCCGGCGCAGTGTTAGCAGTGAGGTCTAGGGGCGGGACAGGGAAGAAGCCTGGCTCAGTGCACGGCAGCTGTGTACCGGAGTCTGAAGTGTTAGGTGGCGGGGCTGGAAGGGTGGGAAATGATGAGTAATAAGAAGATAAGCTGTACCGGTAAGCGAAGACCAAAGCTTGCTGGGTCTTGAGAGCCACGTATAGGAGTTTGGACTTTAAGAAGAGGACACTGGGAAGCTGGGAGGATCCTTTAGGCCACCTTATGGAGAGAGCAAGAGGGGAGCAGAGAGCCCAGGCTGGTGCAGCAGCTCCCCAGGAGACTGCCGTGACCTGAGTTAGGGCGGAGATAGGAAGCCGGGCGGGAAGAGGCAGTCAGGGATTAGGAGCTAAGTGCATGAGAGAAAAGGGCAGGGAACTGGCTGAGTTTGGTTCCCATGTGGCTGTGCTCAGTGGGGTGGGAAACTCGGGAAGGGAAGCAGACTTCAGTGGGAAGAGCCTGGGTTTGTGGAGTTTATTTCCAGCCCAGGCAGAAGTGTGGAAGAATGAATGTGTGTTTCTGTGGGTTAGAGCTTTGCCTGGCAAACAGGACACTGAGGAATGGAGGATATTGGCAAGATATGATGGGCAGGGTGGATTTGCATTCTAACAGAGAAGAGAGTAAGTAATAAAACATGTTGTATGCTGTGATCATGGCTGTGCTGATCAAGGAAGAAGCATAAGAGGCCAGGACATGATAGTAAAGAGTGACTATTTCTTTAACAGCTTTATTGAGAACCACACACTTGTAAATATACATTTTGACAGTATGGGCTCATGAAAACATTACGTGGGTCAAGATAATGAACACACCCACTGGCCTCTGATATTTTCTTGTGCAAGGGGCTATTTTAGAAAATATGGGCCTGCCTGACCTGAGGTGGTGCAGTGGATAAAGCATCAACCTGGAACACTGAGGTTGCTGGTTCCAAACCCTGGGCTTGCCCAATCAAAGGCACATACAGGAAGCAACTATGAGTTGATGCTTCCTGCTTCTCTCCCCTCTTTCTCTCTTAAAAATTAAGTAAATGAATAAGTAGGAAGTATGGGCCTGGCCTGTGGTGGCACAGTGGATAAAGTGTAGACCTGGAATGCTGAAGTTGCTGGTTCAAAACCCTGGGCTTGCCCAGTCAAGGCACATACAGGAAGCAACTGCTATGAGTTGATACTTCCTGCTTCCCCCACCCCCACCCTCATTCTCTCCTATCTAAAAAAAAAGAAAGTATGTTCAGAAAAGGCCCATCAGAAGAGGTGTCATTTGGAAGAGATCTGAATGAAGTGAGAGCAAACAGACCACAGAGATGAGGGTGGGAGTGTGCCCGGTGTAACAGTAACAGCAGGGAGGTCAGTGTGGCTCAGGCAGGGAGGGGAAGAAGGATGTGAGAGAGATCACTAGCTGTGAGGCCAGGGACTTTGTTTTGTTCCATGGGATCAGCCACAGAGATGGCACCCAGTGAATGTTTGCTGAACAGATTATCTGGTATAGGCATCAGAACAAGGTTTGGTGGCAGGATGGGTCAGGGTGAGGGTTCTCTAAACAGCCTGGTAACCAGGGAGATCAAGTGGCCAGGGGGCATCTATCTTGGCCCCTGCGGCAGGGGTCCCTAAGGAACGACAGTGTTGGGAGACACATGGCCACACCTCAGGCCTTCCCCCAGCGTGACTGCTTGCCTTACCCTTGTGCAGAGGTTCCGGTTCTGCGGTGATCTGGACTGTCCCGACTGGGTCCTGGCAGAGATCAGCACACTCGCCAAGATTGTTGAGTGCACAGGGTTTTCTTGGGAGGACAAAGGGATTGGGGAAGGGAAGCTCTGGGAGTGGAGGACTATGAGGTCCTGGGGCCTGGCCCATCCTGGCATGCTGTGTGACTGATCACAGGGCTGACCCTCAGAGCCAGACCCAGCATGGAGGCGGGGCAGGCCAGTCTGGCTGATGTCAGGCCTTCCTTCCAGTCCTCTGTGAAGCTGAGGCTGCTGTGTGGCCAGGTGCTGAAGGAGCTTCTGGGACAGGGAATTGACGTGAGTGCCTGGCCCTAGCCTAGTACCCCACTATCCTATGACCTTGTGATCCCCTCTGCCCTGAGAGTACCCAGAGCAGGGAGATGCGTGATCACCTCTTGCCCACCCTGGATACTTCCCACAGGATCCAGGCTGTGTGTGGGTGTGGGTGGGGTGGGGTGGCGAGCAGGGTTCTGGCACTCCTAAGGGCCTCCTTCCCCAACAGTATGAGAAGGTCCTGAAGCTCACCACCGACGCCAGGTTTGGTGAGTACCCCACTGAGTCTGGACCTCAGGCAACTCTGGCTACTTGGTTTGGAGCCTGGTACAGAGGCCCTTGCCCCCAGTGTCTTCTGCAGCAGTGGCAATGCTTGTGGCTCAGGGAGGCCTGGGGCTCTGAGCGGAGGATAGTTGGGCAAGAAGGAGGTGGCTGGGCCACAGTGACACCCCTGTCCCACTCATGGGTCTCCCCAGAGTCCGGTGATGTGAAGGCCACCGTGGCAGTGCTAAGCTTCATCCTCTCCAGTGCGGCCAAGCATAACGTGGATGGCGAGTCCTTGTCCAGTGAATTGCAGCAGCTGGGGCTGCCTAAAGGTATGTGGCCCCTGGCAGGCCCAGGGCAGCAGGCCAGGCCACATGGCCCTGAGATCTGCCCTGCCCTGTCTGGTCCAGGAGTCCAAGACCTGCCCTCTCAGTAGCCCTAGCACCCACCTCCGACCTCAGGGGACCTTCATTCTGCCCCCAGAGCACGCAGCCAGCCTGTGTCGCTGTTATGAGGAGAAGCAGAGCCCCCTGCAGGAGCACCTGCGGGCCTGCAGCCTGCGTGGTGAGTGTGGAGCCTGCCACAGTTGGGTGGGGTCCATCCTAGAAGGTTCACGTAGCATGGGAGGTGCTTGTCCTCCAAAGACTTACTCCTGGCCTGACCTGTGGTGGCGCAGTGGATTAAGTGTCCACCTGGAATGCTGAGGTCGCCGGTTCAAAACCCTGGGCTTGCCCAGTCAAGGCACATATGGGAGTTGATGCTTCCTGCTCCTCCCCCCCTTCCCCCTCTCTCTCTCTCTCTCTCTCTCTTATTTAAAAAAAAAATGAATAAATAAATATTTTTTTAAAAAAAAGACTTACTCCTGGGCCCACGTCACAGTCACAGAGCTGGACTCCTGGCTATAACCAGGTTTCTTTCTTTTTTTTTTGTATTTTTGTATTTTTCTGAAGCTGGAAATGGGGAGAGACATTCAGATAGACTCCCGCATGCGCCCGACCGGGATCCACCCGGCACGCCCACCAGGGGCGATGCCCTGCCCCTCCGGGGCGTTGCTCTGCTGCGACCAGAGCCACTCTAGCACCTGGGGCAGAGGCCAAGGAGCCATCCCTTGCGCCCGGGCCATCTTTGCTCCAATGGAGCCTTGGCTGCGGGAGGGGAAGAGAGAGACAGAGAGGAAGGAGGGGGACGGTGGAGAAGCAAATGGGCGCTTCTATGTGCCCTGGCCGGGAATCGAACCTGGGTCCCCCGCACGCCAGGCCAACGCTCTACCGCTGAGCCAAATGGCCAGGGCCTATAACCAGGTTTCTTTCCTCTAAGATCCGCTGTGGAGAGTGAGCTCCCAGTTACTGGGCACCTACCATGGGCCAGAGGTCAGGAGCACAAGAGCTCAAAGGCCACACAGCCTTGAAGGGTTGAGAGCTGAGCCAGGGGTGAGCTGAGGGCTGCCTGGCCCACCTGAGCGCGAGCGCTTGCCCATTTTGCAGTGAACAGGCTGGCAGGCACTGGCTGGCGGGTGGACTACACCCTGAGCTCCAGCCTGCTGCAGTCTGCGGAGGAGCCTATGGTGCACCTGCAGCTGGAGGTGGCCGCTGCCCCAGATGCCCCGGCCCAGCCCCTCTCCATGTCCCTCTCAGCAGACAAATTCCAGGTCCTCCTGGCGGGTGAGACTCAGCTGTACCTGGAGGTGCAGGGTGGGGGATTAGAGGCCCCCCTCCTGGATACCACCCGGCTGCTACCTAGCTGCCTTCCTCTCTGCCCTGCAGAACTGAAGCAGGCCCAGAGCCTGATGAGCACCCTGGGCTGAGGGAAGAGTGGCCCCTGTGGAGCTGCCCTCGCCATGTTCAGTTGCTGCCGCCTGAACCTCTCTTCAGGACCCCAGGTCCAGGACCCACTGAGAACTCAGTGTGAGGATCCTGAGGGCTTCTCCAGCATTGCCTTCTGTTGGTCAAATAAGTTTGTAAAGTATGATTTTTATGTTTGCTCGCTTACAGTTTGCATTGGGGTCTGGGTAGCGCCAGGTATATGTGGTCTGTGAAATTGCCAATTACCTTCTTGCTTGGGAAGGGCCATTGTTTTGCTAATGTGTGCTGGAGCAGAGGTTTTCACACCAAAAAGTTTTGAAAGGAAAGAGCAGAAGGGGAAGAGAATCTGTGCCCCCCCCCCCCCACTGAGAGGTGCGGTAGGATTTCTTTTTCCTCCCTGATCCCTTGCCCTCCAGAGTAAAAGCAGGTTTCTGTTCTTCTCTTGGCTTTCTTGTGGCTTGCCTATCTTGGTGAGACACCAATAAACAGAATTGCCCATCATCCTCTGGCTCTGCTGTTTCTTTCTTTTTTTTTTTTTTTAATTTTATTTGTGTGTGTGTGTGTGTGTGTGTGTGTGGCAGAGACAGAGAGATAGGGACAGACAGACAGGAAGGGAGAGATGAGAAACATCAATTCTTTGTTGTGGCTCCTTAGTTGTTCATTGATTGATTTCTTATATGTGCCTTGACCGGAGGCTACAGCAGACCGAGTGACCCTTTGTTTGGGCCAGCGACCTTGGGCTCAAGCTGGTGAGCTTTTTTTTTTTTTTTTTTCTTAGCTGGTGAGCTTTTGCTCAAACCAGATGAGCCTGCGCTCAAGCTGGCGACCTGGGGGTCTCGAACCTGGGTCCTCCGCATCCCAGTCCAATGCTCTATTCACTGTGCCACTGCCTGGTCAGGCTCTGCTGTTTCTCTTCTGTCTGCCCAAATTCAGTGAGAACCTGCATGTGAATGGCCATGATAGCTGTGACCCTTGGCCTTATACCCTCCCTCCCCATGGGAGATACTTGTGGGTGGTTTCCCCAAGCAGGAGGAATAAACAAGTGTTAAGGAATGTGTACATTGTTTCTTTTCAAATTCAGATCAGAGGTTTTTGTGAGAGAGAGAAACCATGGGACAGGTGGGCCCCTCCTGACTCATCTCTTTCTAGCTGCTGATTTAGGCTGGTTGGGGTTGGGGAGGTAGATGGAGGACCAGAGTGGATAGCCTGTCTGTAAGTGGGAGAGCAGGGTTCTAGCTCCCAGTTCTGTGACACCTGTGGCTCTTCTGTGTGGCCTGGTGCTTAGGCTGCCGGCAAGCAGTGGCCCCTCCATGCCAGATGCCCCAAGTGGAGAAAGGAGAGAACACTGTCTTCCTGCCATCTTCCTTAGGAAGTAGGAAGGGCCCATGGCCTCCACCATTCACTACAAGAATGGTTATGGCCTGACCAGGTGGTGGAGCAGGGGATAGAGCGTTGGACTGGGATGCAGAGGACCCAGGTTCGAGACCCCCGTGGTCGCCAGCTTGAGCGTGGGCTCATCTGGTTTGAGCTAAAGCTCACCAGCTTGGACCCAAGGTCGCTGCCTCGAGCAAGGGGTTACTTGGTCTGCTGAAGGCCCACGGTCAAGGCACATATGAGAAAGCAATCAATGAACAACTAAGGTGTTGCAAAGTTGAACGAAAAACTAATGTTGCTTCTCATCTCTTCATTCCTGTCTGTCTGTCCCTATCTATCCCTCTCTTACTCTCTCTCGTCAAAAATAATAATAATAATAATTTATAAGAGTGGTTATGGACTGGATGGCCCCCCCCTCAAATTCATACGTTGAAGCCCTAACTTTCAGTGAGATGTTTTTAGGAGATTGGGTCTTTGGGAGGTAATGATGTTTAGATGAGGTCAAGAGAGTGGGACCCATATGTGATACCCTGTTTAGCGCCCTTATAAGAAGAGGACAGAGACACTCCCCACACGTGTCCCAAGAAAAGGCCTCCTGAGAACACAGCAAGAGACAGCTGCCCACAGGGCAAGAGAGGACTCACCAGGAGCTGGGTTTGCCAGCTCCTTTATCTTGGACTTCCAAAAGTTGTGGAGCTAAGAAGTAGATGTCCGTTGTTAAAGCCTCCTAGTTTGTGGTGTTTTGTCATAGCAGCCTGAGCAGACTAAGACAAATAGCCTTGCCTGACCAGTCAGTGGTGCAGAGGACCCAGGTTCAAAACCCCAAGGTCCCCGGCTTGAGTGCAGGCTCATCTGGTTTGAGCAAGGCTCACCAGCTTGAGCAGGGGGTCACTCGGTCTGCTGTAACCCCCCTGCTCAAGGCACATATAATAAAGCAATCATTGAACAACTAAGGTGCTGCAACAAAGAATTGATGTTTCTCATCTCTCTCCCTTCCTGTCTGTCCCTATATTTCCCTCTCTCTGACTCTGTCTCTGTCATAAAAAAAGAAAAAAGGAGTCAGCCGAAGACTACAGTTTAAGCATCACAAGGATAAGGACGGACTCTGTTCCTGACCTGCTCCTGAAACAATAGAGTGCTTTTCCTGATTCCTCTACTAAGTACAGCTAAATTTCTCAGACTTGACATGTAAAAATAATTAGGCCCTGGCCGATAGTTCATTTGGTTAGAACATTGTCTCCATACGCAAATGTTGCCAGTTGGACCCCCAGTCAGCACATACAGGAACAGATCAATGTTTTCACCTTTCTCCCTGTCTCTAAAATCAATAAATTAATTTTTTATTTTTAAATAAAGACAAAGCTAGGGAGAAGAAGGCAGACTGGTGAGGGTCCTCAGGATGTGGGGTCCACTGCACAGTACTCCTTAGGTTTCCCTTCTGCTTCCTGTGGCCTGGGTGCTGGGGAGGCCAGCAACCTGGAAACAACAATACTCAAGACAAAACAGCCTGACCTGTGGTGGCGCAGTGGGATAAAGCGTCGACCTGGAAGTGCTGAGGTCACCGGTTCGAAACCCTGGGCTTGCCTGGTCAAGGCACATGTGGGAGTTGATGCTTCCAGCTCCTCCCCCCTTCTCTCTCTCTGTCTCTCCTCTGTCTCTCCCTCTCCTCTCTAAAATGAATAAATTAAAAAAAAAAAAAAGACAAAGCCCCAACAAAAACCTGCTCTCTCCCATCAAAGGACCAGGAAAGGGGTGATCCAGCCAGACAGCAGATATACTTCACCAGACACACAGCTCCTTTTCCACCAGAAGCTGTGGAGGAGACTAGACTCTGAAGCAGCAAGAAAGCAGCTTCCCTTCCCCCCTGTGCTGTGTCAGAGGAGGCCTGCTTTAAAATAGACAGCTGAAGGCTCTGGCCGGCTACCTCAGTTGGTTAGTGTCCCAATATGCCAAAGGTCATGGCATATACAAGGATCAAACAATGGCTCTGGCCAGTTAGTCGGTTAAGAGTGTTGTCCCAGCCTGACCTGTGGTGGTGCAGTGGATAGAGCGCTAACCTGGAACACTGAGGTTGTAGGTTCAAAACCCTGGACTTGCCCAGTCAAGGCACATATGACAAGCAACCAATGAAAAAGCTAGAACAAAGCAACTATGTCTTGTACTACTCGCTCCTTTCTGTAAAATGAAAAAAAAAAAAAAAAAAGAGTGTCGTCCCAAAACAAGGTTGCAGGTTCGATCCCTGGTCAGGGCACACAGGAAGCAACCAAAAATTACACAACTGAGTAGAACAACAAATGCTTCTCTTCCCCCTCCCCTCTCTCTCCCTTCTTCTCTCTGTCTCTCTAATAATAAAAATTAAGCCCCAGCTGGACAACTCGATTGGAGTGTCATTCCTGAATGCAAAGGTTGCTGGGCCCTGGCCAGTTGGCTCAGCGGTAGAGCGTCAACCTGGCATGCGGGGGACCTGGGTTCGATTCCCTGCCAGGGCACATAGGAGAAGCGCCCATCTGCTTCTCCACCCCCACCCCCTCCTTCCTCTTTGTCTCTCTCTTCCCCTCCCGCAGCCAAGGCTCCATTGGAGCAAAGATGGCCCGGGCGCAAGGGATGGCTCCTTGGCCTCTGCCCCAGGCACTAGAGTGGCTCTGGTCGCGGCAGAGCGACGCCCCGGAGGGGCAGAGCATCGCCCCCTGGTGGGCAGAGCGTCGCCCCCTGGTGGGCGTGCCGGGTGGATCCTGGTCGGGCGCATGCAGGAGTCTGTCTGTCTCTCCCCATTTCCAGCTTCAGGAAAAAAAAAAAAAAAAAAAAGGTTGCTAGTTCAATTCCCTGGTCAGGAGCAGCTCTATGTTCCTGTCTCACTCTCAAAAAAGAACAATATTGCATACATAAGTAGAACAACAAATCTCTTTTTCAAATCAATCAATAAAAACATTTTCAAGAGAGACCATCAAGATCCAGAGTCTCATAATAATCAAGATGTCTAGGATTCAATTATCATATCAAGAACCAAGAAAAATCTCAACTTGGATTAGAGAAGACAGCTGATGGCAACACTAAGATGACTCAGATGTTGGAAGTCTGTCAAAGATTGTTAAAGCAAAAGATTGTTAAAGCAGCCATCATAAAAATGCTTCAAGTCTCAGCAAAGAAATAGAAAATTTAGGCCTGGCAGGTTGGCAGTGAGTGGTACAGCACCGGCCCAGTGTGTGGAAGTCCCGGGTTCGATTCCCAGCCAGGGCACACAGGAGAAGCACCCATCTGCTTCTCCACCCCTCCCCCTCTCCTTCCTCTCTGTCTCTCTCTTCCCCTCCCACAGCCGAGGCTCCATTGGAGCAAAAGTTGGCCCGGGCACTGAGGATGGCTCTATGACCTCTGCCTCAGGCTCTAGAATGACTCCCATTGCAGCGGAGCAACGACCCAGAGGGACCGAGCATCGGCCCCTTGTGGAAATGCCGGGTGGATCCCGGTCGGTCGCATGTGGGAGTCTGTTTGTCTGCCTCCCCCCTGCTTCTCACTTCGGAAGAATACAACAACAAAAAAAATAGATTTAAAGAACCAGATAGGGATTTTAGAAGTGAAAGTTAAAATAATGAAAGTAAAAATCTCAATGGATGGACTTAACAGCAAAAGAAAGGTCAATAGAAATGACCCAACAACAAAGAGAAAATAACTTGGAAGAGAAACGAACAAAAAACAGAACCTTGGGACCTGTAGGACTATTGCAAAAGATTCAATATTTGTGTCTGATAGATACATGAATTACAACTGCCCTTTTGCTGTTCCACTTGGCTGCCTGACCCCACCCTTAATTACCGGACAATCGCCCCTGGAACAAAGGAATTCCAGGAAGCTGGTCAATCACCCCAAAGAGGAGTATTCCAGAAAGCCGAACATACCAGCACACCCTTGCTCGAGGCTATCCCCAACCCTATAAAGTTTTACCTCAGTCTGTTTTGGGGGCCCTTCTTTTGGAGAAGTACCCGGCCGGTCTTTCTCCTCTAATAAAGCCTGCACACCTGGTGATCGAGTGCCGTCTCATTCTTACATCTGGTGCTGAAACCCAGGACGGGACACCAGCTGCCTGGACAATCTCCTTGCCGGCCAAACTTCTGTTCAGCTGTGTGAGCGCGGTTGAGTGACCAGCAGTCTGACCCTGTCCTGAACCCTGCCAGACCAGGAAGGTAAGGAGTTTCTCTCCCCTTCCCTGGTTGGCTCCCAAATTTCTCTCTAAAAACACCCCTTCCTGGTCAGACGGTTTTGACTTCGGTCCCCATATCTACAGGTGGTCTGCCTCTACTCCTTGGACTTCTCCAGAAGTCTAGGCGCATCTAGCCAGGCCACTCTCCTACGTCCCAGGATCTCGGCCTTGGGGTGATGACCTCTTGTCTGAGACTCTCTTTCTACGGAGATTTTCTCCTCTCGGAACTGTGACTGAAGATGGGGACGCCCCCTTCTATCACCAGTCTCCTCTACTGTGGGCTCCTCTCAGTCCAAACCGACCAGCCAGGCTCCCCTTGGAACATGGGCTCCTCTGAATCTCAGACCTCAGAGACTACTCCTCTACTCCTTTGGGACTCCTGTACGCCTTCGGGACTCACCCTACTCTCTGAGGTTCACAGTTTGGGAGGTTTCTACTCCGAGTGGCTAGCTTCTACAGACTTCCTCGAAAGTCTAGGCGCCAGGCAGGTTGCTTTCTACTACCATTACAATATCCTAAGAGATCTTGACAATTTCTACCACTGGACGGGGAGGGCATCAGAGATTCCTTACGTGTGCAGGCCTTTCTTCTCCCTTCTCTCCTGTCCTTAATTTCTGTACCACTTGTTCTATGCGCAGGCTGTTTTTGGCCAGAGAAACCTCACCTAAAACCTCCACTCCTAATTTTACCTTGTCTGTGGACTCCCAACTCTCTCCTTCTCCTGCCTCTCCCAGGGCACCCCTCTCTCAGGACCCCTCTTTGGTCCCTCTGCAAATCTCTTTCATTAGAGTCTCTTCCTTCTCATTCACCTGCAAATCCAGTCTCTCTTTCTCCTCCCCTGCTGGGCAGGGGCCCCTCCCTTCTCCACTGTGTTCTTTATCCCCTCCTCCCTCTTTAAAAGCTGTGGCTCCGGCTGCATTGCCTGTCTCTTCTCCAACCCCTCCTCCCTCCTTACAAACTGTTACTGTGCCTCTTTCCTCCTCCCCCCCTCCCCTCTCCTCAGAGCTCTAAATCCTTTTGACTCCTCTGACCATGTGGCGCCACACCAATACTTTTTAACCTCCTCCTCCTCCTCCTCCTGCAGATTCTGACCTTCTTTCTTTTCCATCCAGCTGCTCACACTGTCCATCTGTCTGCTTTCTCTCTTCCTCCCCTCTATGCTGGCAACTCCTTGCTATCTCAAAAAAAACTTAAAAAATAGAATTGTATATTAAGCTATGTGAGTAAGTAATCCATCTTTCTCTTTGTCAGAAAATATCTCTAGTATAATTTAAATTAAACAAGTAAAGCACGCTCATTTAAATTCCTTAATTCATTGCCCTAGCCGGTTGGCTCAGCGGTAGAGCGTCGGCCTGGCGTGCGGGGGACCCGGGTTCAATTCCCGGCCAGGGCACATAGGAGAAGCGCCCATTTGCTTCTCCACCCCCCCCCCCTTCCTCTCTGTCTCTCTCTTCCCCTCCCGCAGCCCAGGCTCCAGTGGAGCAAAGATGGCCCAGGCGCTGGGGATGGCTCCTTGGCCTCTGCTCCAGGCACTAGAGTGGCTCTGGTCGCGGCAGAGCAATGCCCTGGAGGGGCAGAGCGTCGCCCCTGGTGGGCGTGCCGGGTGGATCCCGGTCGGGCGCATGCGGGAGTCTGTCTGACTGTCTCTCCTCGTTTCCAGCTTCAGAAAAATACAACAACAAAAAAAATTTCTTAATTCATAATTTGTGGCCCTAGCCGGTTGACTCAATGGTAGAATGTCGGCCTGGCATGCAGGAGTCCCAGGTTTGATTCCTGGCCAAAGCAAACAGGAGAAGCGCCTATTTGCTTCTCCACCCCTCCCCCTCTCCTTCCTCTCTGTCTCTCTCTTCCCCTCCCGCAGCCAAGGCTCCAGTGGAGCAAAGTTGGCCCGGGTGCTGAGGATGGCTCCATGGCCTCTGCCTTAGGTGCTAGAATGGCTCTGGTTGCAACAGAGCAATGGCCCAGATGGGCAGAGCATTGCTCCCTGGTGGGCATGCCGGGTGGATCCTGGTTGGGTGCATGCGGGAGTCTGTCTGACTGCCTCCCCGTTTCCAACTTCATAAAAATACAAAAAAATAAAATAAAATAAAAAATAAATAAATTCCTTAATTCATAATTTGAATTTTTTTTAATTTTTTATTTATTCATTTTAGAGAGGAGAGGGAGAGACAGAGAGAGAGAGGAGAGACAGAGAGAGATGAGGGGAGGAGCTGGAAGCATCAACTCCCATATGTGCCTTGACTAGGCAAGCCCAGGGTTTTGAACCGGCAACCTCAGCATTGCCAAGTGGACGCTTTATCCACTGTACCACCACAGGTTAGGCCCTTAATTCATAATTTGTAAAATCTTTGTTGACTGTAACTGTGTCTGTTTCCAAGGCCTTAAACCAATAATTACCCACCTTTTAAACCAGGCTTACTCATCCCCATGGACAATCCCTGCAATACCTCCATCTTTCCTGTTCAAAAACCTTCAGGGGCTTATCACCTTGTACAAGCCTTACACCTAATCAATGAGGTAATAATTGCTCTCCATCCAGTAGTCCCTAATCTCTACAAGTTACTGTCACACATTTTCTCAAACTCCACTCATTTCACAATCCTAAACCTCAAGAATGCCTTCTTTACCATTCCTCTACACTCTGACTCTTACTTTCTGTTTGCATTTACCTTTATTTAAACTGACCCGGACACTAATGCAGCCCAGCAATTTACGTGGATTGTCTTACCCCAGGGGATCAAAAACAGCCCACACCTGTTTGGGCAGGCACTGGCTCAGAATTTAGCAGCATGCAATCTCAAAACTAGTACTCTCTTACAATATGTAAATAATCTACTCCTCTGCAGCCCCTCCCTGCCTGCCTCAAGGAGATACACTGCCACCCTTCTTAACTTCCTCACTGTAAAGGGATATCACATCTTCTCTGCTAAGGCTCAATCTCATTCTCAGTCCGTAGTCTATCTAGGCATCGCCTTAACGCCCACCACCTGAAGTCTCACCCTAGATCGAACTCAGACCCTCCGCAGTCTCCAACCACCTACCACCACATATCAAATCCTTTCTCTCCTCAGTGTAATAGGCTTCTTTAAACACTGAATTTTGCTCTCTTAGTCAAGCCCCTCAGTGAGATCTTCTGAGCATGGCTTTTAAGGTCTATAATGACCAAGGAAGTAACAGAAAAGGCAAATAAGGCCCAAAAGAGGTCAGGAAGTACCAGCTTTTGGCATACTCTTTTTTTTTTTTTTTTTTTTTTTGTATTTTTCTGAAGCTGGTAACAGGGAGAGACAGTCAGACAGACTCCCGCATGCGCCCGACCAGGATCCACCCGGCACGCCCACCAGGGGGCGACGCTCTGCCCACCAAGGGGCAATGCTCTGCCCCTCTGGGGCGTCGCTCTGTTGCGACCAGAGCCACTCTAGCGCCTGGGGCAGAGGCCGAGGAGCCATCCCCAGCGCCCAGGCCATCTTTGCTCCAATGGAGCGTTGGCTGCGGGAGGGGAAGAGAGAGACAAAGAGGAAGGAGAGGGGGAGGGGTGAAGAAGCAGATGGGCGCCTCTCCTATGTGCCCTGGCCGGAAATCAAACCCGGGACCTCTGCACACCAAGCCGATGCTCTACCACTGAGCCAACCGGCCAGGGGTGGCATACTCTCTTAAAGGCTCCAGCACCCTAAAGGGCTTCATAGGATTCCATCAGGGTCCTACTTCAAGAGTGGAAGAAAGGTCATTGAACTGAAGCCTGCCAGGCTTCCCGGCCCCATCAAGGGACACACCTGTGCTGTGGAAAGAGGGACACGAGAAGGTAAGCTGCCCCCTTGCTCCATGGATGGAGGGTTCAGTCTCTTCTAGCCCTGCTCCAGCTACCTGTGACCTGACCTGGCCCCGCATGCTGGGAATTGCCACTGAAGGCCCAAGGACATCGTTCACGAACCTTAGGTATTTCTTCCAAGTAGCAGATAAGCTAATCTCATTTCTTGTAAATACAAGGGCCATCTACTATGCCTTGCCTGAATATTTAAGTTTTATTTATCCCTCGAAGATCTCTACTGTGGGTATTGACAGTCTGAGTTTGTTACTTTATTTAATGTATAGTGTCTCCTTTATTCCTCTTATCTCAATGCCCCATGCCTATTGTAGGCTGGGACCTGCTACTAATTCCAGCTAGAAGTAGTGGTCACTAGGACTTAAACTCTTAACTGCAAAGTATAGAAATGTAACCACCCTTTCCCTAAATACTTACAGGATTTACAGGTTATTCAGCAAACTGTTCAAAGACTGTCCAAGAGGCACTTCCAGCATTACATCACCCAAAAACTAACTTTCATGTGGACAGGTCCACATACCGTGATCCTGACAACTCCCACTGCTGCTAAAATAGAAAAACGGCATGCCTTACTCCAACCATAAACTGGAAGCTGGTTGGTCTATGTATGGCAAATATATGAAAAAACTAAGGACTCTTGCCTGACCAGGCGGTGGTGCAGTGGGTAGAGTATCGGACTGGGATGCAGAAGGACCCAGGTTCGAGACCCTGAGGTCACCAGCTTGAGCGTGGGCTCATCTGGCTTGAGCAAAAAGCTTAGCAGCTTGGACCCAAGGTCACTGGCTCCAGCAAGGAGTTACTCAGTCTGCTGAAGTTCCCCAGTCAAGGCACATATGAGAGCAATCAATGAACAACTAAGGTGTCACAATGAAAAACTGATGATTGAGGCTTCTCATCTCTCTCCATTCCTGACTGTCTGTCCCTATCTATCCCTCTCTCTGACTCTCTCTCTGTCCCTGTAAAAAACAAAACAAAAAACAAACAAACAAAAAACCCCAAAAAACTAAGTACTCTTTTAATCAAACTTTGGGAAAAGGGAAACTAGGGTAAAAAGAAAGTCAACTTAATTATCACTAAAGATTAAAGATTTTTAAATCAAGAGTTCTGACTAGAAAAGAATTATATGATTTTAATAATAGAATGTATAAGGTATGAAAATATTTTTGAAAGAAAAAGGAAAAGCAAGTTGTTATGAAGGCCAGTTACTTCTGGATAAGAAAGTTTATGAAAGTTGAAGGTTTATAAAGTTTGTGCAGGTTGTAGGAGGTTTGTACTGAGAAAAAAGAATTTGAACAATCAGAAAACGGGTTTTCAAAGAATGTTTAATTAGTCACCCTAGCTAACAATCCTCTACTCTCCTCAGTTATTGGGACAACTCTTTCCTCCACCCTGACCATCTGGAGCTCAGAAACAGAGAAAAAAACCCCGACCCTTTGTCCTTCTATTCTCTATCCACCTCTCAGCCTGCCTCACCCAATCAGGGGCTTTCTCCTTGTGTGGGACCAACACCTATATGTGTCTCCCTACTAATTAGACAGAAACCTGTACCCTAATCTATCTCACCCCAAGTATCAACCTAATCCTACCCCATGAGCCTTTTTTAATTCCTAGTACATTACCCATCAATCTAAGAACCAAATAAGCTGTACAAGTAATACCTCTTCTTATTGCTTTAGAAATCTCTACAGTCTGACATGTGGTGGCGCAGTGGATAAAGTGTTGACCTGGAAATGCTGAGGTCGCCGGTTCAAAACCCTGGGCTTGCCTGGTCAAGGCACATATGGGAGTTGATGCTTCCAGCTCCTCCGACCTTCTCTCTCTCTGTCTCTCCTCTCTGTCTCTCCTCTCTGTCTCTCCCTCTCGTCTCTAAAATGAATAAATAAATAAAAAATATTAAAAAAAAAAAAAAAAGAAATCTCTACAAAAATAGGTCTAGGGGCATTTTCCAGTCCTTTTTTTTTTTTTTTTTTTTTTACAGAGGCAGAGATAGACAGGGACAGACAGACAGGAATGGAGAGAGATGAGAAGCATCAATCATCAGTTTCTCGTTGCGCATTGCGACTTCTTAGTTGTTCATTGATTGCTTTCTCACATGTGCCTTAACCGAGGGCCTTCAGCAGACTGAGTAACCTCCTGCTGGAGCCAGCGACCTTGGGTCTAAGCTGGTGAGCTCTTTGCTCAAGCCAGATGAGCCCGCGCTCAAGCTGGCGACCTCGGGGTCTCGAACCTGTGTCCTTCCGCATCCCAGTCTGATGCTCTATCCACTGCGTCACCACCTGGTCAGGCCCATTTTCCAGTCTTATTCCTACTCTCTCTCTCTCTCTCTGAAGCCCAGCGAATTTGTATTCATGGAATCAGTGGTTTCACACAAACTGGGTGTCTTGACTATTTCCTTTCACTAGTCCACTCACTCTCTTATTTATTTCTCTAACTTTTGGACCCTGCCTCTTACGTTTGTTCACTAGTTTCTTACAAAACCACATGCAGGCCTGACCTGTGGTGGCACAGTGGATAAAGCATCGACCTGGAAATGCTGAGGTCGCCGGTTCGAAACCCTGGGCTTGCCTGGTCAAGGCACATATGGGAGTTGATGCTTCCAGCTCCTCCCCCCTTCTCTCTCTCCTCTCTCTCCCTCTCTGTCTCTCTCCTCTCTAAAAAAAAAAAAAATGAATAAACAAAACCACATGCAGGCCTGACCTGTGGCGGCGCAGTGGATAAAGCGTTGACCTGGAAATGCTGAGGTCGCTGGTTCGAAACCCTGGGCTTGCCTGGTCAAGGCATATATGGGAGTTGATGCTTCCTGCTCCTCCCCCTTCTCTCTCTCGCTCTCTATTCCTCTTTCCCTCGCTCTCTCTCTCCTCTCTGAAAAAGTAATAAAGTCCTAAAAAAAAAGTTTAAAAAAAAAACAAAAAAAATCCAAAAACCACATGCAGACCTTCGCCAATCAGAAAATTGGAAAAATCTACCTAATCCTACACACCAACCCTGAAACCTGCCCTCGCGAAACAGAAAAATCTGAAACTCTATATCAGCAAACCTCCTAAATTCTATCTTTCAACCCCTAGAGGTCCCCTAACCCTAAAGCTCTCCCATATCCCTGGAGAACTAGGAGAATGAATAGCATCCACCTCTTAACACTTCTCAGTCATTTTACACTTCACATAGTAAGGGGACAAGTTCACTGGGTCTTCTTGGCTGAAGAAGAGCCTACAAACGGACATGAAACATTTCTTTTAGCTCAAGCTAACTGCTCTCCAGGGCTGCCAGGAAAAATATCTAACTTTACCATGGAAGAACTTTCACACACACACACACACACACACACACACACACACCCCTATACAACCCTCCTTATCTCTGCATTCCTAATCTCCAAATACTTGCGCCCTTCTTTATCAAGTTCCTACAGGTCTGGATAAGAGAAATCACTAGGATTACCTACAATCAAATGCTCCTACACTCCTATCCCCAATCCCCCAAGGAGAACTTCACGAGGGAAATATCAAATAGGTAGGGATGACAGCAGGAAGAAGCCGCCCCTCAGTCCAAGAAGTTTCCTCCTGAATGTTCTCCAAACCCCCTTCCTTTTAAACCACACATACTCAGTCCTTCTAAAACTTATACCAACAGGTTCCCTGTCTCTAAAAATCTCCACATGTCCTCCCATTCGAGAGGAACCAGACCAGTACGTCTCATGAGACTCATCTAGGAAACCATGTATCACCATGTCACTCTGTCCACTTGGCACTCGCAGCAAGCAGCTAACAATTATTACCTTGCAAAATTATTTTACTTCCTCACTCAGGTTTTCGGAGACATTGCTTGGTTCAGACCTCATAGCACGGAAATTGACGACCTCCTTAACTGGATGGGGAACTTGGCTTGGCAAGGTTCTTTTCTTGAGTTCTCTCCAGAAAAAGCAATAATTTTCCAATTTTTTTCTCCTCTTTCTCCTCATCACCCTCACCGTATATTATAAAATTAATAACTGCCTTTCTTTTATATGTAACCACAGAGCTGAGAAATGATAGATATGTGTATTCCAAACTGCCCTCTTGATGTTCCACTTGGCTGCCTGACCCCACCCTTAATTACCGGACAGTCACCACTGGAACAAAGGAATTCCAGGAAGCTGGTCAATCACCCCAAAGACGAGTATTCCAGAAAGCCAAACATACCAGCACACCCTTGCTCGAGGCTATCCCCAACCTTATAAAGTTTTGCCTCAGTCTGTTTTGGGGCCCTTCTTCCAGGAGGAGTGCCCTGGCAGGTCTTTCTTCTCTAATAAAGCCTGCACATATGAAGTTTGAGCGTCATCTCATTCTTAGTGTCATCACAGAGTCCCAGAGGGTGAAGAGAAAGAGGGTGGGACGAAAAAGTATTGAAAGAAATAATGGTGCTTGACCAGTGGTGGCACAGCAGATAGAGTGTTGACCTGGGATGCTGAGGTCTCAGGTTCAGGATCCCAACGTCGCCAGCTTGAGCACAGGCTCACCAGCTTGAGTGTGGAGTCACCCGCTTGAAGCCCAGGTTGCTGGCTTGAGCAACTGGCTCAGCTAAAGCCCCTCCCCTGTTAAGGCACATATGAGATAGCAATCAATGAACAACTAAGGAGCTGCAACCACAAGCTGATCCTTCTTATCTTTCTCCCTTCCTGTCTGTCCCTGTCTGTCTGTCTCGCTCTGTAAAAAAATAAAAAACAAAAAAAACTATTTCTGCCAAAATAAATGAATTAGTAGAGGAAGGGGAGAGGAGGCAGAAATTCTAGTATGAAGGCAGCAAATCCTGACTATGATTCAGATATAGTTAAGAGGAGTGGACAAAAAAGGGGCCACATGCTACACCTGACAAGCTCAGGGTGGCTTGCATGGTGGCCCTGCAGGCTCAGACCTAAAGTAACCACACAGGATAGTCTGAACTCTGAACTAGAAGCAGTTCATGGTGGGTAGTCATGTCCTAGGGAGGTATTTTTCTCTAACAAAGGTCAATGCTTACCTTAATTGAGCCTGTCTGTTGTCTTTTTTGTATCTACAATAATATCCCTGATAACATGTGGGTAATCTTTTCCTGCCCCCTCAGGGTAGGTATTTCACTAGAGCTGGGACCAACAAACCCCTTCATGTTTTTATCATGTTAATTGTCAACTGTTAACTTTGCCAGCCTATGTAACTATATATCTATTCCTTTTACTTTTTATCTATTCCCAGAGATTTCCCCATTTTGCTTTCTCCTGTCTCCCTAATCTATCACCAATCAATTTCATGTAGCTCCCTTAGGGCTTCCCCTTTGATTCTGATATATAAAATACGTGATGAAACCGCCATTTTTTGGAGCATTTTCTCAACCCATCGAGATTTTGCTTCCCGGCAACTGCTGAGAGTTTGGCTCAAATAAACTCATAAAAATTCTTATAGGTTTAATGTTTCTCACATTGACAGATGAAATGCAAACTTCTTACAGAGACTTCCTGAGGCCTAACCGGACCTGAACTTGCTGTGTCGTCTGTCCTTACCCTCCTGTACTCTGCCAGCTACACGCCAGACACACAGGTCTTCCTTCACTTTCCCTCCTGTTGGGAAAATAAGTTTGTGATCTGTATTTTCTGGTTTTGCTCACTTTTTTACTTGTTTTTGTTTGTTTGTTTGTTTTGTATTTTTCTGAAGCTGGAAACGGGGAGGCAGTCAGACAGACTTCCACATGCACCCGACCGGGATCCACCAGGCATGCCCACCAGGGGGTGATGCTCTGCCCATCCGGGGTGTCGCTCTGTCCTGACCAGAGCCACTCTAGCGCCTGGGGCAGAGGCCAAGGAGCCATCCCCAGCGCCCGGGCCATCTTTTGCTCCAATGGAGCCTTGGCTGCGGGAGGGGAAGAGAGAGACAGAGAGGAAAAAGAGGGGGAGCGGTGGAGAAGCAGATGGGCGCCTCTCCTGTGTGCCCTGGCCGGGAATCGAACCTGGGACTTCCGCACACCAGGCCGACGCTCTACCACTGAGCCAACCGGCTAGGGCCTGGTTTTGCTCACTTTTATTGTTAAAGATGGCGCTGCCCTTGTGGGGTGGCTGATTACCTTCCTGCTTGGGAAGGGGCTTAGTTATGCTAATGTGTGCTGGAGGAGGGACTAGGAGGCCATTTTGAAAAAGAAAGACCACATTGTTGCAGGGAGGAGAGAAAGGCTATGTGGTTGCAGGGAAAGAGGCAGCCAAAATGGAGGTGCATAGAGGGGACTGAATGAGACTATTGGGCCTTTTATTCTAGGAAAAAAAAAAACGGAGAAAGTCAGTGGCTTTGGGAGCCCTGAGTGGAAAGGGAAGTGTTTCCCCGCTGTGTGTATTTTCTCACACATTGGTTGCGAGCAGGAATAAAGAACGGCCCAGAGCCTGACCTGTGGTGGCGCAGTGGATAAAGCGTCAACCTGGAAACACTGAGGTTGCCGGTTCAAAACCTTGGCTTGCCTGGTCAAGGCACATATGGGAGTTGATGCTTCCTGCTCCTCCCCCTTCTCTCTCTCTCTCTCTCCCCCCCTCCTCTCTAAAATGAATAAAAAAAAAAAAAAAATTAAAAAAAAAAAAAAAAAAAAAAAAAAAAGAACGGCCCAGAAATTCTTGGCTCTGTTGTTTCGTTACTGTCTGTATGAATTAAATGGGAACCTGCACGGGCCAGGCGGCTGTGATTGGGGCCGCAGCTACTGGCCCTACATCTCCTCCAGGACTTTGCACTGGCCTCCTGTCCACCTGGTGTGTTGTCTTTATTTATTTATTTAAAAAATAATATTAAGAGTTTATCATAAACTTGTTTCACAGGCCACAAGGAGGTAAAAGGACATGTATAGTTGTTTGG
Organism: Saccopteryx bilineata; assembly: GCF_036850765.1. Lineage (NCBI taxonomy): Eukaryota > Metazoa > Chordata > Mammalia > Chiroptera > Emballonuridae > Saccopteryx > Saccopteryx bilineata. Next base: position 130,918,334 of record NC_089493.1, read on the forward strand.
GAAACGGAGCTAAAGAGGGTGGAAATGAGTCTAGGACCTTGGCAGGTACACTGCCTGGGGAGGGTGCCCTGTAAAGGAATCAAGGCAATCTGATGAGACTCCAGTGTAACAACAAACAGGTCTGGGTCCATGACTCTGTGGAGCTACTTCTCTGTGTAGCCAATGGTCAAAGAAGTCCTTGGCCCTGGCCAATTGGCTCAGTGGTAGAGCCTAAGCCGGGCAAGCTGATGTCCTGGGTTTGAATCTCAGGGCACACAGAAGAAGTGCCCATCTGCTTCTCCACCCCTCTCCCTGTTGCTTCTCTTTCTCCTTCTCTCTTCCTCTCCCGCAGCCATGGCCCAATTGGAGCAAGTTGGCCTTGGGTGCTGAGGACATCTCCATGGCCTCCACCTCAGGCTCTAAGAAGAGCTCTGTGGCTGAGCAAAGGAGCAACGCCACAGATAGGCAGAGCATCTCCCCCTAGTGGACTTGCCTGGTGGATCCCAAGGGGAGCACATGTGGGAGTCTGTCTCTCTGCCTCCCCTCCTCTCACTGAATTAAAAAAAAAAAAGTCCTTGTATTCCTGGAGGGTATGTGCCCATTGAAGTTATTTTTCCAGAGGGGGTCCCCATTAGAAACTTTTTATTTTTTTACAGTGACAGAGAGAGTGAGAGAGAGGGATAGACAGGGACAGACAGGAACAGAGAGAGATGAGAAGCATCAATCATTAGTTTTCCGTTGCAACACCTTAGTTGTTCATTGATTGCTTTCTCATATGTGCCTTGACCGTGGGGCTTTCAGCAGACCAAGTAACCCCTTGCTCGCCAGCGACCTTGGGTCCAAGCTGGTGAGCTTTGCTCAAACCAGATGAGCTCGTGCTCAAGCTGGCAACCTCGGGGTCTCGAACCTGGGTCCTCCGCATCCCAGCCCGATGCTCTATCCACTGCGCCACCGCCGGGTCAGGGCCACGAGAGACTTCATATGAGGAGGTGGGATCATTATGCCTGGAGGGGGTGCTCCTTGCCCATGGCCAGCTGGGTACAGGGTTGGGGCCCCTGCAATACTAGCTGTGGCAGCATGTGTAGCAGCTGTGACAGCGCCTCTTCCTTGCAGAGGTATGACCTCCGCAAGGTGGGCAGGGATGGCCCACCACACCACCACCCCGAACCCCCACCCCTGCTCTCGACTGGCCCAGCAAGTCGTGTAGGAGCCTGGGACATGGGCTCATAAGCCAAGAGTCCTCTTCCAGCAGCTCCAGCAAGTGGCACTAGGGCAATGCCAGTCTCTAGGAGGAGCTCCCTCTACTGTCATTAAGACTAGGTTCTCTCAGCGAAGCTGCTCCAGACCGAGGACTCGCTCCTCTATCTGCCTGGGTTCTTTGGCTCCATCCAGGAATCATCTCAATCCCATTGAATGAGATTCAACTGCTTGTCCAAACCCGTAAAGGTGTCAGCGAAGATGCAGCCTCCCGCGGGACACATCTCATCCTGCAATCAGTGTGTGCAGCGTCTCGTGCCCTTGCCCACCGCCACGATGGCGGTTCTGATGGCTCCGATCCCCGCTGGCTCTGAGGGCTAAGCCTAAACATCCCTGTGGAGAGACAGTCCCTCACAGAACCGTCTGATGTGGGTTCTGCTTCTCCACTTGTTTTGTTTTGCTTGGCTGCCCGCAGGTGGTTATGCCGTTTCTGTTTATAAGTTCCATGTGACTGCGCGCTGATGCGCAGGGCCACCACTGGGTCCCCAGGGTTTATCGCGCACCTGAGCGCTCCCTGAGCACATCTAGAAGGAGCCTGGGCTTTAGGACGCGGTTGCGTTTCAGTCCCGACCCTGCCACTAGCCTGGTACCTCCCTAGCCACAGAGACAGCAGGACCGCGGACCTGAGCCCGGATCCCAATTCCGCCAGGTGACTGCCCCAAAGCCTTTTCCGCCACGCGGAGCCCCTCAGCCTGGGGCCCCCATCTGGAACTACACTTCCCAGCAGGCGCCGGGGTCGGAGCCGCGGCTCTCGGCGTGCTCTTCCGTGCGGACTTCCATCCTTAGTGGCGGCTGGTCGGCGGACAGAGTCGCGGAGCGCGGGGGCCGGGCGAAGACGACGTCGGGGGTGGGTACCGCGGAATGAGATAGGATGCGGTTGGGGGGCCCGTGGAGGAAGGGAATCGTGTGCACCGCGCACAGCCTGCGGGGGTGATTGTGGGGTCCGGGGAAGCCAGCTGGAGAAGGCTTGGCCTTCGCGTGACTAGGACTCTGGATCGAACTGTATCGGGTGCCAGGTCCCGGACAGCGCGAAGGCTGGGGAGTGAAAGGAGCCTGCCCTGGCCGAACGGCCCCCCTTTGCCCAGCCACATCTGCGCCTGCGATCTTGGCGCGGCTGGGGCAGAAGCAGGTGGCAAGCTGCCCTCTCGCGCTGGGTGGGCAGGGGTACGGAGAGGAGGCGCAGTGTGCTCCCCTCCGACCTCGGCGCGACTCGGGCGTGCCCTGCTCCGTCCTGAACCTTAGCCTGGAGCCCTTTTCTTCCTCCCTCGCAACCTCGGCCACCTGGCTGCAGCGCGCGTCCCTGGAGACACCTGCACCCCCCCCCCTTCCACCTGCCCTCGCTCTGGCCTTGGCTCGTTCTCAGGACGAGCTGGGGCTCTGGGCGTTAGTTTTCCCAGCTCCTAGCTGGGACCAGACCCTCCCTTCAGCGATGGAGGCAACAGATGGGGTCGGCACTGACGCGGGGTGGCGACCGAGCTGAGTTCCACTGGGGAGGAAGTGGAGGTGGAGGCAGACACCAGACCATAACCACTTCGGACTCGGGAGTGCAGCGAAGAAAACGTGTGTCTGAGGGAGGTGGGGAGGCTCCTCTGGAAAGGTGGTCAAGGCGGGCGGCTCAAGCGTTCCCAGACTAAGAGGACAGCAGAGTCAAGGCCTGAGGAAGGGAAGATCCCGGCGCTTGGAGCAGATGGTGGGGAGCCTGGGAAGAAATGAAGTGACAGTGTGGACCGAGGAAGGATCCTGCCTTTATTCTAAAAGCAGCAAGGGTTCCTGGAAGCCTGTGGTGGAAGGTGTTAGCATGCAGTCAGCTTCCCCAGCCTGAGCTCCCTAATGCCCTGGGCCTGCCCAGCATTTTATTTTATTTTATTTATTTATTTATTTATTTGTATTTTTCTGAAGCTGGAAATGGGGAGGCAGTCAGACAGACTCCCGCATGCGCCGGACCGGGATCCACCCGGCACACCCACCAGGGGGCGATGCTCTGCCCATCCGGGCGTCGCTCTGTGGTGACCAGAGCCACTCTAGCGCCTGGGGCAGAGGCCAAGGAGCCATCCCCAGCGCCCGGGCCATCTTTTGCTCCAATGGAGCCTTGGCTGCGGGAGGGGAAGAGAGAGACAGAGAGGAGGGAGAGGGGGAGGGGTGGAGAAGCAGATGGGCGCTTCTCCTATGTGCCCTGGCCAGGAATCGAACCCGGAACTCCTTCACGCCAGGCCGACGCTCTACCACTGAGCCAACCGGCCAGGGCTGTGGCCAGGCCAGAAGAATTTCTTGCCAAACGCAGCTGTCCACGGTACTCTCTGATCCTCAGGCCCTCCTCTGTAACCTGGAGGTGATAAATCCTACCTCACAAGGTGCACACCTGACCCAACCTGCAATCATCCTCCCCCACAGGGCCGGCCCATTCCCAGCACAGGATGCCTGAGAGCCCTGAGTTGCACCTGGCCAGCCACTTTGTGAACGAGGCATGCAGGGGGCTGGTGTTTGGCGGGTGTGTGGAGAAGTCACCTGTCAGCCGCAACCCTGAGGTGCCCTTTGAGAGCAGTGCCTACTACATCTCTGCCTCAGCCCGTGGCAAGGAGCTTCGCCTGACACTAAGCCCCCTGCCTGGGGCCCAGCCCTTACGGGAGCCGCTGGCCCTCATCTTCCACTTCGGCATGTCCGGCTCCTTCCAACTGGCACCCAGTGATGTGCTACCACCACATGCCCATCTGCGCTTTTACACCGCTCCTCCTGGACCCCGACTCACCCTCTGCTTTGTGGACATCCGCCGCTTCGGCCACTGGGACATCAGGGGCGAGTGGCAGGCAGGCCGTGGGCCATGTGTCTTGCTGGAGTACGAACAGTTCAGGTGGGTAGAGCCAGCCCCAGGTGTGCAAAGCACAGCCCTGGGCTCTGGGCCTGGCTGTTAATGCCTTGTTGGCCAACGAGGGGCCAGTCCCTGTCCCTCCTGAGCCTCAGTCCCTTCCTTTGTAGACCAAGACAGTTTAGTTCCCTGGGGACAGCTCCTTTTTTTTTTTTCCTTCGGTATTTTTCTGAAGTTGGAAACGGGGAGGCAGTCAGACTCCCGCATGTGCCCGACCGGGATCCACCCGGCATGCCCACCTGGGGGCGATGCTCTGCCCATCTGGGGCGCTGCTCTGTTGTAATCAGAGCCATTCTAGCGCCTGAGGCAGAGGCCATAGAGAAGCAATTCTCAACCTGTGGGTTGTGACCCCTGTGTTTTGGTCGTTCGACCCCTGCCGGGGTCACAACCCACAGGTTAAGAATCGTTGCCATAGGCCTGACCTGTGGTGGCGCAGTGGATTAAAGCATCGACCTGGAAATGCTGAGGTCGCTGGTTCGAAACCCTGGGCTTGCCTGGTCAAGGCACATATGGGAGTTGATGCTTCCAGCTCCTACCCCCTTCTCTCTCTCTGTCTCTCTCTCCTTTCTGTCTCTCTCCCTCTCTCTCTCTCCTCTCTAAAAAATAAATAAATAAAAATTAAAATAAAAAAAAAAACCTTACAAATGTGTGTAATTTAAAAAAAAAAATAAAAAAATAAAAAAAAAGAATCGTTGCCATAGAGCGATCCCCAGCGCCCGGGCCAACTTTGCTCCAATGGAGCCTTGGCTGTGGGAGGGGAAGAGAGAGACAGAGAGGAAGGAGAGGGGGAGGGGTGGAGAAGCAGATGGGCGCTTCTCCTGTGTGCCCTGGCTGGAAATCGAACCCAGGACTCCTGCACGCCAGGCCGATGCTCTACCACTGAGCCAACCGGCCAGGGCCAGCTCCTTGAACTAATGGATGTGGAAACTCAAAACCCATGTGGGAGGTGGTGGGGGAAGCAGTGAGCAGGTAGGTATGCCTGAGGACACAGCCAGTCACTGTGAGAGGTGAGGCTGGAGGCACCCCATACTGCTTCTTGGTGCTGTTGGTAGGCTAAGAAGAAAGGTGGAGGGCTTTAGGATGAGCTGGATGAAGTGTTTCAAGGTGGTGGCCTGGGACTGCCTAGTGACCTGGTTTCTGAATCAGGTTTTGTGGTCTCCCACATTCTGCCTGCCCACTAGTCTGTGTCCCACAATCTCTGTGACTGTCTCCCACCTGTGGGAGGGGTGACAGCCCTACCTGGGATGTGATGCAGGTCAAATAAGACGGCACAGTGTCAGTCACTTCCCTTCTTTTGGAAAGGAAATATAGGAGTCGGCTTTGTGCAAGGTCTTGATCTAGGTGTTGGGGGCACAGTAGTGATCAAGGTGGAAGGGGTCCCTGCTTTCAGAACTGAAGGTCAGACAGGGTAGGGCGGTGAGGAAACAACCTAGATGAATCCATATAGTCACATGAGAGCATGACTTTTGGCCAGGGAGTGGGGGGCACAAGGAAGGACCACTTTAAGAGGTGACATCTGAGCTCTAGAGGAAAAGCATTCAAACTGACCAGAATCAGAAACAAAGGCCTGGAGCACATTTGGAGGACCCTGCCTTTCTTGGTCCTTAGGAAACTTAGCTGCCCACTGGGGTGGGTTGGGCACATTTAGCACCACAGGAGGCATTTGACTCCTGGCCTTCCTGGGCCTGACCCCAAGTGTACCCCCAGGGGAACATGTGTGGTCCTGCCTCCTCCACTCGCCTCTCCTGGGTGTGTGCACTGGTGAGCTCTGCCCACTGGCTCTGCAGTTCCTCTCAGATGAGGAGCATCTCAGGTGTCTTGGCCCTACAGCTAGGGAGTCTGTGGGGATCTGCTCCCCCAGGGAGCTGGCCACCCAGGCAGACCTCCCACTCTGAACTTTACTTATGCCCCTTAGGCCCATCACTGAGTCCGTCCTGCCAGGACCCTTTTCCACAAGGAAACAAGATGCAGTTCTTCCCAGGGTTAAGGGCAGATCTGTGACCCCTCGAGGTGGGGCCTTCACTAGCCAGAACTCCCCCCCCCCCCACCGCTGCACAGAGCTGGTACCAGCCTCCTTAAAATCTTTAGGTCTTGAGGAGAATTGACCCTTCCACCCTGACCAGATAGCTCAGTTGGTTAGAGGATCATCTCAAAGCACAGAAGTTGCCAGTTTGATCCCTGGTCAGGGCACATACAGGAACAGGTTGATGTTCCCGTCTCTCTAAAATCAATAAAATAAACATTAAAAAAAAATTTTAAAAAGCTCTGGCCGGTTGGCTCAGTGGTAGAGCGTCGGCCTGGCGTGCAGGAGTCCCCGGTTCGATTCCCGGCCAGGGCACACAGGAGAAGTGCCCATCTGCTTCTCCACCCCTCCCCCTCTCCTTCCTCTCTGTCTCTCTCTTCCCCTCCCACAGCCAAGGCTCCATTGGAGCAAAGTTGGCCCGGGCACTGAGTATGGCTCTATGGCCTCTGCCTCAGGCACTAGAATGGCTCTGGTTGCAACAGAGCGACGCCCCAGATGGGCAGAGCATCGCTTCCTGGTGGGCATGCCGGGTGGATCCCGGTTGGGCGCATGCGGGAGTCTGTCTGACTGCCTCCCCGTTTCCAACTTCAGAAAAATACACACACAAAAAAATTGATCCTTCCATATCAACCCTTCCTGTCTAACCATCCAGGTGTCTAGACAGGGAGCACTAGACTGCAGGCACACCTGAAGTCCTGCCTTCACCTTGCTCTCAAAAATGCCTGGAGTCTGAGGCACTCTGGTGACACCCATACAACAGATGCAGGCTAATGTGTGGCCCCTTGAAGTCGCTGCTTTTGGTTGGAATTTTTCACTTTTTTTTTTTTTTTTTTTAAGTGAGAGCAGGGAAGGCAGAGAGACAGACTATTGCATGTACCTTGCTTGGGATCAACCCAGCAAGTTCACAAGTGGGTGATGCTCTGCCCATATGGTGCATGAGCTATTTTAGCACTCAACACAGAGGCCAGAAAGCCGTCCTCAGCACCCAGGGCCAACTTGCTCAAATCAATCGAGCCATGGCTGCAGGAGTGCAAGAGAAAGGGGGTGGGAAAACAGATGGTCACTTCTGTGTGCCCGGACTGGGAATTGAGCCTGGGATGCTCTACCACTAAGCAAACCTGCCAGGGCCATTTTTTACCTTCTGTAATGAAGTAAAACCTTATATTGTTCTCATTTAACAAACAGGAAAACAGGTTCCCACTGCCAAAACAGCACTTATGCTAGGAGAGCACTGGGACTCCCAGTTTCCTTCCCTTGCACCCAGAACAGGTTCTCCCAGCCCCTCCCCCATCCCATGGTGCGGTGGGGGATGAGAGAATGGGTCTCATGTGCTCAGGCCATGTCCCCTCCAGGGAGAATGTGTTACGAAACCTAGAGAACAAGGTGTTTGACAGGCCCATCTGTGAGGCCCTCTTGGACCAGAGGTTCTTCAACGGCATTGGCAACTATCTGCGGGCAGAAATTCTATACAGGTCAGCAGGCAGGCCATGGGCATGGGGGCTGGTGTGGGTGGGTGCCCACATCCCCACTACTGAGCGTGGCTCCCTTCCCATCCACGGCAGGCTGAGGATACCCCCGTTTGAGAAGGCCCGCACTGTTCTGGAGGCTCTGAAGCGACAGAGGCTGGTGAGGATGCAGGGTGCCAGTGAGGGAGGGCTGCTGGCTAGGTGGGCTGGGTGTCTCCAGCATAACCCAAGCAGATCCTTAGTTTTTCCTTCTCTACAATGGCATGTGCACCGGGGAGGAGGGGGATGAGCTGTGTCCTGCCAAGCTCAGGAAGTTCTGTTCCTGGTGGGGTCCACTGCCTTCTGAGTGGCCCTACCTCACGCTGACGGCCAGGCCCTGCCCCTGCCCCTTCTCCAGAGCCCGGAGCTGACAATGAGCCAGAAGATAAGGGCCAAACTGCAGAACCCAGACCTGCTGGAGTTGTGCCACTCAGTGCCCAAGGAAGTAGTCCAGTTGGGTGAGAACTGGGAAGCAGAGATGGCCAACTGCCTCTACTTCAGCGTATTAGAGAACGCTGGGACAGTTGCTGCCACTCCCTGGGCCTGGTTCCCTGCCTGGGGAATGGGAGTTTGTAGACCTTGCTGTTGCTAGAAGGACTTGGCCTCCTCATTTGTCAGTTGCCTATGTCCTCCAAGCTTCCCATGAGACAGGCAAGACAAATACTCGGTCCACTCCAGGATGGGCAAGCGATGGCCTAGCGGGGAAGACAGCAGCCGAGGTCACAGCTGGAGAAGGGAGAGCCTTGGCCCCTGACCTAGTCCATCAGGCTCCCCCTTCTTCCCAGCCTGAGTCTGACCTCTGACCTTTGCCTGGCTCCTCTGTCCACAGGGGGCAAGGGTTACGGGCAGGAGAGTGGGGATGAGGACTTTGTGGCCTTTCGAACCTGGCTGCAGTGTTACAGAATGGCGGGCATGAGCTCCCTGCGGGACCGGCAGGGTCGCACCATCTGGTTCCAGGTTTGGGCCCTAATGCTTACTCAGGCAAACAGAGATCCCAAAGAGGCAGGTGTAGCAGACACCTGGGGTCATAACCGGGCAGGAGATGGGCTTTCTATCTGGGTTCCCAAGTGTCACACTGTCCCTGAGTGTCTAAGCCTTTCCACTGCTAAACCCCGCCCCTTCTCTGAACCCAATGGATCCAGCTAGTGGAGCAGCCCAAAGCAGGGTGAAGGCAGTCAGAGAAGCTTCCTAGGGTAGGAACAGTGCAGACTGAAAAAGACAGGTGTGAGTCCTATCTCTTCTAGGGAAAAGCAACCCCTGCCCCATCCAGGCTGATTTCTGAATTCTTCCCATTCCACTTTAGGGGGATCCTGGACCTCTGGCACCCAAAGGTAAGCTACTCCTAATAGAGTAAGCTAAGAGAGCAGAGAGGGTTGCAGTAGTCCCTGGTCCCCATCCCAACTCCAAGAGTCGCCCCAGAATGGGAGGGTAGAATGCCACAGAAAGGGCTCAAGGCCACAGAACCTTGCAACCCCAGCATCAGTGTCCTTCAGGGCGTAAGTCCCATAAGAAGAAATCCCAGGGAGCACAGCGGATGTCCCGAGGACAAGACGGAGGTATGGCTCCCTGCTCCTAACGTCCCCTGCACTCCCCTGCCCTGGCCGTATCTCCTCAGGCCCAGCTTTTGGGCAACTGACTTCGGTTGACAGTGGGGGGCATGGTGGGTTCTAACCAGCCTGAACTCTCTGAGCACCCCAGGAACTTGTGTATCCTCCACCGAGGACTCTCCACCCCCAAGCAAAGTCTCTTTCAGGACACAAAGGGCACAGAGAGGCCTTCATAAGCAAACGACAGCAGCTGGAGGGGCCCAGCCTCCAACAGGATCCAAAAGTCCCCCGAGTCACTGGGAAAGGGAAAAGGAAGGGGCGAGGGGCAAGCTCAGGTGGGCCTTCCTCAGTACCCTCCCCTGGGGGTGGGAGGGGCACCCCAAAAGAGTCTTTCCAGAAGAATTGGGGGGCAGCATGGGCAGGAATTACAGGTGGGCAGAGGTGAGGTCCTCACCTGTGATCTGAGCTGCAACCTCACCTGTCCTTAGGTGGCTGCAGACCCCCCAAAATTGAGATAGATTCCCCATCTGTGGAGCCTGAGGGGACTTCAGCCTCTTAGGAGGATGACCTCCTTGTTGGCATCTCCCCTTCCCATTGCCTTGTCCTGGATTGGGGGGCTGGATACCTGTGGCCCTGTGGCTGTTCCCAACGGTTTTTAATTGTAGGCCACCATTACCATTTTTTAAGCTCATATGAAAGATGCTGTATTTAAAAAATAAAATAAAAAATTGATACACTTTTTGGGCTAGCTCTAGAGGTCTGGCATGGCCAGGTTAGGAGGGCCTGTTGCCTGGCTCTGAGTACCAAACAGCCACATGATCACTAACGCAAGCTGAGCCCACCCCAGCCCCCAAAGCCTGGCTCTCTATAGGGACAGCCCCTTGGAGATGCGGCAGAGACCCTGACCCTGGTGCTCTCCTCCAAGGGGGCTTTGTGTCCATGCTCTCCCCTTGTGGTGATTGATACCCCCCCCCTTCTCATGGGGGCTGCAACCCAGATCCTGTACACACAGACACCTTAGATTTTGCCCCTTCCCCCAGATGCTTGGGAAAAAAATCTCCCCCCACAGCGTGAGGATGGACCCAAAGGGGAGAGAGTGGGAGTCACCAGCAGGGTCCTGAACCAAGGATTTATTGTTCAATTGTCTGGGAAGGCAGCCCCAGAGCCTTCCATGAACAGTGCCCACTGTCAGGGCTCAACTCGGTGGTGGCTGCAGCACAAGCAACAGGGACTGCACTTGGAAGGGAGTAAAGGTCAACTTCAGGCGGGCATCCCTAAGGGGCAGGTGGCCAGCAGGGTCTCGCTGCTCCAGGAGGTTGCAGCTGTGGAACAGGAGGGACCATGAGGATCCAGTGAGAGCAAGACCCCCCCCCCCACCCTACACCTGGCACCCCACTCACAGGACAGCCTCCTGAACTGGCAGCCACGTGTACAGCCAGCAGTCCACGTGGCTACCGTGGGCCTCATACAGCCTGAGCACCAGCGTGTGGCCCTGGGGGCTGGTCTCGGCCTGCCGAGGGGAGGGGATGGTGGGTGGGGCTGTGGCAGACCTCAGACACCACCCACCCTGGCCCAGCTTGACCCAGACCCAGCCCTTGCCTGCTTGACCGTCTCTAGCACCACAGCAGGTGAGGACACATAGAAGGCGCTCCAGGAGGCCGTGGGCACTGGGCCCAGGGTAGGCAGCACCAGCAGCGGGAAGTTGAGGCTGTAGGCTGCTTGGATGACGCCTGCATCCTGGAAGGAGCCTGGCACAGGCCAGGAAGGGATGCGTGGTGCAGAAGTGGGTAGGGGCACAGGGCTGTTTTTCCCACCAACCGCTGGAGAAACCCAGGCTCAGACAGGGGCAAAGGGGCGAGGTAGCACTCACCCTTGTGCGGCATCAGTGCATATGTGAACTCATGGCGCCCTATGTCAGCGGTGGCATCGGGGGACTTAGGCGCCCGCAGGCTGCAGGGAGGGGGAAAATGGGCCAGGCTGGAGTTTGTTTCAGAAGACCCACACCCCCATGCCACCCCACACTGGCCTCAGGCCTGCGGGCACACCACTCACAGCGAGAGGCTGAGGACGCTGCCCCTGACTGATGCACCGTACTTGCAGTCATTGAGCAGGGCCAGCCCAAAGCCATGCTCTGACAGGTCCATCCAGCGGTGCGCCCACACCTGGGGGCACATCCCAGATCCGCTTGGTGGCCCTGCCTGCTCCTTTTGCTCCCATCATGAAGTGAGGGCCAGCTCTGGGCCCCCAGGACCAAACTCCAGCTCTCACAGGAGGAGGCCTGGACACACCACCCACTCTGCCTATGCTTAGTCCCTCACCTGTGAAGTGGGGAGAATAGTACTTGGCTCACCAAATAGACACAGGCATCAAACTAAACAACAAAGCATTTAACACAATGCCTGGTACATGTGTTAGGAACCAGCAAATACTGCTCCTCCCTACACTGTCCCGATTCCACACAACTAGTACCCCCTACCCTGCCAGGGAGAATCCAACCCTACGCCACCCCCTGCACCCACGTCAGACCTCAAATCGAGCCCAGTCCCAAGAGGTGTTGTAGTGGGTAGGCCGCTGTAGGTGCCCAAACTGGATCTCATAGGTGGCCTGGGGGCTCCGAACACGGGCAGGGACCTCCACCTTCAGGAATTTGTGGGCTTCATGCCAGTGTACCTGGAGTAGGGTACAGGTGAGGGGAGAGGCCTGGGCTGGCCCTCCCTACTAGACATACCTGGAGAGACGGCCACCCCCCATCCCCTGCTACCTCAGTGTGGAAGCGGACATAGGGGCAGCCCATGTCCAGCACGACCTCCTGGCTGAGCCGACTGTTAGGGCTGATCTGCAGTAGGAACCATGCACTGCCCCTCAGGCCACCTTCAGTGCCCACTGCCAGGGTCCCCGCCTGACCCAGCACTGGCTTCCTGGGGGCAAAGGTGGGAGGCAGTAAGCCAGGATCAGCTGATAGAGGGACCCCAATAGGCTTGTATGCTCCCCAACACCCTGCCCACCCGCACCGTGTCTCCAGGTGGTAATCCATGACATCCCATGCATCCCAGTATAGGGGGATGTCGTCAAACAGCACAAACTGGTTCCCCACGGCGCCCTCAGCAATAGCCTCCCTGGAAGGAGATGGGGATTGGTGCTTCACAACTGGATGGCCTCAGTCTCTCCAGGTGCTCGATGTGTGGGGGGGGAGGCCAGGGTAGGTAGGGACAGGGGCTCCCCAGTCCAGAGCCACTGCTGGGCTGTTGTGGGCAGTGCTGTGGCCAGGGAACAGTGGGGATGGGGGTCTAGGATCCACCTGCCAGACCATGGAAGAGGGCAATGAGAAGCTGGCACCTGCCAGAGGCCACCAGCACCAGGGACGTCAGGCGACCAGTCGGGTCCAGTCTCACGCGGATGATGCCGTTGTCCAGAGTCACAGAACCATCAGTCTTGGCAGAAAGGGTCCTTGAAACTGAGTTGGCAGGGGCTTCCCACACTAACAGCAGCGCCCCCCTTGCCCCACTTCATTACTGGCTCCAGCCTGGGTAGCTCAGGACCCCTGAGTTAAGGATGTTCCTGGGCAGCCCTGCCCCACCCCAACTTCTTGGCACTCACCTCTTGCACAACAAACACAGGCTGTTGGGGCAGCAGAGGCTGTTGTGAGGTGGGGGCAGGAGCAGGAGCATAACCCATGCTGGGCACTTTCACCAGGGCTGGAGATGAGGCCTGGGCATCAGTGCAGCCTCTCTGACTTCCGGGAGCCTCGCTCCGGGATGGGGGGTTACTCCTGCTACTCTCCAGCTTGGGACACCCCAGGGTAGTGTTCCCAACTCTCAGTCTGGCCTCCATCCCTCTTGCAGTAAGCAGTAGGGACCCATGTTCCCAGAGCATACCTAGGTTGTGGGCCCCGCCAGGCCTGGGCAGGGCCAGCACTTCTGTTCGATTCCAGGGCAGCGTGTTGATGATGAGGAGGCCCTCGGGACCTGGTTCCCCTGCACACAGGGCTTTGGCCGCAGAGCTGAGAAGTGTGTTGCCATGGGAACGGATGTCTGAGGAGAAACCGGTTGGTCACAAGAGGGCAATGGGTCTGTGATGACCTGACTGTCCTGCAGGTGGAAGACACTTCAGGCTCGGCCCCGGTGTTGGAGCGTTCTCAGCCTAACCTTCGTAGTGGCACATGGCTTCCTCTGCCACCAGTTGAATGCAGCTCCCAGTGACCACGTCATGAAACTGGTTCAGAAGCAGTAGCCTGCAGGTCAAGGGCAGGGATGAGGAAGGCCAGGAGGGTGGGGAGAGTGAAGACTGAGGGGCAGCCACAGAAGCATCTGGGGAGAGGCGAGTGGTGACAGGGCAGGGCCAAGCTGACCTCCAGAGGTCCTGTAGCTCTGCTGCTGGGTACAGGAACTGGGCACTGCGAGCCAGGGCCAGGCTGCTGAGCAGCTCCACATCGTGCAGGATGCGTTCACACTCCCGGTTCCCCTTCTTGATCTAAACCCGGAAAGCGGGGGTGAGAAGGGTGTCCCAAGTCCGCTCAAGCCAGCACACCTTCCAGAGCCCACCCTGGCTCACGGCCCGATGGCTGCCTGGGGCCTCCTGGATAAAGCCTCTGGTGAGTGATGTCCCAAATGCCTCTTGCACTCTATGCACCCTCCTCCAGGCCTGACCCCACCTTCCCTTACACTTCTCTCAGTTCAGTTCCTCCTTGGAGCACAAGCCTCCTGCCCCTGATCTGGGCGGGCTCTATCCCGATTCCTTCATAACCCCTACGGATCAAGGGCACACCTTCCCTGCTCGGCTGAGGAAATAGCTCCTGACCTGGGCATGGGTGGTGTAGGTGCCATTATGCAGCTCCAGGAAGAGCTCCCCAACCCATGTGCACAGCTGCCCTGAGTCGTTGTCCAGTGCAGAGAAGAGTCGCACCGGAGAAGACAGCTGTACCCTGAGGGAGACTGCATGCTGTGTCTCCCAGCCTTGGGGGCCATGTGGCTCACCCTTCATCCAACCCAGAGAAGACATGAGATCCAGCCCCCAAAGGAGCTGTCCCCAGAATGCTGTCTCCACAAAGCCAGCTCTGGAAATCCCAGGAGAGTTCTCTCAGGTGACTTTAAGCCTGTTTCCAGCCTCAGCTCCCCCGCCACCCCATCCCCAAGGCAGAAGCTGGGAGAAGCCCATAGTCCAGAAGTGGAGCAGGACAGGCCCATTGGAAAGGGTTTCCAATGTCTGAGCAGAAAGAAGGGCTCAGGGCAAGGGCTGAGTGAGCAGCTCAGTGAGGGCTGTGGTGGGCCAGGCCTGACCTGGGCAGCCCATCTGTATTATATAGACGCTTCAAGCGGTCCACCATGGTCTGGGTGGGGCCACCGCCCCCATCCCCAAAGCCGAAGAGGAAGGCACTGTGGTTGGTCCGCCCTTTGTCCCGGTTTTTGGCCACGGTCTTTAGCACCTGGACAGTCAGAGGCAGGTCAGTATGGTTCAGCCTAGGACGGGACACCCAGTCTTCTCCAGCCTACCTCCTTGCCCCCACCTTGACCACCAGGTGCTTTCTCACCTCCTCCACAGTGCCCTCCATCCCGTATGAGTCACCAGGTGGGAAGTGGGCCAGCACACGGGAGCCATCCAGCCCTTCCCAGAAGAAGGTATGGTGCTGCAGGCAGGCAGAGGCACAGGCAGAGAGAGGCTCATGTGAGGGCTGAGGCAGAGTTGTGCCTTCTGGTCCTACCATACCCCTTGTGTGACCCTGGAGGAGGCATGCCCTCTCTGGGTGGGGGTCTGTCCAGGAACTCTAAATAAGCCTGGGGAGAGATGAATGGGCCAGGTGGGACCCAGGCCCACTCAAACGTGATCCCCTTGAGTCTGCTCACCGGGAATGTGTTCACCAAGTTCCAACTCAGTTTTTGGGTCAGGAAATGCCTGATACCACAGCCGCGCATGATCTGGGGAAGCTGTGCTGAGTAGCCAAATGTGTCTGGCAGCCAGAACTGTGGGAAAAGGGCCTCTGGGGCATGGGAACAGGGATCCTGTTGGAATAGCCCTGCCGCAGCCCCCCTCTCTCCAGATCAGGCTCCAGTCTCACCTGCTGGAAGGCACAGCAGCCCCCAGCCTACCTCAGAGCATGTCTTCCCAAACTCCTGCAGGAAGAAGTTCTGGCCCTGCAGGAACTGCCTCACCATGGCCTCCCCACTGGGCAGGTTCCCATCCTGGCGGTGAGGGAAGAGGGGTCAGCCAGGGTCAGCATCAGCTGGGGAAGATGCAGGAGCTCAGGCTGCCCTACCCCATCAGGAGAACCCTGGGCCCTGACCCAGGGCTTATGGCTAGCACCCAGGAAGCATCCATCCCCTGGCTTCACATCTGACCATCTACCTGCTGGAGGTGAGTTTGAAATGGGTCATGCAGATAGCACCCCACAGTACTTAAGACCCTCCTCCCTCTAGGAGTCCCAGGCCTTGTCACAGAGGGGTTGTTAAGGGCCTGCAGAACACCGAGGAGGGGAATCCATGACACTGTGGCCCTACGCTGAGGGTGTGCAGACTGCACTTACCATCTCCACCCAGGTGCCCCCCACGGGCACAAACTGACCACGGCAGGCGAACTCCTGAAGCCGGGCGTACAGGCCAGGGTAGTGGCTCTTCACCCACTCGAGCTGCTGTGCCTGCGAGGCACAGGGGCAGGAGTTACACCAGAAGTGATCAGAACCCCATCTAGGGTCAAGTATCTGGGCCCAGTGGGCAGTGGAGGGTGGGGAAGAACCCTGTCCCTTGGGCTGGGGTGGCCCTCAGAACCCCACTCTTGGACCTGCTGGGCTTCTGGGTGTGCCCACATGGACACCCCTCTGACCTGAGAGCAGACAAAAGTGAACTCAGGGTTCTGCTCCATGAGCTGCATGGCTGTTGCCCAGCTCCGGGCGCACTTCCGCACGGTCTCCTTGAAGGGCCATAGCCAGGCTGGATGGGGAGGTGGTAGAGGGTGGAGGGAGGACACCAAAATCCTCAGCTCTACACAGACATCCAGAGCCACCTCTGTCCTCCAGCAGCCCGAGCAGGCCCAGCCTGGGCCTCTAGGGTCTCCCTAGTCCTATTCCTATCCCAGCCACTTTGCCCACAAAGCCCTGTGGCATTGCTCTCTTCAGATCACCCCTGTGAGGTGGAAGCAGGGGTAGGAAAGGGAGGCTCCAAACCCTGGACTAGCCTCATCCATGAGGGTTAGATGCCCCCAGAGAGAATCCTATCAGATGGCTATCCCAGAACAGAGGGCACAACTCACCAAGATGGACCTTGCCTGGTCAGTAGTCCTAGATGAAGCACCTCAGCTCCTTGATCACCAGGCCAGAGCCACCACCCTCCACCCAACACATTGGCATATCAGAGAAAGTCCTCACTCTGTTATCCTGTTATCCAGAAGCTTTAGCTGCATCAGAATCAGCACCTTTGGGAGCTCATGAAAAATTGTGGATTTTGGCCCTGGCCAGTTGGCCCAGTGGATAGAGCGTTGGCCCAGTGTGAGGATGTCCCAGGTTTGATCCCTGGTTAGGGCATCCCTCCTCCTCCTCTCTCTTCCCCTTCTCACAGCCAGTGGCTCGACTGGTTTGAGTGTTGGCTGCGGGTACTGAGGATAGCTTGGCTGATTTCAGCATCGGCCCCAGACGGGGTTACTGGGTGGATCCTGGTCAGGGTGCATGTGGGGGTCTATCTTCCCTCCTCTCATTTAGAAAAAAAAAGTGGATTTCCTGTAAGTCTCATAGATACTGTAAATTCATTAGGTTCAGAACTGAACCCTGGACCCTTCCAAGAAAACCCCTCTATGACTTCCACATTGATCATCTCTGATGACAGGGGCACTCAAAAAAACTCTTAGTCGTCCTCACTCAGCTCATGGCCACCTCCTCCGAAAAGCCCTGCTTGAATTCCCTCAACCCAGTTGGGTTAAATGCCTCTTCTGGGCTCTCCAGTCCCCCATACTTCCCTCCATCATGGTCCCAACTGTGTCCAT
This sequence comes from Saccopteryx bilineata, assembly GCF_036850765.1. Lineage (NCBI taxonomy): Eukaryota > Metazoa > Chordata > Mammalia > Chiroptera > Emballonuridae > Saccopteryx > Saccopteryx bilineata. The sequence goes on from NC_089493.1 coordinate 130,935,473, forward strand.
TTTGATCATCAGTCTCTATAAACATGCCCTCCAGGCCTGACCTGTGATGGCACCGTGGATAAAGTGTCAACCTGGATTACTGAGGTCACCGGTTCAAAACCCTGCACTTGTCTGGTCAAGGCACATATGGGAGTTGATGCTTCCTGCTCCCCCGCCCCTCTAAAATGAAAAAAAAAAAAAAAAAAAAAGTGCCCTCCAGTATCCAGTGTGGGTCACATGGGGCATCAGATTTTGTTGAAAGAATAAATGAAACTATGCCTAGCAAAGCCCACAGTTCAGCCGCTTCCCCATTTTACAAGTAGAGAGGCTGAGGCCCGAGAGGGGCAAGAACTCGCTGAGGACCCAGAGCACAGCCAGGGCTTTGTGGTAACTCCTGCCTGCCCCAGCCAACCTGGCTAGCTGCCCCCCTACCTGTGTCGATGTGGCAGTGCCCCATGGCATGGATGGTATGCTGGCTTTCACCGCCATGTTGGCCAAAGAACCTGGAGGCCAGGTCCTGGGCCACCGGGAAGGTTTCGGGTTGGGCAGGGTCACAGACGTTCACAATTGCGTTGGCTGTGTACAGGGCCTGGAAGCTGCGCTGATCGTCTTCCCCGAGGCCCTGCAGCAGGGTCTGTCTCTTAATCCCCATCTCTAGCAGGCGGAATCCCCAGAACTAGGCCCAGCTGATCTCCAAGGGTCCTCAGCCGAGCTCTTCCCTACCTACTTTACCCATTCATGCTGGTTCCCTTGCTCAGGACTATGTCCCTTCTCCCCTTTACACAGGGGAGCCTGCCAACTCTAGGGCAGCCAGAAACACTCCTTATCCTGCATTCCTGACAATCTGACCCAAGAAACAACCTGGCTGAAGTTCTAGAGAGTGACCAGGAGGGGTAGAGTGTCCAGTACCTTGGCCATGCCCAGCAGCAGCTCCAGATCCACCAGGAGCTTGTGGACATCCCGGTGGAACAAGGCCAGCTCAGCCCGGCTCACCTGGAACCTCTTCTCTGGATCTGGGGCAGCGATCAGGGTGCTCTTTCCAGCCCCCAGGAGCCCGTTGCAGGCAACTTCCACATACAGGGTCAGGCTACAAGTGTGGGTAAGCAGTCTTAGGCCAACAGACTGGCAGAAACCTCTGGGGGAATGGGGAGGGAGGATGGAGGAGGCATCCAGATGACCCTCCCCATTGACCTCCAGGATCCCACAATAGGTCAAGTCTGTGTGCAAGAGATTCCCAGTAGGAGTACCAGCCTGAGCCCACGTGGTGATGAGAGCTCTACCATGGCTAACAAGAACAAGCAGCCCAGACTGGGACCGTGGGAGCCACATTGCCATTCAGCCTCCTGTTCCCAAAGCTGGCTTTACAAAGCACTGCCTCAGTCTCAGAACTCTTTGCATATTAAAAACATGTGTGGAGGCCCTGGCCGGTTGGCTCAGTGGTAGAGCATCGGCTTGGCGTGCAGGAGTCCCGGGTTTGATTTCCGGCCAGGGCACACAGGAGAAGCGCCCATCTGCTTCTCCATCCCTCCCCCTTTCCTTCCTCTCTCTCTCTTCCCCTTTGCAGCCAAGGCTCCATTGGAGCAAAGTTGGCCTGGGCGCTGAGGATGGCTCCATGGCCTCAGCCTCAGGCGCTAGAATGGCTCTGGTCTCGAAAGAGCAATGCCCCAGATGGGCAGAGCATCGCTCCCTGGTGGGCATGCCGAGTGGATCCCGGTTGGGCGCATGTGGGAGTCTGTCTGACTGCCTTCCCGTTTCCAACTTCAGAAAAATATTAAAAATATTATAAAAACATGTGTAGACCTCCCACAGCAGATACCCACTGGTTAACAGAGGGCAGGCTGTTCTTTGGGGTAGCATGTTGGGCATCAGGGCCATTCCTGACCCCTTCCCACCCACTGCTAGGTCTGGAACAAAGTCCTCACAGTGAGCCCTCAGTGTCTTCTTAGAGCCCTATTTGGTTTTGTAATCGTCTACGCATGTGTAAGTCCCCTTGCGGTAGAGGCCCACATCAGTCTCCAGCACAGTCCCAGAGTCTGAAAGCATCAGACACAGTGTTCTATAAATGTTATAAGATGTGAAGAATAGTCATCTCTAGGTGTGGGATAAGTGGAGGTATTTACTTCTTTGTGCTTTTCTTGTAAGAAGGCAAATTCTTTTTATAGCCAGGAAACAAAAATCCTGCTTTTAAAAAATAAACTTTGCCTGACCAGGCGGTGGCACAGTGGATAGAGCATCGGACTGGGATGCGGAAGACCCAGGTTTGAGACCCCAAGGTTGGCAGCTTGAGTGCGGGCTCATCTGGTTTGAGCAAAAGCTCAAGCTTGAGCCCGAGGTTGCTGGCTCAAGCAAGGGGTTACTCGATCTGCTGAAGGCCCGCAGTCAAGGCACATGGTAGAGCAATCAATGAACAACTAAGGTGTTGCAATGTGCAATGAAAAACTAATGATTGATGCTTCTCATCTCTCCGTTCCTGTCTGTCTGTCCCTGTCTATCCCTCGCTTTGACTCTCTCTCTCTGTCTCTGTAAAAAAAACAAAAAGAAAAAGTTAAAAAATAAACTTTGAGCCTGCCAGGTGGTGGTGCAGTGGACAGAGCACTGACCTGGGATGCTGCGGACCCGGTTCAAAACCCTGAGGTCACCAGCTTGAGTATGGGATCATGGTAGCTGGCTTGAGCCCAAAGGTTGTTGGCTTATGCCTAAAGTCGCTGGCTTAAGGAAGGGCTCACTTGTTCTGCTGTAGCCCCCCGGTCAAGGCACATATGAGAAAGCAATCAATGGACAACTAAAATGCTGCAACTATGAGTTGATGCTTCTCATCTCTCTCCCTTCCTGTCTGCCTCTCTCTCTCTCTCTTTTTCTTTTCTTATTCATTTTAGAGAGGAGAGAGAAAGGGAGAAAGAGACAGAGGAGAGAGAGAGGAGAGAGAGACAGAGAGAGAAGGTGGGGAGGAGCTAGGAGCATCAACTCCCATATGTGCCTTGACCAGGCAAGCCCAGGGTTTCGAACCGGCGACCTCAGCATTTCTAGGTCGACGCTTTATCCACTGCACCACCACAGGTCAGGCCTCTCCCTCTTTCTTGCTAAAAACAAAACAATACAAACCTTTGAGATTTGAGGATGTACTAGAAGTGAACTAGAGTGTACTAGAAGTGAGTGTGTATCTAAGATCATTCCAGACCCTACCTTCCACTAATGTGTCCTCCCCCACTGATGTCCCTTCCTCCACAGCCCTTGGTCAACCAGGGCACAGGGATTCACTCACCTCCGGGGGTCTCCTTCTCCTAGCCTGTCAGTCAGGACATAGCTGGTCTTATCCCCCTCTTTGGTCAAACCCTGATGGAAATGGAATGAAAGAGGGCCTGAGGCTTTTGAACAGTTCAAGACCCCCTACCTGTCTCTAGCTTTGTCTTCTCTTTTCCAGACAAGGCCAAGATTGATAACTCAGGGACTTCTGGTACCAGGTGCCCCAATCCTGATGGCAGCCAGCACCATGACTTATCAAATGGTACCAGCAGAAAAGCCCCTGGTCTTATGGAAAGGGTCTTCAGCAGGCATCAGGAGACTTGGTATGGCTTCTGGTGGCCTCTGTACTCCTGAGATATCTAAAGAGAAACTCTATAAAGTCAGGGACAAGTTTCTCTCACTCCCTGCTATATCCCCAGTGCTTAGTATAGGGCCTAACCCGGAGAGGGCACTCAAGAGACATCCACTGAGCCAATGGAGAGAGGGCTCTGTCATAAAGGTAGGACAATAGCCCTACCTTGAAAGTCCAATTGGAAGTTGTGCGAACTGAATAAGTGAACTAACCTCTACATGTTTCAAGCTTCTTAATCTATAAAGGGTTAAAAAAATCCAGCACATAGGATTATGAATATATTGTTAGATGCATAAACAAGACACTTAGTAGTGGTTCTATCTGGGGAAGAGGGGTTTAATTTTTACTTTAGGCCCTGGCTGGTGGCTAAGTGGGTAGTGTTGGCCTGGCCTATGGGTGTCCCAGGTTCAATTCCTACTCGGGGCACATGGTAGAAGGGACCATCTGCTTCTTCCCTCCACCTCCCCTTTCTCTCCCTCTTCCCCTCCAGCAACCAGTGGCTCAACTGGTTCAAGCATTGGACTTGGGCAGTGAGGATGGCTCAGTTGGTCCATGTCAGACTCAGGTGGTAAAAATAGCTCAGTTGATTCAAGCAGCAGCCCAGACAGGGGTTGTCAGGTGGATCCTAGCCAGGTGCATGTGAGAGTCTGTCTTACTATCTCCCTTCTTCTCACTTAAAATTTTTTTTTCCGCCTGACCAGGCGGTGGCGCAGTGGATAAAGCGTCGGACTGGAACGTGGGAAGACCCAGGTTCGAGACCCCAAGGTTGCTAGCTTGGGTGCTGGCTCATCTGGTTTGAGCAAAAGGCTCACCAGCTTGAGCCCAAGGTTGCTGGCTCGAACAAGGGGTTACTAGGTCTGCTGAGGGCCTGCAGTCAAGGCACATATGAGAAAGCAATCAATGAACAACTAAGGTGTTGCAACGCACAACAAAAAACTAATGATTGGTGCTTCTCATCTCTCCGTTCCTGTCTGTCCGTGTCTATCCCTCTCTCTGACTCTGTCTCTGAAAAAAAAAAAAAAAATTTCTTTATATTATTCAGAACTGTTTGAAAGTTTTCCCCATAGTAAATATTATACATAATAAAAACAAGCAATAAAAACTAAAAATAAAAAGTGATGTGGTCTGCAAAGCTAGCAGTCTGGCACCTAGCAGAGGGTTAATAAATGGATCTGCTGTACTTATTATGGTACTTGATTAGTAACTATTTTCAGCCCAGAATGAGAAGGTAGGCAACTGAATGGCAGGGTTGGTTTAGGACTAAATTATGTTGTGACCCAAAAGCCATCCATTTAACCTACCCTATATTAGAGGGACTGAAGCAGCAACTTCCCCAATCCTGAAATCCTGATACTGCCCTGCAGATAGAGCCCAGAGCTGAAAGGTGGCCATGCCTGTACCCAGTTCAAGGCCCCTTACCTGGACTGGTTCCCCATCACGCCACACCAGGCCTTCTCCATCACTTTCCCAGCGAAGGTGAACTTCCTGACCTACCCATGCCTCTGGGATGGTCAGCTCCACCCGGAACCAACAGGTCCACCACCTGCAAGAGAGGCAGTTGGACGGGCCTCAGGGTGGAAGCCCTGTTCTTCGATGAAGAGTCTGTAGGGGCTTAAGCCTTTCTCTGTGCATCACAAGGTATTCAGAGTTGACTGACAAGAAAGGAGCAAGGTGGCCTAACCAGGCACAGTGGATAGAGCATCGGACTGGGATGTAAAGGACCTAGGTTCAAGACTCTGAGGTTGCCAGCTGGAGTGCGGGCTCACCAGCCTGAGTGCGGGGTCGCTGGCTTGAGCAAGGGGTCACTTGTTCTGCTGCAGCCCCCCCCCCCCCAGAGTTGTAGCTCCCCAGTCAAGGGAAGGAGGGAAGGAGGGAAGGAGGGAGGGAGGGAGGGAGGAAGGAAGAAAAGAAAGGAGAAAGGAAGGGAGGGAGGGACGGAGGGAGGGAGGAAGGAAGGAAGGAAGAAAAAAAGCGTATGCAGAAGGTGGGGGAATAAGGCAGAGGAGTCAGGCTTTATGAGCTGCCCTTGAATGCCGAATTTCCTACTGGGCGTCCAGACCCCGGGAGAAAGGGGTTAGGAACTCTTCCGTGAAGCCAACAGAGGGTGCTGCGCAGCCCCAACTGGCTGTTCAGGGCCAAGGGCTGACAGACCACGGAGGTGTGGCCGGTAGCCTGAGAGTCCAGAGACGTTCCCCGGCCCCGCCCTGGTCCTGGGCGTTACCCACGTGGGTCCGAAGCTGTCGCCGACCTGTGCAGGGCGGAAGTCCTGCTGGACCGCCACCTGATAAGGAAGCCTCTCGGGCGTCAAAAAGCTGGAAAGCGCGGCCACTGGGCAGCTGTCCCCGAAGAGCCTGGGCAGGAGGAGCCGGTGGGCGCACGCTCGGAGCCTGGTCTCTGCCATGGGCAGCCGGCGGGTGGGACGCGCGACCGCCGCCCCGCTGCCCCACGCGCGGCGTCCCGCCCTCCCGCTCTCCCCCAGGCCGGGCCGTCCGCCGAGGGCGGTGCTGTGGCCCCGGCTGAGCCCGCCCGGGAAGGACGGTGGGACGCGGGCACGGCAGCCGGCGCCTGGACAGGGCCACACCTGCCGCGCAGGTTGCAGTCGGTGAAGTAGAGAGGCGACACGAACTTCTCTATCCGCTCCAGCGCCGTGCGCCGATGCTTCAAAGCCGGCGCCGCCATGGCCGCCGCGTGGCCCTCCCCCGGAAGGTCCCGGCCCCACCAGTGCGGCTGTCCCAAGGTTCCGGGTCTAAGCTTGCGGGCCTCCTTTATGCAGCACCCCTGCTGTCGGAAGCACGCTGCTGTCGGAAGCACGCTGCCCGGAACTGTGAGCCGCGCGCAGGCGCTTCCGGGGCATTCTGGCTCCGCGGGCGGGCAGGTCACCGGGTCGGATGGCACTCGGTTTTTCCAAACTACCGGGACAGACATGGAACCGTGAAACGCGGCTGCAGCAGATCGCAGTCTCGGCATCGCGGTGGGAGCCCGGCCCTCTAGTCCCGGCGTGGCCACTGTTAACGCGAGAGCCGGAACTCCGAGAATGCAGGGCTAAGGCAGGGTCGTGTACCGGGCGACCTCCACTTCCTCCACCACCCGCTGTGTGTGTACGGCTGTCGGTCGTCACCAAGGACGCTGGAACTAGTTTGATTTGAGATGGCCCGTTAGTCATGGCATCCAAGACCCCGATAGACAGGGGTCTTGTTACAGTTACAGACAGGGCTGGAGCGCAGAGAGGTGCAACGCCAGACACCTCTAATTGCACTGTCACGTCACCCTAGCAACCCACTGGCAGCTTTCCCCCTCCTAGGATCCTCGGAGAGTTCTTGTCTATACAACCACAACTAAGAAAAATATATACACAGCACTAGCCCTTGTATCTTAAGGAAAATACTGACCAAATCAAATTTACACTTCAAATGCAAATCACAAGTAACTGAGGACACAATATCCAACATAATTTAGAATAAAAAACCGGCTGTACTACAGGCTGGGTGTCAGGCCACCCGAGGGATAGAAACTGCTTGTGAAAAAACCCTGCCTGTGGCCCAGGCCGGTTGGCTCAGCGGTAGAGCGTTGGCCTGGCGTGCGGGGGACCCGGGTTCGATTCCCGGCCAGGGCACATAGGAGAAGCGCCCATTTGCTTCTCCACCCCCCACCCCCTTCTTCCTCTCTGTCTCTCTCTTCCCCTCCTGCAGCCAAGGCTCCATTGGAGCAAAGATGGCCCTGGCCCAGGCACTGGGGATGGCTCCTTGGCCTCTGCCCCAGGCGTTAGAGTGGCTCTGGTCTCGGCAGAGCGATGCCCCGATGCCCCGGAGGGGCAGAGCATCGCCCCCTGGTGGGAAGAGCTCCACCCCTGGTGGGCGTGCCAGGTGGATCCCGGTCAGGCGCATGTGGGAGTCTGTCTGTCTCTCCCCGTTTCCAGCTTCAGAAAAATACACACAAAAAAAAAAAACACAAAAAACCCTGCCTGTAGGTGAAGTAGCCACTTCTTTTTGGTTGCAATGCTGGGATGGGGTTTTCTCCTGAACTCACCCTGAAATCCTGTTCTTGGCCGGCAAGCAGGTCCCCTGAACGCGACCCTGTGCAGGGACAGCAACAGCTGGGGCCCCATCCTGATCATTCTTGAAGAAGCAGTGGGGAATAGGTGAGATACCACTGGGGAACTCGGAGCTCTCCCCTCCACAGCCAGTAAGTATCACTCTATCTCCAAGTCAGGTCCTGCCCCAGCTTCACCCTACAACCTCCTGCCAGAGGCTCTTTTGCCACCCTGAATTTCTGGGTTCAGTCTCTTGTGTCACCTTTTCATCCCACTGCCATATGCAAACAAAAACGTCAGAGAAGTCCATGATGTATGTTGGAAGTCCAGAGCCAAAAATCTGTTAGTTTTTGGTGTGTGTGTGTGTGTGTGGGGGGGGGGCAGTATAAATCAAAAAAGTAAACAAAACCATAGGAAACACTGTTGGTTACTTGACAACTATTATTAAGGTAAATGGCTCCTGGAGGAAAATCCAACAGATTTTCATATAAACATATAAAAACCGTAATCACTCATGTTTAAATGCCTACCAGTTTAAATTTATGTAATTAAAAAATATGTATTTCATTTCCAGGAAGTAATTTCCCTCCCAACCCCCCACTTATACCATACATGCCTTATATACTCTTCTTTCCAAATACTGGTTTGGTGTCTGAATTCTTTGCCCCATTCCGATAAAGATTAAGGAACAAAAAAACACAGAGAAATACAAACTATATAGCTAGACAACTTACCCAGAGAAACACATGTACTAAAAGAATAAAGTATTCTCCTTCAAAAATTTGGAATATTTTGACTTGAGATAAGAGCAATTGACTACTAAACTAAAGCAAAAAGCATGCTGGTAAACCGTGGATAAGGAACTGAGCCCAAATCCCTGTTCCACAGTAGTTCTCTGGTGAGGAAAAGGGACTTGGGTTGCAAGTTTATTCCTTAAGAACCAAGCTTTATTTATTTACAAAAAAAGAAAAAGAAAAAAAAAAGTTGGAGCAAGAGAAAGACAAATTTTACACAGAATTACTACAATGGGAACTCCCTTTGGTAAGAAGTGTAATAGCTGTCTTGCACACCTGTTCAAGGTACTAGGATCTGAAGCCACACAGAACTATGATACACAAGAAGGTAGAGCAGTTATGCTAGCACATCAAAGCATATTTCTTTTAATAAAAAAATTGACAGTATATACATTATTTACAAAAAAAGGGAAACCAAGTTAAAATTGTGTGTGTGAAGAGAGTAAAGCTGGTGGATGGCACTAGGGCAGACTTGTAAAGAAGCAGGTACAAAACAGTCCCATGGGAGCTAAAAAGGACCGATGTGAGCTTGTTGAGGTTGATAACCAGGAAGGAGTAAAAGGGAGGCAAGCAAGGGACTCATCAGGACTCAAAACCACAAGATGATCACTCCCAAAGCCAAACTGTGAGTCCCAGATAAAAATCTAACAGATGCTCTAGATGTGCTTGAGTGACCAGGAAAAAATAAAATCCAGTTTTGTTCCCCTTTTGAGGGGAGAAGAGGAGCAGAGACCGTCAGAGTAACAACCCATCTGAGCAGGAGTCCTTCCCCAGGATGTCTGTCAATGTATGCTCATCTAGCCGAGGTGTGAACAGGCCCTGGGAGACCCCAGTCTTAGCTCTGCTGGTGTGTGCGAGCAAGCCACGTGTCTCTGCACGGATGTCTTTCCCTCCAGCGCAGGAGGACATGACCCAACCCCTGGGAAAGTCCCAGATCCGGCTTTGTAAGGTACCCATGTTAATTACATGTAGCCCACTTGGTGCCAGGCTGCACACACAAATCAGGTGCCATGTCCCAGAGAGGCCGGTGAGGCTTGAAAGGCATCTTCCTCATTTCTTCAGTGGGTGTGAGGGCACGTGGACCCCACACACACCACCCTCAAGTTGTCTGCTCTGGCTGTGCAGTTATGGGGTTTTGAACACTGTGCCGTATTTGACACGGTACTTGTTAATGCTCACAAAATGCAGAGTCTCTGTGTCACAGGTGGTGGTACAGGGCACCAGGCCCTCCAACCCTTCACCCATGAGCCACTTGCTGGTCTCCGCTGCCATTTCACGGGGCACATGCTCCTTGGTCCATTTATCTACCCAAGCCTGGAATCTCTGATGTAGCCTCTTGCTTACACGCTCATGGGACTGCAAAATAAAACAAGCAAAAGAAAAAAACAAACAAAAAAATGTGAACTAGAACCAAAAAAACCCCTTCAAATACAAATCCCAATTAACCCCTTAAAGAGCAAAGGAAAGATGTGGGCTCAAGTTCCTATCGGGGGGTGGAGGGCAAGAGGAATCTGTGTTTAAAGAAGAGAACTGAAAGAGGGTTAGAACATAGAGCTTATATAAAGAGTCAGAACCCACTCAGCCACCAGAGAAAGGCCAACATAGGGTCTGGGCAGAACAAGCTTAATTTTAGCATTCTTTAGTATCACCTGGGAACTTGATAAAAATACAGATTTCCTTGTTTCCATCAATCTATAGTTCAAAATTAGCAACAAGTGAGACATGAGCTATGGCTGTCAGTCATTGCTATCAGTACATGGCAACCCACCACTAAGTAACAAGACACAAAGTCAACGGCTCAAAACCCACTCTCCAGCCTGGCCTGTGGTGGTACGGTGGATAAAGCATCGACCTGGAACACTGAGGTTGCCGGTTCAAAACATTGGGCTTGCCTGGTCAAGGCACATATGGGAGTTGATGCTTCTTGCTCCTCCCCCCATCTCCCCCTCCCCTCTCTAAAAAAAAAAAAAAAAAAAAAAAAAAATCAAAACCCACTCTCCCTCACAGCATTACCCCACCCTGCCCAGCAGAGTGCCAGGTACAGCAGATCTGCAGTGGAAGTTTATGTCCCTACCTATGAATCCTGAAAATATTTATTGGTGCCATGTTCAAGGCAGAGTAGGGTAAAAGGATGAAATGTGGGGTTGACCAACTCTCCAAATAATCAGAGACACAGATATACAGCACACAGCACCATGAGAGAAGTGAATTAAACTGTCCATCCAGCCCTGGCTGGGTAGCTCAGTTAGGCAGAGAATCATCCTGATATGCCAAGGATACAGATCGATTACTGGTCAAAAGCACATACCAGCATCAACCAATGAATGCATAAGCGGAACAACAAATCTGTGCTTCAACCTCTCTCCAAAATCAATTAACCCCTCCCCCCCCAATCTGCCTAGCTTCTTCCACTTGAATGTTGTTTTTTTTTTTAATTTCCTTCCTCTCGCCCTTTATGAGAGGAGGGGAGATAGTGACACAGACTCCAGCGTGGACATGCACCTTGCACGCACCCTGACCTGGATCCACCCAGCAACTGCCAAGCTGACCTCAGTGTCCGTGGCCAATGCTCAAACCAGTCGGGCCACTGGCTGCGGGAAAGGAAGAGAGAGAGAGGAGGAGAGGGAGAGGAAGAGAAGCAGACAGTGGCTTCTCACATGTATTCCCTGACCGGGGATCAAACCCAGAATATCCGCATGCCAGGCTGATGCTCTACCCACTGAGCTGGTCAGCCAGGGCCCCACTTCAAAGTTTTATTGTCCTTTCAAACTTAACCAGTTTCAAAACAGTGCTTGATCAAAAAATAAAAAGTACTTGATTTGCCCCTGAAACATGGTAATCTCATCTTATTAACAGATGTATCCCGAAACTTCCCACTTAAGCAAAACAAATAAACTCAACGGAAATTGCCATGCACCATCCTTGATGTTTTCCTTTTCTTTCCTCAAATGGGAATCTGATCATTACCTGACAACTGTGTCTCCAACATTTTATTTCCAGTCTGTCTAATCCTTAGTTCCACTGCTACCTCTTGGTTAGCCCGGGACATCATCTCACCTTTGGACTAGAGTAGTCTCGAGTGGCCTCTGCCCTTCCAGCTTTGTGTCCAGAGTCCCAGTCTTCTCACAGCCGTCCAAGCCACCTTTGTCAACATGCCCCAATGTACTTCAAAGACAATCCAAACCATGGCCTACAAGACTAAGCAATGAGGCCTCAACCTACCCTTCTATCTGCACACATTTCACATTAAGGCTCAAGCCACACTGATGGCTTTAGTTTCTCAGGCGTTCCTCCTTCCCAGCCTTGCACTAGTTTCCTGTGCCAGAAAGTATCAACCTACACTCTTCACCAGGAGGGATCCTTATCACTCACTGCTCAGGCCTCAAGCAATACCTTAAAGAGGTCTCTCCCAACAAAAGCTGGGCTTGCATGACTATCACTTGTGCTCATTTCACCCAGCTTCTTTCCTTGACGGCGCACATCACACTGCCGCACACGCTCTACTTGGTGTTGCAGTCCTAGGGCCTGGCTCAGCACCCGGAACATAAGTGCACCAGGGAGCTTTCACAACGTGGGCGGCACCTGTAAACAGGCTTCACACAAGCACCACCACCTAAAAGTAAATGCTGGAGCTTCGCTGGAAAGTGCCACCAGCTGTTATGGGTTTATTTGTCCCCCACCTCCAAATTCATATGCTCAAGTCCTAACTCTCAATACACCTCAGAATGTGACCTTGTTTGAAAATAAGGTTGCTGCAGAAATCATTAGTCTGCAGGTGAGGTCACGCTGTTAGCAAATGAACCCATAATGCAGTGTAAGTGGGGGAAATTTTGACAGAGACACGCACACAGGGACAATGCCATGTGAAGATGAAGGCAGATATCTGCAAGCCAAGGAGCACCTCCGGGTCCAGCCAGCCACCAGAGCCTAGAGGAGGCAAGCAAAACCTTCTCCTCCACACCCTCTGACATTTCAAACCCATTTTGCCAACACTTTGAACCCTGGACTTCTACCTTTCTGAACTCTTGAGACCATACATTGCTGTGGTTTAAGTCACACAGTCTGTAGCTCAATAACCCAATAAACTGGCTCGCTCAACAGTTCTCAAACCCAAATGGAGGTTTTCATAAAGGAAAAAAACACAGAAGCCTGTGGAGTAAGCGGGTACTGGTTTGAGAGAGGTTCTCACCTGATGTGCCCGGAGCAAGGCGGTCCTTCGATACATGTAGTCTTCAGACTTAATTACATACACCATCTTGTAGGAGTTGAGCTTAAACCTGCACTCCAGCTTGTCCAGGCTATCCACGTTTTCCATGCTCTTCTTGCTGTTTCCGTCTTTTCCTTCCTTTTCCTGCTGTTCTCGACCACGTTGACACTTCCGGATTCGCCGCAAGTTCCTACAAAGCAGAAAGCCCTGAAAGATAAGAGCTGGTCCATACAGATTCCCATGACACCCCCATGAGGTTTCTTTATTACATTCCTTCATTGCACTTGTCACAATTTTAGTGACACACATACAAAACATGTATAAATGGTTTAATTGTAAAAAAACCTTTCACCTGCAGGGATAAACAGGATAAAAAGCAGAAAGAGTCAACCACTTTTTACCCTTGATTCTTCAAATCCCACTTGCCCAGGCAGAAGAAGCCTGTTTGCAGCTTCAATGGTCTCTCTGAAATAATGTATGTAATCATTGCTATGGTCCTCCTTCTGGAATTTGTTCACAACAAAATCAGATCACACTCTTTTATTCTCAGTTTTTCACCAATTCTTATAAAGATTTTTAAAATTTCACTACACATAGATTTGACACATTCATTCTCTTCACTGGCTGCAGAGGAATGTGCCTGAATTGAATCTTTCCTTAACAGGAATCAGTTAGGTTTTCTGCATCGTAACCAGAGCACAGAAACTTATTTGAATGCCCTATTTGTTCAAGTCTTCCAAAGATAGTACATAACTAAATACTATTCTACATACATAGGAAAGGAAATAAACACCAACGGATACCCTGGTAGTTGTTAATACCAGGTAGGTATTAATTCTCCAGCAATAAGCAGAGAAAGGTTGTTAACTAAGCAATTATACCGTTGGCAATGTTATTTTATTAAAAGCACTGTTTCAGTGAATATCTTTGTATACATCTATTTCTGTAGGACAGCAAGTTCTCTGGTCCAAGGAAGGACCTTTGGCAGTCCCAAAACCCTTTTCAGGAGGTCTGTAAAATCAAAACTACTTTCATAATACTACTAAAACATTACTTGCTTTATTTTTAACTGCATTAATATTTGCACTTGCAGTGCAAAAGTAATGGTGGATAAAATGCTGGTGGTGGCACCCAACTACCCTTAGACATCCTTGTATTCTTCTCTGGCTATGCACTGCAATTAAAAAGAAAGATGGCTTCACTTAAGAATGCCTTTGGCCTGACTGCTGGTGGTGCAGTGGACAGAGCATCAATCTAGGATGCTGAGGTTCCAGGTTTGAAACCCTGAGGTCGCTGGCTTGAGTGCAGGCTCCCTGACATGATCTCAAGGTCTCTGGCTTGAGCAAGAGGTCACTGGCTTGATTTGAGCCGCCCCCACCCCGTCAAGGTGCTTACCAGAAAAAAAATCAATGAACAACTAATGTGATGCAACTATGAGTTGAGTTAATGCTTCTAATCTCTCTCCCTTCTCTCTTGCTCTCACATAAAAAATAAGAATGTCTTTGAGCCTGACCTGTGGTTGTGCTGTGGAGAGAGTCAACCCAGAATGCTGAAGTCCCTGGTTCGAAACCCCGAGGTTTTCAGCTTTAGTGAAACAGGATCACTGACAAGATCCCAAGGTCACTGGCTCAGCTTGAGCTCCACATCCCCCACCCCTCAAGGTACATACGAGGAGCAATCAATGAGCAACTAATGTGGAGCAACTATGAGTTGATGCTTCTCATCTCTCTCCTCCCTCTCTCTCCCTTCCTGTCTCCCTGGCTCGCTCTCTAAAAATAAAATTAAAAGTCTTTGATCCCAGTAAATCCAATTAAAAAAAAAGAGTAAAAAATACAATGAAATAAAAGAATGTCCTTAATGAAGAAGTAACATTTAAAAAATAAAGCCCTTGCCCTGACAGGATAGCTTGGTTGATTAGAACACCATCCAGAAGTGCAAAGGTTGCTGGTTTGATCCTGTCAATCCCCAATCAGGGCATAAACAGGAACAGATCGATGTTCCTGCCTCTGTCTGTCTCTCCCTTCCTCTCTCTAAAATCATAATAAAAAATTTAAAGCCGATCACCTCAATTCACATTGTTTTAGTATGCTGTGTGGTGCAATGGGGACCACACAGGAAGCACTTCTGTGTGTTGACATGCAACAGAACCCTTGAAGAAAGGTCACTTAAGTTCTGCTTACATTGCAAATGGTTCACAAATTTTACTTCAAAGTACAACTGACTAGTCAGTCTAGGATACTGGGTACATATTTTCTCGAAAATGAACATGGGAACTTGGCACTTTAAGGAAAATAACTGCACATTTTTGTTGCCAATAATAGTATTTAAACTTTCAAGTGAAACTGAGCTTGGTAAACTGGTTCTTGCCACCATGAGCTGACAGATTCCCATTACTTAATGATGTGTTTGATGAGGTCAATGGCAATATTAAAAAATGTAATTTTTTTGCATACTGTAAAATGAAAATGTGTAAACAGTTGGTAGGTCTGTGTAACTTAGTGAATTATTTTCCAAATGACCAATTGCATCAAGTTTTTAAATCATGCATAAAAAAATTGAAATGACTAGATAAACCAAGGGTCTGACATAACTGTATGAAAAGATCATTGGTATTTTTATTGATACTGCAAGTGACCTTGAATGGACTACTACCTAAAGAGTTTTGTTGTCAGATCAAAGAATAGCCACAATTATATAAAAGGACATGAAATTTTTTCTGACTGCATATCTGAGTAACGCTAGATTTTCTCCCCTACTTCACACAAACAAAAGAATGCAGCAGAATGACGTCAGAGTAATGGCGCTATAAGGAGTGATACCGATAAATCTCCCCAAAAACTCAACAAGATCTTCAACCAGAAACAGAAAAATCTATCCTTGGAGCCTCCAGATGTTCCGCAATACATGTGAAGGTATGGTCGAGCGAAAAATTGGCTAAATATATAATCAAACCCCGAAGGAAATAAGGAGGGGGAAACACTCCGCCTTCCTCACTAACCTAAATAAGGACTGCTTTCACTGGGAACTGAGAGTATAGGAACTAAAGCGGGCAAAGGGGGTGAATAGATCCAGGCCATGGCACAAACGGCCGAACCAGGCTGTGGCACGGACATCCAAGCCGAGGAAAAACTGTGCTTGTGGCAACCCAGTCAATACAAGCTAACGCTCGTGCCAAATCCAGATAAAGAAAGGCACTCGGGACAGCCATCCGCCCCGATCTCCTGGTCAGCGCGCACTGATAGTGGGCGAGAGATTCCTCCTAGAGCCCCGGGAGTGGCCGCCCATGTTACCTGGCAGCGGGGCAGAGTCAGAGGCCTTATGTGTGGGCCGAAAGCAGAATCTTGGGGCGCCCCAGCGCCTTGAAAAAGCCGGCGCACAGGGAGGGAGCGAGAGCTAATTCCAATGCAGGAACTTTTCCATGTGGGTGGGGGTCTCACTCAGAGTGAGAGGCAGCTGGCCTGATCTCCTGGTCAGCACGCACGGAGAGTGGGCGAGAGATTCCTCCAAGTGCCCCGGGAGTGGGTGCCCATGTTCCCGGACAGAGGGGCAGAGTCAGGGGCCTTTGTGTGGGCCGAAAGCAGAATCTCGGGCCGCCCCAGCACACTGAAAAAGCCGCGCACGGGGAGGGAGCGAGAGCTAATTCCAACGCTGAGACTTTTCCGTGCGGGTGGGGGTCTCATTCGGAGTGAGAGGCGGCTTGCTCCATATCCTGGTTGGTGAGCGCAAATAGTGAGCGAGAGATTCCTCCATGCGCCCATGTTACCGGACAGAGGGGCAGAGTCAGAGGTCTTTGTGTGGGCGGAAGCCCCGCCTGATTATGCTAGCAGCTCTGACTGATTGAGCATTACCCAGAGTCCTGCACGGAGTGGGAATACAGTGGGGATTTGCCAGCTCTTTGAGCCTCTTGCTCTCCAGGCAGAGGCAGCAACAACCCCATAGCTAGATCATCAGGCTACTAATTCAGAAAGGAAAGACTAGGAGAGAGGCTCCGGGAACACGGACTCTCTCACTGTCGGAGCCTACAAATGCTAATGAACCTCAACTGCCAACGAGACTGAAGCCCAATATATGACATTGCCATAGAGACTTATCAACTGCAAACCTCTACCTGAGCGTGCCAAAGGGGCAGAACTCGGGGTACAGAATCACCGACCAGGAAGAGGGAGAGAAAAGAAGGAGCAAGAAGATAACCTCTCAAAATCAAGAATAATCCACAGACTTTATAAACTATCCCATTTTATTATATTTGTTCGTTTGTTTCTCTTATCTTCATGTCTTGATTACTTTTTCCTCTTCCAATTTGGTCATTTAATTCTCTGCCGGTCTTACTTTCTCCTCTCCTTGAACTACACTACCCATAAGTGTTACATCTCCCATTATCTTTTCTGTCTTCTTCCTTTCTCTCTATGAGGGTTGCATTCCAAAACCCTTAACTCTCTCTCTCTCTCTCCTTTTTTTTCTTTTTTCTTCTTTTAGTGGTTCCCTCTTTTTTTCCCTCTCTTTCTTTTCTCCTTCTATATTAGTTTCTTCCTTTCTCCTTTACGTCTCCTCTCATTCAATCCTCAATAACGAACAAATTATTTTATCTGGGACTCAAACTTATGTTTGTGGCGCTTTGGAGTTTTTTTATTTTGCTTTTTTAACTCACTAGCAGTGCTCCCAACCCTGGCTCTCCATTTTATCTAGTTCTTATTCCACTAAATACAATAGTAATTTTTAAAAATTTCCCCCCTTTTTCCTGTTTCCCTCTTATTCATCTCATCATATCTCTTAGTCAACCAACACCTAAAAGCAAATCATTTTATTCTTGACCCAAATTTTTTCCTTATTTGCATTTTGTGGGTCCATACCCCCTTTTTTGCCCCTTTATTACTTCTCCCCAACTCAGGCCCTCTATTATAGGTATTGTTTGTTCTATTTAGCACAATATAATTCACAGTTCACCACAAGATTTTCTCAAGAAGAAGGGGAGAGGTGAAGAGAAGGAAAAAAGAGGGGGGGAAATAAATTTTTTTTAAATTCTTTTTAATTTTTTTAACTTTTTATTCTTTATTAAATCTCATTAATACTATCAACAAAACCACCCTCAGATGCCATTAAGAGAAAATCAAATATCATGAATACAAAAGAAAGAATGGTAACACAGATAGATGAGGAAAAATCTATGGAGAAAAAATTTAATATATTGGAAACCTTGGAGCTAAATGACAGAGAATTTAAAATAGAAATCCTAAAAATACTCAGAGATATACAAGAAAACACAGAAAGGCAATTTAGGGAGCTTAGAAAACAACTCAATGAACACAAAGAATATATTACCAAGGAAATTGAAACTATAAAAACAAATCAAATAGAGATTAAAAACTCAATTCATGAGCTGAAAAACGAGGTAACAAGCTTAGCTAATAGAACAGGCCAGATAGAAGGTAGGATTAGTGAAATAGAAGACAAGCAACTTGAGGCACAATAGAGAGAAGAAAGAGACTCAAAAATTAAAAAAAAATGAGATAGCCCTACAGGAATTGTCTGACTCCATCAAAAAGAATAACATAAGAATAATAGGTATATCAGAGGGAGAAGAGAGAGAAAATGGAATGGAGAACATAAACAAATAATAGATGAGAACTTCCCAAGCCTGTGGAAAGAATTAAAGCCTCAAATTCAGGAAGTAAACAGAACTCCGGGTTTTCTTAACCCCAACAAACCTACTCCAAGGCACATCATAATGAAATTGGCACAAACCAATGACAAAGAAAAAATTCTCAAGGCAGCCACAGAAAAGAATACAACATATAAAGGAAGGCCCATTAGATTATCATTTGATTTCTCAACAGAAACTCTACAAGCTAGAAGAGAGTAGACCCCAATATTTAAAGTCCTGAAAGAGAGGAACTTTCAGCCATGAATACTATACCCATTAAAGCTATCCTTCAAATATGAAGGAGAAATAAAAACATTCACAGATACAGAAAAGATGAGGGAATTTATCAGAAAACCCCCACTCCAGGAATTACTAAAGGGGGTTCTCCAACCAGATACAAAGAACAAAAAACAAAACAAAACAAAAAAACCCAAAACCACAAGTAAAAGCTCCATCAAGAACACAATAAAACCAAATTTAAACTGTGACAACAACAAAAAAAAGGGGAGGGGAGAGGATGGAGATTAACAGTAGCAAAGGACGAGCCTGGCCAGGTGGTGGCGCAGTGGATAGAGTGTCGGACTGGGATGTGAAAGGACCCAGGTTCGAGACCTCGAGGTCACCAGCTTGAGCGTGGGCTCATCTGGCTTGAGCAAAGAGTTCACTAGCTTGGACCCAAGGTCGCTGGCTCCAGCAGGGGGTTACTTGGTCTGCTGAAGGCCCGCGGTCAAGGCACATGTGAGAAAGCAATCAATGAACAACTAAGAAGTCGCAACGCGCAACGAAAAACTGATGATTGATGCTTCTCATCTCTCTCCGTTCCTGTCTGTCTGTCCCTGTCTATCTCTGCTTCTGTAAAAAAAAACAAAAAACAAAAAACAAAAAAACAAACAAACAAACAAAAAAAACAGTAGCAAAGGACGATGGAGTGCAAAAGTACTCACAAGATAGTGCACTACAATGAACAGGGTAGGAACCCTTTTCATTACTTAAAGGTAACCACCATTGAAAAACCACTACAGAAGCACATGGTTTAAAAAAGATAGCAACAGAGGAAAGAAGTATGGAATACAACCAAATAAAAACAAAAGATAGAAAAACGAATGAGAAGGATCAAATAAGACACAAAATTAACAGAAAGCAATCTATAAAATGGCAATAGGGAATTCACAAGTGTCAATAATTACACTAAATGTAAACGGATTAAACTCACCAATAAAAAGGCACAGAGTAGGAGAATGGATTAAAAAAGAAAATCCAACTGTATGCTGCATACAAGAAACTCATCTAAGTAACAAGGATAAAAACAAATTCAAAGTGAAAGGCTGGAAAACAATACTCCAAGCAAATAAGATCCAAAAAAAAGCAGGCGTAGCAATACTCATATCTGATAATGCTGACTATAAGACAGCAAAAGTACTCAGTGACAAAAATGGTCATTTCATAATGATTAAGGGGACACTGAATCAAGAAGATATAACAATTCTTGGCCCCGGCCGGTTGGCTCAGCGGTCGAGCGTCGGCCTGGCGTGCGGGGGACCTGGGTTCGATTCCCGGCCAGGGCACATAGGAGAAGCGCCCATTTGCTTCTCCACCCCCCCCCTTCCTCTCTGTCTCTCTCTTTCCCTCCCGCAGCCAGGGCTCCATTGGAGCAAAGATGGCCCGGGCGCTGGGATGGCTCCTTGGCCTCTGCCCCAGGTGCTAGAGTGGCTCTGGTCGCGGCAGGGCAACGCCCCGGAGGGGTAGAGCATTGCCCCCTGGTGGGCAGAGCGCAGCCCCTGGTGGGCGTGCCAGGTGGATCCCGGTCGGGAGTATTCGGGAGTCTGTCTGGCTGTCTCTCCGTTTCCAGCTTCAAAAAAAAAAAAAAAGAAGATATAACAATTCTTAATATATATGCACCAAACCAAGGAGCACCAAAATATATAAGACAGCTACTTATTGACCTTAAAACAAAAACTGAAAAAATACAATCATACTTGGAGACCTCAATACACCGCTGACGGCTCTAGATCGGTCATCCAAACAGAGAATCAATAAAGATATAATAAAGACATAATGGCCTTCAACAAAACACTAGAGCACCTGGATATGATAGACATCTACAGGACATTTCATCTCAAAGTGACAGAGTATACATTTTTCTCCAGTGTACACGGATCATTCTCAAGAATTGATCATATATTGGGCCACAAAAACAACATCAGCAAATTCAGAAAAATCGAAGTTGTACCAAGCATATTTTCTGATCATAAAGCCTTGAAACTAGAATTCAACTGCAAAAAAGAAGAAACCCCCCCCACAAAAATGTGGAAACTAAACAACATACTCTTAAAAAATGAATGGGTTAAATAAGAAATAAGCGCAGAGATCAAAAGATATATACAGACAAATGAAAATGACAATACGACATATCAGAATCTATGAAATGCAGCAAAAGCAGTGATGAGAGGGAAGTTCATATCACTTCAGGCCTATATGAACAAACAAGAGAGAGCCCAAGTGATCCACTTAACTTCACACCTTAAGGAACTGGAAAAAGAAGAACAAAGACAACCCAAAACCATCCGAAGAAAGGAAATAATATAAATCAGAGCAGAAATAAATGAAATAGAGAACAGAAAAACTATAGAAAAAATTAATAGAACAAGGAGTTGGTTCTTTGAAAAGATCAACAAGGCCCTGGCCGGTTGGTTCAGTGGTAGAGCGTCGGCCTGGCGTGCAGAGGCCCCGGGTTCGATTCCCGGCAAGGGCACACAGGAGAGGCGCCCATCTGCTTCTCCACCCCTTCCCCCTCCTTCCTCTCTGTCTCTCTCTTTCCTTCCTGCAGCCAAGGCTCCATTGGAGCAAAGATGGCCCGGGCGCTGGGGATGGCTCCTTGGCCTCTGCCCCAGGTGCTGGAGTGGCTCTGGTCGCGGCAGAGCGACGCCCCGGAGGGGCAGAGCATCGCCCCCTGGTGGGCGTGCCAGGTGGATCCCGGTCGGGCGCATGTGGGAGTCTGTCTGACTGTCTCTCCCCGTTTCCAGCTTCCGAAAAATACAAAAAAAAAAAAAAAAAAGAAAGAAAAGATCAACAAAATTGAAAAAACCCTGGCAAGACTTACCAAGGAAAAAAAGAGAAAGAACTCATATAAACAAAATCCAAAATGAAAGAGGAGAAATCACCACGGACATCGTAGATATACAAAGAATTATTGTAGAATACTATGAAAAACTTTATGCTACTAAATTCAACAACCTAGAAGAAATGGATAAATTCCTAGAACAATACAACCTTCCTAGACTGAGTCAAGAAGAAGCAGAAAGCCTAAACAGACCTAGAGAAGAAATAGAAAAAACTATTAAAAACCTCCCCAAGCCTGACCTCTGGTGGCGCAGTGGATAAAGCATCGACCTGGAAATGCTGAGGTCGCCGGTTCGAAACCCTGGGCTTGCCTGGTCAAGGCACATATGGGAGTTGATGCTTCCAGCTCCTCCCCCCTCTCTCTCTCCTCTCTCTCTCTCTCCTCTCTAAAAATGAATAAATAAAATTAAAAAAAAAAAAAAAAAAAAAAAAAAACCTCCCCAAAAATAAAAGTCCAGGCCCAGACGGCTATACTAGCGAATTTTATCAAACATTCAAAGAAGACTTGGTTCCTATTCTACTGAAAGTCTTCCAAAAAACTGAAGAAGAAACAATACTTCCAAACACATTTTTTAAAAATTTATTTATTTATTCATTTTAGAGAAGAGAGACAGAGAGAGAAGGGGGGAGGATCAGGAAGCATCAACTCCCATATGTGCCTTGACCAGGCAAGCCCAGGGTTTTGAACCAGCGACCCCAGTATTCCAGGTCGATGCTTGATCCACTGCGCCACCACAGGTCAGGCTCCAAACACATTTTATGAGGCCAACATAACCCTCATACCGAAACCTCGCAAGGATGGCACAAAAAAAGAAAACTACAGACCAATATATCTAATGAATACAGATGCTAAAATACTAAACAAAATACTAGCAAATCGAATACAACAACATATTAAAAAAATAATACATCATGATCAAGTGGGATTCATCCCAGAATCTCAAGGATGGTTCAACATACGTAAAACGGTTAACGTAATATACCGTATCAACAAAACAAAAACCAAAAACAACATGATCTTATCAATAGATGCAGAAAAGGCATTCGATAAAATACAACACAATTTTATGTTTAAGACTCTCAACAAAATGGGTATAGAAGGAAAATATCTCAACATGATAAAGGCCATATATGATAAACCATCAGCTAACATCATATTAAATGGCACTAAACTGAAAGCTTTCCCCCTTAGATCAGGAACAAGACAGGGTTGTCCACTCTCTCCACTGTTATTTAATGTGGTACTAGAGGTTCTAGCCACAGCAATCAGACAAGACAAAGAAATAAAAGGCATCCATATCGGAAAAGAAGAAATAAAGGTATCACTTTTTGCAGATGATATGATCCTATACATCGAAAACCCCAAAGAATCCACAAAAAGACTACTAGAAACAATAAGCCAATACAGTAAGGTCGCAGGATACAAAATTAACATACAAAAGTCCATAGCCTTTCTCTATGCCAACAATGAAACATTTGAGAACTCAAAAAAATAATCCCCTTCACGATTACAACAACAACAAAATACCTAGGAATAAACATAACAAAGAATGTAAAGGACTTATATAATGAAAACTACAAACCATTGTTAAGGGAAATCGAAAAAGATACAATGAGATGGAAGAATATTCCTTGTTCTTGGTTAGGAAGAATAAATATAATCAAGATGGCCATATTACCCAAAGCAATATACAAATTTAATGCAATTCCCATCAAAATTCCAATGACATTTTTTAAAGAAATGGAACAAAAAATCATCAGATTTATATGGAACTATAAAAACCCCCGAATAGCCAAAGCAATCTTAAAGAAAAAAAATGAAGCTGGGGGCATTACAATACCTGACTTCAAACTATATTATAGGGCCACGACAATCAAAACAGCATGGTATTGGCAGAAAAATAGACACTCAGACCAATGGAACAGAATAGAAAGTCCAGAAAAAAACCCACATATATATGGTCAAATAATTTTTGATAAAGGGGCCAACAACACACAATACAGAAAAGAAAGCCTCTTCAACAAATGGTGGGAAAACTGGAAAGCCACATGCAAAAGAATGAAACTGGACTACAGTTTGTCCCCTTGTACTAAAATTAATTCAAAATGGATCAAAGATCTAAATATAAGACCTGAAACAATAAAGTACATAGAAGAAGACATAGGTTTTAAACTCATGGACCTTGGTTTTAAAGAGCATTATGAATTTGACTCCAAAGGCAAGAGAAGTGAAGGCAAAAATTAATGAATGGGACTACATTAGACTAAGAAGTTTTTGCTCAGCAAGAGAAACTGATAACAAAATAGACAGCCAACTAAATGGTAAATATTTTCAAACAACTGCTCAGATAAGGGCCTAATATGCAAAATATACAAAGAACTCATAAAACTCAACAACAAACAATCCAATAAAAAAATGGGAAGAGGACATGAACAGACACTTCTCCCAGGAAGAAAAACAAATGGCCAATAGATATATGAAAAGATACTCATCTTCTTTAGTTATTAGAGAAATGCAAATCAAAACTGCAATGAGATACCACCTCACACCTGTTAGATTAGCTATTATTAACAAGACAGGTAATAGCAAATGTTGGAGAGGCTGTGGAGAAAAAGGAACCCTCATTCACTGTTGGTAGGAATGTAAAGTAGTACAACCATTATGGAAGAAAGTATGGTGGTTCCTCAAAAAACTGAAAATAGAACTACCTTATGACCCAGCAATCCCTCTACTGGGTATATACCCCCAAAACTCAGAAACATTGATACGTAAAGACACATGCAGCCCCATGTTCATTGCAGCATTGTTCACAGTGGCCAGGACATGGAAACAACCAAAAAGCCCTTCAACAGAAGACTGGATAAAGAAGATGTGGCACATATATACTATGGAATACTACTCAGCCATAAAAAATGATGACATGGGATCATTTACAGCAAAATGGTGGGATCTTGATAACATTATACGAAGTGAAATAAGTAAATCAGAAAAAACCAGGAATTGCATTATTCCATACGTAGGTGGGATATAAAAGTGAGACTAGCCCTGGCCGGTTTGCTCAGTGGTAGAGCATCGGCCTGGCGTGCAGAGATCCCGGGTTCGATTCCTGGCCAGGGCACACAGGAGAGGTGCCCATCTGCTTCTCCATCCCTCCCCCTCTCCTTCCTCTCTCTCTCTTCCCCTCCCGCAGCCGAGGCTCCATTGGAGCAAGGATGGCCCGGGCGCTGGGGATGGCTCCTTGGCCTCTGCCCCAGGCGCTAGAGTGGCTCTGGTCGCAGCAGAGCGACGCCCTGGAGGGGCAGAGCGTCGCCCCCTGGTGGGCAGAGCGTCGCCCCCTGGTGGGTGTGCTGGGTGGATCCCGGTCCGGCACATGCGGGAGTCTGTCTGACTGTCTCTCCCCATTTCCAGCTTCAGAAAGATACCAAAAAAAAAAAAAAAAAAAAAAAAAAGGCGAGACTAAGAGACATTGATAAGAGTGTGGTGGTTACAGGAGGGGGAGAGGGAGAGGGAGAGGGAAAGGGGGAGGGGGAGGGGCACAAAGAAAACTAGATAGAAGGTGACAGAGGACAATCTGACTTTGGGTGATGGGTAAGCAACATAATTGATTGACAAGATAACCTGGACATGTTTTCTTTGAACATATGTACCCTGATTTATTGATGTCACCCTAGTAAAATTAATTTAAAAAGGGGAAAAAAAAAAAAAAGAATGCAGTAGATTGAATAAGGAGCCGGTTTTTCTCTTATAAAGCCAGACACCAAACAAGTTTAAAATTGTAATGCAATGCCACTCTTTCCCCTAATTTTTGTTTTCGGATAGCCTTTCATTAAACAATTATTTATGATAAGATCTAATAGGTTTAGTATTGTTGGTTTGTTAAAATTACTTATTTATTTTTTAGAGTTTATTCACTTTTAGAGAGAGAGAAAGAGGGAGGGAGAGAGAGAGAGAAAGAAGTGGGGCGGATCAGGAAGCATCAACTCCCATATGTGCCCTAACCAGGCAAGCCCAGGGTTTCAAACCGGAGACCTCAGTGTTCCAGGTCAACGCTTTATCCACTGCGCCACCACAGGTCAGGCAGTATTATTGTTTTTAAACAGAATCCATAACTCTTTTAGACAATTCTCAGTTTTAATTTCCAATGTGGTAAATCTTACTAGACACAGTCCATGTAAATAAAAGCTCTGGGAGGTGGCTCAGTATCTAAGAGTGAAGGGGCTCAAGGCCAAAAGGCTTCAGAACCTCAGCTTGGGACCTTGGACTTTGGGAGAGTTTGTACCATTCCATAAATGACAAGAGTGGCCTCACTGTATATAAACTTTGCACAAAATATATGGTCTGTGCTTTCCTTCTGGGAATCTGGAATTTTGGTACATGACAAACAGAGGGTTCCTACATGACTAGCACCAATAAAGAACTATGGCACTGAGACAGAACCTAATGAGCTTCCTTGGTTGACAGAACTTGGAAGATGGTCACAGTTTGTTGCTGGAGGAACCCAGAGTGTCCTGTGTGACTCTAGTAGAAGAAGATTCTGGGACACTTTTGCCTGGCTTGCTCTGATCTTTTCACAGGTGCCTCTTCCCTTTGCTGACTCAGCTTTTTACACATTCCCCCCTCTGACACAAGGCAAGTAAGTTGTTGCAGATTCTCTAAAACTCTCACTTCCCTAATGCTCTGCACAAGTCCTAGGCAAGCTTCTGGTTTAACAGCAACACAAACCTTGACCAGTATCCCCAGCAGACAGAAAGATTAATAGAATGACAAACAAGAACCTGAAAGCCATTTAACTCTGCGCTGCTGCACACGCACCGGTGTATCCTGCCGACACATGACTTGGCTCACTCACCTTGGGAGAAATACTGGTTTCCGTGCCAGGTGCTCACGAAGCTCAGGAGAGGTAGTGTCAGAATTCATGTAGCGCTCCACATAGTCTGACCAACGCTGGTATCACAAACACAAAACAGGGGTGGGCAAAGAACACAAAGCCTAAACTCCATCCATGTCAACAAATTCTATAACTAAAATGTCTAGATAAAAAATTCTCTTCCCATAATGACATGTTGTTACTTGGTATGGAAACACAGCTTTAAAATTCTGCCAGAACAATGATTTTCAACCTTTTTCATCTCATAGCACATAAGCTAATTAGTTACTAAGTTTGCACACCAAAAAAATGTATTTTTGGCCCTGGCCGGTTGGCTCTGTGGTAGACCGTTGGCCTGGCATGCAGGAGTCTCAGGTTTGATTACCGGCCAGGGCACACAGAAGCGCCCATTTGCTTCTCCACCCCTCCCCCTCTCCTTCCTCTCTGTCTCTCTCTTCCCCTCCCGCAGCCAAGGCTCCATTGGAGCAAAGATGGCCCGGGCGCTGAGGATGGCTCTATGGCCTCTGCCTCAGGCGCTAGAATAGCTCTGGGTGCAACAGAGTCACACCCCCAATGGGCAGAGCATCGCCCCCTGGTGGGCGTGCCGGGTGGATCCCGGTCTGGCACATGCGGGAGTCTGTCTGACTGCCTCTCCGTTTCCAACTTAGGAAAAATTAAAAAAAAAAAAAAAGGTATTTTTTTTTTTGCCAAGCTGAAACAAAAAATAGGTATAATTTTGATTCACTCACACCAAAAGGCTGTAATGTTGGCTGTTGTCATTTTTTAATTTGACAATCTGAGGGCAAAGAGGTCAGTGCCCCTGACTAAAGAGTCAGGTACTGCGTGTTTTAACAATTCTTGTGGCTCACTGGTTGGAAATTGCTGTTAAAGAGCAAAAGCTAAAGCTCCTCTGATATATTTAAAAGTTACCAGAAGTTATAAATGTGTAGAAGACGGCTCACTGACAAGTTCTATTTCCTTAAAGAGAGAGTATTTTTGTTCCAGACTAAAATATTAGTGGCAAATCTATGAAAATTATTCTTTTGCAATTAAAATCTGGACTTCTGGCATCTCTAAAAAAATCTAATGAGTTGGCAACCATGAGTCAATATTCCCACAAAACGGCAGTCTCCCCTCCATGTCCTCAACATCACACACATGGCAAGTACCCCACACTAGCATTACAGCTATAACAGTCAGAACAGCTATGACAACCATAGCTGTGGTGAGAGCGCCTGGCTTCATCTACCCAATAAAAAGTACACGCAACACAAAGACTCAAGGTGAGGCCAGGCAGATGGTGCTTCACTTGTTGTTTCTTACACTTGAGGAGAAAAATAGTTAAGGTGGCAACCAGGAGGGTTCCTTAGAGGAGATGGCTTTACTAGGAGCTAGACCATACCACCACCAACCCAAAACAGCTAACGCCAGGCAGCGCCTCTCTTTAGCTGGAGATGTGGCTGGAGTGACAGGCACTTTAAGCCTCAGGTGCTGACCCTTAAACAAGCCCATGGCTGTCTCCGCGTTCTAGAAGACCATCAATGGGCAGTCCCTCAGGACATGACACCTCCCTCAGCACACTTGTCATACCTCTGCTTCTACAGGGTCATCTGAGTTCTCCTCTTCAGTGTCCAAAAGCTCAATAGTCAGCTGAACCTGGCCTTGGCTCTGAATGAACATAAGCTGCAAAAAAGAAACCCAAGAATAAACAAAAGACCACCCCAAAGCTACAACCCAGCTTCTTCTCAAGGGCTGGGCGGTGAAGGCAAAAAGGTCATACAACTGCTCCAATGGAAGAGAGGAGGAAGCTACTCAAAAGCTTAGGAGGTAGGCAATTAAAAGGCAAAACTTTTTGTTATAATTTTCTTTCTTTTTTTTCAAGTGAGAAGAGGGGAGATAGAATGACAGACTACCACACGCCCTCTGAACGAGATCCACTTCACAACCCCCATCTGAGGCCAATGCTCGACTGAATCAACCAAGCTGTCCTCAGGTGCTGAGGGCTGCTGCTTGAACCCATAGAGCCACTGGCTGTGAGAGAAAAAGAGAGAGAGAGAAGGGGGAGAGGGAGGAATGGAGAAGCAGACGGTCACTTCTCATGTGTGCTGACTGGAGACTGAAGCCAGAATGTCCATATGCTGGCCTGACGCTCTATCACTGAGCCACTGGCCAGGGCCTCAGCAATACGTTTCTCAAATTAGCTACTACAATCAATGGTGGAAAACTGGAAACAACCCAGGTGTCAAATAAGACAGGCATGAAATCCCAAAAAGTCACAAAAAGATGCTGAAAAGACTCAAGAGGTATTGGTAACTGAGCAATGTAACTTACAGCACACCCTGCCTAATATGATCTCTTTCAAAATACATATAAAGCACAGAAAAGTCTAGAAATGTCATCAATAGTTATATCTGGGAAGAATTGCAGGCAATTTTTCTTTTCTTCGCATTTCTTATCTTTCCTACAACAATCAAGAATTACATTTTTAAACAATATACTTGCAAAGCACTATCATATTAAAGACATTCAAAGAAAGAAGCAGAATAAAAAATTGTGAGAATCATATAAAATAATTTTTTTAAGGCAAGAAAGAGGAGGTTGTCCTTGGGAGAACCCTCCCTGGGGAAAAATTCCCTCCACTTTTCTATTTGTGTGTTTCCTCCAGTGAACACACAGGAACTCTAAGGAGCTCCAGGAGTGGAATCACTAGGTCAAAGCCCCCTGGTCTGTCTTTGACTTCTGGTGGAGAGACAGTCCCAACAACTTACACTGTCACCAGCACAGTCCTTGACTACACAACTCTCACCTTAAAACAGTTCTCATCTGACATGAGCTGCTCGGCCTTCCTCTGATATGCTGACTCCAAGACACTCCTAGATGTCTGCGTGTTCAGCTGGCCCCCAGTGGCCCCGTTGCTGTTTTCTGCCAGGTACAGGTCAGTCACCTGCACACAGATCTCATCGCTCACGATGTGCTGCAGCTGGAATCAAGCAAAGGCGAGTCGACAGTGAACCAAGAAAACACTCCTCCCTGCCGCATACTTGCCCTTTCTTTGACAGTTCGGTCACTCAGCTCAAAACGAGGCTTTTTGGAAATTGGTCACACAAAAACACTTTAAAGTTTTCTTGCTGAATCTTCAACCATTATCACTAGTCCATGAGTAAAATTTTCATATTTATTTAAAAGCAAAACCATAGGCAATAGTTATTAATATGCTATTCACTTAAAGTTTTTTTTTTGTTAACTTTATTTATTTATTTATTTTGTATTTTTCTAAAGCTGGAAACGGGGAGAGACAGACTCCCGCATGCGCCCAACTGGGATCCACCCAGCATCGCCCCCTGGACGCTCTGCCCACCAGGGGGCGATGTTCTGCCCATTCGAGGCGTCGCTATGTTGCGACCAGAGCCACTCTAGCGCCTGAGGCAGAGGTCACAGAGCCATCCCAGCGCCCGGGCCATCTTTGCTTCAATGGAGCCTTGGCTGCGGGAGGGGAAGAGAGAGACAGAGAGGAAGGAAAGGGGGAGGGGTGGAAAAGCAGATGGGTGCTTCTCCTGTGTGTCCTGGCCGGGAATCGAACCCGGGACTTCTACACGCCAGGCCGATGCTCTACCACTGTGCCAACTGGCCAGGGCTTCACTTAAAGTTTTAAGGAACTTAAAAGACATTTTTATATGAAAGAAAATTCTCATGGCTTCCTATTTTACAGCATTTCTTTACCATTCACAATTTGCATTCATACATATTTTTAATTGCTCCACACAACTACCCTGAGAAGAGGCTGGAGAGGGGTGTCCTGCTGTATGAAGCAAATGTAAATGTTAGACAGGAAAACTGTGTGCCCAGGTGAGAAGAAGGCATGTCTCACCTTAGATAAGCATGAAGGTGAGATGCAGATCTATATCCCCAGCCCTAATAGAAAATCTGAAATGTATCTAAGAAATTGTTCCTGAATTAACTGCCAGGGGCATTCAGTGAAGGAGCGAAGTTAGGACTCAAGGACACTGAGGGCCAATGTTCTTTCTAACACACCACCTATTTTTCTACATCTGACAGGAAGTTTTGTACTTAAATTGTATATAATATAAATTAACTCATTTTCAACACGCCTATCGTGATTGCCTATGATAACTTTTGTGACTTAAAAATTCTCTCAAATGGAACTGTCCATTAAACAGAAAGCAAAAAGTTAACTGCAATATCAATTTATCTATTTTAAAATTTTCATAACCACTAAGCCATTCTATTTTTAGGAAGATATATTCTTTTTGAGTGCTAGTAACTACAACTACTTATTTTTGATATTTAGAAAAGTCTTAAGTGACAAGTATGCGTGTATCTGTGGGTAAATGATCACAGTGCCAGTCTGAAGGTGAGTGATTTGATGGCGGTAGAAAAACCAGCAATTGGAGAAGATGAAATAAATTACAATTAGTCCAGACAACAGATTCTAATGAACCACTAAAATAATGCTATGACAATAAGATAACACAGAAAAGCTTAACGTTTCAGAGAAAACAGCAGTGTAAAGAAAGGCTACCCAAAGTTGGTCTCTACCTCATAGAACTGGTGCTTTACACCTTCTTGTCGAAGTAGATCAGGCCACTAACTCCCCACTCACACCGTCTTCCTGGACATCTAGCCCCTTCTAGTCATTTAAAAGGGCAGCATTATAATCCAGGGACAGTTAGGCACTCTACCCCCAAGCCAGGCTGGTCAGATTCTCACTGCTGCTAATCTGAAATGACACTCTGCGTGTGCCTGGTAGACAGAGGAGCACCTGAATGGAAACAGCAGGTCATGTGTGGCCAGAAGCACTACTATGGGAAGCCAAGCCTGAGGAGTGTGGTAGACCCAATGTCCTTATGCAGAGAAAAGCACGAGAATGAAGCAGGTGTTCAGAAAGAAGGCATGCAGGCCAGGGGAAAGTGTCCCAGTCCTACACCTATGTGTGGCCTGGGCATACAAAGTTCTCTACTAGATATCTATGAGACTGCCAAACAAAACTTTCCTCAACTAGCTTGGAAAGCTTAGATAAATGAAGTCTGGGAGAATACTAAATGAAGTAAGGTAAATGAGAGAAGATATGCCTCCAATTAAGGGGTTAAGATGAGAATCATGAACATGCATTTTAAAAATACTAAATCTGGGTTTCTAGATGAAACTTTTTTCCTAAAAACAACAGCAACAACAAAAAGGCTGAACACTGTATTAATGGCTCAAAATTGTAACTAAGTGGTTCTAATAAATGTACTAATTACATCCACTGTTTCAAAAAACTAATCTCAGCTTATAAAAAGTTTTATTGTCATGCTGGCAGGCCTGGCCTATGGTAGCCCAGTGGATAGAGCATTAACCTGAACACTCAGGTCCATGGTTCGAAACCCTGGGCTTGCTGGTCAAGATACCTAAAACAAGCATAAGCAAGCAATGAACAACTGAAGTGTAGCAACTATGAGCGGATATTTCTTGTACCCCACCTCACCCCTGTCTGTAAAATCAATAAAGAAAATATATATATTTTTAAAGAAAATATTTAAAAAATTAAAAAAAAAAAAAAAAAAGCTGTGCTGGCTTACTATCAGCTGTAGCATCAGCAAGCCTGTAATCAGAACATGAGCACAGAGCAACTTTTAAGGGATGTTAGCAGGATTAGTCTCACAAAAATTATGAGCATAGGCCTGACCTGTGGTGGCGCAGTGGATAAAGCGTCGACCTGGAAATGCTGAGGTCGCCGGTTCGAAACCCTGGGCTTGCCTGGTCAAGGCACATATGGGAGTTGATGCTTCCAGCTCCTCCCCCCTTCTCTCTCTCTCCCTCTCTGTCTCTCCCTCTCCCTTTCTCTCTCCTCTCTAAAATGAATTAAAAAAAAAAAAAAAAAATTCCGCAGCTCACCTAAAAAATATTTAAAAAAAAAAAAAAAAATTATGAGCATAGCTAATTGTATCCATACAATGATTTTTCTTTCTTTTTTTAAAAATAGGCATGCAATTATTTTTTTTTCATTTTAGATGGGGGGGGGGGAGAGGGAGAGAAAAAAGAGAGAGAGAGAGAGAAGAGGGGGGAGCAGGAAGCATCAACTCCCATATGTGCTTTGACCAGGCAAGCCCAGGGTTTCAAACCGGCAACCTCAGCATTCCAGGTCGACATCCACTGCGCCACCACAGAGCAGGCTCCATACATCGATTTTTACCAGTCACCATCTGAACATCTTAAGGCAAGGCCTAGTAAATTCAACTTCAGGGAAAAAACAGTCGGCGTGACAACTTTCGTGAAGACACCAGAATTCAGTTATGTGAAGTGTTCTTCTCTGAGAAGATCGGCGAGAGAGACGAGAGCCATGCGTCCTCTCCCATAAAAGCATGGGTATTCTACAAAGGAGTCCATGTTTCACCCCAAGAAACACCTGAGCAACAAACTTTTCCTTCCATAGTGCCAGTGTGACTCTAGAAGTACAAGTTTCTTTTAACAAGGTTTTGTTTTGTTTTAAGAGAAAGAAGCGAGGAGTGACACACTGAGAGAGACAGGAACATTGAGCAGTTCCTGTATGTGCCCTGACCAAGAATCGAACCAGCAACCTCTGTGCTTTGGGATGATGCTCCAACCAACCGAGCTATCTAGTCTGGCCAGGACTTAAGTTTTCACTTTAAAGAAAGTAGTGCACCAACTATAGACTCTTTGGGAGTTCAGAACTCAAAGCAAAGGAATAGAAACCACACTACTGCATGCTCTTTGCTATAAAATTATCACTGCTGGCAAAACCAAACATAGTTACAAACTCCTAGGGTGCCATAGGAATAAACCATAAACCTAACTCAGAGGGAACCTCAGACAGTGAAGGGCAATATATTATAAAATATATTAAACCTTTCCTATAAAAAAGAACTTCAAATATTAAGTGAGGAAAGCGTGCTGAATTCCGAGCACCTATGGGAGAGCAAAGGCAGAGCTGGGCCAGCAGGGCAGAGAGCAGGGTCAGGCCCAACATAGGCCCAACAGATCAGCAAGAAAGCCGCACATCTGGTCTGAGGGAGGTTCACCCAACCGTGAGGTACACTGAGTAGAGCAGAGGAGTCATCACATGGCTGAAGTACTGCCACCCTGTTCACAAGAACCCCACAGTACAGCCTCCCCTCTGCAGAAGGATTCACACACAGACATCCTTAGACCCTTTCCTGCGCCTGGCCCACATGTAGCCAAGGATACTTTCCTGCCCCACCGGGTCTCACCTGTCTAACGATGCTCTGGATGAGCTTGTCCATGGTGAAGGCAATGTAGGCATGGATGGTGAACATCTCTCGCAGGGAATCCTCGTATTGGGATGAGTCGATGTTGCCATCCAGCAGGCTCCGCACCATGTCCAGGAAAGCTGGGTAATAGTCCTCTACATCAACATCCACTGTGGGAGAGATGGGACAAGTGAGGCCTCACCTTGCTAGGGAAAGATAAGGAGAGGCAGGGTGGGTCCCACAGCTAGCCTAAGGAGCACTGAAAGAACAAACTCTAGGTATCAAAACATGCCCTTTGACCTGCAGAGACCCAGTCTGACAGGAGGCTACAATTAGTTAGCACTGTCAATCAGAGCACAGTGACTCTGCAACTTCACCAGCAGTTCCTACCATTTTGACAGTGTCAGAAAGACACGTACTGACAGGCTGTTCTCTGCATGATAGGAGAACAAAATATCCCAGGGAAGAAGTTTCTACAAAAAGTGCTGCTCTCCTGCTGAGAGGAATCCACCTCCTGCTAGCAAGAATCCCCTGCTCACAGAACTATGTCCCTGAAGCACAGAAGGCAATGGAATGAGGCCAACAGAGCAGAGCCACACTCTAGCACTGGGAAACCTCCCAAGAACAGAAAAAGGTGAGCAAATGAAATAAATCATCTATGAATAGTAAAGTCACTGGCACTTGTCAAAGCTTTTTGTTTAAAAATGGATTCCCAACGCTGTACTTCACAAACTGCACAGAGACCTGTAGCTGTACAGGGATCACTTCTGCCACCAGCTGGCACCTCTCCAGTTGTTACAGAGATGCTGGCAGCTTACAGAATGCACAGCAGCAGAGAAAGGACACTGCCACAGCTCACGAAAATAAGACCCATACATTTACATGGGGCTCAAAAACATAACGATCTGACCATGGCCATAGGGGTGACTGGGGTATTGGTTGTGTTCTGTTTCCTGATCCAGGTACTGGTATACACAGATGTGCTCACTTTGTAAAAATTCACTGAGCTATACAATTCAGATTTGTATACTTTTCAATATACGTGTTATGCTTCAATAAAAAACTCACTAAAATGGGCCCTGGCAGGCTGGTTCAGTGGTAGAGCACCAGCACAGCATGGATGTCCTGGGTTCAATTCCCAGTCAGGGCACATAGTAGAAGCACCCATCTGCTTCTCCATCCCTCCTCCTCTTGCTTCTCTCTTCCTCTCTCTCTCTACCCATCCTGTAGCCATGGCTCAACTGGAGTGTTGGCCCCAGGTGCTGAGGATGGCTCCATGGTCTCCGGGGTGCTAAGAAGAACTCAGTTGCTCAGCAACTGAGCAATGCCCCAGATGGGCAAAGCATCACCCTCTAGTGAGCTTGCCGAGTGTATCCCAGTCAGGGTGCATGTAGGAATCTGTCTCTGCCTCCCTTCCTCTCACTGAATTAAAAACAAAAAAACACAAAACTCACTAAAATGAAAATAAGTCACACAAGGAACTCTTTGTCACTGACATTTGGTTACCAGCTTGTAAAGTCTGTACAGAAGCAAAAAGGCTAAAAGCAAAAGCTGAGTCTGTGTCCATTTGTCTGCAGTGTGACAGACCCTGTCAAGACGGGTAAAACAGGACAGTTACTGTTGAAAGGCAGTAACTGGCTTGAGTTTCATCAGACAGAGCAGCACCTTGGCTGGAGCCACACACGGCATGAGCAGTTCCGCCAGAAGAAAGCTCTGGGTGCACACCACAGACTTGGGCACGCAGCTCAGTGAAATTGGCACTATCTCTCACGACCAAACGATGTTAAATCCCAAGCCAAGGGAGGTCAGTGGTCAAGCCAGGATTAAGCCATTTTCTCTTATTTCTACCCCAAGCAGATGGAATTATCATACTAAGGTCCAAAAGTAGTCTCCCTCAAGCTAGTATTAATCCAGATCATGGTTTTCAGAATTAATTCCCAACGTCATTAGCTCTTCAACAGACTGAAGGCTAGGGCCACACATGGGCTTCTTAAATCAGCAACAGTTAAAAAAAAAAATTAAAAAATAGATAATTCGCTCCAGACTAGCTATTTCTTCAAGAGCACAGAAAAAAGGCTTCATGAAAAAGTTTTGGACAGCTCAAGTATACTGCTCACGAAAATTAGGGGATATTTTACTCATATGATAAATGTTACTCATATGATAAAATATCCCCTAATTTTTTAAATATATTTTTTATTTTTTATTTATTTTAGAAAGGAGAGAGAGAGAGAGAAGGGGGGAGGAGCAGGAAGCATCAACTCCCATATGTGCCTTGACCAGGCAAGCCCAGGGTTTCGAACCGGCGACCTCAGCATTTCCAGGTCGACGCTTTATCCACTGCGCCACCACAGGTCAGGCCTATCCCCTAATTTTTGTGAAAAGTATACTTATGAAATGAACAGTCACCCAGAAGTTAGGTGGCAGAGAATTACAGTGCACGCCTGTTTCCGTACCCCCATTTGCTCTCCTTTCCCCAGTTCTGTCTCCACTCCTGTCTTACCTGTTCTGCTTGCTGTCTCACACCACCTCGTCAGTTCCAATCTCATTTCTACAACCTCTATTTATTAGGGATAAGCCATGAACCTGCGGTTCAAGAGAAATTCTGCCCGAATACACCAGATAATCTGCATCAATCTTAGGCACTAACAACTAGAAATTTATGTTGTCATGGAGTGGAACCAACTGTGCACCCTTTTAGTACCTCTCTGTCCTTTGAAACACCTAGCAATAACCCAGAGATCTGCCATTTGGGAAGCTGATGGCAAAGGACACCCCTTCCCTGGTATGCAGTCACCAGTCACTGGGTGTTCACGATCCAAGCACTGCACAGGGTAGTTTGCATATTTTCTCCAATTCTCCCCAAGACCCCACAAAGTGACAAGAAGCACCTCCATTTTACAGGTAAATAGGTTCAGAGAGTTTAAGTAAGGTCACATAAGCAGTAAGTTGCAGAACTCGAATCTGAGCTCCTAAGGCATCCCTGCACTCCACATACTAAAGGGAACAGTACAAGCCTGACTAGGCCAGAGGTCACCACCCCTACCCACCCCCCCAAAGTGAGCACACTGTCTGTAACCAGCAGTGCAGGTACTTACTTGGCTCTTTGAGACGGAGCTGGATGGCAGGGCTGTCGCTCTTGTCTCGCTTGATGCCCAGCACTTCCCGCTCCCACTCCCTCTCCCGGTTTTCCTCCTCGATCTGTCGCTCTGCTTGGGAGCAAATCCGCAGGAGCCTCAAGCACAGAATCTGGTGCAGTCGCATAAAGATGTACCAGTTGTTGTTGACATAAAAGAGGTTGTACACTTCATCCATCCCTCTCAGTTTCTGCGCTGTTGTGTTACTAAACAGTAGTTTGGACTTAGGGGGACTGCCTCCAACACCATTGTGCTTCTTGGCTGCCCCCGTGGCTTCATCAACATCCATCTCTTCTTCTTCCTCTTCCTCCACATCTGAGAGATCACCCCTCTGAGCAAATAGCAGGTCTGGGATGAAGTGGTGCATGATCTGCTTGATCTTGTATTTGTCTTCCTTCTGAATGCCGGCCTGCCGCTTCACATGATGGATGATCAGGGCAGCTGCATCTTCCAGGATCTGCTTGTCTTCATAGGCCAGTGAGAGGTGCGGGCCGGCAGGCACGCCGGCATTTTCTTCCGTTGCCTGCTCTTGCCTCTACCAGGAGAGACAGAGAAGAGTAAGTGCCACGTCCAGAGCATCAGCACACAGACCTATGAGACACACCTGAGCACCTCCCATTCCCAGTCTAATACTTCCAGAAACAATAAGGTAATGGGAAAGATATTGTTTAAGAACAAAATATTGGTGCCTTCTAGACTTTTGAAGACTTATAGGGGACAATGGGACAAAATTGGGACCATCTTCTAAAATTCTGAATTAGTATTTAAGTGCATCTGCGGAGGGAGTACAGGAGATGTTAGCTGTAACAACATCAGCAAAATAAACATGATTATTTAAGTTTACATAAGAGCTCACTTTACTATTCTCTCCCCTTTTGTGTATTTGACATTTTTACAATAAAAAGCTTTTTTTTTTTTTTTTTGTATTTTTTCTGAAGCTGGAAATGGGGAGAGACAGTCAGACAGACTCCCGCATGCGCCCAACCAGGATCCACCCGGCACGCCCACCAGGGTACGATGCTCTGCCCCTCCGGGGTGTCACTCTGCCGTGACCAGAGCCACTCTAGTGCCTGGGGCAGAGGCCAAGGAGCCATCTCCAGCGCCTGGGCCATCTTTGCTCCAATGGAGCCTTGGCTGCGGGAGGGGAAGAGAGAGACAGAGAGGAAGAGGGGGGTGGAGAAGCAAATGGGTGCTTCTCCTATGTGCCCTGGCTGGGAATAGATCCCGGGTCCCCTGCACGCCAGGCTGACACTCTACGCTGAGCCAACCGGCCAGGGACTAAAAAGCTTTTTAAATTACAAGACTATATCCCTCCTAGGAATTCTCAACCACACTGCGCTTATATTTCTATCCATCACCAAAGACTATGTGCACAAAGAAAGCAGCATTACTTCCTTATTCATCTCTGTATCCTCACTCCTACACTACTCATAATCCTTGTAGGTACACTGAATAAACGAGGCTTAGCGTTTGGGGATCAGTGAGAAGAGTTTAAGTGGAGGGAAGCTGAGACAGTCTAATTGAGTATATAAGGCACGGCTTGAGGACAACGAATGGGGGAGAGGCAGCGTTGTCAACTGAAAGCAGACGAGAACTTAGGTAGAAAGGTGAGGGTCAGGCAGGATTAAAATGGTAGAATTGAGAAGAGAAGTCTACAACAGCTACAAAGCAAGAACCAACACATCTTAGAGGGTCTTGCTTTCATATAACAATGGTAATTTCGAGAAATCAAAGCTATGTATAATACAAAGACTGGAGTCCTCTACAGGTGCAGAGACCTCCAACTCACCTCATCATAGATACTCTCAATCTCGTTGAGTAAGCTTTTAGACCTCAGGACCTTGGTGTCGTTCTGTTTAAAGTTGATGCCCTGGTGGTCTAGAGACTTCAAGTAGTACTTCTCATTTTGCTCTCTCCACACCTTGTTAAAGCCCCTCTGAGCTTCTCGCCATTCTTCCTCTTTCATCTTCAACCTATAGGGTGTGGAGGTGGGGTGGAAACAAGGTGGGAAGTCAAAGACTCTGGAAGACTATTTCTTTACCAATGAAATGGGGTAATAGCACCTACTCTTATAAGAGTTTGGAAGTGAAAAATATGTCACCCTTACTTTATTTCAAAAGTCAAAAGATGTAATAGGCTTTTGACAATAGGGTTGTCAAAATTATTGGCAACTCGGGATAAATGTTACTCAAACCAGTCTTTAACCTCATTACATGAGGAAATTTCTCATTCAAGACTTTGAGGAAGTAATTTGTCCCAAAGTCCAAAGTCAGAAATCCTACTTAAAATAGTTATTTCTCAACCAGCATTCTACAGAATACCCCTATATAAAGGAGGTTCTTGTCCTTGGCCATCTAAAACAAAGTTAAACAAGTGTCATTGCTACAGAACCTCTAAGAACGTTTACTATGCTAACATAAATGCAAAAATACAAGAGCAGAGAGCTTACACAGCAATGTTCCTTTGGAAATAGTTTGGGAAGTTCTGATGAGAATAACTAATCCTAACCCTCTAGAAGAGAGGAGAGTAAAATCAAAACCAACATGGTGGCCCTGGCCGGTTGGCTCAGCGGTAGAGTGTCGGCCTGGCGTGCGGGGGACCCGGGTTCGATTCCCAGCCAGTGCACATAGGAGAAGTGCCCATTTGCTTCTCCACCCCCCCTCCCTCTCTGTCTCTCTCTTCTCCTCCCGCAGCCAAGGCTCCATTGGAGCAAAGATGGCCCGGGCGCTGGGGATGGCTCCTTGGCCTCTGCCCCAGGCACTAGAGTGGCTCTGGTCACGGCAGAGCATCGCCCCCTGGTGGGCAGAGCGTCGCCCCTGGTGGGCGTGCCGGGTGGATCCTGGTTGGGCGCATGTGGGAGTCTGTCTGACTGTCTCTCCCCATTTCCAGCTTCAGAAAAATACAAAAAAAAATTTAAAAAAACCAACATGGGCCTGACTCAATATGGTGTTGGTGCAGTGGATAGAGTGTCGATGATGCTAAGATCCCAGGTCTGAAACTCTGAGGTTACCAGCTCGAGCATGGGCTCATTGACATGACCCTATGGTCCCTGGCTTGGCTGGAGCCCCCTGGTCTAGGCATGTATGAGAAGCAATCAAGGAACAACTAAAGTAATACAACTACAAGTTGATGCTTCTTATCTCTCTCCCTTCCCATCTCTCTTGTTAAAACAAACAAAAAAACAAAACAAAAACAATAAACACCCAACATAGAAACTGGAGAATAGTTCACATCCCAAAGCCAAATGTTAAATTGCTCCTGACAAAAAGACAAATAACCTGTGGCAGTATTTAAAGGGAAGACCAGGGAGAAACACTAAAACTGGACCTCTGGCCTGACCTGTGGTGGCGCAGTGGATAAAGCGTCAACCTGGAAACACTGAGGTTACCGGTTCAAAACCCTGGGCTTGCCTAGTCAAGGCACATATGGGAGTTGATGCTTCCTGTTCCTCCCCCCTTCTTTCTCTCTCTCTCCCCTCTCTATAATAAATAAATAAAATCTTAAAAAAAAAAAGAAAAAAAATTGAACAACTTTCTTTAAAAAAAATAAAAAATAAAATAAAACTGGACCTCTGTGCAGAAGACAGAAGTTCCTTTCTACCAGGTGATAGATACTGAGTTCTTAGCTGGGATTCACAGTGTGGTCCAGAGTGCTATGGACTTGGAGGAACCTAGGGCGTAGCCTGGCTCTGGCTCCTCCTTGATGCCTGACCTCAGATGGGCAAAACAGCCCCTCTACACCTCAGGCTGAAGGCTTATTAGGTAAGGAATAAGAAACAATTAGGAGAAAAAATTCTTGGTAGGAATGTAAATATACATCTTGTAATAGGTATTATAAAATAATACTTATTCATTTTAACAAAGACAAAGGGTGACTCTACTTAAAACCAAAGATGGTGTAGCCCTGGTCGGGGTCAGTGGATAAAACATCGTCCTAGTGCGCTATGGTGGTTGGTTCAATCCCCGGTCAGGGCACATATTCAAGATATCCCATGAGTCCACAACTAAATGGAACTAAGTGGAACAATGAGTTGATGCTTCCCTCTCTCTCTCCCCCTCCCCTTCCTCTCTCTCTCAAATCAGTGAAAAAATTGAAGAAAAAAAAAATCCCTCACAAAACCCAAAGATATTACAACAGTTAGCACTAAATAGCAGGCACATTAGTGGTTTTCTTCTCTGTTTTGTACTTTAAAACATGGCCTCAAACACAAAGCTGCATGCATTCTCCTGGGTGTCCTCTACTGTTGGTTACAAAGAATCCCTGCCAGGCCCTGGCCAGTTGGCTCAGTGGATAGAGCATCAGCCTGGCACGTGGAAGTCTGGGTTTGATCCCTGGTCAGGGCACACAGGTAAAGAGATCATTTCATTCTCTCCCCCTCCTTCCTCTCCCCCTTCTCTGTCTCTTCCCCTCTTGTAGCCAGTGGCTCGAGTGGTTTGAGTGCTGGCCCTGGACAGTGAGGATGGCTCAGTTGGTCTGAGCATCAGCCTCAGGTGCTGAGGATAGATCGGCTGATTTGAGCATTGATCCCAGATGGGGTTGCCAGGTGGATCCTGGTCAGGCCACATGCAGGAGAGTCTATTTCCCCTCCTCTCACATTAAAAAAAAAAAAAAAAGTGCCTCATCAGCATGCTTGTTTCGGCAGCATATATACTAAAAATTGGAACAATACAGAGAAGGTTTGCAGTGTTCCTGCACGAGGATGATGTGTAAATTTGTGGACCATTCCATCTATATATACACATACTTCTTTTTGCATGACAGAGAGACAGGAAGGGAGAGAGAATGAGAAGCATAAACTCATAGTTGTAGCACCTTAGTTGTTCATTGATTGCTTCTCATATGCACCTTGACCAGGGGGCTTCAGCTGAGCCACTGACCTTTGACTCACGCCAGCAACCTTGGGCTTTAAGCCAGCGACCGACCTTTGTGCTCAAGCCAGCAACCATGGGGTCATGTCTATGATCCTATGCTCAAGCTGGCAACCCCGCACTCAAGCGGGTAAGCCTGAACTCAAACCAGATGAGCCAGTGCTCAAGCTGGCAACCTTGGAATTTCAAACCTGGGTCCTCAGCATCCTAGGATAATGCTCTATCCACTGCACCACAGCTTGGTCAGGCTATATTTTTTATTTTATTTTTTTAAGTGAGAGACAGAAAGGGAGAGAGATGAGAAGCATCAACTCATAGTGGTAGCAATTTAGTTGTGCATTGATTGCTTCTCATACATGCCTTGACTGGAGGGTTCCAGCCAAGCCAAGGACCCCTGGCTAAAGCCAGCAACCTTGGGCTTCAAGACAGCAACCTTTGGGTCATGTCTATGATCCTATGCTCAAGCCGGCGCACTTGGTGTTTTAAACCTGGGTTCTTAGCGTCCCAGGATGATGCTCTATCCAGTGTGCCACCACCTTGTCAGGATATATATATATATATATATATATATATATATATATATCCTAAAGAAGTTCCATTATCCCACGCTGTACTTGATTTCCAACAACTAGAATGGAAATAAACGGAGGTCTCATGGGATAACAAAGTAAAAAATGAGCTTTATCTAGTGGGGCACCAACTCTGTCCTGAAGCATGTTAGAACACGAAGAGCACATGGGCTCAGATACCTTTTAAGGACAATGGGGACGGCAATGGAGGGGTTCTTCCTCAGACCGTCAATGATGTCAGCTGCTTTGTCAGCATATATCCTCTGGAGTGCTTTTCGATGGATGACTTCTGACGTGCCCCCAAGGGTGTTGTCCAAGCGGAACTTGGCTTGTTCCTCGGCAGACAAGCGGGAAAGCTTCTTCTGTATTGCTTCCAGAACCCGGATCGTTGCCAGATTGGTCTCTAAAACTACATCAAGCTAAAGGAAAAAACAAAGTGTGCTCAGGACCAAACCAGAACAGAGCAGAAGCCAGGAGTTAGAGGTGAAGAGCAAACTCCCTGGAATGGAACCCTGGCTCTGCCCTAAGAGCCACAGGAGCCTGTTTTCTCTCCAGTAACACAGGAATAGCTGCACCACTCTCATAAGGCTGCTTTCTGGATTAAATGATACAATCCACATGAAGGGTTCTGCGCAATGCCTGGCACACAGCAAACACAATACCCAATGTGTCGGTGGTAGTCACTACTCCCACCACCACCAGTGTGCTTGGCCCAGGACCACCAAACACAGATTGGAGGCACTTATTTTCTGGTAAGGGACTGCTGGTCTGACCTGGATGAGGAAATGACTGGCAGCCTGTTTGTTAACCTTTTTCCTAGTCTTAACACAAGATTCTCTAAATGAGAAACAGAAAACCAAGTAAATGAGCAGTTCAAAGGGCCTAGGACCCTATATCTGTACAAGTTTCCCTAAGTTTTCTAGTTTTGGGACTGTGGTAGTCACTTTGTCAACTATGACAGATTCCTTCTCCCTGGTTTTGGACAAAAGATGAATTTTACTTCCTGGCTCCCTTGTGATTAGATAGGGCCATATAACTAGTTCTGGCAATTGAGTTGTGAACATGTGGGTCAGAGTAATGTTTATCCCTTCCAGGCAAGATCTGTTAATGATGCAAGACCCTTCTGAGCAATCTTTTTGCCTCCAGTGATGGGCAATAATCAAGACAGTGGCATTCTGTCACCCTGGTTCCTCAAGTAATTATTATTATTATTATTATTTATTTTTTTTTTTTTTTAGGTGAGAGGATGAGAGATAGTGGGGTAGACTCCCACACGTGCCCTGACCAGGATCTACCTGGCAATCCCTGTCTGGTGCCGATGCTTGAATCAACCAAACTATCCTCAGCGCCTAGGGCCATGCTCAAACCAACCGAGCCACTGGCTGCGAGAGGAGAAGAGGAAGAAAAGGGGGAGAGAAAGGAGAGGGAGAAGCAGATGGTTGCTTC
Organism: Saccopteryx bilineata; assembly: GCF_036850765.1. Classification (NCBI taxonomy): domain Eukaryota; kingdom Metazoa; phylum Chordata; class Mammalia; order Chiroptera; family Emballonuridae; genus Saccopteryx; species Saccopteryx bilineata. The sequence goes on from NC_089493.1 coordinate 130,978,956, forward strand.
TCATGTATGCCTTGACCAGGAATTGAACCCAGGACGTCCATATGCTGGATCAATGCGCTTTCCATTGAACCACTGGCGAGAGCCTCTCCAAGTAATTCAAATGAGCAGAACCCCCTGCTAAACCTCAATGTACATGTACCAAGATCAAGTAATAAATCTGTTTCTTTAAGCCACCAAGTCTTGAAGGTTGACTGCATTATAAGATCCCTCACCTATTCTGATATATAAAGGAACATTTTAAAACTAACCCATCTCGCCCAAGCCTAAACACATACACACCACACTTCTGTCACCTTCACTCCTATAATCACAAATGAGAAATGAGAATGTTGCCTCTCATTTGTATGCATACCAGTTGAGAACAAGAACATTCTAGCAAAACAGATGACAACCTCTGCTTTCTAACTCGACTAAGCTTACAAACAGAAGTAACAAAGAAATGCTTCCTTTAGGCTGATACAACTTTCCACAGAAGCTAACATCTCTCATGATTGAGTTTCCTGCAAATGGCTGAAGCTCCTCAGCAACTCTGGGCAGAGATGGCCAGTTACCTGCCAGTGGCTCTTTATGCAGAACACACCAGAGAGTAGAATGAGAGCAGGGGCAAACTGGCAGAGGGCTAAGTCAGTGTGGACTGACACACTGCTGTACCCACAAGGATAAGTAGGGCCAGTTTTAGATAATAAACACATTAAATAACATACATGCAATATGACTTCTTTAGACATATATATTACCATTTTCTTGTGGACAGTATCAGTGAATATGGAGCATTCAGAACCCATTTACAGCATTCCTACTCCTGGCACAGAGATTCTTCCAGCTCATATATTCACCTGAGCCCTTCTCTACCAGCTACTTTAAAATAAAGTCCCTAATTTATCTTTCTTTCAAAGGGAGCCACATCAACATCAGAAATATGAAAGAATTTTTGTTCTCACAGAGCTGGTTTCTACCCACCTGCGAAGAACAACAATACACTTTAAAATAAGTTCAAGCAACTTTAAGACAGTCCAGCCTTACAGTCCAGCCTAAGTTTACATACCATGTAAAACATAATCTTTAAAATGGCATTAGAAATTCAAATTATTTTTCAGCTGTCTTGTATTGATTTCTCTTTTTAATTTTATTTTATTTATTCATTTTTAGAGAGGAGAGAGGGGGAGAGAGACAGAGAGGGAGAGAGAGGAGAGAGAGAGAAGGGGGGAGGAGCTGGAAACATCAACTCCCATATGTGCCTTGACCAGGCAAGCCCAGGGTTTCGAACCGGCGACCTCAGCATTTCCAGGTCGACGCTTTATCCATTGCGCCACCACAGGTCAGGCTCAGCTGTCAATAGATAATTTCAGTTAAAAGGGGTAAGGTGGCCTAGGTAAGTCACATTTGCCATAAAAATATTACTAACATATACGGTCTACCGGAAAGTTCTGTCCGTTTTTGGAATAAAACAAAATACAAATTTTTCTTACCGTCAATAAACTTTATTGAATAATATAATTACCATTATTAATGATTTCTTGCCAGTGTAAGGGCAATTTGTATATCCCATTTTTGAAAGATGTTTTATCTTTTGATGCAAAAAATTGAACCAGTGCTTGTTTGATATCTTCTTCATTTTTGAATTTTTTGCCCTTCAAAAAATTTTGTAAGGACAAAAACAAGTGCTAGTCGGAGGGTGCTAAGTCCGGGGAATATGGTGGATGAGACAGAATTTCCCAGCCTAGTTCTGCAATTTTTTGACAAGTCCCCAAAGCAGCATGTGGCCTGGCATTATCATGATGCAGTATGATGTTCTTCCTATTGAACATCGCCGGCCTCTTTTCTTGGACTGCTGTCTTTAAATTATCCAGCTGCTGACAATACTTCTCCGAATTGAGCTTTTCGTTCGGTTTTAAAAGCTCATAATGTACTGGTTCTCGAATGTCCCACCATATACACAACATTCTCTTATTCAGAGTCAAATTTGGTTTAGAGGTGGAAGGGCTAGGTTTTCCGGGTTCACAATATGCCCTTTCCCTTCAGATGTTTTCATAGGTAATCCACTTTTCATCCCCAGTTATCATCCGGTTCAAGAAGGGCTCGATTTTGTTCTGAGCAAGCAGAGATGTGCGAATGATGACTCGATCATCCAAATTCTTCTGACTTAATTCATGTGGCACCCATCTTGAATATTTCCACACCAATCCTGTCTTCCGAATATGGTCTGAAATGGTTTGCTGAGCTGAATTAAGCCTTTCTGCGATCTCCGATGTTCACAGAAAAGGATTTTGCTCCAACATGGTCTTAACAACATTGTCATCCATCAAAGATGGTCGCCCAGAACGTGGCTTATCAGAAAGGTCGATATCACCTGTTTTGAATTTTTTGAACCATCTTCTGCATGTCCTATCAGAAACTGTATCTTCACCAAACACTTTCAACAAATTTCTACATGCTTCTGTAGCATTTCTTCCTTGTTGAAATTTGTAAAAATTACAGTGGTGTAAATGAACTTTATCAGTAGCTATGGGTACACTATTGCTTCACACATAAGACTAACGTGAATCAACTTTGTTTTAGTTAATTTGCTACATCAGTATGTATACATTAAGTGATAAAAATAGAGAGGCACACATGCGCCAAATAAACGTGCTTACATGTCGAAACTTGTTGTGATAGAAACGAACAGAACTTTCCGGTAGACCTGATATTTGACAAACTCTTATTAATGACTGGTAAGCACAACCACAAGCATTTACCACAAAAGAATATGAACCTCTGGCTCTTCAGTCTTAAAAGCAAGCCCTGACAGGTAGGTATTTAAGATATCTTATCATTTAACATGTTTAGCACTTCTCATTTTCCCGAACTACAAATGGTAAAGAAGCCTGTACCTCAAATCGCTCATCTTCACAACGATAGATATGTTCTTCATATTGAGTTTTCTTGGAACTAACAAAGGTGGAGTCCTCAGACCAGGAAGGGAAGGAAACCCAGGTATCATTTAAAACCTATGTGTAAAAGAAGAGAAATTTAAACAAAAGTTAACAAAGCTTTATAACAAAGCTTACAAAGCTTGTAAGATGAACATTACAGGTTTCACCTTTAGCAAGTTTACAAGATATTAGAGGACACAAAAGGTTCTGAATATAACTGTAAAACATTTTTTGAAATAAGACCAGAAGGATATTTTTTTTGTATTTTTTATTTTTATTTATTTATTCATTTTAGAGAAGAGAAGAGAGAGAGAGAGAGAGAGAGAGAGAAGGGGGGAGGGGCAGGAAGCATCAACTCCCACATGTGCCTTGACCACGCAAGCCCAGGGTTTTGAACCTGAGACCCCAGCATTCTAGGATGCTTGATCCACTGCACCACCACAGGCCAGGCTTTTTTGTATTTTTCTGAAGTGAGAAGTGGGGGGGCAGAGAAACAGACTCCTGCATGTACCCGACAGGGATCCACCCAGCGTGCCCACTAGAGGGCGATGCTCTGCCCATCTGGGGCGTTGTTTGGTTATAACCGGAGCCATTCTAGTGCCTGAGGCGGAGGCCATGGAGCCGTCCTCAGTGCCCGGGCCAACTTTGCTCCCATGGAGCTCTGGCTGTGGGAGGGGAAGAGAGAGACAGACAGAAAGGAGAGGGGGAAGGGTGGAGAAGCAGATGGGTGCTTCTCCTGTGTGCCCTGGCTGGGAACTGATCCCAGGACATCCACAGGAAGGGTCAATGCTCTACCACTGAGCCAACTGGCCAGGGCCAGAAGGGTCTTAATGTCCTCACTGATGTAAATTCTTGATACCTAGGACCATTCCCTTCTAGAGAAAGTTGAAGATCCAGGTTGTTCCTTTCTGGGGAAGGCTTTACCTCTTTACAGAGTGGAGTCCGTCCTGTACACTTGGGTTGCTGGTAACTCTTTGGGAGGGCTCGGTAGCTGGAACCCAGCCGTTTACAAGAGGCATAATCTATCTCCATGGCAATGCCCTCTGTGGCTCGTTCCTTTGGAAAGGTTTCCAAATGTACAGACTCCTTATAGCCCAGAAAGTTTTTAAACCAATTAAACAATTCAGGGAATTTCCTGAAAAATCAAAACAAAAACTGGTGAGCTATTAGAAGCACGACACAGTTATCCTGAGGTATGACTGCCACTATCTGGTGCTGGGTCAGAACTCTGCTGCCAGAAACATATTCCAATGGCAATTACCGTATTTTCCCATGTAGAAGATGCACCCTTTTCCAAAAAAACCTGGGGTCTAAAGACTGGGTGCGTCTTATACAATGGTTGTAGAGTATGGCATTTCAAATGCCATAGATGGAACTGAGGACGGGGCAATATACGAAGACAGTCATTCATCATCAGACACAGATGAAGACAACCTAATGGATGGGAGTATTGACACCGACTAGGAGTTGTATGAAATTTGTGATGAAGAGAACTTAGTTCAATAACTTTATGTAATTTTTTTTTTCAAATTTTGGCCCCCAAATTTAAGGTGTCTCTTATACATGAAAGCATCTTATACATGGGGAAATATGGTATTGCTTCTGAACATCTGTGCCCATCCCTCTCCCTTTTAAATTGATTTTAGAGAGAAAGGAGAGAAAGAGAAAGTCATAAACATTAGTCTGTTCCTGTATGTGCCCTGACTGGGGATCAAACCCGCAACCTTTGTGAATTAGGATAATGTTCTAACTGACTGAGCTACCCGGCCAGGGCTAGCTTTCTCTTTTCTTTAGAGTGCTCTAAGGTCACTTAACATGGTGAGGAAACAGTGCATTGAAATCACACAAAACCAACCATTCTTCTAATCAAGGATATTGCCTTAGTATTCAGGTCACTCCTACGCTGTCAAATACAGTCAAGATTCTAGAACCCTGAAAGAGACTGACCTCTCCGACACTGATCAGGGGATCAGGAGGAGTCCTGGCTGATGCTGTTTTTTCATCTCTAGAGTTGAAATAGAAGATTTCCCAGAAGATCGTTGATTGGCAGTTTATGAGCCAACTGACCCACCACAACCAAATTAATCTTGCATATTATAAACCCTCAGAAACTAAATTTTAGTGCACATCCATCCCATGCATCTGGGCTAAGCCCTCAGCTGTACTCACCCCAGGAAAGGAGAGACTAACTGCACAAGCTCAGCCCGAGATATCACCTCCTGGTTAAAGATGACAAGACAGCGCAGGAAATTCTCATAGGCCTCTGCACTGCGCAGAGCCTTTCGAACCTTATGGAGACAACCAGAAGAGTGGTTAAGTGGGGAATAAGGAGATCCTGGATCAGTTTTAAATAATTAGGAAAATCTGAAGTTATCTGATAATACTAAGGAATTGTTAGTTTTTCAGATGTAATGATTACATTTGGAAAAAGGTTTTATTTTCAAAGGATACTTAATAAAATGCTTATGAAGTAGTATAACAGCTGGGACTTGTGTGCAAGTGGCTTGGGGGGATGACGAGACCAACATGACAGCAGCCCAGGGCCAGCACCAGCTGACTAGCAAGTGAGGGTCAGCCGACTGCTCTCTTACAATTTCACCTATGCCTAGAATTTTCCATAATAAAATGAGATTCAAAAGGAGATACGGAAGTACTGTATTTCCCTATGTATAAGACGCTCCCATGTATAAGACATACCTTAAATATAGGGCCGAAATTTTTTTGGGAAAAAATGTATTCGATAAAGTCACTGAACTCAAGTTTTATTCATCACAAAATTCATACAACTACTCAAGTACGAAAAAGCGGGAAATGCAATTAAAAAAATCTACAACCACTGTATAAGACACACCCAGTTTTTAGACCCCAAATTTTTCAGGAAAGTGTGCATCTTATACATGGGGAAATACAATAAGATATTTACCTTCTCATCTGCTTGATTCTCCAAACCAAAGTCAGAGTTACCCAAGCTTTTGTTTCCTCTCCTAACAGACATTTACAGCAAGAATCTTGTCAACACTATTTTCAAACTCAACTTATTTAATGATCTTTTTTTTTTTTTAGATGAAAGAAGGCGAAATAGAAAGACTCCCACAAGTGCCCTGACTGGGATCCACTGGGCAACCCTGTGTGGGGCAGATGCTCGCAAACAAGCTATCTTTTGGTGCCTGAGGCTAATGCATTTGGACCAACAGAGCCATCCTCAGTACCCAAGGCCGATGCTCAAACCAAGTGAGCCACTGGCTGCAGGAAAGGAAGAGGGAGAGAAGAACAGGGAGGGGGAGAGAAGCAGATGGTGGCTTCTTCTGTGTGTCCTGACTGGGAATCCAACCCGGAAGGTCCATATGCTGGGACAATGCTCTATTCACTGAGCAACCTGCTAGGGCGTAATCCTTCTAAATAAAATACTTGTGTACTTGGACCCAATCCTTTTCCTTCTTCCATTTATAATACACTCACAAAAGTTAGAGGATATTTCAAAATGAATATGAAGTGATTTAAAAAAAAGCACTTGAGGCCCTGGCCAGTTGGCTCAGCGGTAGAGCGTCGGCCTGGCGTGCGGGGGACCCGGGTTCGATTCCCGGCCAGGGCACATAGGAGAAGCACCCATTTGCTTCTACACCCCCACCCCCTCCTTCCTCTCTGTCTCTCTTCCCCTCCCACAGCCGAGGCTCCATTGGAGCAAAGATGGCCTGGGCGCTGGGGATGGCTCCTTGGCCTCTGCCCCAGGCACTAGAGTGGTTCTGGTCACGGCAGAGCGACACCCCGGAGGGGCAGAGCATCGCACCCTGGTGGGCGTGCCGGGTGGATCCCGGTCCGGCGCATGCGGGAGTCTGTCTGACTGTCTCTCCCCGTTTCCAGATTTATCTTAAAAAAAAAAAAAAAAAGCACTTGATTTTTTCTTTTATTAAACAAGAACATCAGAAAAGCAAACAAGTCAAAGAAAGTTGTTCAATTATGCAAATGAGATGCAAAACCAACTTTTATTTCACTGGTGAAAATACACTAAACAAAAAGGCTGAAAGTACTATAGTATCTGCATGTTCCCTTACCCCCTAATTTTTGTGAGCAGTATATTAAGTATTTTTAAATGTTTATTTTTTTAGATTTTATTTACTGAATTTCTTAAAGGGGGCAGAGGAGGGCAGGAAGCATCAACTCATAGCAGTTGCTTCTCCTACGTGCCTTGACGAGGCAAACCCAGGGTTTGAAAACAGTGACCTCAGCATTTTGGGTCGATGCTTTATCTACTGTGCCACCTAAGGTCAGGCAATACTGAGCATTTTAATATCCAAAAACCTTAAATGTTCAATGGTAGATAGCTAGATAAGCAAGCTGAAGTTTCAATTTCAGAAGCGGTTTATCAACAACCCCTTCTCTAGGCTCCCATGTATTTTCCATAACCATTAATCAGTAGACACTATATGAAATATGTACTTTCAAAGCCAGGGATGAAAGAACACTTTATTGTTGTACTATGCACCATATTTATTTTATTTTATTTTATTTTTTGTATTTTTCTGAAGTTGGAAACAGGGAGGCAGTCAGACAGACTCCCGCATGTGCCTGACCAGGATCCACCTGGCATGCCCACCAGGGGGCGATGCTCTGCCCATCTGGGGCATTGCTCTGTTGCAACCAGAACCATTCTAGCGCCTGAGGCAGAGGCCAAAGAGCCATCCTCAGCGCCCGGGTCAACTTTGCTCCAATGGAGCCCTGGCTGCGGGAGGGGAAGAGAGAGACAGAGAGGAAGGAGAGGGGGAGGGGTGGAGAAGCAGATGGGCGCTTCTCCTGTGTGCCCTGGCCGTAAATCAAACCTGGGACTCCTGCACGCCAGGCCGACGCTCTACCACTGAGCCAACCGGCAGGGCCCATATTTACTTACTTTTAATTTTTATTAGCTTTTAAATATACACAAAGTAGACAGAATAGTCTAATGAACCGCATGTACTCACCTAGCCTTAATGACCAATATATAGTGAATGTGGTTTCATCTATACTCATTTCTCCACTAATGAATTTTACAGTGAATTTCAGATATTTCATCTGATATACCTAATTCAGTATGCAACTCTATAAAAGTACTCAAAAAAAGAAAATACCATCACTCTTTAAAATTGGAGCTTATTTAGCCCCACCCTCACCCTTTCTTTGCCATTTTTTGGTTGTGACCTGGACTTCTATATCTCCCTTAAAAGCTGCAAGTGACCAGGCAGCTCTCAGAAATGATTCAAGTCAGAGCCAGGGACTTGACTATGTTGCAGAACAGCTCACACAGGCAAGCAGGCTAGAGAGAGATCAGGAGGCACCAATCATGGAGATGCTAAATCATTTGCCCTTTTGCAAAAACCACAAATTGCAAGACAGAATAAATCAGCAGCAGATCAACCCAAACTGGCTCCTGCCAGTGAAAAGTTTTGACAGTTGCCAACTACCCTGATGAAGTAGTTTGATAATTATCAAGTTGACTCCAAGGTTGAAGTCAGACACAGGAGAAAGGTCAAACCAACACACCCTAAAACATAGCTGACACCAGTGATCACCATCTCAGACTACTCACTAGAACCACATGGAGGAGCTTTGAGAGCCTACAGCTAAGTCAGAACCCTCAGGAACCTTGTATGTGATACAGCAAATAAGTCCTCAACAACTGGTGCACAAACAGTCCCCACTCCCCATTGTACAGAGCTGGACACCTGCTACAGGGAGCTCCAAACATCTTTCTAAGAGTGTTTAATGTCATCCATTTTGTTAAAGCTGTCTTCCATAGTGGAAAATGCTGCATTTTGCTGCAAATTACTTCACAAACCAAAGCAGACAATGTTACCAATTCTCTAGCTGTGCTAATCCAGTAGACTGAAAGGACCTACAACTTGTAAAGTATGTTAAACAGTAGAAAGTCTAAATCAGCTTGATGCCGATAGAGAAAATCCTGAGGATGGGGTTTTTTCTTTTGGCACTAATGGCCATTATTAAATCTAATTCTTTCATTTACTCACCTTATCAAAAAATAATGACTCGCTTCCTACACCATGCTTGCTGGCATCTGCCATAGAAGAATCCTTTACACTGAGTAGTTTGGGTTTCTTCTGCAAAACATGAAAAATACAAACATGTTAGGATTCAAAGGATGATCTAACCAGGCGGTGGCACAGTGGATAGAGCGTTGGACTGAGATAATGAGGACCAGGTTCATATTCCCAAGGTTGCTGGCTTGAGTGCGGGCTCATCCTACTTGAGCGTGGGATCATAGACATGACTCTATGGTTGCTAACTTGAGCCCAAAGGTCACTGGTTTGAACAAGGGGTCACTCACTCTGCTGGAGTCCCCCAGTCAAGGCAAAGATGAGAAAGTAATCAATGAACAACTAAAATGCTGCAATGAAGAACTGATGTTTTTCATCTCTCTCTCTCTTCCAGCCTGTCTGTCCCTATCTGTCCCTCCCTCCCTCTCACTAAAAAAAGATTCAAACAGTGGATTCCTCTGAGTATTACATATTTCCATGTATTCAACAGTTTCCTTATTAACCACTGATAATTATTTGCAGCAAATGAGGGCACTGTTGACACTGACTAGCTATACATATACCAGACTGCCATCTGTCCTCTATTTCAGTTTCCAGTCGTTATTTTCTGGAGATTCAGATCATTCTCCCCAAATATTCTCTTTACAAACAGTCACAGAATTAATATTCTCACTTTTTCCATGGGTCAAAGGTAGTTTTATTTGGAACCTAATGCCACTGCCCTATCTTCTTCACTGTGGAGGCAGAAGTCCTTGTTTATAGAAAGAGTTGGAGTAGACTGCTTAGAGTAGACAGAAATCCATCTTTAACCTTTAATTATAGTTCAATATAAAAACTCATAAAAGGAACAGTTTATCTATTTATTTTTCAGAGTCAGAGCGAGAGTCAGACAGAGGGATAGATAGGGACAGACAGACAGGAACGAAGAGAGATGAGAAGCATCAATCATCCGTTTTTCGTTGCGACATCTTAGTTGTTCTCATATTTGCCTTGACCGTGGGCCTTCAGCAGACCGAATAAAACCTCCTGCTCAAGTCAATGACCTTGGGTCCAAGCTGGTGAGCTTTGCTCAAACCAGATGAGCCCGTGCTCATGCTGGTGACCTCGGAGTCTCGAACCTGGATCCTCCAATCCCAGTCTGACGCTCTATCCACTGCGCCACCACCTGGTCAGGCCATAGTTTATTTTCTTAACAGAAAATAACTACCTTGTCAGCAACACCCACTCAGATCAATTTAAGACTGATCTCTCAAAGAGAACAAATAGGCCATGACATAACTGTCTGGCAAGAATTTACATTTAAAAAACCACATTGCGACTGTATGTGAAGAAACGCATAAACTCTGGGAGAAGCAGCTAGAGCGCTCTTCCTGAGGAGCCAGACGAACTGCTCATGCTGCCACAGCAGGAAGTAGGGAAGGAATTCTAACCCTCATGTAGTATTTTCACCTGTGGGTAAGCACAAGCGGGAGAAGACCAACTCACAAGTGGAGCAGATTTGCTGACTGATTCTTGCTACCCATATAAATACTTTTTACTAAAGTGAAAAAATAGAAAATATTACTATGTTCAACTTGCTCTCAAAGGAGAAACCATTACACACCAAAATATAGTCCTTCAAAAGTGTCAACAAGCCTAACCAGGCAATGGTGCAGTGGATAGAGCATCAGCCTGGGACGTAGAGGATCCAGGTTTGAAACCCCGAGGTGGCCACCTTGAGCGTGGGCTCACCTGGTTTGAGCAAGGGGTCATTCCATCTGCTGTAGCCCTCCAGACATTTCTTATTATTAGAAATTCCAGGCTCTGGCCAGTTTGCTCAGTGGATAGAGTGTTGGCCCAGCATATGGACATCGCAAGTTCGATTCCTAGTCGAGGCACACAGAGCTGCTTCTCTTCTCTTCCCTTCCCTCTCTCCCTCTCTCCCTCTTCCGAGCCAGTGGCTTGACTGGTTTGAGCATCAACTGCAGGTGCTGAGGATAGCTTGGTTGGGCTGAATATCAGCCTCAGGTGCTAAAAATAGCTCAGTTGATTCGGCCCTCGACAGGAGTTGCTAGGTGGATCCTGGTCGGGACACATGAGGAAGTCTGTCTTACTATCTCCCCTCCTCCCACTTAAAAAGAGAGAGAGAGAGGGAGAAAACAGAGAAATTTTAATAAAAATAAAAAGGGTAGAAGGGCTGAGGAAAAAGGAAAAAAGAAAATCTCAAAACAGCATGACTGCCTGACCAAGCAGTGGCACAGCGGATACAGCGTCGGACTGGGATGTGGAGGACCCAGGTTCAAGACCCCAAGGTCGCCTGCTTGAGCGCAGGCTCATCTGGTTTGAGCAAAGAGCTCACCAGCTTGGACCCAAGGTTGCTGCCTTGAGCAAGGGGTTACTTGGTCTGCTGAGGGCCTGCGGTCAAGGCACATATGAGAAAGCAATCAATGAACAACTAAGGTGTTGCAAGGAAAAACTGATGATTGATGCTTCTCATCTCTGTTTCTGTCTATCTGTCCCTATCTATCCCTCCCTCTGACTCTCAGTCCCTGTAAAAAAAAAAAAAAAAAAAAGCATATGACTTCAGTTGTTAGTGGTATTACACTCTTTACAGAGCCAGGTAAGAAGCTTAGCACTGAATTTTTGTGACATATGCCCTCACTCCCAATATCCAGGACCCAACTGTCCACATGCTTAGCTAAGACACACAACCCACCCTGGAGCACTGTCCACCAGAACTGCTCCTGAAGGTCAGGGAGCAGCCATTGCTTGCTCTCACCTTCACGGGAGGGGTGGCTCCCGTGCCGGAGTGCCTCCGGATCTGGCAGCCATTCTGGTTGGGCCTCTGCGGCTTGTTGTTCAGCTGTGGCTTCTTCACAGTGCCTCCATGGTCATTCCTCACGGAATCAACCTTCTCCGCAGTTGTTTTGCTTAAAAGCTAATTAAGACACATGAAAGAGTAATGCTCACCAAAGCAAGCCAGTATCATTTAGAAAAAAATGCCCTTCCGATGCCAGCTTACTTACTTATCTAAGAGAATAATTCTAAATAGGGTAATTCTTCTAAATAAAACTTACCACAGAACTGTTGGCATCTGGTAAAAACTGTCCGAACTCTGACAACAGATCTTCCTGATTTTTAAAAAGTCGAGCCACCTGGGCATATACCTCCTGCTCAGTCAGTGCTGGAGTGTAGTTTCCTCCAGCTTCCTTGGCATTTCGCTGCTCTTTCTGATAGATTGCAAACAGAAGGAGATGATACTGGAGGGAAACTGTTTTGGAGTCAGAAGTGCTACCGTTGCAACATGAGGTCCTGAGGGGCACAACTTTTATTTTGGATACTTACTTTTGCACATTTTTTTAGATGTCTAATAGGATAACTGTATGTTATCTACTTGGGCTGCATTTAAGAAAGGAGTCTATATTCTTAGCAACTGTTTTGACTGTAAGCTTTAAGTTGAGGAAGGAGTGGAAGACAGTGGCTGACAATTCCTTTAAAAACTAGGGCAGTTAATACGTGAATGCACAGGGGACCATGATCAACTGATAAAAAACAAAACATTAGAGAACTTTCTCCTGCTTCTATTGTAGGTTAAGTACACTACACACAAGTTACCCTCTAAACTTCCCACATAATAAGTGTTCATTTCACAGGGCAGTAACTTTAAAACTCCTGACTATCTTCTATAAGGTGATTAAAGTCAGGCAATCAAATGCTTTATAAATACTTATTACAGTTTCTAAGTGGTTCATTCCCAGTAAGAATTAGAGGACACAAATAATACTTATTCAACTTCATGGACTGGATGTCCTCAGAGGGCAACCTGGTTAAGGCAAGTTGGAAGGGCAGCTCTCTTACCTGGTATGTGTGCAAAATCTCCAGGAACGCTTTATAGATGTCTGGCTGGCCCTGGAACCTGTTCTTGATCTTATTAACATAGTTGATGGCATGATTAAACTCCACAGGCTGATTGTTCTGCAAGGATGGGGCCGTTCCCAACGAGATTGTCACTGGTGTATGAGGTTGGACAGGTGGAGAGCGTGGGGATGCATATGGTGGGAGTGGGGGGGTCTGCTGGCTGGCGGGAGTATGTGCTTGTAGTTGGGAAGGCTAAAAAGAAAAAAGTCTTTATTCTCCTCAGGAACACAGATGGTTTGACATAGGAAAGAAAGTCTGCACTAAAGAGAAACAAGGTGTCTGATTGACATATCCTTTATTCACTCTGGCCAGGCCAATTCAGCCCAACTGAAATCAACTGGGCAGGGGTAGAAAGTGTAGAGGGCTCATAATTTTAATACAAATATTTCAATCTCAAAATTCTAAGTACAGCCTAAAAAGTAGACACGGAATAATTTTTCATATGCAATTTTAAGTACACTAGCTCAAAAGTCACAAACTGAATAGAAAAAAACCCCTCATTCTATAAATACTTTTAGTGTCAAAAGAGACAACTCAATGTTATAGCAACTCCACATCAGTCTTCTACACAAATTTTGTCCCACAGAACTCTGAGATGATGGAGTCTTTATTTACACTGTCCTAGATGACGCCCACTAGCCATGAGGCTACTGAGTACTCAAAATAGAGCTGGTACAGCTGAAAGACTGAATTTTTATAAATTAAATTTAAATATCACCATATGTGGCTAGTGGTTACTCTATCAGACAGTGCAGTTCTAGACCAACTATCCCCATTATCATCTAGTTCTTCTGCTTGATATGACTTAACCTGGTAAATGGAGGAACTTCTATAAAATGAGGCCATGCAGGCAGTAGCATAATCTGATCATAATACAACCATTTCTGCCTGTGTTGTTGAAGTTCCTCTACACAAGCAAAGGTGCTGCCTACTGGGATGCTCCTAGGTCCAATAAGCAAGAAGTTGGGGACAGGAGTCTTTGGAGGTTGTTGACGTCTTATTTTAAACAGAGATCTAAACATGTGGTAAGTATGAACCATTTTACAGGATGGGACTCTGCACCTTTGCTGATGAAATCACTATATCATGTGTATTTAGTCTTATATAAAGGGGAAATGTCAAAGGAGGGTGCTTTCTAAGGATGCATTTTATGTGATGCAAAGTTTTCCAAGTGCTCACCTTGCTGACTTTGGCAGGTGGGGGCTGAGGAGCTGGCTGGGCAGGAGCTGGGGCTGACTGGGCTGAAGGCTGGGAAGGATGTTGGGGTGGTGGCTGAGGCTGGGGCTGGATACCATGGGTGGGAATCTGATGGACCTGGCCAGGAGTTGTCACATTCACCATGTCATTGGTTTGCACCTCAATCTTGTAGCCAGGGGGCAAAAAGGTATTGAAGCCCATGATCAGGTCTGGGTGGCCTTTAAACAGCTGGGACACTCGACTTATCACTCCTGGAGTGTCGATGCTGATAGAAAAGAAAACCAAACAAAATTAAAGTGACAAGCTTGAAAAACTCAGTAAGAAAAAAATTCACATTGCACTATGTTCTCTAAACAGATAAGCAGATAAAAATCAACCTGCGTATTACAAAATTAAGAATATACAAAGAAATCTGAAATTTCAAAGATAAATATTTATTTCATGTTCAAAGAGCTTGGTCACAATTTTGAACATTCTACATTCATGGTAACAGTTCTACAAGCAGACACTCAGTAAATATAAAGCTGCGATTCCTATCCAAGACCCAATCCATGACACAGCAGTATAAATCAGCATGTGTCTACAGTGCTGCAATCAGTTAGCAACTCTCATAATAGTGAACCATGCCAGAATATTAGTCTATCCTATATCAAAGAGCAAGTAACTTAATCATTACCAGTTTACTTCCTGGAGAAAATTTTAGTTAAGAAAAACTGCCTGACCAGGCGGTGGCACAGTGGATAGAGCATTGGACTGGAATGCAGAGGACCCAGGTTCAAAACCCCAAGGTCACTGGCTTGAGCGTGGGCTCCTCTGGTTTGAGCAAGGCTCCCCAGCTTGAGCCCAAGGTCGCTGGCTTGTGCAAGGGGTCACTTGCTCACTCACTCTGCTACAGCCCCCACACCCTGTCAAGGCACATATGAGAAATCAATCAATGAACAACTAAGGAACTGCAACAAAGAACTGATGCTTCTCATCTCTCTCCCTTCCTGTCTGTCATTCTGTCTAATCAATACATATATACTGCTCACAAAAATTAGGGGTTATTTCAAAATGAATATAAAGCAATAATAAAAAAAGAAGCATTTGATTTATTTTTTATTAAACAAGAACATCAGAAAAGCAAAGAAGTGCCTGACCAGGCAGTGGCGCAGTGGATAGAGTGTCAGACTGGGATGTGGAGGACCCAGGTTCGAGATCCCGAGGTCACCAGCTTGAACGCAGGCTCATCTGGCTTGAGTAAAAAGCTCACCAGCTTGGACCCAAGGTTGCTGCCTTGAGCAAGGGGTCACTACTCGGTCTGCTGAAGGCCCACGGTCAAGGCACATATAAGAAAGCAATCAATGAACAACTAAGGTGTTCAACAAAAAACTGATGATTGATGCTTCTCATCTCTCTCTGTTCCTGTCTGTCTGTCCCTGTCTATCCCTCTCTCTGACTCTCTGTCTGTCTCTGTTAAAAAAAAAAAGAAAAAAAGAAAAGAAGTCAAAGAAAGTTGATTATGCAAATGAGATGCAAACCCAACTTTTATTTACTGGTGAAAATACATTATACAAAAGGTTGAAAGTACAGGAGTATCTGCACCTTTCCTGATCCCTAATTGTGTGAGCAGTGTTAATTAAATCATGGCCCTGAAAATAAAACCCCCAAACTTCCATTATCTTTCAGGAGACAAAAATAAGCTATGTCCTCCTTTCAAAATTAACATTCCAAGCACAAAGCTTGAGTACCACCACATATATCTTTTACCTTTGTGATTTAAATTCCTTCATGATGTCAAGGAAATCATTGTAGACCTGAGGCTGACTACCAAACTGCAGCTTCACCTGGTCAAGATAGGAGAGTGCATCCTCCACCTGAGATAGGTTATAAAAAAGAAAATAAACCAGGAATTATAAAAACACAAATGACTTATGCCTAAGTAAAATTAACATAGTAAATGAAATAGAAACATATAGTAAATATACATTAAAGTATTAAAAATTACTATGCATACCAATAATAAAACTCAAGCTTCAAATAAAGATCAACTCAAAATCTGTAGCCTTGCGGCCCTGGCCAGTTGGCTCAGCGGTAGAGCATCGACCTGGCATGCGGGGGACCCGGGTTCGATTCCCGGCCAGGGCACATAGGAGAAGTGCCCATTTGCTTCTCCACCCCCACCCCTCCTTCCTCTCTGTCTCTCTCTTCCCCTCCCGCAGCCAAGGCTCCATTGGAGCAAAGATGGCCCGGGCGCTGGAGATGGCTCCTTGGCCTCTGCCCCAGGCGCTAGAGTGGCTCTGGTCTCGGCAGAGCGACACCCCGGAGGGGCAGAGCATCGCCCCCTGGTGGGCAGAGTGTCTCCCCTGGTGGGCATGCCAGGTGGATCCCGGTCGGGCGCATGCGGGAGTCTGTCTGACTGTCTCTCCCCGTTTCCAGCTTCAGAAAAATACAAAAAAAAAAAAAAAAAATCTGTAGCCTTGCTTTAGTTTTAGAGAGAATGATTACCGAAGAATACACAGTAATACCTCATTCACGAATTCATTTATTCATTTCACAAATACCCACTAAAGCTACTATATGCTATACCAGGCCCAACGAAGGGTCCTAAGGAATCAATGACAAGTAAGTCACAGTCCCTGCTCTAAAGATGTTCACTCACATCTAGCTAAAAAGCCTAACAAAGTGGGATAAGTGGGAAATCACTCAACACCCAGACAGCACATGAGAAGGACACAAAGGCTTCTCTTTTTTCAGGAAGTAACTATAAACTAAGTCCTAAAAATGAGTACAAGTCAGCACAAATGAAAACCTATGAAGAAAATCAGAGGAGACAGCATGGGCAAAACCCAGTACAGGACACCATCAGTGCGCATGGAAAATGGCTAACAGTTTGCTATGGCTAGAGGACTTGTGGTGAAGTGGAGGAATGGCAGCAGGAAGAGCAACAAGAAATGAGACAGAAGAGGAAACAGGACCTGACCCCAAAAGGCCTTTAAAACTTGTTAGAAAAGAATTCAGATTTTTATTATCTGCATTTTAGTGTATTTGAGTTGTTTACAGTGCTGAGACAAACTGTACAAGGGACAGACTGAAAGGAGGCAGGAAAACCAGTTATGCACTAAGGCTAACTCGCAAGTGAATAATCATGGCCTGAATTAAGAGTACTGACCAAGGGAACAGGGAGAACTGCAAAGATTCAAATGCTTTTTAGGACCCAGATATGACAGGTACTGGGGACTGACTGAATATGAAACATAAAAAAGAAGTACTCACTAAATTATAAATTATTTGGGCATTCACAAAGAGGAACAGTTTAAAGGGTGAAAAAGTTGATTCTGATTTACAACTGAATTTTAGTTACTCAAGAGATATCCATGGAAATTACCTACTAGGTGTTTCTTGTATACTCTGGGTTTATTTTAAATTATACAAAATATCAAGTTCAGGTAAGTCTCAAAAATAAACATCTGATTGATTTGATAAGCTCTACTCTTGCAATAAACATTGTAAAATAAAACATTTATGTTCAAGTAAACCATTAAATGACATTTCAAGAGTTGCCCAGCATGACCAGGCGGTGGCGCAGTGGATAGAGCGTCGGACTGGGATGCAGAAGACCCAGGTTCGAGACCCCGAGGTTGCCAGCTTGAGCGCGGGCTCATCTGGTTTGAGCAAAGCTCATCAGCTTGGACCCAAGGTCACTGGCTCAAGCAAGGGGTTACTCGGTCTGCTGAAGGCCCACGGTCAAGGCACATATGAGAAAGCAATCAGTGAACTAAGGTGTCGCAACGAAAAACTAATGAGATGCTTCTCATCTCTCTCTATTCCTGTCTGTCTGTCCCTATCTGTCCCTCTCTCTATGTAAAAAATAAATAAAGAGTTCCATTCAGCCATAGTCAAGGTGTTTCGGTGTTGCTAAAGCACAGATTATATACTTACACCCCCTTATTTGATGGTTGGTTTTTCTTTACAGATAACATGATTGTTTCTGTTGCAATTCAATAAACTATTTAATTCATATTCAGAACTTTCCATATTGAAATGTTTCATCAATAATAAGCTGATGGAACATAAAACTCACTGAGGTTACCAAAGGAACAAAGACTTTGGAAGATATTTTAAAGTTGCATTCACAATCATGGGACAAAGGAGGATTTGTTAAAAAGAAACAAACACCAAACAAAAGAAACAAACACACTCTAGTGTAATATAATTACTAGAGAGAGAAAAAGTGCAGAAACCTAAAAAGAAAAATGACATGTGATGTGTGCATGTTTGGAAGAAAAGGAACATGTCATAGGGAATTCCTATTGAAAAATTAGTTAGAAAATAACACTACTGAATGTTTTATCAAACCAGCTTGACACCCATATCATGAGATAGCCGCATGTGAAAATAGTGAGGAAATTCTCCCATTACCTACGCAGTGGTCGGCAAACTAATTAGTCAACAGAGCCAAATATCAACAGTACGATTGAAATTTCTTTTGAGAGCCAAAGTTTTCAGATTTAAACTACATAGGTAGGTACATTCCTTATCAAGCACATGGTATTTTGTGGAAGAGCCACATTCAAGGGGCCAAAAAGCCATATGTGGCTCGTGAGCTGCAGTTTGCCCACCAGGGGAAGATATAGTTCAAAAGCAAGTCTGCAGTTCTGGGAACAGCAACTTAAAAAACAACCACATGAACCATTTAGAAGCTACAATGTAAGCAGTGGGGAGACCTTCAGACTCTGCTGATGCATTTTCCTGGCTTCAACAGGTGTTTAATTGAAGTCCTTAACTTCCTGAAGTTCCTAATCTTATGGGGGTGGGGGGGACACAAAATATGTGCCAAATATCTATGTTGCTGTCATTCAATAAACATCTTAATCACACCAAGCAAACCTCAAATTATTCAAATCCTCCTGGTCATCAATATGCCAAAGACAAAACAGTGCACAGTGCTGATACTTGAAATAGCCTATGCCTTTTCACTGGACACTCCCTTATTGCAGAATAGAAACAGTTTACTGAAGTGGATTCTAATCTTGTAAAGCCTTTTAAGACTGATCAAAAATAGCAGGCAATGTGAGAAAATGGAAAGAAATTACATGAAGACACAAAAAGCACTTTACCTCTCCTCTTTGGAAATAAAATGCAACAAGTCACAGTGTTCAGGAATCACATTCAAGAGCTTGTAACTGAAAGAACAGAGTGAGAAGTCCTAACTTGACCCAATTCCAAAGCCCCTTCTTGCTTCCTTTATACTTTCTGTAAAACAGATAAAGCACAGTCTATGTCTACCTGAGTGAGGAAGGTAATAAGACAGGTCCTGTGCTTGAAAGAGCTGCCTGACAAAAGCTGTAATACCACGTATATAAGCTCTCTGGTAGGTAACATTAGGGATTACCCGCTGAATACAGTACTAATATGGAATTAAATCACATGAAACCAAATTTAAAAACAGTATTTTCAGGGCTTGGTGAAGTGTTAAATCTATAGCAAAATATATTTTGGTACAGACATCAACCTACAGGCAGGGAGTAAAAATATTATAATGAAAACTATATAGCTAATAACACATTTCCTAAAAGACTGAGCCCAGAGTAAAGTTCCAGGCCCAAATAATTTGTACTCTCTTTAAAGACTATGCTTAAATATAGCCAACTCTTTGTTACTTAAGGTAATATAAACAAAGTAAATTTTACAAAGTCCTTCCACGCAGCTCAGCTTCTGTATGCTTTCTAGTTATGTGGCATGTACTTCCCTTAGGCCAATAGCAAACGAGCTCTGGAGAATCCAAATCAAGGAGGGAAGGGTCAGGGAGAATGGGGCTTGGAATCAAGGAAGCAGAAGGGTAAGATATTTGCCACACATGATGTCCTTCAAGGGTATACTTGTTCATTCCTACCTGCAAGGTACTCGATATATATATAATTAGGCTGACAGAACTGAATCCAAACAAAGATACAACATCTCATCTCTTTATAGTTCTTTAAGTTTTATATAAATGTAAAAAGAGAAAAACTGAAGTCTGGAATACTTGTGCATCAAGCACACATTTTAAAAAACAGGACTCAAGGAGACAGGTTAGCTAGAACACAAAGTTCACTTCTGCACAGATACCTCATGAATTTCAAAGCACTGAAAACCTATGGCATATATTCAAACAGAATAGATGAAAATATTAACACTTCATTCAAAATTATACTTGTTCCCAAAGTTTATAAAGGTTCCTTCCAAAAGAGTATGTGTTTTATGAAGATGCCAATGTCCATAAACAGGAATAAAAAGATTTAACCAGAGGATAGCACTGAGTCGTATTCTCAACCACACTTTACATCATGGCGAGAATTAAGAACTAAGTGTTCAAAGGAGGCATCCAAAAAATGAACTCCGTTGATTTCATATGAAAATGGCCCCTCAATCCTGATCCATCTGAGCACAATGCATTCATAAATTCCAGAAATGCTTCTTGAATGCATTCTCTGGATCAGGCACTGGTGTTAAGGTGGGGAATCTAAGCAGGTTTCAAAACAAAAACAAAGTAAAATTTCTTGTGACTCAAGCCCTAGGCCAGTGTTGTAAAAGTTGTAATACCACTAATAACAGACTAGCCAATTTTGCCTGCTATGAGAGAAACTTTTTGATCAAAGGAAAAGAGCTGAATACCACCTTGAGCCTCTGAAACTGCTGCTGTCCCTGCACTGGTGCAACGGGTGGGGCTGGATGAGCATGACTCGGGACCACCGGGCCACCGTGGGGCTGCACAGCTGTTGGGTGGTGATGGCTGCTATGAACCGCCGCTATGGTGGGTCCATGACTACCACTGGAGCCCTGTGGCACAGCTGAAACCTGAGGTGGACAGAATAGATACATGAAAGTTCAAGACTTGTGCATTCTTCCCCAGACGTGGTTAAAGAACATGCATGCACAAAGATAATTAGAAACCCAAATTTCCCACAAGATGGAATTGGAATTAAAGCCCATTCATAACAAAATTCCTTGCATTCTGTTATATAGCCAAGTACACTTTTCAAATTATCTGTGAGTAAGCACCAGTTTTTATTTTGTCTTAAATTTCAATCCATCACAGGCCACTACTTCTATAAAATGAACTACTAGAAAAGTAAAATAAAATATACATAAGACATAATTTTAATTATTGTACTTTACAGAGATATAATTACAATATCTAGTTTCTGTAAAAGTTTCTACATAATAAATTTCTACTTACCTTAATACAGGTTAGTAAGAAACTATGTATTGCAGCCATCTGTGAACTACATTTTAAATAGTACTGATAATACTAAGTACTATGTTGGCATTTTATCTTGTGGTGGTAAGTTAGAGATTTTTACTTTGTTTATTTTGCTTATTATCATTTGCTACTTCTAAAATAAAACAAAAATTTCTTCCAAATTGTTGGTGGTTTGACCTCAGATATCTTTTCTATTTTCTCACTCATATTCATTCTTTCCTGCTCTCATCCCCTTATAAGTTTACGGGTGACATCAAAACACAAGCCCCTTTCCTCCTATTTCTATTTCAAGAAATACTATATAAGATTTCCAAAGCCTTTTAAAATTTTCCTATTTCAGAATTAGGACAACTACATTTGATTTGCCACATCTCCAAAATAAAGAAGAGTAAAAACATAAAAACTTTCTCTAAACAATGTAAGTTGTATACTACACTTAAAAGAGACCCCCCGCCTGACCAGGCGGTGGCGCAGTGGATAGAGCGTCGGACTGGGATGCGGAAGTACCCAGGTTCGAGACCCCAGAGGTCGCACGCGGGCTCATCTGGCTTGAGCAAAGAGCTCGCCAGCTTGGACCCAAGGTCGCTGGCTCCAGCAGGGGGTTACTTGGTCTGCTGAAGGCCCATGGTCAAGGCACGTGTGAGAAAGCAATCAATGAACAACTAAGAAGTCGCAAGGCGCAACGAGAAACTGATGATTGATGCTTCTCATCTCTCTCTGTTCCTGTCTGTCTGTCCCTGTCTATCTCTGCCTCTAAAAAAAAAAAAAAAAAGAAAACCTTTAAAAAAAAAAAAAAAAAAAAAAAAGAGACTCCCCCACCCCCCACCCTGGCTGGTTAGCTCAGCAGTAGAGCATTGGCCTGGCATGTGTAAGTCCCGGGTTCAATTCCCAGACAGAGCACACAGGAGAACTACCTATCTGCTTCTCTACCCTTTCCCCTCTCTTTTCTCTCTCTCTCTCTCTTCCCTTCCTGCAGCCAAGGCTCCACTGGAGCAAAGTTGGCCCAGGCACTGAGGACGGCTCCATGGCCTCCGCCTCAGGAGCTAGAACAGCTCAGGTTGCAACAGAGCATCATCCCCTAGTGGGCATTCTGGGTGGATCCCATCAAGCACATGTGGGAGTCTGTCTCTCTGCCTCCCCACTTCTCACTTCAGAAAAATATGAAGAAAAAAAAAGATACCCCCTCCAAGTCCCTAACAATTTATAAAGAATACCCTGGCAGAGGGGAGAAAGAGAAATTGAGCAATTACTTGTACATCCACAGAAATAATAAAATACACATTAGAAGTAAAAAGAAACTATTTAGACAATTCTAAAAGCTCTAATATATCTCACAGAAAATTTATTATTCTGAGCTTCTAAATCTAACATGCATTAAATTAAGACTTAATTGGAGCTTATAATTATTTGAGATAGCTGATTTTATTTTTAATTTTTATTTATTCATTTTAGAGAGGAGAGAGTGAGAGTGAGAGAGAAAGGAGGAGGAGCAAGAAGCATCAACTCCCATATATGCCTTGACCAGGCAAGCCCAAGGTTTTGAACTGGTGACCTCAGCATTCTAGGTCAACGCTTTATCCACTGCGCCACCACAAGTCAGGCTTTTCTTTTTTTTTTTTACAGAGACAGAGAGAGAGTCAGAGAAAGGCATAGACAGGAACAGAGAGATGAGAAGCATCAATCATTAGTTTTTCGTTGCACATTGCGACACATTAGTTGTTCACTGATTGCTTTCTCATATGTGCCTTGACCGCGGGCCTTCAGCAGACCGAGTAATCCCTTGCTCAAGCCAGCAACCTTGGGCTCAAGCTGGTGAGCTTTTGCTCAAACCAGATGAACCCACACTCAAGCTGGCGACCTCGGGGTCTCGAGCCTGGGTCCTCAACATCCTAGTCCAACGCTCTATCTGCTGTGCCACCGCCTGGTCAGGCAAGATAGCTGATTTTTATATAAGCAAATTATAGTCCATTATAACAAATGAAACTTATCTCGTGTAAACAATCTTGAACCTGTTCAGATAAGTAATCAGTCAAGAAAAACAAGCAACCTTTCTCTCTACTAAGTCCTCATGTAAAGAAATGATCTGCAGCAGTCCTCACTACATGAAGTCTGTGAAGACATTATACTGCTTCAAGGGGGACTACTGAAGAAGAGTAACAAACCTGAAGAATTACCTAACCTACTTTAAGTGGCTTTCCTTTTGTTTTGTTATAACTAAAGAATCTGACACAAACTTTCAAACTGCTCTCAAGAAAATATTATACCACCTGACCAGTGGTGGCACAGTGGATAGAGCATCAACTTAGGATGCTGAAGTCCCAGGTTTGAAATCTCGAGGTCTCAGGTTTAAGCAAGGTCTCATGGTTGCTGATTTGAGCCCAAGGTCACTGGCTTGAGCAGTTTGGCTGGAGCCTCCCAGTAAAGGCATGTATGAGAAGCAATCAATGAACAACTAAAATGTTGCAACTATAAGTTGATGCTTCTTATCTCTCTTCCTTACTGTCTCTCCCTCTCTTTCAAGATAAAAAAATTATATATATAAAATACCAATTTATATTCCCAGTACCAGTCATAACGTTTTATTTTTTCATATGTTTATTTTATAGATTTGAGAGAGACAGGAACATCCATCTGTTCCTGTATGTGCCCTGAACTGGGTATCAAACTAGCAACCTCTACATTTCAGGAAGATGCTCCAACCAACCAGGTTATGATCCAGCCAGGGTCAGTCATACCTTTTTAAAAGTCATTAACAGGTTATGTTGAAGAAGGCCTCTCCAGACCAGTTAAATAAATTATACTTCAAAAAAAAAATATGCTTCAAATGACCTAGGGTGAAATACTATAAATGCAGTGATTAAAAATTATTTTTAATTTTTATTAAAAAAATTTTTTTTTGTAATGGGAGACAGAGACAGAGACAATGACAGAGAAGGACAAATAGGGACAGACAGGAAGGGAGAGAGATGAGAAACATCAACTCTTCGCTGCAGCTCCTTAGTTGTTCATTGATTGCTTTCTCATATGTGCCTTGATCAGGAGCAAGGACTCTAGCCTAGCCAGTGATGCTTTGCTCAAGCCAGCGACTGACCACTGGGTCAAGTCTATGATCCCACACTCAAGCCAGCGACCCAGCACTCAAGCTGGTAAGCCTGCACACAAGCCGGAGACCTCAGGGTTTTAAACTTGGGTCCTCTGAGTTCCAGGCTGACATTCTATCCATTGCACCACCTGATCAGGCTAATTCTTTTTATTTTTTAATGCAGTGATTTTTAAAAAACTTTACTTAGCTCTAACCCTGATTGGGTGGTTCAGTGTATAGAGAGAGCACAGTCCTAGTGTGCAAAGGTCATGTGTTTGACCTCTGGTTAGGGCATATTTGAGAGGAAAATAATGAGTGAACAACTAAATGGAACTAAGAGGAACAGCAAGTTGATGCTTCTCTCTCTCTCTCTCAAATCAATGGAAAAAATTTTTTTAAAAAGCAATCAATCGCCTGACCAGGTGGTAGCACATTGGATAGAGCGTCAGATTGGGACGTGGAGGACCCAGGTTCAAGACCCCGAGGTCGCCAGCTTGAGCGAGGGCTCATCTGGTTTGAGCAAAAGCTCACCAGCTTGGACCCAAGGTCCCTGGCTCGAAAAGGGGTTACTTGGTCTGCTGAAGGCCCACGGTCAAGGCACATATGAGAAAGCAATCAATGAACAACTAAGGTGTCACAATGTGCAACAAAAACTAATGATTGATTCTTCTCATCTCTTCGTTCCTGTCTGTCTATCCCTGTCTATCCCTCTCTCTGACTCTCCGTCTCTGTAAAAAAAAAAAAAAGCAATCAACCAATGGGGCCCTGGCTGGTTAGCTGAGTTGGTTAGAACATCGTCCTAAAATACCAAGGTTGAGGGTTGGATGCCCAGTCAGGGCACATACGGGAAATGACGAACACACAACTAAATGGAATAATGGATGACTGCTTCTCTCTCTGTCTCTTCCTTCCTCTGTCTAAAATCAATCAATTAAAAAAAATCAACTGCCTGACTGATGCTGGCGCAGTGGATAGAGTGTCGACCTGGGATGCTGTGGTCCCAGGTTTAAAACTCCAAGTTGTCAGCTTGAGCCCAAGCTTGCCAGCTTGAGTGTGGAAATCATCTGCATGATCCCATAGTCGCTGGCTTGGCTTGAGCCCCCCTGCCCCCCGTCAAAGCATGTATGAGAAGCAATTGATGAACAAATAGTGACATAACTACACGTTGATGCTTCTCATCTCTCTCCCCTCTGTCTCTCTTGATTAAAAACTGAAAAGCAAAATACAACCAATATATGCATATATAAGTAGAAGAACAGATCAATGTTTCTCTTTCTCAAATCAATGGGAAAAAAAAAAAAAATTTGCCTGACCATGCGGTGGCGCAGTGGATAGAGAATTGGACTGGGATGCGGAGGACCCAGGTTCGAGACCCCGAGGTCGCCAGCTTGAGCATGGGCTCATCTGGTTTGAGCATGGTTCATCAGCTTCAGTCCAAGGTAACTGGCTCCAGCAAGAGGTTACTCAGTCTACTGAAGGCCCACGGTCAAGGCACATATGAGAAAGCAATCAATGAACAACTAAGGTGTCACAACAAAAAACTGATGATTGATGCTTCTCATCTCTCTCTGTTTCTGTCTGTCTGTCCCTATCTATCCCTCTCTCTGACTCTCTCTCTGTCTGTAAAAAATAATAATAATAATTAAAAAAATTTTAAATAAAAAAATAAAATCACCTGGATCTATACATATATATTTGAGTGGAAACTTGTCTACTATATATTAAGTGAAAAGGGAAAATAAAACAGTATTTATTATATGATCCAAATTGTATAAAAAGAGAATACTTGCCTAGATAGCTAGGCAAGTAAATATAGCAGTGCTTGTATATGCATACAAGATTTTGGAAACCCAAGATATACTCCAGTGGGATAAAGTCTGAGGGACCAGAAGAAAAGGTAATCTCATATCTTTTTTTTTTTTTTTTTTTTTTTTAATGATTTCAGAGAGGGGGAGAAGGGAAGAGAGACGAGGGAGGGAAAGAGAACAGACATCGGTTTGTTGCCTCACTCATTTATGTATTCATTGTTCGACACTTGTATGTGCCCTGACCAGGGGTCAAACCCACAACCTTGACTATCTATGAGGACAATGCTCTAATCAACTGAGCTACCTGGCCAGGATATCTTTATTTTTTTTAATGGTGTTATTTACTTTCAAAATTTAAAAAGGCAAAAAGTTAAATTTCTTCCATTTTTGCAAAACAGAGTGAACAGACAAGAGATGAATGAAGGCTATAGTTGGTCAGGCTGTAGAACAAGAGTAATATACAATGCTGGCGGAAACACAAAATTGGCACAACTATGAAAGCTGATTTGAGATCACCTGTGCACACCACACCCTAGGATCCAGCAATTCATCTCCTAGATATGTGTGCAACTTTTCCTCAAGTGCCCTCAAACCTGCTGAGTGGTCTGCAAGAAGACAAATGCAAACCAATTATTTTACCAATAAACACACTGTGTAACTCAGCTGCTGTTTCCCCCTATACAGCAAGACTCCCTTGAAGAAAGTTGCACATTCATTTAGATTCTGGTGAAAGCTTACCTTGTCACAAATCACCACTGTGGGTACTACTGAACTACAGAACAACCTAGAATGTTCACAGAAGCACCTTTATAATAGCATAAATCTAGAAACAGGCTGATTGACCATCAAGAGAATAAATAAATTGGATATATTCATGTAAAACAGACTGCAAATGAATGACTAAGTTACACACAAAATTATGGCTAAGTCTTGGGAACCACATTGAGTAAAGTAAAAAGGAGTCAAGGAAAAAAAATATACATTTTCATTTATACTGTTCACAAAAATTAGGGGATATTTCAAAATGACTATGAAGCGATAAAAAAAAGAAGCACTTGATATTTTTTATTAAACAAGAACATCAGAAAAATCAAACAAGTCAAAGAAAGTTGTTTGATTATGCAAATGAGATGCAAAACCTACATTTATTTCATTGGTGAAAATGCACTACACAAGTGTCTGAAAATATGGGAGTATCTGCACGTTCCCTGATCCTGTAATTTTTGTAAAGAGAGTACATAAAAATTCAGAAATACCCAAACTAAACAATTTATTTTCTCTAGGAATATAAACTAAATGACTCACAAAACATAAAGTCAAGGAAATGATAAATGCAAAGTTCAGATCATGACTACCTCTGAAGGAAGTAAAAAAGAAAAAGGGGGTTAGGGAGGAATACACAGTAAGCATCAAGGTCATAACCTTCTTTTTAAAAAACGTATGTGGTGAATATGCAAAAGCGTACCTTGTTTTCATAATTTTCGTAACTTGCACATATCCTATAAATACTGTATATCTAACTGGACACTTAACAAAAACGACTCTAAATGGATGAAACCTTCATGTCAGCCCTGGAACAGTGCCTCGCGGCACCAGCTCACCTGATAGCTGGGAGTGACGGAGTACTGAATGCCCGTGGCTGACTGCATGGTCTCTGCCACAGCCTCATACACAGGAGGGGCAGGGGCGAGCACGCGGTGCTGGTGAGGAAAAGCCTCTGTGCTACCAGGGATTCGCCGCTGCTGAGCCGCATACACTGGTGATTCCTGGTCATCCAAACGCCGCTTCATTCTGTATTCATGCTCGGGGATGCACTAACAACCTGCAGAAATAACAAACAACATGCACACCAATTAAAACTCCATGCCATGTACACAATATAGGACCAGTCCCTAGATTTAATATACGCTCCCCTCCCAGAACCCATTTATCTATTTCATCATGGGAATGATCTCAGATAGTGTAAGTACATGCTTGTGCACACACACCACATATAAATAGGTTATCATTAACTGAAAGACAAAATTTAAATAAAAATTTTATCAGTGGATAGTATCGACCCAATCCTAAGTCAGGGCACACATAAGAAGCAACCATCTCCTTCTCTTCCTCACTTTCTCTTAAAATATAGAATATGTCTATATCCTTCCTTCTAACTAAAAAGTAAATAAATAAACATTAGTAATTGAAATTACTTTGGTATTGCAGAGTTGAAAATTAACCTCTAATTCAAAAACACAAATACATCTTTCTTCTCTTTATACTCTAGTTTTTTCCTCAAATGCCATCATTCCTAATATTTATTACATCCTCAAATGCTATAAAAAAAATTCAAGTGCTTCTTCCTAACTCCTCTCAAAATCTACTACTATATACCCCAGAAGGCTGACATCCAACTTTTCTTTTCTTTTTTTTCTTTTTTTTTTTTTCATTTTTCTGAAGCTGGAAACAGGGAGAGACAGTCAGACAGACTCCTGCATGCGCCCGACCGGGATCCACCCGGCACGCCCACCAGGGGGCGATGCTCTGCCCACCAGGGGGCAATGCTCTGCCCATCCTGGGCGTCGCCATGTTGCGACCAGAGCCACTCTAGCGCCTGAGGCAGCGGCCACAGAGCCATCCCCAGCGCCCGGGCCATCTTTGCTCCAATGGAGCCTTGGCTGCGGGAGGGGAAGAGAGAGACAGAGAGGAAAGTGCGGCGGAGGAGTGGAGAAGCAAATGGGCGCTTCTCCTGTGTGCCCTGGCCGGTATTCGAACCCAGGTCCTCCGCACGCTAGGCCGACGCTCTACCGCTGAGCCAACCAGCCAGGGCCAGACATCCAACTTTTCAACAGACACTCTTGAGGCCAGAAGAAAATGGCAAGAAATATTCAAAGTAATGCAAAACAAGTGCCTACAACCAAGACTTCTTTTTTTAAAATAATTTATTGTTTACATAGATTCTACAGTCCCCCCAAAGGAATCCCCCCACTCATGTTCCCCACATCCCATTTGCCCCCATCCCTCAACGCACTCCCCTCCATCCCTCCATTATTTGCTTTTCTGCTCTCTATAATGCTGTCATGTGTATACAATTTCAACCATCTCTTTCCCTTCTCTGATCCCATCCTATCATCTCCTTTTCCTCTGTGGAATTTCCCTCTGGTCCCTTTGATCCCGCCTCTCTCTATTCCATTCCTCAGTTCACATTGTTCATTGGATTCCACAAATGAGTGAGGTCATATGAGATTTTCTTTCTCTGCCTGGTTTATTTCACTTAAAATAATAGTTTCCAGGTCCATCTATGTTGTTGCAAAAAGTAAGATTTCATCCTTTTTCATGGTCCCATAGTATTCCATTGTGTATATGTACCACTGCTATTTAATCCACTCATCCACTGACAGGCACTTGGTCTGTTTTCATATCCTGGCTATTGTAAACAATGCTGCCATAAACATGGGAGTGCATTTCTTCTTTTGAATCAGTGATGTGGTGTTCTTGGGGTATATTTCAAAAGTGGGATTGCTGGGTGAAAAGGCAGTTCCATTTTTAATTTTTTGAAGAATCTCTATACTGTTTTCCACAGTCGCTGCACCAGTCTGCATTCCCACCAGCAGTGCAGCGGTGTTCCCTTTTCTCCAAACCAGCGGTTCTCAACCTGTGGGTTGCAACCCCGGTGGGGATAGAACGACCAAAACACAGGGGTCGCCTAAAGCCATCGGAAAATATATATTATACAATACATTTTTAAATAAAATACGTATTTATTATACATTTTTAAATAAAATACATATTATACATTTTTAAATAAAATATGTATTTCTGATGGCTTTAGGTGACCCGTGTTTTGGTTGTTCGACCCCCCACTGGGGTTGCGACCCACAGGTTGAAAACTGCTGCTCCAAACCCTCACCAGCGCTTATTATGTGTTGTTCTGTTAATGAGCGTCATTATGACAGGTGTGAGCTGTTAATCTCATTGTGGTTTAATTTGCATTTCTCTAATAACTAGTGATGTTGAATATTTTTTCATCTGCCTACTGGCCATCTGTATGTCCTCTTTGGAGAAGTGTCTATTCATTTCTTTTGCCCATTTTTAATTGGATTATCTTCCTGGTGTTGAGTTTTACAAGTTCTTTATAAATTTTGTTTATTAACTCCTTATCAGACGTATTGTTGAATATGTTCTCCCATTCTGTGGTTTTGTTATGTTCATATTGTCTTTAGCTGTGCAAAAGCTTTTTAGTTTGATATAGTCATATTTCTTCCTCCTGTCCTTTATCTCCCTTAACCATGGAGATAAATCAGCAAATATATTGCTGCAAGAGATGTCAGAGAGCTTACTGCCAATGTTTTCTTCCAAGATGATTAGGTTTACCGACCTACATTTAAGTATTTTATCCTTTTGAATTTTATTTTTGAGAATGGGTAAGCTGGTGGTCTAGTTTCATTTTTTTGCAGGTAGCTGTCCAATTTTCCCAACACTATTTGTTGAAGAGGCTGTCTTTACTCCATTGTATGCTCTTACCTCCTTTGTCAAATATCAGTTATTCATAAAGGTGTAGGTTTATTTCTGGGTTCTCTGTTCTGCTCCATTGATCTATATGCCTGCTCTTATGCCAGTACCAAGCTGTTTTGTGTACAATGGCCTTGTAGTATAACTTGATATCAGGAAGTGTGATATCACCCACTCTATTCTTCTTTTTCAAGATTGCTGATGCTATTTTGTATTCTTTTTTGGTTCCGTATAAATTTTTGGAATATTTGTTCTATATTTTTGAAGTAAGCCGTTGGTATTTTAATAGGAATTGCATTGAACTTATATATGGCTTCGGATAGTAGACATTCTAATGATATTTATTCTTCCTACCCATGACCACGATATATGCTTCCACTTGTTTGTATCTTCCTTGATTTCTTTTATCAATGTTTTATAATTTTCTGAGTACAGTTTTTAATCTCCTTGAATAAATTTTTCCTAGGTTTTATTTTTTTTGGTTGCAATAGTGAAGAGGATTGTTTTCTTAATTTCTCTTTCAGACAGTTCATTGTTGGTGAATAAAAATGTCTCTGATTTCTGAATATTAATATTATATCCTGCCACCTTGCTGAATTCCTTTATCAGGTCCAGTTATGCTTCCAGCTCCTCCCCCCTTCTCTCTCTCTGTCTCTCCTCTCTGTCTCTCCCTCACCTCTCTAAAATGAAAAATTAAAAAAGAATGGTGAAAGGGGGCACACCTGCCTTGTTCCTGATCTTTTTTTTTTTTTAAAGATTTTATTTATTCATTATAGAGAGGGGAGAGAGAGAGAGAGAGAGAAGGGGGGAGGAGCAGAAAGCATCAACTCCCATATGTGCCTTGACCAGGCAAGCCCAGGGTTTTGAACCGGCAACCTCAGCGTTTCCAGGTTGACACTTTATCCACTGTGCCACCACAGGTCAGGCCTTGTTCCTGATCTTAAGGGG
The DNA here is from genome assembly GCF_036850765.1 of Saccopteryx bilineata. Lineage (NCBI taxonomy): Eukaryota > Metazoa > Chordata > Mammalia > Chiroptera > Emballonuridae > Saccopteryx > Saccopteryx bilineata. The sequence goes on from NC_089493.1 coordinate 131,010,548, forward strand.
ATTACTTTTAACTTTTGCTCATTGAGTATGATGTGAGTTGTGGGTCTATCATAGATGGCCTTTATCATGTTGAGGTATGTTCCCTGTATTCCCACTTTGCTGAGAGTTTTGATCATAAATGGGTGCTGGACTTTATCAAATGCTTTTTCTGCATCTACTGATATCGTGTGATTTTTATCTTTCCTTTTATTTATGTGATGAATCAAATGGATCGATTTGCAAATATTTCCCAGCCTTGCCTCCCCAAAATAAATTCCACTTGATCATGATGGATGATTTTTTCCATGTATTGCTGGATCTAGTTTGCTACTATTTTAATTTTAGTATCTAAATTCATCAGGGATATTGGCCTATAGTTTTCTTTCTTTGTATTGACTTTGCCTGGTTTTGGAATCAGAATTATGCTCGCCTCATAAAAGGAGCTTGGAAGTTTTCCCTCCTCTTTAATATTCTTGAAATAGCTTGAGAAGGATAGGAGTTAGTTCTTCTTTGAATATTTGGTAGAATTCGCCCAGGGCTTCTGTTTGTTGGGAGTTTTTTGCTGTTTCAATCTCATTTGTTGTAATCCGTCTATACTTAGGTTTTCTGATTCTTCCAAATTGATATTTGAAAGATTGTATGTTTCAAAGAATTTGTCCGTTTCACCTAGGTCAGGCAAGGCCAACATTCGACCCACATAATGAGTTTATGTAGCCTGCCATTAAATTTTTAATATTCTCCACTACTATAAAATCTCAGCTACTCAGAAGCAGAAGTGTCTTTGATTATTGGAAATTGAGATATTTAAGAAGACAGCAATACACGGAAAAGAATTCCGTGTGTGACTAATCTAGGGTTAACTTTTAATAACTGGTCGAATGGATTCGCGATACTTCTTTATTTTTAAAAAAATTCCATTATAAAAATTTACAACTTTTGTACTCGTCTGTACTCGATGTGAACCGTTTGACGTTTCCAGGTGATGTGAAACCCACATTCTTTTAGGCGGAGTTTGCCAGCGCGCACTCAAGGTTAAACAATTTGTTATGTTTGTGGTCAAGTGTGCTGAATCAAGTGGCATTGTAGCATAGACAATCGCTGCAGTTGATAACTGAAAACGTGTGCAGGCCGTCTGTAAAACAAAATAATTGTTTTATTTGTGATATAACCCCTTCCAGCTCATTCTATTAATTATTGTTTCGATTGATTGTGATACGGTTTGGATATTTAGATGGTATGTAATTATACTTTTATTAAAATATATTTTTATTAAAATATTGCATATTAAAATTTTTTTCATTTATTCATAAACAAATTACATAAAAATTTGTTTACTTAAATGAATCGTTTTTTTCCTATTTCCACTTTATTTAATTTTTATTTTTTTAAATTAATTTTAATGGGGTTACATCGATAAATCAGGGTACATATGTTCAGAGAAAAATCTCCAGGTTATTTTGACATTTGATTATGCTGTATTCCCGTCACCCAAAGTCCATTTGTCTTCTGTCACCTTTTTTAATTTTAATATTTCGTTTGGCCTGTGAAAAGTTTCCTTTCTAACATGGCCTGGGGGCAAAAACTTGGCCATGCCTGACCTAGGTTGTCTAATTTTTGGCGTATAATTCTTCATAGTATTTTCTTACAATCCTTTGAATTTCTGTTGTCAGTTGTTACATCTCAACTCTCATTTCTAATTTTGAGTCCTCTCTCTTTTTTTCTTGGTGAGTCTGGTTAAAGGTTCATCAGTCTTGTTTACCTTTTCAAAGAAAGAGCTCTTGGATTCATTGAAACTCTGCATTGTTTTTCTAGTCTCTATGTCATTTATTTCCACTCTGATCTTTATTATTTCCTTCCTTCTACTTACTTTGGGCTTTATTTGCTGTTCTATTTCTAGTTCTTTTAGATGCAGGTTTAAATTGCTTCTTTGAGCTTTTTCTAGCTTCTTAAGGTATGCCTGTAATACTATGAAATTCCCTCTCAGGATTGCGTTTGCTGTGTCCCATAGATTTTTGAGTTGTATGCTCATTTTCATTTGTTTCAAGGAAATTGATTTCTTCCTTGATCTCATTGTTAACCCAATCATTATTTAATAACATGCTTTTTAGCTTCTAAGTGTTTGAGTGTTTTTCAGGTTTTCTATTGTAGTTGATTTCTAGTTTCATGTTATTGTGATCCTAGAAAATGCTTGATATGATTTCAATCTTCTTAAATTTATTGAGACTCGGTTTGTGTCCTAACATGGGGTCTATTCTAGAGAATGTACCATGAGCACTTGAAAAGAATGTATATCTGCTGCTTTAGGGTGAAAGGTTCTGAAGATATCTACTGAATCCAGTTGATCTAGTGTGTCCTTTAAGTCTGCTGTTTCTTTGTTAATTTTCTTTTTTCTTTTATTTATTTATTTTTTAATTTTTTTTTTATTTATTCATTTTTAGAGAGGAGAGAGAGGGGGAGAGAGAGAAACAGAGAGAGAGAAGTGGGGAGGAGCTGGAAGCATCAACTCCCATATGTGCCTTGACCAGGCAAGCCCAGGGTTTCAAACCGGCGACCTCAGCATTTCCAGGTCGACACTTTATCCACTGCGCCACCACAGGTCAGGCACTCTTTGTTAATTTTCTGTCTGGAGAATCTATCCAGTGATATTAGTGGGGTACTGAAACCCCCTGCTATTATAGTATTGCTGTTGATCTCACCCTTTATGTCCATCAAAATCAGCTTTATATATTTAGGTGCTCCTATATTAGGTGCATAGATATTTATAATGGTTATATCTTCCAGCTGGATTGCTCCTTTTATCATTATGTAGTGACCTTCTTTATCCCTTACCATAGGCTTTGTTTTAAAGTATATTTTGTCAGATATAAGTATTGCTACCCCAGCTTTTTTTTTCATTTTCATTTTCATGAAATATTTTTTTCCATCCCTTTTAGTCTATGTATTATCTTTTGTTTTGACGTGGGTCTCTTGTAGACAGCATATGTACAGGTGCTGTTTTCTTATCCACACAGCTACCCTGTCTTTCGATTGCAGCATTTAATCCACTTACATTTAAGGTTATTATTGATATGTAGTTGTTTATTTACATTTTATTCTTTAAATCTACATTTCTCTTTTACTAGAATCTCCCCCCCTTTGTTCTGTTTACAACAGGCCCCTTAAGATTTCTTGCAGCATTGGTTTGGTTGTAATGAATTCCTTGAGTTTTTGTGTTTTGTCTGGGAAGCTTTTTATTACTCCTTCAGTTTTTTTTTTTGTTTTTTTTTTTTTCAGTGGGCGGGTTTCCTTTATTCTAGACTCCTACCGGCCAACGAGTAAAAACAAACACACAGGACACCAAAACCCACTCACATGTTTTCCTGTGCCACAACCAGGAGAATCTTTCTGGGTTTTTCTAGAATCCAAGGCTTCACCAGCCTCACTCAGTCCCCTCTGCATGCCTCCGTTTGGGCTGTTTCCTCTCCTCCACGTGGCCTCTCCGCCCTGCGACAACATAGTCTCCTCCTTTCTCTACAACAACGTGGTGGTCTCTGTCCTCCTTCAGTTTTAAACAATAGCCTTGCTGTACAAAGAAGTCTTGATTGTAGGCTCTTTTTTTTTTTTTTTGTATTTTTCTGAAGTTGGAAACGGGGAGGCAGTCACACAGACTCCCGCATGCGCCTGACTGGGATCCACCTGGCATGCTCACCAGGCGGCGATGCTCTGCCCATCCGGGGCATCGCTCTGTTGCAACCAGAGCTATTCTAGCGCCTGAGGCAGAGACCACGGAGCCATACTCAGCGCCCGGGCCAACTTTTTGCTCCGATGGAGTCTTGGCTGCAGGAAGGGAAGAGAGAGACAGAGAGGAAGGAGAGGGGGAGGGGTGGAGAAGCAGATGGGCACTTCTCCTGTGTGCCCTGGCTGGGAATCGAACCCGGGACTCCTGCAAGCCAGGCCAATGCTCTACCACTGAGCCAACTGGCCAAGGCTGGTTTGTTTTTTTAAGATTTTATTTATTGCCTGACCAGGCAGGGCAGTGCACAGAGTGTTGGACTGGAATGCGGAGGACCCAGGTTCGAAACTCTGAGGTTGCTGGCTTGAGCGTGGGCTCATCTGGCTAGAGTGGGGGCTCACCAGCTTGAGCACAGGATAACTGGCTTGAGCAAAGGGTCACTCGTTCTGCTGTAATCCCCCCCCATCAAGTCACATATGAGAAAGCAATCAATGAACAACTAAGGAGACTAAGGAGTCATAACAAAGAATTGATGCTTCTCATCTCTCTCCCCGTTCCTGCCTGTCTGTCCCTCTCTCTGTCACAAAAACAGAATCAAAACAAAACAAAAAAATACAATTTTATTTATTGATTTGAGAGAGGAGAGGAGCGGGAAGCATCAACACATAGCACAGGGGGGCCTCGGGTTATAACACAGTTCAGTTCCTAAGACAGTGACGAAACCTAAATTTTGGAGTAAATCAAAACACACTGTAGCCTCAGTCACTTACCTATCCTAACACAGTTGTAAAATCATACTCTAGAGCAGGGGTCGGGAACATTTTTTGGCTGAGAGAGCCATGAACGCCACATATTTTAAAATGTAATTCCGTGAGAGCCATACGACCCGTGTACCTTACGCATTATCCAATAAAAATTTGGTGTTGTACTGGAAGACAGCTGTGATTGGCTCCAGCCACTCATAACCATGAACATGAGAAGTAGGAAATGAATGGATTGTAATACATGAGAATGTTTTATATTTTTAACATTTTTTTATTAAAGATTTGTCTGCGAGCCAGATGCAGACATCAAAAGAGCCACATCTAGCTCACAAGCCATCGGTTCCCGACTCCTGGCATAAAGCATGAGACTGGGATGCGTAGGACCTAGGTTTGAAACCCCAAGGTTGCTGGCTTGAGCGCAGGCTCACCAGCTTAAGCATGGAGTTGCTGGCTTGAGCAAAGGATCACTTGGTTTGCTGTAGCCCCCCTAGTCAAGGCACATATGAGAAAGCAATCAATGAACAACTAAGGTGCTGCAAGGAAGAACTGATGCTTCTCATCTCTCTCCCTTCCTTTCTGTCTGTCCCTATCTGTCCTGCTCTGTCACAGAAAAAAAAGTTTTAATGGGAGGGAGCGTTGTAACTCAAAACATTGTATGTCAAGACTGTCTTAACCCAAGGTCCCCCTACAGTTGCTTATAATATATGCCTTGACCCAGCAAGCCCAGGGTTTCAAAACCACCTCAACGTTCCGCATCGTCACTTTATCCACTGCGCCACTACAGGTTATTTCATTGGTTGATTTTTGTATGTGCCCTGACCAGGGATCGAACCCACAAACTTGGCAACCTGGGACAATGTCCTACCAATTGAACTAACCAGTTAGGGCTGGAAAACCAAATTTAGATCAGAAGAGCACAGCACTGGACTATGGATAAAAAGACGAGTACCTGTCAATATCTGGATTCTAATCCAAACTCTGACTCAAAGCTCTCTAACTTTGGTCCTGTTTCCTGATCTGCAAAAGGAGTTGATTAGACTACATTAGTGATTTTTAAATGCTGGTATTTGGACCATTTACAGAAAAATGAAAAAAGGGGGGAAAAAGGATGATGAGCTTTTTATAGGTTAAGTAGTATTAAATCAGTGGTTCTCAAACTTTTTGAAGTCAGGGCGCATTTAAAATTCTACAAATAATTGTAGGCGCACTATATACATATTCCTGAGAAATAGATTATAATAATCAAGTCAAATATTAAAGAAAAAAATATAAAGTCCAAGTGTGCTTTTATGGTAAACGAAATAAATACGACAAAATTAAATTTTGACTTTAAAAAACATTTTTATGTTACATTTTTTGAGTTACGCTTTTTAGAATTCGTAAAAAAGAGTTAAAAATTTTAAAAATGACAAAAAAATTATCTTTTTATATATATATAGATACATTCTTAGTAAGATTTATTGAATTCAGCAGGTACTGGCGCAGATATGTTAATTTTTTTCATTCTTGTGTTTATAAGAAACATGAGCCTGATGTGTCCTAGAGATTTCTTCAATGTTTGGGCATATATCTGAAAGGCAAACTCTCATTTTCTCATCAATGCATTGAAGAATTCCTCTCTTTTTACTCTTAATTGTCTTGAGGGTAAAAAATCCTAATTCACATAAATAGGATATTGAAAATTGTAGTAAAATGTACAAAGCTTTTTTAGATATTGCCACATATTCTTCTTTCACAGAAATCCAAAAGGTTTCAAGAGACAATTCCTTATGTTTAATCATTAATCCAAAATCCCCACCATACATATCATCTTAACTTTACACCAAAGGATAGAAGAAACTTGCCTTCAGTCTTCCCGGGGAACATGGGGGTAGTGTAAACAATCCAGCACCACAGCTTAACAGCCTTTTGCAACCTAATCAGGCAAGTGAGGTGGGGGGTTGTGTAGACTGTCAGCTTACAGCAAATTCCCCACATCTCTGTCCCCTAAAAATCTAAATTCCAAAAATCCTGTTGGTTTTTTGGTCCCCAACAGGCACATATCTCTCTGGAATACCATGAGGTGCACCTGAAAATCTTCTAGGGAGCACCCTTTGAGAACCACTGTATTAAATGCTTTATTCTCAGATCATGCCCTTTTTGCTATTAAAATATAATTTCCTTTATAAAATGATTACGATTTTACAAAGTATTTAATTTCACTTGCCTCTAAAGCAGGAGTCAGGAACCTATGGCTTGAGAGCCAGATGTGGCTCTTTTGATGGCTGCATCTGACTCGCAGACAAATCTTTAATAAAAAAAAAAAATGTTAAAAATATAAAACATTCTCGCCTGACCTGTGGTGGCGCAGTGGATAAAGCTTCGACCTGGAATTCTGAGGTCGCTGGTTCAAAACCCTGGGCTTGCTTGGTCAAGGCACATATGGGAGTTGATGCTTTCTGCTCCTCCCTTCTCTCTCTCTCTCCTCTCTAAAACGAATAAATAAAGTTAAAAAACAAACAAAAAAAAATATAAAACATTCTCATTTATTACAATCCATTTATTTCCTACCACTCATGTTTATGGTTGCGGGTGGCTGGAGCCAATCACAGCTGTCCTCCGGGGCAACACCAAATTTTTATTGGATAATGCGTAACATACACGGGTCGTTGTATGGCTCTCACGGAATTACATTTTAAAATATGTGGCATTCATGGCTCTCTCAGCCAAAAAGGTTCCTGACCCCTGCTCTAAAGAGTTTGCCTTCCAGACCATCTCCACAACACCGAAGAGGTTGCATAGGATTTGTACTTCCTCTGGACCATACTTGACTCCTTTGACAATCACCAGTCTTAGTTATACTGCCTAAATGGTTCTCAAATAAACTGCTTCTTCTCTAAACACACAGCTACCCCCTTATTTCAGGCTCTCATAACCCCTCACCTCAGTTGTTGCCAACCCCTTCCAGTCTCTCTCTAGGCTGCTTTCAAAACAGTCACTCTCAAATGCAAATCCAATCCTGTTGATTCATTACTGGCTTCTCATAACTTAAAATAACAATCCAAATTCCTTAGTCTTGCCTACATAATTCTTCATTTTTGGTTGAGGGGTAATTTCACTTACTAATTGTCTTTCCCAGTCTCCACCTTCTCGTCTAGTTCTGTTAAATGTCTCCCTACTCCCTAAACAAGGCTCAAGTCTATAAGCTTTTTCAAGATAGGGTCCCTTTAAAATTTGTCTGCATTCCCCAGTCCTAACACATCTGACATTCAAACACTGTATACACTAAAAGGGAAGAGTAACATAATAGTTAACAATAACAATAGTTAGCATATACTGAGTGCTAAGCACCATTCTACACAATTTACAAATATTAATTTAATCCCAAGCAAGGTTCTCTGTTTTAATTAAGTGAATTGTGCAAGGCTTCACAGCTTATAGGCAGAGCTAAGAAACAAATCCATGCACTGTGCCTCCAGAGCCTGGACTCTTCACCCACCTCTCACAGAAGAGAAAAAAATGAAGGAAGAAGGATTGGAGTCCCCCTTCACTTAGTTAAGGCACACATGTTCAAGTAACTTTAGCTTTCTTTAACTCTCTCACACTTAGCTCATTCATCCCTCTTCAGCCACAAACCGATAAAACAGTAAGGCTTTAGCAGTACTCATTCATTCAATTAGCAAATATTCAGTGAGCAGATATGAAGGTGGCAGATGATCTTGGCCCTTGTTCTATAAAAGCTTAAAAACTAGGTAGCAAGACCCTATACAGCCTTACTAGTAGTAAAAATATATATAGAGAGAGTAAAATGATACATACTTGCCCCAAAGGAACTGGCTAAAAGAATGATGATGTGCAGTGTGGGTAAGTGGGTAGCTCTTTGGTTGAAGTTTAGTCAGTACAGACTATTTGGCGACTTGCAAGCATGTATTAAAATTTTTAATTAAATTTAAAATGTGCATACCTTTTAACCCAGCAATTTCATTTCTAGGTCTCTATCTTACCTATCTGCCAAGTATATTTACTGCAGCATAGTATGAAAAATCTAAATGTCTATCAACAGCTACATAAACTTGACACATCTGTATTAGGAAAACTATGTAGCAATTAGAAAGGTTAGGGTTTATTTACAAGGAAAGCTAAGACATACTAAGTGAAAAGAACAAGCTACAGAATGTATACAGTGTGATCTCTACACAACAACACAAGGTACTCCTTAAAATCTGTGCATTTTACTATGTGCAAATTTTGCATCAAAAGGAAAAAGCTTTAAATAAAATAAAGGATTCTAGAGAATATGAAACTAGTTTGGATTAACAGATGGGAGTGGTAGATAGATGGATATATGATAAAGTAAGTATTGTAAAACGGTAATGGTAAAATCTAAGTGGTCGCATATACAGGTGTTCATTATAAAATTCTGTCAGTACTGTGTATTTAAAAATTGTTAAAATATTGGAAGGAGCCTGATCAGGCAGTGGTGCAGTAGATAGAGCGTCAGACTGGGATGCGGAGGACCCAGGTTCAAGACCCTGAGGTCACCAGCTTCAGCACGGGCTCATCTGGTTTGAGCAAAGCTCACCAGCTTGGACCCAAGGTCGCTGGCTCGAGCAAGGGGTTACTCGGTCTGCTGTAGACCCATGGTCAAGGCACTTATGAGAAAGCAATCAATGAACAACTAAGGTGTCGCAACGAAAAACTGATGATTGATTCTTCTCATTTCTCTCTGTTCCTGTCTGTCCCTATCTATCCCTCTCTCTGACTCTGTTGCTGTAAAAAATAAATAAATAAACAAACAAACAAATAATATATATATATTGGAAGGAAATGTTAACAATACAAATCAGTTTACAAGAGGTACAGTGCTACAAATTTGGACAAGAGCAGGGAAGTATATACTGCAAGACTATAAATGGTGTTGTTTCTTGAAAATTAGGGATGAATTTGGACATGGATTTTACAGGATGAAATTAAAATATCACAGTAACTATAGACATATGTGACAAATAGTTATTTACAATCTTTGCCAATTCATCTATCTGACATAGTATAATTCCCCAGTGTCTATATGCGCAAGCCCTGTGTTTAGCGCTGGGGCTCTAGCAGTGATTGGACAGACTTGCCGACCTCACAACAACCACGCTGACATGACTCCTACCAGTTGATGTGCTCCTCACAATAGTCCTACTTTGTGGGAAACTGACACTCAAAGAAATTAAATAACTTGTTCAAGGTCACATAGCAAGCTCAAGGAACAAGCGGCTAAACTTCTTAGAGCATGACCAATCTGGAGAAGAATGGGACAGACTATCATATCCTGCTTGCAGAGAGGTACAGTATAATCCAGACAATAAAGTATTCGAATATCTGCTGATATGATTTTCATGTGCCACTGTTTCAGATTTGGACCTTATACTATGATCAGAACTCATCTATGAAAACAATTTTTAAAAAAGCACTTTGAGGGATTGGAACTAGTGCGAAAGACTTATGTGAACAATGTCAACAGAACATTAAAAAGTCACCTAAGAAAAAGTCACCTGGCCATGTGTGATAATATAAAGTGGGAACAGCTCCAAAGTCATCCTGTAAAAGACTCATAATGTCCAAGTAAAGCAAGCAGAGAGGGCAGATCTGACCCTGTAGGGCCAGCTTCTGGAGTGGGGCTGAACTGGGAAGTGAAGGGGACAGATTTCAGACAGATGTCAGACGGGCAGAGGTAAAAGCTAATTCTTTTCAAAATAAGAAAAACATAAAATACTTTTCTAGTTTTACAACCTGAAATGTCCTAAATCACAATAGTTACTCTCTTAGAAATCCAGACATTTTCCCATGATTATTAAAATCCAAATGGAAAATTCCAAGTTTCAAGAATCTTATCAGCTCCGCAGCTCAGCTGGTTAGACTCCCCACAAGCCAAGGTTGCAGATTTGAGATCCCCAAGAATCAACCAATGAATGCATATAAAAATGAAACAACAAATAAATGGTTCCCTCTCCCCCCTTCCTCTCTCTCTAAAATCAATTTTGAAAATTTAAGAGAATCTTATCATTTAGATTAAATTTTATAAACTGGCTTAAATGGAGACAGTAGAATTATTTTAGTCAAGATGAGCTCAGAATAATAGTGTATGGAACTACCCTATTCTGGATGCTTTTAAGTATAAACAGTATACTTTCTTTTTTGAAATGCATTTAATTTATGGTTGGCCCTTAGTGCCTCTTAATTGTGGGTTGAAGTCATCCTGAATTAGACACATTTTAAAGTTTATTTATTTATATAATAAAATCCTGCCTGACCAGTGGTAGTACAGTGCATAGAGCATCAACCTGGGATGCTGAGGGCCCAAGTTCGAAACCTCGAGGTCATCAGCTTGAGTGTTGGATCAACATGATCCCAAGGTTACTTGCCTGGGCCCAAGGTCACTGGCTCAGCTGGAGTTATCTTACCCACCTACTCATCAAAGCACATATGAGAAGCAATCAATGAACAACTAAAGTGAGGCAACTGAGTGGATACTTATCTCTCTCCCTTTCTGTCTGTCTCATTCTCTCTCCCTTAAAAAAAATTATGAAATTATTCTCCCTTATTGGTGGTATAACATAAATCTATGTAAAATGTGTTCTAAGAGTCTAACCTGTGGTGGCACAGTGGATAAAGCATCGACCTGGAAATGCTGAGGTCACCGGTTTGAAACCCTGGGCTTGCCTGGTCAAAGCACATACATATAGGAGCTGATGCTTCCTGCTCCTCCTCCTTTCTTTTTCCTCTCTAAAATAAAGTCTTAAAAAAAATAAAAAATGTCCCAAACACTTTTGGAAAAAATGGGAAGAGTTTTTCCTCCAAAGCTAAATAAATTTTATCAAAGCATTAAGTGAATGCAATTACTTCAACCCAGTGTAACTGCCCACCATAGTCTACTTCAAAATCTGTCTAAAACCTCACTTCTGGATTTAACTGCTAGAATATAAAAACTACTCCAAAATAAATGCAAAGGGCAAACTATTTAAATATCCCACGTTACTCAGAACAATAGCTCAACAAAATTAACCCACTCTTCTAAAAGAAAAATTATTCTCGGCCCTGGCCGGTTAACTCAGTGGTAGAGCATCGGCCTGACGTGCGGGAGTCGCGGGTTCGATTCCCAGCCAGGGCACACAGGAGAAGTGCCCATCTGCTTCTCCACCCCTCCCCCTCTCCTTCCTCTCTGTCTCTCTCTTCCCCTCCTGCAGCCAAGGCTCCACTGGAGCAAAGTTTGCCCAGGTGTTGAGGATGGCTCTGTGGCCTCCGCCTCAGGTGCTAGAATGGCTCTGATTGCGGCAGAGCGACGCCCCAGATAGGCAGAGCATCGCCCCCTGGTGGGCATGCCGGGTGGATCCCGGTCAGGCACATGCGGGAGTCTGTCTGACTGCCTCCCCGTTTCCAACTTCAGAAAAAAAAAAAAGAAAAAAAAAAAAAGAAAAATTATTCTCAAAACACAAGATCTAATAATACCCATGCCTCCCCTGAACTCAGTTTTATATCCTAATGAGATGGGGAGGTATTTACTCTGAGGCATGTCTGGCTATGTCAGAAGACATGTTTGGTTGTCAACTGGGGAAAGAGGGGTGCTACTGGCATTTTATGAATAGAGAGACCCAAGGATGTTGCCAACATCCTACTAACCAAAGGACAGCTCCCTACAAAGAATTATTTGGCCCCAAATATTAATGATGCCCAGGTTGAGAGACCCCCAACTAATATAATGATCACCTCATTTGGCATATACTTTTTGTGAGCTGTGGTATGACAATATTTACCAAGGTGGTTCAGGACAATCATCTTGGTTGTCACTGCTTTCTTTATGACATGTAAAACTTATAATTGTTGACCATTTTGGTGAAAAACAATTATTAAACATTTTAGTAAGAATTTAAACAGCAAATTCAAATTATTATTCCAAGTTTTCCTGCTTTTGAAGATCTAAATAGCCATAATAGGCAATATTCATTAAAATGTAACTGATAAGTCATCAACTGTGATTTTATAAATTCTGATTCCCATTTCAGGTACATCTCTAATAAATTTCTAGCTTATTATCACTTTGGGGTCTCTTTTTTTCTTTGCTCTTGCATTATCAAACACCAATACACTGGAAACTCAGTTCCTCATTTGGTTAAAAAGAGGGCAATCAGCTTCTTTAATCCACACTGTAAATATTCTGTTTTAGACCAGTATCAATTAATCAATCCAATGATTATTTTTCATTTCTATGTCATGTTCCCTCTTCCAAGCACCTCTGTACACACACCTGAGTCCACTTATAAAACCATCTGAGGCCCTGGCTGGTGACTTAATGGATAGATAGAGCATCAGTTTGGTGTACGGATGTCCCAGGTTTGATTCTCTGTCAGGGCACACATGAAACACAACTATCTGCTTCTCACCCCCTTCTCTCAATCTCACCCCATTTCTTTCCCTCTTCTCCTCCCATAGCCAGTGGCTTGACTGGTTTGAGTATGGCCCCTCAGCCTCAGGCAATAAAAATAGCTCAGTACTTGGGTATTGGCCCCAGCCAGGGGTTGCTTGCTGGGTGGATCCCAATTGGGACACATGTGGGAGTCTGCCTTACTATCTCCCCTCCTCTCACCCTAAGAGTCCATCTGAATCCACCAAGTAAGTTTCGGTACACTAACATCTTAAAAGATGAAAGAACACTATTTTAGATCCTTTAGCAAATTGAAATAGTTTGCTTATTATCGAAAATATTGCATTCTGAAGTCCTTCCTGCTGAATGACAGTACGTAAATGAGTCACTCGTGAAGAAATATGAAGACACCCTTATTTTCTTTCCCTCCAAATATATTGTCTACTCATAAATTCTTCAGTTTGAGAAAATTCATCTAGGAGATCTTCATCTGATGACTCATAATCTGTGACTTGACTTCAACAATCACTTACCATCAACATTACAGTCTACAGTGCTGCTATGTACTGCATTGTATTCATCCACTAGTTCCTCTAATACTTGTGAGATGTCTTCCTGTTAGTTTTCTTCTCTTTACCATTATAGGAGGAAAGTGAAAAATATGGATTATCAAATATGTTCAATAAAGTTTTAAAAAATGGTAGTATAAAGAATGTTTATATATTCCTCAGTAGATTCCCAGAGGTTAACATCTTATATAATGTTTAAGATAGTACAACACAACTTCTTTTATACTTTCTTGAAAGACACTGTAATGCTTTGGGCAAAAAGCAGTAAGAAAACTGAAGTGTAATAGCTATGATTTATTTTACTATTGCAACATCCTTATAAGGCAATTCCATCATTCTTCAATTCTCTTATTTTAGTCGTTTTAGCACAGTTGGGAATAATGATGAATATGATGAAATACAAAAATGTCTCAAGATGTAGGAAGCCTTAACACCATTAAGATCTCATAATATAGCTCAGATGTATAAATGATAATAATAACTAAAGTGAGTTTATTCCATTTAAAAAAGTACATTTTCTCTTTGTTATTTTGAAGCCTTCCATTAAAGAAAGTAAGTCGTGAAATAAAAATTTTTATAAGTAGTACTGATTAAAAAAGCATTCAAACTAAGAGACATTGATAAGAGTGTGGTGGTTACGGGGGGGAGGGGGGAATGGGAGAGGGATAGGGGGTGGGAGGGGCACAAAGAAAACAAGATAGAAGGTGACAGAGGACAATCTGACTTTGGGTGGTGGGTATGCAACATAATTGAACGACAAGATAACCTGGACTTGTTATCTTTGAATATATGTATCCTGATTTATTGATGTCACCCCATTAAAAAAATAAAATTATAAAAAACAAAAAAAAAAATTTAAAAAAACTCAAAAAAAAAAAAAAAAAAAAAAAAAGCATTCAAAAACTAAAACTGGTTCCAATGGACATTGATGTTATATACATAGGTTGGAAATGAACAGCCCTGACCAGACAGGTCAGTTGGTTAAGAGTGCCGTCCCTATATATACAAAGGTTGTGGGTTCAATCCCTGGTGAGGGCATATACAGGAACAGATCAATGCTGATGTTTCTGTCCTGTCTCTCTCCCACTTACTCTAAATAGGGAAGTAAGGAAGGAAATAAGAAATGGAGGGGAGGGGAGGAGAGGAAGAGAGAGAAAGAGAGAGAGAGAAAGAGAGAGAGAGAAAGGAAAGAGAGAGAGAGAGAGAAAGAAAGAAAGAAAGAAAGAAAGAAAGAAAGAAAGAGAAAGAAAGAAAGAAGGAAAGAAAGAAAGAAAGAAAAAATAAATGAACAGGGAACCAGTATAATTCAAAAGGTATTATTAATTGTATTGATGTATACTTTCTGACTTAGAACAGTGTACAATAGTTTTGTGTAAGATACATTTGAGAAATCTGGGTGAAGGTTATATAGCAATTCTTTGTATTATTTTTGCAACTTTATTTTTGTGACAGAGACAGAGACATACAGATAGGGACATACAGACAAGAAGGGAGAGAGATGGGAAGCATCAATTCTTCATTGTAGCACCTTAGTTGTTCATTGACTGCCTTCTCTTATGTGCCTTGACTGGAGGCCTACAGTAGAGCAAGTGACCCCTTGCTCAAGCCAGCACCCTCAGGGTTTTGAACCTGAGTCCTCTGTGTCCCAGTCCAATGCTCTAGCCACTGCGCCACCACCTGGTCAGGTTTTTGCAACTTTTTTGAAGCCTATAATTATTTCAAAATGAAAACTTTAAGAACATTTAAGTAGTAATCACAGAGGAAATATAAAACAAGGAAATCATGTGTAACCCTATTCTCAAAGACATTTAGATTTAGTTTGTGCCCTGGGTGCCTGGCTCAGTGGTAGAGCAATGGCCGGGCATGTGGAAGTCCCAGGTTTAACCTGGTCGAGGCACACAGGAGAAGTGCCCATCTGCTTCTCCACTCCTTCCGCTCTTGCTTCTCTCTCTTTCTCCCCCTCCTTCAGCCATGGCTCGATTGGAACTAGTTGGCCTGGGGCGCTGAGGATGGCTCCTCGGTCTCTGCCTAAGGCTCTAAGAAAACCACAGATGGGCAGAGCATCACCCCTTAGTGGGCTTGCTTGGTGGATCCCAGTTGGGGCACATGTTGGAGCAGTCTGTCTCTCTGCCTCCACTCCTCTCACTGAATTAAAAAAAAAAAAGATTTAGTTTGTATGAGATTTCTATAAATTAATTGAGAATGGTATAAAACAGACTAAGTGTAACAAAATATATGCTGGCTAAAGCTATAAAGAAGAGGACCGGAGCCTGACTGGTGGTGGAGCAGTGGCTAGAGCATTGAGCTGGGATGCTGAGGTTCTGGATTTGAAACCTTGAGGTTGCTGGCTTGAGCACCTGCTTGCCAGCTTGAGCAAGGGGTCACTGGCTTGGCAGAAGCCCCAGGTCAAGGCACATATGAAAAGCAATCAATGAACTAAAATGCTGTAACTGCGAGTTAATGCTTCTTATCTCTCTTCCTTGCTGTCTCTCCCTATCTCTCTTAAAAAAAAGAAACAAACACAAAAACAAAAGCAGGATCTGAGGAGGTTCTTAAGAGGCTAGATCAGGGGTCAGGAACCTTTTTGGCTGAGAGAGCCATGAACGCCACATATTTTAAAATGTAATTCTGTGAGATCCATACAATATGTTTAATACTAAATACAAGTAAATGCGTGCGTTTTATGTGTTGGTCTTACATAAAAGTTTAAAGTACAACAAGTCTCTAAATTCTTTTTAATAACGTTGTTATGCTGTTGCTAACCAATGATGAATAAATTACTTCTTACCATTAATGTGACTTCTAGTGCTGCACGGTTTTGCTGATGGCTTGGTAGTCTGGTTGATATGTGGTGAGGTTAAGTTTCATGCAGATGTTGAGACTTCCATCTGTTAAACGTGATCGTAGGTTGGTCTTAATGTTCTATGGATGTGACAAAGATTGCTCACATGCATACATAGAGCCAAACATTGTCAGTGCAGCTGCAGTGTGTGGTGTGTGACGGGAAGCACATTCCAAGTTTTGACAATCAGCTGGTCCGCGGGTTGAAGTTTTTTCATTTCTCCCCACTTGTGTTTGCTTGCTGTCCGGCAAGTCTTTCAAATTCTTCATTCAGTGACTTGAACTTATTTACCCACATGTCGGAGGCCTTCAGGTCAGCAGCTTGTAGCTCAAATCTCTGACGGAGACACCAGGGATGTAACTCGGGTCGGCGCTGTACACTGCACACTCTTGTGGATGGGTCATTAACTTAGAAAGACGAGTGCGCTCATGAAATTCTCAAAAGTGTGCTTTGAATGAATGCAGGAGATTAGATGTGAAACCTGCTAGCTGCTGGAGATCAAGATGTTGAGCAGGGTCACTTGCTGTGCATGTATCTTTAAACTCTCAGTTTTTCAAAGTGTAGTAAATGACCTGTTTCAATGTCCACGATGAAGAGTTCCAGCTTGTTTTCAAATGCAAACACTGCTTGTTGAAGGGATAAGACTGTATTTCCAACGCCTTGCATTTTCACATTGAGCTGGTTCAGATGTTCAGTCATGTCCACGAGATAGTAGAACTTCAGGAGCCACTACTCAGGTGTTAGCTAACTCAGGATGCTCGACGTTTTTCATTTCAAGAAAAGTCTGGATTTCTCTCTGCCATAAAACAGCCGAGTACCGTCCCTCTTGACAACCAACGCACACTGCTGTGCAGAAGCAGACCAGGATAATTATTCCAAATTTCATCCAGCAGTGTTTTAAACTGGCGATCATTTAAAGCTCGGGCAACAATCAAGTTGACCACCCAAATGACCAGTGACATCACCTCACCAAGCTGCTCGCCACACATCTGAGCACAAAACGCCTCCTGATGTAGGATGCAATGAAAACTTAGGATGGGTCTCTTTTCATGTTCATGAAGAAGCGCTACGAATCCTCTGTTTTTCCTCACCATGCACGGTGCAACATCAGTACACACCGAAATAAGTTTATCCATCGGTAGATATTTTCTTTAGCAAACTCAGTGAGAGACTTGTATAAATCCTCCCCTCTTGTTATCTCTTTCATAGGCAAAACAGCAAGACTTTACTCACATAGTGTGTCACCAACAGCATACCTTGCAATCACACCGAACTGGGATAAATGGCTTACGTCTGTTGACACTTCCAAAGCAAGAGAAAAGAATGGTGCTGCATTTATGTCCTTCACTTGTGTTGCCTCAATTTGATTTGCCATCATGATAGTTCGATCGTGAACAGTTCTTGCCGACAGAGGCATGTCTTGTATTCATTTGATTATCTTGTCTTTATCCGAAAAGTCATCAAAAAGTTCACTGGCAACATCAAGCATGAATGTTTTGGCATACTCCCCATCTGTAAATGGCTTTTCATTTCTCACAATTCCTAAACCACCAGCAAAGCTAGCCCAATTCCAGTCACCTTGTTGGGTCCAAACACGGAATTGCTGCTGACTAGCTTGCACTCTGCACAGTAGCTCTTGACATGCTTTCTTCCTGCTGTCCCCTGCTGGATATTTCAAAGCAAATGTAGTATGGCATGTGTGGAAGTGCTGCTTTATATTTGTTTCACTGATGCAATTTTATCATTGCATATTAGACACCCTGCAGAACCTGCTCTCTCCACAAAGGTGAATTCCTCTGTCCACTCCTGCTGAAAAGTACAATACTCATCTTTTTTTCTTCTAGTCATCTTCTTCATCAAAAGGGTTTCTGGCCTGACCAGGTGGTGGCGCAGTGGATAAAGCGTTGGACTGGGATGCAGAGCACCCAGGTTCGAGACCCCGAAGTTGCCAGATTGAGCACGGGCTCATCTGGTTTGAGCAAAAAGCCCACCAGCTTGAACCCAAGGTTGCTGGCTCCAGCAAGGGGTTACTCAGTCTGCTCAAGGCCCGCGGTCAAGGCATATATGAGAAATCAAAGAACAACTAAGGTGTTGCAACGCACAATGAAAAACTAATGATTGATGCTTCTCATCTCTCTCTGTTCTGTCTGTCCCTGTCTATTCCTCTCTCTCTCTGGAAAAAAAAAAAGGGTTTCTGCAATTAACTAGCTGACTACTTGATTAAAAAGAGGGAAGTTTACTTCCTGACCTCACAACGATCAGTGTATGTTACACATTATCCAATAAAATTTGGTGTTGTCCCGGAGGACAGCTGTGATTGGCTCCAGCCACCCGCAACCATGAACATGAGCGGTAGGAAATGAATGGATTGTAAATACTTGAGAATGTTTTATATTTTTAACATTTTTTTTTATTAAAGATTTGTCTGCGAGCCAGATGCAACAATCAAAAGAGCCACATCTGGCTCACTAGCCATAGTTTCCCGACCCCTGGGCTAGGTAGATGTATCTATCACTCACCTCATACTGCCTTTATCGTATTAGCTATATATGATATCTGCCCATACAAAGACCTGGGGCATACACTCCTCTAATCACCTTTGTATTCTCCACTGTGCTCAGCATACTGCTGTGTCTGTAGTAGAAACCAAACCCTTCATGCATGGCATGCACTCTCTAATATTTATTGAGCACATACGATGTGCCAAACATTGTACCCAAGCTGTCACTATAGCAGTAAACAAAACAAAAAACTTCCTCCATCAGGAGTTTACGTTCTAGTGAGAGAAAGGATAAGATAATCAAGTATTATCAGTGACAACTGTTAAGTTAAAGCAGAGGTTTTAAAAATGTTATGTAAGAGTGACCAAAGAATACCTTACTGATAAGTTAACTCTGAGTAAAGACAATGAGGAGCTAGCCACGTGGGAATCAGTGATGAAGCATTATAGAGCAGGGGTCCCCAAACTACGGCCCGCGGGCCACATGCGGCCCCCTGAGGCCATTTATCCGGCCCCCGCTGCACTTCTGGAAGGGGCACCTCTTTCACTGGTGGTCAGTGAAAAGAGCCTACTTCCCATGGAAATACTGATCAGTTTGTTGATTTAAATTTACTTGTTCTTTATTTTAAATATTGTATTTGTTCCCGTTTTGGTTTTTTACTTTAAAATAAGATAAGTGCAGTGTGCATAGGGATTTGTTCATAGTTGTTTTTTTTTATAGTCCGGCCCTCCAACGGTCTGAGGGACATGAACTGGCCCCCTGTGTAAAAAGTTTGGGGACGCCTGTTATAGAGGGTCCAGCAAGTGCAATGACCCTGATGTGTACACATGCTAGACACTTTCCAAGAACAACAAAAAGACAGGGTACTTACAATGAATGGAAGACAGACTAATAGAATATGAACTCAGAGAATTAATGGGGTTCAGGGTAGAAGGTAGGAAGCATATCATGTTTGTTCTCATTAAGTCATATTAAGGACTCTAATTTAATAGTCAGAATGAAATGGAAAGCCACTAGAGAATTTAAAGCAGGGAAATAACATGGTCTTATAAAAAACATAGGTTTTAGCCTGACCAGGCGGCGGCGCAGTGGATAGAGCGTCGAACTGGGATGCAGAGGACCCAGGTTCGAGACCCCGAGGTCATCAGCTTGAGCATGGGCTCATCTGGTTCGAGTGAGGCTCACCAGCTTGCACCCAAGGTCACTGGCTTGAGTAAGGGGTTACTGGGTCTGCTGTAGCCCCACAGTCAAGGCATGTATGAGAAAGCAATTAATGAACAACTAAGGTGTCACAATGAAAAACTGATGATTGATGCTTCTCATCTCTCTCCGTTCCTGTCTGTCTGTCCCTGTCTATCCCTCTCTCTGACTCGCTCTCTGTCTCTGTAAAAAATAAAAAATAAAAAAATAAAAAACATAGGTTTTATAAGAAACACATGGATTACAGTGTTAATAGACTGAAGAAAATATGTATTAAATGTAAACTGTGATTGAAAAATAAAAGAAGTACACCAAAGAGTGGCAAAGGAGAGAGAACAGTTAAGGTGATACTGATATAATCCAACCTAGAGATATTTGTGGTACCCATTGCTGTCGCTGGGGTTAGAAGAAATTAATTTTTTTAATTTTTATTTATTTATTTATTTTTTACAGAGACAGAGAGTGAGTCAGAGAGAGGGATAGACAGGGACAGACAGACAGGAACAGAGAGAGACGAGAAGCATCAATCATTAGTTTTTCATTGCGCGTTGCAACACCTTAGTTGTTCATTGATTGCTTTCTCATATGTGCCTTGACCGCGGGCCTTCAGCAGACCGAGTAACCCCTTGCTGGAGCCAACGACCTTGGGTTCAAGCTGGTGGGCTTTTCCTCAAACCAGATGAGCCCGCGCTCAAGCTGGCGACCACAGGGTCTCGAACCCGGGGTCCTCTGCATCCCAATCCGACGCTCTATCCACTGCGCCACCGCCTGGTCAGGCTGGGGTTAGAAGAAATTAAATGACCAAATTCTGGATACAGAGCAAACAGGATTTGACAACTGACCTTATATAAAAAAGACAGAGCCTGGCCTATAGTGGCAAAGTGGATAAAGCGCCGACCTGGAATACTGAGGTTGCTAGTTTGAAACCCTGGGCTTCCCGGTCAAGGCACAGATAAGAAGCAACTATGAGTTGATACTTTCCACTCCTCCCATCCTTTCCTCTCTCCTCTCTCTAAAGTCAATAAATAAAATCTTTAAAAACAAAACAAGAAAAGGTACAGAAAGAAGTCTAAGATATCTAGTAGATATCCAAAAGGAAATATGAAGAAGTGGGTATGTTAGTCTATAGAGAGGACCCTAGTCAGGGATAGAAATTT
The DNA here is from genome assembly GCF_036850765.1 of Saccopteryx bilineata. Classification (NCBI taxonomy): domain Eukaryota; kingdom Metazoa; phylum Chordata; class Mammalia; order Chiroptera; family Emballonuridae; genus Saccopteryx; species Saccopteryx bilineata. The sequence continues at coordinate 131,031,658 of NC_089493.1, forward strand.
GAGTTATCAACTTTGTTTGGATTTTAGAAAGCGCACACAGAAGCTCTCCAAAATCAAGCATATTCACATTTCTGCACCAAGTGGGACAGTCTAGATCTGTGATGGCAAACCTATGGCACACGTGTCAGCACTGACATGCGTAGCCATTTTTGATGACACATGGCCGCATGCAGCGCATACCAGAGAAGTATGGGGTCTCATGCCGAGAAGGACGTTTCATCCTAGGCTCCTGCACGGCCAGGTATAATAGCCAAGGATAAAACGTTTGCTGTAGTATAGACACTCTGTGCCAGAGGCTTGAGGCCAAAACAACAGAACTCTGGCACAGAGTGTCTAGTTCTGGGATTTCCGGTTAGGCCGTTGGGGGATCTTTGACCTCACTTCCGGCCGGCGGAGTAGGGGGCAGCGGAATGTAGCGGAATGCCAGGGGACACATCTCTGGGGGCCCTGTGATCACCATTACCAGCAACCACATAACCATAGCAACCATCATTCAATCTACTGTTCTGGGGTGTCGTGGACTTCTAATTGACCATCATTACTGAGATAAGTGAGGGGGAGGCTGGGAGAGGCGAGGGTGCCGTTTCTCGCCATTAGAAATAGCGGCAGCTATCTAATTTACATTGGATGCAACTTGCAGAATTTCAGACAGCATCTGGGCTCAGGTGTTTGTCGACTTGAGGTCAAAGCTTGAGAATCTGGAAAGGTGCTGCTTAGAGAATCTAGAGGAGTGCCACTACGAACAGGAAATTTGGAGTGCCTGGAACCGATTACCAGACACTTTTAGCACCCTGAAAAATATAGCAATGGTTTTACTCACAATTTTTCCCTCTACATACTTTTGTGAGACCTTATTCTCAGCATTACATAATATCAAAATCAACAAAAGAAACAGATTGACAGATGAAGTTAGTAACACTTGCTTGGGCTTGAAGTGTACAAAATACCAACCTTCAATTGAAGATTTAGCCAATGAAATTCAGCAACAAAACAGTCACTGATAGGCAGATTAAAGAATTCCCCCTCACTTATCTTAGTTCACGGCACCCCACACAAGTTAAATAATATCAAGACCAACAAAAGAAACCGACTGACAGATGAACAAAGAAGTCACTAAGCAGGTAAGTTAAATAATTAGTTTTTGGTTTATTAAATACAGTTCTATATTACAATTACACATTTTTGTTACTTAAACTATAAATATTGCAAAATTATGGGGGTTTTTCTTGAAGTGACACACCACCCGAGTTATGCTCGGTTTTTTGGCAAATTTTGACACACCAAGCTCAAAAGATTGCTCATCACTGGCCTAGATTCAGTTGTGCCCCTAAGTTGGTTGTAGAAACTTACCAACCCATCAACAATAAAAAAGTCATGCATTTCAGAGCTGCAGATAAGGGACCATGGACCTGTACAGACTTCAACAGCCTGCAAGTCAGCAAGCCTAGCTCTGGAGGATACTAGCAGGTCTAGGGAAGCATCACTGCCATTATGCCCATAAATACAAATGACATGCAGGCACATAAGCCAGAAAGGGGTGAAGTACAAAAGTAAAAAAAGACCGGGGCAAAAAAGAGATATATCAATTAGAAATTGCTACCAATAAATGCTTAACTTTGAAGCCAACTGTACTGAACAGAAGCAGTTTCTAGGCAACAAACTTTAAAGTGCCATTCAAGTTCGGTTTGTAAACTAGTTATTTATCATCTGCTGGTCCCAGCACTGTCCTAACCACTGAGGCTATCAGGAAAGTTAAGTCCCAATCTAGACAGACTGTGCACCTCTGGTACACTGCTCCCTGAGGGTCATCAGTATCAGGTGGCTGCCCTGAAAACTATCTGCATCTGACCGTAACTGACAACAAATCCCACTGGGCATGTCTTCTGGAGAAAGAAACCCAAAAAGAAAGTCACATAATTAAAGGAAGCCAAGATTTTGTGGTTCTTTTTTAATGTGTTGTTCAAAGACCATTAGGTAATTGTCTAAAAACAATTAGAATTCACTTTTTTTTTTTTTTACTGATTTTTAGAGAGAGGAGAGAAAGAGAAGTATCAGTTTGTTGTCCCATGTAGTTGTGCACTCATTGGTTGACTCTTGTATGTGCCCTGACCAAGGATTGAACCCTTAACTTAGGCATACTGACAAAATGCTACCCAAACTAGCTATCTGACCAGAGCTAGATGTCACACTTTAAAGGAAAAATGTCAGGAAAATATAACTGCTTGAAATATTTGGAAATAATGTAATTTAATAATGGCAAAACCCTAATTCACAGACTACCCAAGTATGCTGCTGGATGAATTTCATTAACTGACCTTAAACCTCAACAGAAATCAAATATGCAGAATCACTTAAACGGTAACAACAAAAAAATAGACTAAAAACTCCAAGATGTTACTGCTACTACTCATTTGTCAGCAGAAATGTGAACCACCATGTGAAGGAAAAGATTTAGGAAATAATAGTTGACCCTATTAATGACACTGTAACAATAACATACATGCCAACGCTGTAAGTTCTCCATTGTGAGTCCTAACCTTCCAAAGCAGCAGCAGTTAAGTCTGCAAGCTGAAGAGAAGAAGATTCACAAAGTCTGCAAGAGAGACTACCATCCACTTGCCAATTTCAACATGATGCCATCCCTTCTAACATTTCAAAGTACTCTCTGGCATACTTTGAGTGAGATGTCTAAGGTCATTTAATCACTGGATTCAACTAGATCTATGATTTCAGATTCCATCCTCCCTTTTCTCATTCACTGTCCCCTCACCCTCCACTCAACAGTGGACTGACTCTCCTTCCTCTGGATTCCTTACAGCTCTTTGTACCTGACTCCTATGGCACTCAACCTACACTGATGTATAGTAAAATTGTGTGTATATTTGTCTATCCCTCTAACAATGTAAATTTCTATGAGACAAAGAGTCTGTCAGTGTAGAGCTATTTAAGAAGGTGGTCAATAAATGAGTGTTGACTTGGTTCACCTTTATAATCTGAGTCCCGATCTTTTCCTTCAAAGTTGCTTTCAAAAGCACACTGCCAATTCCTCAAAAAGTTAAACATAGAGCCTGACCTGTGGTGGCCCAGTGGATAAAGCGTCAACCTGGAAATGCTGAGGTCGCCGGTTTGAAACCCTGGGCTTGCCTGGTCAAGGCACATATGGGAGTTGATGCTTCCAGTCCTCCCCCTTCTCTCTCTCTGTCTCTCCTCTCCCTCTCTCCTCTCTCTCTCTCTCCCTCTCCTCTCTAAAAAATTGAATAAATAAAAATTAAAAAAAAAACCTTAAAAAAAAAAAAAAAAGTTAAACATAGAACTGCCATATGATCCAGCAACCCCACTCCTGGGTATATCCAAAAGAATTCAAAGCAGGTACTTGAAGAGATATTTATACACCCATGTTCAAAGTAGCATTATTATAATAATTATTATTGTAAGGGAAAAGAGGGGAAATAGATGAGACTTCTGCATGTGCCCAGACTGGGACCCACCCAACAACCCCAGTCTGAGGCTGATGCTCAAATCAACTGAGCCATCCTCAGCACCCAGGGCCTGCCCTTGAACCAATTGAGCCACGGCTGGGAGAAGGGAAGAGTGAGAGGAGGGGGAGGGGAGGGGGAAAGAAGCAGATAGTTGCTTCACATCTGTGCCCTGACTGAGGATCAAATCTGGGGTGTCTGCACACCAGACCAACGCTCTATGCACTGAACCAACTGGCCAGGGACCAAAACTCAAATATCCGTCGATGTCTGAACAAAATGTGGTATATAAATACAACAGATTATTCACCATCAGTGTAATTCTGACACATGGACAAACCTTAAAGACATTATTCCAAGTGAAATAAGCCAGACATAACTGACAAATATTGTAAGAGGTCACTTCTATGATGTAGCTAAAGTAGTCATCTTCAGAGATGTAAAGTAGAAAAGTGGTTGTCAGGAGCTGGTGGAAGAGTTGTGTATTTTTTTTTGTTGTTTTTTTTTAATTTATTTATTTATTCATTTTTAGAGAGGAGAGGGAGAGACAGAGAGAGAAGAGACAGAGAGATAGAAGGGGGTGAGGAGCTGTAAGCATCAACTCCCATATGTGCCTTGACCAGGCAAGCCCAGGGTTTCGAACCCACGAACTCAGCATTTCCAGGTCAACGCTTTATCCACTGCGCCACCACAGGCCAGGCTGAGTTGTGTATTGTTTAATGCAGTGGACCCCAACCTTTTTTGGGCCACGGACCGGTTTAATGTCAGAAAATATTTTCACAGCCTTTAGGGTGGGACGGATAAATGTATCACGTGACCATCAAGAGAGTCTGAGGTGGATGTAACAAAGAGAATCTGGTCATTTTTTAAAAATAAAACATCGTTCAGTCTTAAATATAAATAAAATGGAAATAATGTAAGTTATTTATTCTTTCTCTGCGGACTGGTACCGGTCCGCGGCCCGGGGGTTGGGGACCACTGGTTTAATGGGGACAGAATTTCAGTTTGGGAAGATGAAAAAATTCTAGAAGTGGATGGTGGTGATGATTGAACAATGTGAACATACTTAATGCTTCTAAAAATGGTTAGGATACTAAGCTTTAAGTTTCATATATATACAGATATATAGTTATGTATCTATATATTTTTTAATAACAATTAAAAAAAAACAATGTTTCTTCTGTTTACTATCCTTAGACTAGACGCAGCTGAAGTGTCGAGTTAAGAGCATGAACTCTGCCCTGGCTGGACAGCTCAGGTGAATGGAGTGCACCTGATGCACAAAGGTTGTAGGTTTGATCCCAGGTCGGGGCACATACATGAAGAGATGGGCGTTTCTCTCTCTCTAAAATCAATAAATAAATTAAAAGGAAAAAAAATAAGAGCATGAACTCTGGAACCAGAATGCCTGCATCAAGATTCTGGCTTGACCACTATTCATATGCCTGACCTCTGCATGCCACTCATCTTTAAAACACGGATTCGACAGTTCCACTGTACAGCATTGCCAAGAAGATTAAAATGGGTTAATAAATGTACAGTACCTAAGCAGTTCCTGGGACATGGTAAGGGCTCAATAAATGTTGAATTCTTATATCATTTAAGAAGACAGAGGGTACAGTTTGTTTGAAAAAGCATGTAACTATCATTTTTGTAAGAACTACAGCAAGCGACTTAAAACTCTTGGTTGGGAGTTAATGAGAAAGCCTTTTTAAGGCACTGTACTAAATTACTGAATGCTGTGAACATTCAGCATGAAAAGATTAAACTTCATTCCAGTCTACCTGAATCATTACCAGCTAGAAGCAGCGGTCATTGGAACTTGGACATGAGCTGCAAAGTATAGAACGGTGACAATTCCAGTGCCATGCAGACTTTTCCTGGATGTGGACTTTTCCTGGACTCCTGCTCCCTGTGACAGCTCCCAACAGACTGAACTGTGGTTGGGTTGCATTTTTCAGGGATTTGGCATGGTGATGGGGCCAACTTGGACTTGGTGAACATGTTAAGGACACTACTCTTTTATGGATTCTTGCTGTATTGGCCAAGAGTTTGCTTAAAGGCTTTTAATCACTGTAAAAAAAAATAGAAGACTGGATAAAGAAGATGGGGCACATATACACCATGGTATACTATTCAGCTAGAAGAAATGATGATATCGGATCACTTACAGCAGAATGGTGGAATCTTGATAACATTATGCGGAGTGAAATAAGTGAATCAGAAAAAAACAAGAACTGCAGGATTCCATACATTGGTGGGACATAAAAGCGAGACTAAGAGACATGGACAGGAGTGTGGTGGTTACGGGGGTGGGAGGAGGGAATGAGGGAGAGGGTGACGGAGGACGATCTCTCTTTGGGTGATGGGTATGCAATAGAACTAAATGACAAGATAACCTGAAAATGTTTTCTTTGAATATATGTACCCTGATTTATTGATGTCACCCCATTAAAATAAAAATTTATTCATATAAAAATAAAAGATTAAACTTCAACTAAAACTCACATCTGCTTTACAGTTCTCCAGTATCTGGTCTGCACTGATGACATGAAGAGAATTATGCTTTCCAGGAACCTTATCCAATTACTACACACCTCCTGCCTTAAAAAAGAAATCTTACTCTTTAATTATAAATCTTACCTTCTTAATTACAAAATGCAATCTATCTAGGATCTTTAATTGTGACAAAGTACATAGTATATAATACTGATACTGGGACAGGCAAGAAGCATTTATGAAAACTCCCAGGACAATCCATCCAGGTTCTTACTTGAATCCTTAAAGCCTATGCAAGGACTTGAGACCCCCGTGCATCAATAAACAACATATTCTCTAAAGGCAAGAATCAGGCCTTCCCTTTCCCAGCATACAGCACAACAAATAAGTGGGAATAACCATGTGTTAACCTCTTTCCTGAGGGATAAATCCTCCACTATCCCCACTATCTTTGTCAACTAACAGCATCAGAAAAAACACCCAGGTTTTTAGTCTCCAGACCAATTATATTACAACCACCATTAACTCAACTAAAATGCTACAGTTGCCACTCCTACATCCTTAGCTGAGAAGGTGAAGTTTACTCTCTCTACATGTGTCTAGCACAGTGCACCATGCTCTCATTCCAACTCAGCAAAACAAATCTAGAATTTAACAAGTTCAGACAGTTTACCAGAGGGCTTGCTTGGATGTTAGTAAATAAACATTTCATTCAATGTTTATTTTCTCATAAAATTATCAAAAACACTGGATTTATTAAGAAAAGAGATTATATCAAGTCAGAGCAAAAATCTCAATTAAAATGGTTCATTAAACCTGAAATGTCCTAAGGAAATCCCAATAAACGTTGGAGGGACACCACTACATGTCACAAACAATGCTATACTAATCCTCAACTTCACCCTACTTTCTGTAATAAAACAAGGCAAAAAAACATTTTATTTTACAGATTATAAATAGAAATGGATCGAGATATTGTACAGAATTACATAAAACCAGAAGACTTTTCAAGAACACGTATAGTTACTTAAAATGCAACTTATTTCTTGGTGGAATTATAGCTTATACAGAAAAACCACCGTACAAATCAAGTATTTAAAAATGAAGCACAGTATTTTATATAATGTATAAGTTTTTAAATAAATCACGTTTTACAGACAATTTTAATATAAAATCCAACCTTCTTTTTCTAAATCTGAGTCTTGTGAAGAGCAGAAGCTTCCACAGCCTTTCCATGGTTACTAGTGTTTGAAGTCCCAAGGCACCAAAACAGCGGCTTGAATCTAACCACCCACCACCGCTATGGCTCAAAGGAAGGCCCACACCCCTTAGAACCGCGGTAACTGAACATCAGGGGAACTCCAGAAACGGCTGTCCCCGACTACATTTATAATCTCTGACGACTTTCTCGGTCCCTCGTCCCACCATGGTCACAGACGAGCAGCATTCGACCGCAGACTTCAACTAAGGGACCTTGAGCACCTCACCCCCAAAATTACAACCAAGAGGGTGGCGACGACCCATGCTCCCACTCTTCAAGCTGCACAGTGCCATTCCCACTTCAAGGACCAAGGAAGAGACAACAACTCCAGCATTAGACCCTCTTGCCCCAAGCAAAAGGCACCGCGAAGCCAACAGAGTAGATCCTGGGACACTACCACAGCTTAGGTCGGCGGGGGCTCCTCCCACCCCCGAAGACGTAGGGCGGGGCAAATCTAGGCGCCGCGACTCCAAGCCTGAACCGACAGCGGGCTTTTCCGAGCCCCGCCTCACTTGCCAAGGAGGCGGAAACCGGGGGGAGGGGAAGAATGGCCAGGAGGCGTGGCATCATGGCTCCGTACGGCCTCTCGGGCCAACCGGATCCCGAGAAGGCGGAGGAAGGCAGACTTCACGCCCCCTCCCTGCCACGCTCCGAAGACACGCGCGGGAGACCCCCCTCTCGATCCATACCCCAGCAGAACGGTGTCCGGGCACCCAGACGAGGCCCCGCCCCCCCGGGAAGGACGGCAGGGAGTCACCCACACACAGCACTCTGTGGAGGAGCAGCCCCGCCCCTCTCTCCACAATCGCACGCGCGCGCCGACCCCGCCCCTGAGCAGCGGCGCGAGAGCCCGCCCTCTCCGCGCGCACCGGCACTAAGCTCTCCTCCCCCTCCCTCACGGAGCAACCCCGCTCCGCCCCCCCACCCCTCACACAGCCACACGCCTCCCGCCCGCCGGCTCTACGGGAAGCCAAGGAGGTCAGTCCCCCGCTTAAAAATACACACCCTCAAGTCCCGCGTTACCCGCCACCAGACTCCCCGGCCTGGCGTGCTCTCACCGCAAAGCTGCTTTGGCAGCTCCTTACTGCGTGTCCCTCCCAGCGTGAGCCTCAGGCTCAGCAGGGAGGCCCCGCGAATGGCGCAGGGCGCAGGCTCGCTGAAGAGGACCAGCAGCCTTCTCGTCGCGAACGAAGCGGTCGCAGGCCCCGGCGCCCAGACTAGGAAGGAGAGGGAGGGAAACTCTGAAGGGGAAGGGGAGGGGGAAGATGGAGAAACCGTCTCCACCACCTCTACCGCCGCGGCCGCTTCTCTGTTACCCGGGAAATCCCGCCCACTCCGCCGGCCCACCCCTCAGAGGAAAGACTGAACTACGCTCCGCTACAGGCCGGATAACCCGCCTGTCAAAGGTTTAGCCAATCATTGCACAGTGCCTGCCGTCTGCCCGCCCCACCCCCCTCGGCAAGGAGGGGAGGGGAAGCCGCTCACTTTCTCCACGCCCCTATTGGCGGGGAGCTTCCCGAACTCAACCTCGCCTATTGGAGATGAATTGCTGAATCCCACCCCCAAGCCGCAACACTATTGGAAGAAGCGGGAAAGCTTTTCACGTCTCATTGGAGGACTCCCCGATGCCCCGTGCCGTCTCAGCCACAGACCCAACAAGTCAGCTCTCGCCCTCGTCGATCGTCGCATTGGAAGGCTACCCCTGGCTCTCCCAGTGCCCTAGGAAGGTAAGTAACCAATGCGGGGTAAAATGTCCGTGAGAGAGGCTCCTCCTACCACACTGCCAAGACAGGCCCCGCCCACAGTCATTGGATTGGATAGCTCGCGCCCGGTAGGAACCCCTATTGGCCGGTATGCCTGTCTAGGAAGGAGCTGACTCCGCCCCACGCGAGGAGGCTGAACCTTAGCAGTCCTTTTGTGGAATGTTTACACTAGAGACTGAGGGCAGAGTTCCAGAGCCCGAAACAGGAGGTGCCACTTAGCTCCACAGTCGAGATCCTATCCGTTGGATTTGAAGGGGAGAGGCAGCAGCATTACCACTATGGATGACTACCTCTTACAGAAAAAAAGAACCTCATCCTTCCTATCCCGTTCTCTTTGCAATTTACATTTCCGCACGCTGCCTCCTTAAACACAAATATCCGGAGCTACCGACAATTTCTTTCAGTAAGTAGGGTGCACAGTTAAGACCTGGAGACCAAAGCCCGAGAAATAGCCCCAGGGGTCTGCTAATCCGCATTACACTTAAAACACCGACACTCCCAAAACCTGAATAAGTAGTCTTAAAAGAGCGGAGATAATCAAAATGAAGGCAGGGCCCTAACAGCCAGGGCCCTGACAAGCCTACGAAAGGCAGATCGTGAAGCATAAGGCACTCGCGATCTCCAGGTGGTTAGATCTAGAGGCATCCTCAGACTGGAAGAACTGAGGAAATAGATTAAACAGTCCATGGCATAAATAACCCTTCACCCAAACTTCAGGAAAAGGATAAAAATTAGAGCTGGGGACAAAAGATAGTAAGAACGGCTCTTCACCTCCTCCTTGGACAACAAGGGTTCACGGCAGTCCCTATGCCCTCTGTCGGTTATACTGTACTGCTTTGAACACAACGTGCTTGAAGTGCCTAGGTTGCTTTTATTTATTCACCAAATAGGGCGGAGAACTGATGCTAGCTTTGGAGGACGCTCACTGAGCGCCTAGAGAGGAAGGGGCGGGACTAGAGTTTTCCCGCTCTCTCCAGCAAAAAGGTTACTCCAAGAGTCCACTCTACAAGTGCCAAGCCTCAGGGAACCTAAGTCCTAACGTGTCCTCCCTACGCAATTAGACGGAGACGGCAAGGAAGGAGCGCTGGCAACAGGTGGGCCAGACTCGAAGAATGGCTTTGGGCCGCAAGGACAAGGCAGCTGTGAATCCCACGAGCAGCGGACAAATGGGAGCAGCTTCTCCGGGACCAAGCCCTGTCCCAATCCAGAGCTCTAAAATAAAAGTTACACCGACGAACGCAAACCCCGGGCCAAACCCTTAGAAAGTTTCGAGGAAGCGGCACTTCTGCGTAAGTGACCAAGGACTACCGTTAACGCTGGGTAGACCCCGCTCCGTGAACTGCGTGTCACATTGCGCTCCCACCTGACATGAACCATTTCGAACCCAAGCAGAATTCAGCCACCCCCGACTTCTCTGTCAACGGGATAAGCTATCCTGGATCTTGCCCAAGGCATTCAGACCAATCCTAGGTTGCTTAAAGGTTTTAGGTAAACACAACTAAAGACAGTGGCTGCCTTACGCTTGGAATAAACCACACTGGCAGCGTCCGCAGCGTTCTCACGGCGAACTTTATCAAGTCAAGGAGAGCAGGAATAGTCAGGGCGCAGGGTCAGAACTTTAGTACTTGGTCCGAAAGAGCTGATCCCGTTTCCTCCTCCCAACCCCTGCAGAAGACCTGTTGCTAAGCCCCCCAAATCCACTCCACCATCACCCCCTAACTTCATCATAAAGGCTACAAAACCGTGAACTTTGGAGGAATGGATCATTGTGTGTCTTCTCGGCTCTCCTGGCCCCGCCTTGCCAAGGACTTCAAGCCCAAGACTTCCCGGCGGGAGATAGCAAGGCGAGCCTCACCCATGTGCGGAGCGCGCACACCACTCAGGAGAGGGAACGGGGATGGACTTCCCTCATCAGGCTCGCTACGCAGGAGGCGGGGCTACCTACCCCACCAATCAGAAGTGGGGGGCGGGACTTTACTCCTCGCGTAAGCCGAGAGTATCCATCCTTTGCCCAGAAAGAAAAAAATCCTAAAACTTAAACTCCGGCCCAGCGTCCGATAGGCGGAGCTCGAGAGAAGGTCATCCCATCAATAACCGAGAAGGAAAAAAAGGAGTCTGCCCCAGCCAGTGGAAGACAAGAGAAGGCGGGCCCTCTGGAGGAGCCCGGTGTGGGTTGAAGAGCGAGTACAAGGCCCCGCCCCTCATCTCTCCTCCGCGCCGGTTGCTCAGGCGGTCTTCGGAGTAGATAGTAAACAGGGCAGGCCGAGGAGCAGAGGCAGGAGCGGCCGGGCGCTCGGTGGGCCCCGCCCCTGCACCTCGGAGGTGCTCCACCCAACCGCAGCGGGTAGCGCCGGCGCTCGCCTACCAGCCGGCGGCCGCCATCGCGACTGACAGGCGCGCCCCCGGGCCCCTCCCCGCCCGCTGATGCATTTCCTTTTCCCGAGTCCGAGCGTGGGGACTGTTTTCCCAGTTTCCGACCTTCACTGCCCCTTTCAGGCCACCCCTTCGTGGGCGCGCTAACACGCGGCGCCCCCGCCCCCTCGCAGCCGCGTTGGGGTGGGCGGGGAAGGAGGCTGCTCCTTGTTTGTGGGATCAGCTGGAGCACGGGTTGAAGCCACCGAGTTGCTGGAGCTTTTCCACCGCCTCCGACTCAGCTGGCGCGGGCTCGCGGCCTGGCGGGTTCCAGCGCCCAATGCCTGTTCTACTGCCACGGCTAGGGAGTTGGGAGAGCCAGAACCGGCGCAGGAGGCGCTTTCCGGCGGCCTCCCCGCCCCCGGCCACCCCTCCCGCAGGCCCGCGCAGCCCCCGCCCCCAGAGTCCATAACAACCACGGGCCCGCGGCACCCGCGGCTCTGGAGCGCGCCCACCGCCCTCCGCCAGTTTCCGTATATGAAACCCCGCGGCGGCGGCCGTACTCGCCTTGCGTGGTCAGCCGGGAAGCCGCGGACCCGGCTCGATAGCAAACTCCAGATCTCAACTCGCTCTGGCGCCGGGGCTCGGGCCGCTGCCCCTGCCGAGCCCGCGCGCCGCAGCCCGGGCTCGGCTCCAGTCAGTGTGCGGAATTGTCCCCTTTTTAATCTTTACAATAATTTTTAAGGTCTTTCTGGAGCAAGCGGTAATCCCCTCCTGCCCGCCACTTACCCAGTTCCCCGCCACAACCTACCGAAACCGACGGTTCGGTGAAATAACCTAGATAGCACGCCTGCGTGCCGGCGACCCCGGGCCGGTCGACCCCTCCCCACGGATCCGGCCCGGCGGGGAACGCACACTGGCGAGCGAAGGCGCTCAGAGCTCCTTCCCAGCTTGGCCTTGCCTCCCTCGGACCCTGAGCCTCCCCTAGATCTGCCCAGGCCCGCGGCGCCCGCACCGTGGCGGGCCGGCAGGACCGACCGGCCAGAGAACCAGCCCCCCAAACATCGGAGATCGGGGAGACCAAATTAAAAGCAGCTGTTTAACATACCTTGCGAGCCAAGCGAGGAGTCCTGAATGGGGAGAACGCCCCCCACGGGCCATTGGCTCCCCGGCGCCCGCGTCAATCACGCTCGGCCCGCCTCCTCCACTCGCCCCGCCTCTTCCCTTCATTGAACGCGCCCTCTGTCCAAAATAATAATAATAATAATAAATAGGTAAACTCGCTGCGCACGGGAGGCGTTTCTGTGGCCGAGTGCCCTGTCTCTCCGGCACCGCCATCTGGAGTTGCTGGAGTCCCTGGGGTCGGGGTGAGATCCTCTGGGACTTGGTCTGCAGCAGAGGCGCGGAGGAGGAGCCAGCAGGGCTTTCCCAAACCCGCTTCCTTCACTCGCGCACCCTATTCGGAACTGGGCGGAGGGAGGCGGTAAGGACACCTTAGGGACCCGCTGGAATGTCCCGACTACCCTAGCGGTGTAACCTAACCGTGTCTGACTAAATACGAATAAGCAGGAAGTCCTGTGCTGAGAGCAACAGGAACTCGTTCCAAGCACCTACCGTGGCTCAGACAGACACACTCATACTGCACTTGCTCCTGGGTGCGATTGCAGAGGCTGGGTGAAGGCCGAGTCTGTGTCCCCCAAGGGTTCCAGACCCAGCCGAGAAGCCACAGAAAGGGCCAGAGCAGGCTCTGTCCAGCTAGCTCAGTTGGCTCAGAAAGGCCAAGGTTGCCAGTTTGATCCTCGGTCAGGAAACATACATAAATCAACTAATGAGTGCAAAAATAAGTAGAACAACAGATCGATGTCCCTCTCTTTAACATTAATAAGTAAAAACAAAACAAAACAAAAAAACCGCCACAAAACAAAAAATCAAAAAAAACTACAGCAAGGCAAGAAATATATATATAAATAGGTATCCATAGGAGTTCAGAGCAGAGATATTCTAGAGGAATCGTCTTCATAGAGGAGGTGGTATTCAAGTTGGGTCTCTAAAAATTTTTTTTAAAATTTGATTTAGAGAGAGGGAGAGAAACACTGACTCGTTCCACTTATGCATTCATTGTTTGATTTTTGTATGTGCCCTGGACAGGGCTGGAACCCACAACCTTGGAATATTGGGATGAGGCTCTATCCAACTGAGCTACTGGGTCAGGGCTCAAGGTGGGTCTCAAATGATTTTATCAGGCAGAAATGAAGGGCAAGGCATTTTCAAGAAGGGCACAAAGGAGTAAGGACCTTCAAGTGGGGCTGTAGTCATGAAAATCAGGATTAGAAAGTACAAACTGAACAGCAGAGTACTTTAATATCTGATTAAGTCTTAGGCGTGCATAACAATGTGCAGGCAGTATGGTTATAAAACCACAGGCCCAAAACTATGGTTTAAGATACTCAATATTCCAGCATCTGGGTGGGTTCTGAGGGCAGGTTAAGTGAGGGGTACCTACAGGCAGCGAGGGGAGGCACAAAAGCTGTTGTTGTAATACTGGGTTTGGAGACTGCAGAGGTACATCTTCTGGTGGGAGAGCTAGGCAGTGAAAACCAAGAGGTTTATTTTCTTTCTCTCAGCCACCTAATCCAGAAAGCCTTCCATACCTTCAGCAGCCCTCAAGCCAAAGCTCTGACTCAGATTCTTCTTCGAATTATTTGCAGTGTTTGTCATAACTTTCAACCAAAAGGAGTTTCTGAGGGGCAGAGGCTACCTCACATGTCTGTGCTCAACAGAGCTGAGCTTGAGGCCACGGCACAAAGGAAGAAAGACCTATAGTTTGAGGCACCCAGTAAAGGTGGGCAGTGTAGATGAGGACATGTGTCCAGAACGTGAAGGGCCCTAGAGTCCTTTGGGCACAATATGGGCCTGCTGGGGAACATTTACTATCTTGCTCTCCCCAGTGTATATCATCAGTTTGGCTCAAATAAACACAATAAATTTTTTTTTAATTGGGGGCCTGCTGTCAGGCTGTCCCAACAATTCAGTTGAGATGTAATAAAGATATAACCAGGGCAGTAGCAATAGATAAGCAAGAATGAAAAAGAAGAGACATGTTTGAGAAAGTCTGAAGGGCCTGACCTGTGGTGGCACAGTGGGTAAAGCGTTGACCGAAGGGAACTGGGTGTCTGATTCAGTGTGGGTAACAGAAGAGAAGGAGTCAGTGGCCTGGTGTGTGAAGAGGGAGAAGAACTTGAGACTCGTGGTTAGGTAATCATGTTAAATTCTAGATTTAACATGGCCAGTGACTGGTGGTGTATCCTTATGCAAGTTCCTTCCTCCCTCTGGGTCTCTTTTTACCCCTGTGAAATGGGGTAGAAATTGAAGTAGAAAGACAGGCTCTAAGGACCCTTCCCTCACTCAAGAGTCCACAGGGATCTGACCTGTGGTGGCACAGTGGATAAAGCGTCAACGTGGAATGCTGAGGTTGCCAGTTCGATACCCTGGGTTTGCCTGGTCAAGGCACATATGGGAATTGATGCTTCCTGCTCCTCTCCCCTTCTCTCTCTTTCCCCTCTCTAAAATGAATGAATGAATGAATTTTGAAATAAAGAGTCTGCAAGGCCGGACGTCCAATGGAGAAGGAAGCTCAACACTCAGGAGAGAGAGAGAGCAGGTGGAAAAAGATACTGATTTGGAAAGGGCAGTGGGTAGTACAGGTGCAGTGGGGACTAGAATCCGGGTGAGAGCTTGGTTGACAGAATCACTGAGGGAAAGGGTATGTTGGGGAAAGGCCAGGAGATAAGGACTGTGTATTCAGTGAGAGACCCAGTGCCTGGCAGGGCCATGGAGGTCAAGATTTGTTCTCAGAATTGGGGGCTCTGTAGGGTGAGGACCAGGTTTTACTTTATCAGAATAGGGATCACCTGATAGCAGATTCTTGCTCCATTTCCCAAAAGGCTGTGGCCTAGATGAAGGCACACCAGATACTCTGGGAACAGGACATGAGGCAGAGTGATAAGAGCAGAAAGAACATTAAAAATCAAGTCTCAGGCCCTGGCCGGTTGGCTCAGTGGTAGAGCGTTGGCCTGGCGTGCGGGAGTCCTGGGTTCAATTCCCAGCCAGGGCACACAGGAGAAGCGCCCATCTGCTTCTCCACCCCTCCCCCTCTCCTTCCTCTCTGTCTCTCTCTTCCCCTGCCGCAGCCAAGGCTCCATTGGAGCAAAGTTTGCCAGGCACTGAGGATCACTCTGTGGCCTCTGCCTCAGGCGCTAGAATGGCTCTGATTGCAGCAGAGTGGTGCCCCAAGATGGGCAGAGCATCGCCCCCTGGTGGGCATGCTGGGTGGATCCTGGTCAGGTGCATGCGGGAGTCTGTCTGACTGCCTCCCCGTTTCCAACTTCAGAAAAAGAAGAAAAAAAAAATTGAGTCTCATGAATCCCACTTGGTCTTTCACGGTCTCTGGGTCAGCCTCCTGCTCTGTACAACAGGATAACATAGCAATCTTTGCCCTGTTATGAAGGTCAAGTGCAATGATATTTAATACACCTGGTGAGGTTCTGAGCTCTTGTGAAGGCCAAAGGCCCAATTATTTGACTATAAGCCTGGACGGCACATGCTATACTGTGGATGAAATGACTTACTGAGAATTTACAACTAGAATAGCTATTCCCACCCAAGAAAACCAGGCTTCACTGATACTCTCTACTTTCCTAAGTGCACCACCCTGGTTCCTCTCTAGGACAAACCACTCTAATTCACCACAACAATTGAGCACAGGAGGCCTCTTGGAAGGAGACTAGCAATTGCTTCTGTTTATCAATGCCTGCATAGCACAGCAAGTGCTAGAATCTTTGGGAAAAGGAATAAATATGTGGTTTGGCAACACTGGCCGTCCAGCAGCATTGAAGGCTGCATCCATCCTACCCTTCTTTCCTGTACCCTCTCCATGAGGACAAACCAGTGAGTGGATGAGGGTGAGGGCCTTCCTTGGAGAAGTCAACATTGGGAAACCAGGTTCTGATTCCCAGGAGGCCTCCTCTGTGTTAGGGATGACTATCCTATTTGTAATTGAGAAAACTGTGGCTCCAAGTTGTAGAGTGACTTGCCCAAGTAACCAAGGCAAGTGTGTCTGGGCCCAAACTCTGAACTTGGAACAATCCCCCCTGTGCTGTCTTCACATACACTAAGGCCCATTGTCTAGACTGGGGCTTCTGGAGGAGAGCCTCCCTTTGTGCTCCATCCATTTCTTCCTTAATTCCAAGAGCAGTTTGTCTCCTCCAGGCAGTTCTAAATGATTTCTGGCCCTTCCAAAAAGATTATCCTTGAAGAAGCAAGATTTGTCATCCAGGCACACATACATGTGTCTTCCTCAGCTCCCATAAACTCAAAACTGTCACACCATCAGACACCCTGTGTCTCACAGACCCAGACATCTCACACTCACATCCCCCACCCTCATTCACAGAAAAGACTCAAGGTGCTGATGGTCAGGATTACTGAGACAGTGAAGCCCTGAACTTCAGTGACTTTGTTCAGGAAGATGTCCGAGCCAGGAAGATGTCAGTGCCCTGCTGACAGAGCCTCTTCCTGCTTCAGACCTACCATTGCCAGTTAGAGAACATCAAGATAATGGGGGTCTGAAGCTTGCTCCCCAGTCCCAACTGGAAGTGCCTGACAGGTTTAAGGGGAAAAGCTCAAGCTATTGTTCAGAATCCCTGTTTACCCACTTCTTAGCTAAATGTCTTTAACAGGTCGTTTATTTATCCTTCTGCTTTTCTCACCTGTACACTAAGAGTAAGAATACCTACTGCAGTGGGCTGTGAGATTAAAAACAAAATATGCCCAGCATTTTGTCTAGTGTTCTCAAACCTTTTACTCCTTAATCCGGTGGCCACTTCCTCTCCTCCTGGCCATTCAAATGCAAAGTTCCACCCAGAGCTGCAGTCTGAGAGGCCAGGGCAGGTCTACAGGACCAACAACCCCACTGTGTGAGGAAACTCCCATTTCTCTGGAAACCAGTTGGCTTTTACACATTCCATACTTCTAACTCCTGGGTGGCTTTGGAGGCTTGGAATCTTCTAGTGAAGATTAAGAATGCTACATACTGTGTTGAAACGTCTTCCCCTCACTGAGCATCAGTATGTTCCTCTTGATCACTTCTAGCCCAAATCTAGAAAACAGAACAGTATGTTTCCCAGGTTACCTTTGTTTTTGAAGTGTTTCCTTTTGTGTATCAGTTGTGATTTCTTTATCGATTTTTAAAACAGTAGGTTCCAGCCCTGGTGAGGACAGTTCAGTTCATTAGAGTGTTGTCCTGATATGCCAAGGTTGCCAGTTCCATACCCAGTCAAGGCACATACAAGAATCAACCAATGAGTGCATAAATAAGTGGAACAATAAATCAATGTTCTCTCTCCCTAAAATCAAAAAAGCCTGACCAGGCGGTAGCACAGTGGATAGAGCATCGGACTGGGATGTGGAGAACCCAGGTTCGAGACCCCGACGTCACCAGCTTGAGCACAGGCTCATCTGGTTTGAGCAAAGCTTACCAGCTTGGACCCAAGGTCGCTGACATGAGCAAGGGGTTACTCGGTCTGCTGAAGGCCCACGGTCAAGACACATATGAGAAAGCAATCAATGAACAACTAAGGTGTCTCAATGAAAAACTGATAATTGGTGCTTCTCATCTCTCTCCGTTCCTGTCTGTCTGTCCCTATCTATCCCTCTCTCTGACTGTCTCTAAAAAAACAAAAAAAAGAACCCCACAAAAATCAATTAAAAAACACCCAGCAGTTTCCTTTGTTTAAGTGGAATCTTAATTAGAGGCCTAATATGTAAGAGAAGGGGGGGGGGCTTACTTTGGCAGAAGCAGAGACAGCCTTCACCTCCCACTCATGCCTTCTTCCCTTCCCCAGAAAGACTGGTGAACCTACATTTATGAATCCTGTTCACTTATCTCACCACAGCCTGGCCTTGACTTCAGTTACCTCTATTAATCAAACTCCTTCCCAGGCTTTTCTTCATCGTCCCCATGTGTTGGTGGCTTCCAAGGGTTTCCCCTTTTCTTGCCCTCCTCATTCTTATGTTCTCATCCACTCCCAAGGATTCTAGCTTCTAGCTAAGTTAAGTTCCAAGTAGATATCTCCAGCCAAACATCTGCCTTAAACACCAAACTCCACTGGCTGCAGGCCACAGAACAGGCATTCATTGAAGGTCAAGGAGGCCCCACAGGATAAACTGGCTGACCTAGGTAGGCACAGGTGCGCATCTGGTCAGATATGAGGTTTGGACAAAATACATCAGTTTAGAGAAGTAGCCAGGTTTAGATGTGGGAGAGGAGTAAAGGAAGTGAACCTGGGGTGGGGGAGGGGTGCTGTGCACTTTGACCATCTTCTCTCAACATCTCACTGTCTTGCTTTCCTACTTTCATCTTCTCAGCTCTAACAACTACCAGGAATGTGGTGCCCTAAATTGTCGACAAGGAATCACTTCACCCCGTCAGCTGTGTCTACGTTGGCCTTAGCAGAAAAAAACATGGGTATGGTATTGACAACTGCAGCATGTAGCCTTAGCTGTAAAAGAAGGGTTTTTGAAAGCTGTGGTGTCAGGCAGAGAGAAACTGAACACTGCAACGGTTTCTGAATGCTAGATATCTAGTTGTGAAGAAGACCTCATCGTCTTGGGGGTTTAGAGCAGTGCTGTTGAAAACTTTTAACAGTCACAACTATTTTGTGATGGTAACTGTGGAGCAGATACTTCCCAAGAGAATATCTGGTTCCCAAGCTGGTGGGAGCTTTAGCTCCTTCCTGCCCTCGGTAAGCAGACCTGGTGAGTGGTGACCAAGACCTGAGACAAATCTATGACCTCGGCTGGGACTTCTGGGTCTGACCAAGACCTGAGACAAATCTATGACCTTGGCTGGGATTTCTGGGTCCTTAGCTGGTTCATTCCTTGATTATGGGTCACTCTGTCCCACATGGAGCAGCACAAAAGCCTTCAAGGACTACAGGTTGGTGAATGGATTACAGGGAAGACTTGACCTGTTTTCCAAATTGGGGGCCACATGGGTAGGTAACTGGGGAATATAGGGAAGTGGGAGCTGACCCACTAGGACAAAGCCCTGATGGTTCCTCATTCACTTTCCAACGAAGAACTAGACCCTCAGAGTTGGAGGGCCGGTGTAGGATTCTCTAATGTGGCCCCTTGTGTAAGAAAGGAAGCTAGGGCCTGACCAGGCGGGGGTGCAGTGCATAGAGCATCGGACTGGGATGCAGAGGACCCAGGTTCGAGGTCGCCAGCTTGAGTGCGGGCTCATCTGCTTTGAGCAAAGCTCACCAGCTTGGACCCAAGGTCGCTGGCTCAAGCAAGGGGTCACTCAGTCTGCTGAAGGCCCGCGGTCAAGGCACATATGAGAAAGCAATCAATGAACAACTAAGGTCTTGAAACAAAAAACTGATGATTGATGCTTCTCATCTCTCTATGTTCCTGTCTGTCCCTGTCTATCCCTCTCCCTGACTCTCTCTCTGTCAGAAGGAAGCTAGGACCTGGCATGGACTGAGTTGAGCTCAGTCACTCTAGAAAAGCTCCTGCCCACCTCCCTCCAGACCACTGATCTGTGACTCTCTATATGTGTGCAGATGTTCCTAGGGATGGGCAGCCATGAAGGGCAGGAGACCCATCTTCCTCAAGCTATGACATTAAAATAGTTCAGTTTCCCAAGGACCAGTCCCAATCTGTCCTTTATCTGCAAATGGTGACATGCAGATTGATTATGACAGGCCTCTTAGGCTGAGGATGCTGGAGCATCCTTCACCTCAGGAGTCCCATCCTAGTTGACAGGGATGGGCAAGATGACGGGACCAATGCTAGAGGGAGGACAAGTCAGGTGAAAAAATAGCAATCAAATTAGAAATGGGCCCTGGCCGGTTGGCTCAGCGGTAGAGCGTCGGCCTGGCGTGCGGGGGACCCTAGTTCGATTCCCGGCCAGGGCACATAGGAGAAGCGCCCATTTGCTTCTCCACCCCCCACCTCCTTCCTCTCTGTCTCTCTCTTCCCCTCCCGCAGCCAAGGCTCCATTGGAGCAAAGATGGCCCGAATGCTGGGGATGGCTCCTTGGCCTCTGCCCCAGGCGCTAGAGTGGCTCTGGTCGAGGCAGAGCGACGCCCTGGAGGGGCAGAGCATCGCCCCCTGGTGGGCACAGCGTCGCCCCCTGGTGGGCGTGCCGGGTGGATCCCGGTCGGATGCATGCGGGAGTCTGTCTGTCTCTCCCCGTTTCCAGCTTCAGAAAAATACCAAAATAATAATAATAATAATAATAATAATAATAATAATAATTAGAAATGGATGCCTGCATTAGCCTATTAGTCGCTATCCTGCGACTGGTTTTTCATCTTAGGCTTTCAGCCATACAGTCCAGCATGTATTGTGGGTTCTCTTGCTTTGCTCAACAAATCTCCTCTGTGAAAGCTTTGACTTCCTATGCAGATTCAAGACTTCTTCTCTGCATTCCCCTTTCTTTACCTCCTTTAACACCTAACACAGGTAGGCTTACACTGAGTACTGATTACCTCCCCAGTGGTAAGAGCTACAAGGACTATGGCAGTGGGGCTGTTGATTTCTTTTCCTCTCAAATTTGGAAGAGCTTGATTTGCTAACCTTCTAGAGAGTCAGGGGCATGGACAAAGACAGTGCTTCCCAAACTTAGCTCGTACTGTCACTCACTCATCTTATGTGGGCAGGAATCAGGAATCTGAACCTTTATAGAGCTCTTACAAGTGGTAACTGCGCCAACCCTCAGATGTGCAACAAGGCGCGTGTAATTTCTTAATTTACAGAGCAGTGGGTTAGTCTCTTCAAATGAATGACAGTTCAAGCCTACCTCCTCCAGATCTTTTATCATTTAATCATGTTTCCTACACATCACCAAACCCCAGCACCTCCAGTTCCTAGACTGCAGGTATCACTGTTCACCTCTTAGGTTTGCTTGACTCCAGGAGAACAAAGGACCACCCAGGGAAAGGACTGGCTTAATCATTTTCTCTACACTGCAACTCCTAAGTCGGACACTCCAGAAAAATTTGTTGACAGATTGGGAGGCAGATCCTTAGAGAGAATCTAGTGTTAAGAGTTACCAGGAACACAGGTACTTTGAAGTCAGATGGTCCAGGTTCTTAGCTGCAGATAAATTTTCCTGTGCTTCAGTTTTCTTCTGTCAATACCGACCGCAAAAGGTTGTTCTGACGGTGAATGAAGTAATACCTAGAGAGCCCTTTAAATATTTTATTTATTGATTTTTAGAGAGAGAGAGAGAGAGGAGAGAAGGGGGAGGAGCAGGAAGCATCAACTCCCATATGTGCCTTGACCAGGCAAGCCCAGGGTTTTGAACCAGCGACCTCAGTGTTCCAGGTCGATGCTTTATCCCACTGCGCCACCACAGGTCAGGCTAGAGAGCCCTTTAAACAGTCCCTGGAGCCTGACCAAGCAGTGGTGCAGTGGATAGAGCATCACCTTGGAATGCTGAGGACCCAGGTTCAAAAACCTGAGGTCGTCGGCTTGAGTGCAGGCTCACAAGCTTGAATGCAGGCTCACTGGCTTGAGCGTGGGATCCTAGACATAACCCCATGGTTGCTGGCTTGAGCCAAAAGTCCCTGGCTTGAAGCCCAAGGTTGCTGGCTTGAGCAAAGGGTCACTTGTTCAGCTGGTCAAGGCACATATGAGAAGCAATCAATGAACAATTAAGGTGCCGCAACTATGAGTTAATGCTTCTCATCTCTCTCCCTTCCTGTCTATCCCTCTCTCACTCTCTCAATATCACTAAATAAATAAATAAAAAACAGTCCCTCAACCATTAAGCACCAAGTAAATGTTAACTGCTACTGCTTTTTATTAAGGTCGCCCAATAATTTGCACACACTCCAGGCTAGAACTATCCTGACTGGGCAGGCTGTCCATAGGGAGTAGCTACATGGCATGGGGAGTGGTCCTATGTAGATAAAGCTCTTGGTTCCATTGTAAGAGAGAGACTCAAGTAACTCAAGATCTCCAACACACCTCATACCTGTGCACCCAATGGTATAGAGCAGGGGTCCCCAAACTTTTTACACAGGGGGCCAGTTCACTGTCCCTCAGACTGTTGGAGGGCTGGACTATAAAAAAAACTATGAACAAATTCCTATGCACACTGCACATATCTTATTTTAAAGTAAAAAAAACGGGAACAAATACAATATTTAAAATAAAGAACAAGTAAATTTAAATTAACAAACTTGACCAATATTTCAATGGGAACTATGCTCCTCTCACTGATCACCAATGAAAGAGGTGCCCTTCCAGAAGTGCGGTGGGGCTGGATAAATGGCCTTAGGGGGCCGCATGTGGCCCGTGGGCCGTAGTTTGGGGACCCCTGGTATAGAGTCCCTGGGAGACTGACCCCTTCGGTACTCGGCACACCTGAAGGCCGTCCCCAAGGAGGTCTTATTTCGGAGAATCAGATCCCAGCTCTGTCACCTGTCTAGTCTGCTACATGCAACACAAGCTCAAGATCGGTTACCTGGGATTTTAAGAACTATTTATACTCTGTGAGAGACCTACCGAAAAAACCCCAATAGTTTCAAAAGACAAAACACCATCTTGATCATTGAGAGACAGCAATGCAGGGAAGAGACTTTGCAAAGGCTTTGGGAACAGGCCAGTCCCAGCTCCAGTTCTAGTGTAAATCACTGTGACGCTCTGAACCTCACCTTCCTCCTCTGTATAGAAACAGAACGGGCGGGGGGGAGGCTGATCTCTTACTGAGTCATTGTAAGGTTTGAATAAGGTAAGGGGGGGAGCTCTGAGCATAGAGACTGACACCCCGCAAGCACTTGAATGGTGCCGGTTCCCTATTTCTTCCCAGAGCTAGTCATAGGATGTGGGAAGGCAGATTGCTTTCAGACCTGAAAGTCTCAGATACAGAGGCCCGAGGTCCCTCCCTGCCTCCCCAACCCTCCCAGACCAGCTCTGAGACCCCCTTCTCATCTTCTCACCCCCATACTGCTACTAAATCGATGAAACTAAAAGGTTTTGATTCAGGTCAGTATATTTATATGTAAATACAAAACTATCGGTGTAAGATATTGAATATGAACATTTACAATTATTTTCTGAATCTGACTTAGTCCATTGACATTAAATACAAAACAAATGAAAAGATTGTAAAAATCAGAACATATACATTCAAAAGCTTATTACAGTATAAAAAATTATTGAGGTCTGATCAGCTGCCAACCTCATCTGTGATGGGTTGATGGTTCAGGGATACCTGGGATTGCCTAGGGAATGCAGAGACCAGGGGAGTAGACTCCATTCCTGGCACATCAGACTGGGTGGGCTGGGAGCAGACAGGACAGGCTGAGGGAGTGGGGGAGGTGGGGAGATAGTCATTGCAGGGGCTGCCTTCCCACCAGGAGTGAAGCTTTTCATGGACATAGAACCCACCCATCTTGAGCTCCATGGTCTGGCACACTACCAGACAGAGAGATGGGCATTGGAGTGGACAGGGCCACAATGCATAGGGAAACAAACCTTTGGGCAGAAAGGAAAAAGGTCTCCTAGCCCCTTCTCCCAGGGAAGGATTCTTTCTCATATCTGGGCTCCTCCTATGTCCTTCTAAGACACTGTACCAATTGCTTTTGGCTCTGGCTGCTCAATGAGTTCATCTGGGAAGACTCCAATCCCTAAGGGACAGGGACAGAAAAGAGAGGGGCCTGGAATCACAGTGGAGGTCTATGACCAAAATTAGCAAAGTAAATGGAGAGAAACCATCAGGTAAGGGTAATCCATGCTGAACCAAACCAGTGTCACCACAAACCAGTATTCTTGGCTCCAACAGGTAGCGAGAATCCTGGAGAGATAAGCCATTGCGTAAGGATGAAGGCCGGTGACAGGACATGGAGTGGAGGGGGCCCGTGTCCTCTTCCACCACTCTGCGGCTGACAACAGGAGGCATGATCCTCACCCCAGCGAGTTCAGGATAAACAGGAGGGTATAAGAAGCAACAAAGCCCTGAAATGCAACACGGAGCCCCAGAAACTTCTACAAAGGAGTAACTGTGTGTATATGTATTTATAGAATATGACCATATTATCACATACAATATATATTATATACACACGTACATATGGACCCATACACAGAAGTGCGTATGCGCACACACGCACACACACAAGAGTAACACATGAGACAGGATACACGTGCTAGGTATAAATGTGCTTGGCACTCTGGATGCTCTCTAGAATACAGATCTTGGTCAAGCATTCTGGGAGGAAGGCAGATGGATGCTCACCAAACCTCCCCATCAAATCCTAGCAAAGGGAAGGAACAAGAGAGGCCTCCAGAAGAAGGCATTGGGAAAGGGAGGAGGCAGTTTCCTTTCCCACTTACCTTGCTTGGAGCCCCTGGCAAAAATCAATAGCCACAATTTGGTTTTAATAAGGCACAGTTCAATGGCAGGTGCTAGACATTAAGAACACATTGCTGCTGGCCCTTTCCAGTGACAATCTCACCACATCTAGCTAGCCAGAAAGGAAAGGCTGCCTTGTGTGTACCGGGAGACACAAGAGAGAGGTTGGTCCATGGCTTCAGTGTAACTAATGGCAACCTATAGGCTCAGCGGTGTCCAGAGTAGTTTAAGAAGGCTAGCCAGCAGGTAGGAGGCTCATGGGACAGTTACTGACCCTCCAAGGCCTGGAGGTTGTGGCTGGACGGCACCATGCCCTCTCTTTCTGCAAACTCCAGGATTGCCTTGTAGCAGAAATAGTACTGCTCAGGGGTCTGGATGCTGAAGGCCCTCTGGGTCCTCATGCGGGACACCGTCTGGAACACGTTAAGAGTGCCAAGCTCCTCCAGCTGTGCCAGGCAGATGTCTAGTGAACAGAAGGTACCTGAAGGAAGAAAGGAAGTGGTCATCTCTGGTCTCCTTCTCCTCTCACCATCCCTCTACCAAATAACTCAGGCGCACTGGACAACTGAGGTTAAAGGCAAGGGAAGAGGAGGGCACAGCTAGTGTTGGAGGCCAGAAAGGAGAAAGCCTCTCATCTCAGAACAGGTGGGAAAGGGACAAATTCCAGAAAGAGCAGCACTCCCACACTAGGGCCCTGATTTTCAGATTCTACAATTTCTCCACAGATACCAGCCTGTTATTCCTGACCTTGTCCCAAAAGGATCTTGGATTAGAAATGCCAGCAGACCCTGTGATGCATATCCCCTTTAAGGGTAGAGCTGAGCACAGAACATGGTGGGGGCTCCCCAGGCAGTGGTGGGAAGGAAGCAACAGCTCAGCTGAGCTCCCAGGGATGGTGGGTGGTTGGAAGATGAGCCAGGTGTAGAAAGCCACAACCCCAGAGGGCTCAGCTTGTGAAGCGTACACTCCGGACACCCTCTAGCACTTCGGGCACCAGAAGGACATTAAAGAAGAACTTTTCAAGACCCTAGCCAGTTTGCTCAGTGGATAGAGCATCAGCCCAGCATGTGGATGTCCCGGGTTTGATTCCCATTCAGGGAAAACAGGAAAAATGACCATCTGCTTCTCCACCCCTCCTCCTCCTCTTTCTTTCTTCCCCTCCTACAGCAACTGGTTTGAGCGCATAGGCCCCTGGTCACTGAGGATGTAATATCCACTGAGGCTCAGTGGATAGAGCATCAGCCTGGCGTATGTACATCCCAGGTTCAATTTCAGGTCCCCTCAAGCCTCGACCTCAGGTGCTAAAAATAGCTCGGTTGCAAGCATGGCCCAAGATTGGCAGAGCATTGGCTCCAGACAGGGGTTGCTGGGTGGATCCTGGTCGGGGCACATTGGGAGTTTGTCTGTCTCCTCTCCTCTCACTTAGAAAAGAAGAAAAAAAAAATAGAAGACTTTTTCATGGCAACTCACTACCAGTAGACCAAATTCTCTCGATCTGTCAACGAGGAGCTCGGTCATTCCTCCCCTACCCTGCCTGCCTCCAGAGGCTCCTGAAGCTGCCTCAGTGTACTATTACCTGTCCTGCCAATGCCTGCACTGCAGTGAACCACAATGGGAGGTTTGGGGCATGTCCCTTTGCACTGCGCCACCATGCTGCTGACGGCCAGCCTCTGCTGGCTCCTGACCGCTCTCAAAAAGTCAATGAGGGAAGCTGCTGAGGAGGGGACACCGTAATCAGGCCAGCTCAGGAACTGAAAGTGAGTCACCTGGCGCTTCTGCCGTTCCTTGGATAGAAAAGAACTAAAAGTTAGTGAGGTTGCTTCTGCTTGCTCGAACTTCCTTTGGCTTTTCCCAGGTCTCAATTCCCCAGGATTCCTAACACCCTCAACACTGTCCCCACAACCACTTCTCCATAAACCCAAAGGGAAGGCTACATATCTGGAAAGGGCAGAACTCCTCCATTTGTGGGACCTATGTTTCCTCTGAATTTTAGTCCTAAGTAAGGCCCCTGCTCTGAACTGAATATCCTGATCCTATACCCAGAAAAATGGAAGTAACATATAAGCCCCCAGATAATCCCACCTGTTCCCTTTGGAGATTTTCTTTACAGCAAAGGTCATCCTTTAGCTTCAAAAAGAAAAGCCCTGGTTGCTGGCTCAGTGGATAGAGCATCAGCCTGGCGTATGTACATCCCAGGTTCAATTTCGGGTCAGGGCACACATGAGAAGCAACCATCTGCTTCTTTCCCTCTCTCTCTCCCCCTTCACTCCCTCTTCCCCTCCTGCAGCCAGTAGTTCGCGCACTGGTCCTAGGCACTGAGGATAGCTAGGCTGACTCGAGCATCAGCCCCAGATGGGGTTTCCGGTGGATCCCGGTTGGGCTGCACAAGGGAGTCTATCTCCCCTCCCCCTAAAAAAAAAGCGAGAGAATAGAAACCAGGACGTACCTCCATGTTGTGAATTTCTAGCGTTGTTTTCTTATAATGGTTCATGTTCTCCACGCCTAGATTGGTCACGCTGAGTAAGCCAAATCGGATCCGAGAGTCCTTTTCTAAAGGCCAGTACTGGCCACACTTTCTCCTGCCACCCTCCTCAAAGCTGAAGACACACAGACCAGGGTGAGCCCCTGCTCTCCTCTTTGCATTGCGAGCAGCCACCTGCCCCAGGCCTGCTGTGCCCCTCTCTCCCTGGCAGCAGCACCACCTCTCATGTTGCTCCTAAATTACACCCTAGCTTTCTGGCATTAAAGAAAGCAAGCCTTCATTTGGAACAGTTGTGACAGTGAATGTTTCTGCCTGGACTCGCTCAGCAGATATCTACTGAGCACATGTCCTTTGGCCCACCCTTGTGATACCTCTTGGTACACCTCACAGATCTGGGTTAAATATTGGGCAGACACAGAGGGACAGTAGAGAAAATGTCGTGGGCCCCGTATCTCTACCCCTTTTCATTCTCTTGCTTGGTGAGGCCCTAGGGTGACAGAGGAATAGGCAAGGTACAGTGCCTAGCATGGCAGCAGCAGGTCTGTGTCAAGTCCAGAAGTCACCTCACTACCCTTCAGTGGCTCCAAAATGCTCCAAGGTAGCACTCTCTCCACAACCTGCTTTCCCAATCAGAGGCAGTTATGAATGACAGTGCCAGGAGAAAGAAAAATGAGCTAACAAACACCTTCATTTATTCCTTTCCCCCTCCTCTGAACTGACTTTTAATTATGCTAACGATAATGGTCATACTAATGAAACCGTGATTTCTAAAGTTCAGCCGATATGGAGACCAAAATTTCAAAAACAGTCTTTTCATCAAGAGCTTCCTGCCTAGGGCCCTGGCCGGTTTGCTCAGTGGTAGAGTCTCAGTCCAGTGTGTGGATGTCCTGAATTCGATTCCTGGTCAGGGCACACAGGAGAAGTGACCATCTGCTTCTCTACTCCTCCCCACCTTCTCTCTCTTCTCCTCCCGCAGCCATGGCTCAACTCGTTTAAGCACGTCAGCCCCAGGTGCTGAAGATAGCTTGGTTGACTTAAGCATCAGCCCCAATGGGGGTTGCTGGGTGGATCCTGGTTAGAGCACATGCAGGAGTCTGTCTGTCTCTCCTCCTCTTACTTGGAAAAGAAGAAGAAATAAAAAAGAGCTTCCTGCCTCAATGAGCAGAAGACGGTCAAAGTAGCAGGGAAGGGGAGCAAAGAAGACCTGGTCATTCAGAGAGGCCGGGAAGACAGTGGCCCTTAGGAAGTACGGACCAGATGACAAGTGAATTGTCCCATGTTTCCTACTACTTCCTCTAGCAGGTAAGGCCAAGACCTCAGAGGAGGCTGCACCTGGCACGGGGTTGGCAGAGCCACGGATGAAAGCTTTGGCAAGTTAGACCTCTCAGTCTCCGCCATACCCTGGTTGTGTTCATTTTGGGTTAGCTTGGAAATTGTGACATCTCAAATCCTGGTCGTACTTCAGTAATCCTCATTGTGTCTAACAGCTGAATTCCTCTTTTGAATCACCCATGCTTGGGGACAGAGGACTGGGGGCAGAGGGCTGTGGGGAGAAAAGGGATGAACTCACCGAGTGGTCATGACAATCACCAAGACTTTTTGCTCCCACACCATGAGCCAGAAGTCACGATAGGTGTTTTCCAAGGGGCCTGGAACAAAAGGAAAAGGTGGAGTCCATGATGCTGGGAAGCATTTTTCTTACCGGGGCTCTCCTGTTTTGCTCTCAACTCCTAACTCCAAAGCACAGACACTGGCTCCTCACACTTCTCCCCACGTGCCTACCATGAAGGGTTGACCCTTGGACCAGCAACCACCACACAGTGTGGGAGTGTCAGGAATCACATCTTCACATTAACAGGGACTCCAGTGAAATTGCTGGTCGGTTACAGTTTGTTACAAACCCTCTCAGGGTCTATCACCAGGTCTTCAGCTCTCATACCCAGACTGACTTGTCAACTGTTGACGTGTCTCTAGCTGTTTCATATCTCTCTCTCTCTCTCTCTCTCTCTCTCTCTCTCTCTCTCTCTCTCTTCTTTTTTAAGTGAGAGGAGAGGTGATAGAGAGACAGACTCCTGCATGTGTCTGACCAGGATCCACCCGGCAACCCTGTCTGGGGCTGATGCTCGAACCAATCAAGCCAATGGCTGAGAGAAGCAAAGAGGGAGAGAAGGGAGAGAGGGAGGGGAAGAGAAGCAGATGGTCACTTTTCCTGGGTGCCCTGACCGGGGATTGAACCAGGATGTCCCCAAGCTGGGCTGATACTCTATCTACTGAGCCAACCAGCCAGGGTCCAGATTAGAGTCTTTAACAGTAGACTTTTCAGAAGAAATAAAGTCACTAGTTTGTGCTGGTGACTTGCCTGACCAGGCGGTGACATAGTGGATAGAGTGTTGACCTGGGATGCTGAGGACCCAGATTTGAAACCCCAAGGTCACCAGCTTGAGCCCAAAGGTCACTGGCTTGAAGCCCAAGGTTGCTGGCTTGAATAAGGAGTCACTGGCTCAGCTGGAGCCCTCTTGTCAGGCACATATGAGAAAGCAATCAACTAAGGAGCCGCAACAAAAAATTGATGCTTCTCATCTCTCTCCCTTCCTGTCCACCCCATCTCTCTCACCAAAACACACACACACACACACACACACACACACTCTAAAATAAAAAGAAACCTTCCTTGCAGAGTCTCTATAATAATTTGATGGAGATTATGTGCCTGATGGGTGATGACCTGGAATGCTGAGGTTGCCAGTTCGAACCCTGGGTTTGCCAGGTCAAGGTACATATAAGAAGCAACTACCATGAGTTGATGCTTCCTGCCCCTCCCCACCCCCTTTCTTTCTCTCTCCCTCTCTCACTCACTCCTCTCTCTAAAAATCAACAAATAAAATCTTAAAAAACAAGAAAGAATCAGAATACTATAAATATAGTGCAGGTTAGCCAGGCAAATCAAACAAGCCTTCTCAACATCACAGGGCCCCCATCTTCTGATGCAAACACCTTCTAAAGATGACCAGTGTTTGACTCAAAAAACCCTCTGTCCTGTGATTCCTGGAGGAGCTTCTGCTCCTGGACAGGGCCTATAGCACCAACCTAAAGGACCCTTGCAAGAATAGCAACATTAAGCAGTGCCCTTGCCTTCTAAACATGAAGAAAGGAGCATTCTGAGGCCCCCTAAAGCCAATCCTTAACCTTGATAAGCCCAACCATGCCAAGACCATTCTCCTCCACAACGGCCCTAGTCTCTCAGGCTGACAAAATCATATCCTATACTTGCCAAAACATCTCTCCTGATAGTTCTCTTATTTCTTAGGGTATTGACAGGACTCCTTTTGGAGAGGGTGGCCCCTCCTAGGGGAAAATAATAAACCTGTGACCATAGTACCAAATAACAACGTACCAAAAATCCAAAGGCCCTTTTTCTTTTGTCTTCCCTCAACTTTTACTTTGGAAAAAAAAATAAAAATTAAATAAAAAAAATATATGTTAACAAATTTATTGATTGATTTTACAGAGAGGAAGGAGGGGAGAGAGGGAGGGAGGGTGGGAAAGGGAGAGAGAGAGAGAGAGAGAGAGAGAAACATCACTTTGTTGCTCCACTTATTCATACATTCATTGGTTGACTTTTGTATGTGCCCTGACCGGGATGGAACCTGCAAACATGGTGTATTAGGACAACACTCCAAATAGATGAGCTACCAGGCCAGGGCTATTTTGAAAAATTTGCAATTTACAACCATGTTGTTCCCCTATACATAAATATGTAATGTTTAAATTAGGCACAGTAAGAGATTAATAATAATTAACAAAACAGAATAATTTTAATAATATACTGTAACAAGTTATGTGAGTTGTAGTCTCTGCCTCAAAATATGTTACTGTATCCCATTCACACTTGTCTTGTGGTGGTGTGAGATGATACAATATCTATGTGATGAGACCAGGTGAGGCGAATGACCTAGGCATTTGAGGCAGATTTGGGCAACTGTAAGGCTGACTTAAACACAAGCACTGTGACACTGCGACAGCCAATCTGATGACCAAAACAGCTACTATGTGACTGATGGGCAAGAGGCACATCCAGTGTGGAAGCTTTGTACACACAGTTGATTTACTTCCCAGGTGAAACAGAGCAAGACAGTGTTAGATTTCATCAACTACTAGGAATGGCATGCCATTTAAAACTTATGAATTGTTTATTTCTGGAACTTTCCACTTAATATTTTCAGACTACTGTTGACCATGGGTAACTAAAACTGCAGAAAACTACTACAGGGAGACTACTGGACATATGTACACATATTTTCTTTTTTTGAGAGAGACAAGAAGTGAGAGAGATGAAAAGCTTCAACTCAGTGTACGGCACCTGAGTTGTTCATTGATTGCTTCTCATATGTGCCTTGACCAGGTTGGGGGGGGAGCTCCAGCCGAGCCAGTGACCCCTTACTCAAGCCAGAGACCTTGGGCTCAAACCAGACCTTAGGTTTCAAGCTAATGACACCGCGCTCAGGCTAGCGAGCCTACGCTCAAGCCTGATGAGCCAATGCTCAAGCCAGTGACCTTGGAGTTTAGAACCTAGGTCCTAGGTGTCCCAGGTTGATGCTCTATCCACTGCACCACCACTGGTAAAACCAAAAGTTTTCCTTTTTACTGAACTATTTAAAAATGTTTCAATTATTTGGAAAAAATATAATAAAAAAAATAAAAAATTTTTTTTGCATTTTTCTGAAGCTGGAAATGGGGAGGCAGTCAGACAGACTCCTGCATGCGCCTGACCGGGATCCACTGGGCATGCCCACCAGGGGGCAATGCTCTGCCCATCTGGGGCATTGCTCTGTTGCAACCAGAGCCATTCTAGCACCTGAGGCAGAGGCCACGGAGCCATCCTCAGCGCCCAGGCCATCTTTGCTCTAATGGAGCCTTGGCTGCGGGAGGGAAAGAGAGAAAGAGAAAGGAGAGGGGGAAGGGTGGAGAAGCAGATGGGTGCTTCTCCTGTGTGCCCTGGCCGGGAATCAAACCCGGGACTCCTACACGCCAGGCCGACGCTCTACCACTGAGCCAACAGGCCAGGGCAAGAAAAAGAATTTTTAATGTAATTCTAACTCTCAGAAATAAACACTGCTTATTTCTGGTGAAAATAAATAAATATAAATACTGTAAATAATAGTGAGTTTCAGTGGGCTCTCCCTCTTGGGAGCACATCAGTACCTTTCCAATCCCCTTCTTCCTCCAAGGTGTGTTAGTTCTGTCTTTCTCTCTCCTAAGCTCCAACGACCCTTCTTCTGCCTTTGTAACGTGTATCCTGAGCTCATGCAGCCCAGCTGGCTCACTTCTCCTACCTCTGAAACTTTCTAAATAAACTTTCTCTTATAATAATAAAAAAAAAGTAGTTTCAGACATTATGACACTTCACTCCTAGATACTTGAACACATATTTAGAGGAACAAGGACATTCTCCTACAGATCAAATACCATTATCACACCAAAGCAATTATACCCTGGTACTATAATCCCATCTAAAAAATAATCTCCCATTGCCCTACCAGTTTGACCTTCACAATTTTATCCTCCTAATGCAGGTGATTAAATCATGGATCACTCATTACCTCTGGTTATCATGTCTCTTTAGTCTCCTTTAATCTAGAATCTAGTTCCTGGACTTTTTTTTATGGCGTGGACATTGAAGCATTTAAGCCATATTTTTTATTGTATGTCCCAGAATCTGGATCTGTCTGGTTTGTGTCTTATGCTTAGATTCAGACTTAAAAACTGGCAACATGCATACAACATAGGTTATACGGTATAGTTCTCACTGTTTCACAACAGGAAACATAGAATCTGTTTGTCCATCACTGGTGATACTAAGTTTGATCGTTTGGTTAAGGAAGTATCCATGAGATTGCTGGCCATGTTCTGCAAGGGTCATGGGCTGTAAGCCCACAGGGGGGCCTCTAAGGTCCTCCTGTGTTTTGGTTTCTCCCCACCCTCTTAGAAGGTAAACTGAGGTTCTCCTTGAGACAGCAGAGCCAGGTCAAAAGGAGTACTGGGCCCTCAGGTGCACATACAAAAGCTCCATGTCAAACCCTCCTGGAGGTCAGGACTTCACTGTCAGACCCAGCAAAGGCTGTCCATGTCAGAAGACAGCTGAGGTTCTCTGTGATGGTACAGGGATCAGCAAAGCCTCTGAGAAGACAGCTGAGGTTCTCTGTGATGATACAGGGATCAGCAAAGCCACTGAGGATGGCAACACCCCTTTATAGATGGGACTATTTCTGGGAAGTCCCACTACCACTCCTGATCTCCTACTGGCTATGAAGAGCATCTTACTGGCCCATGAGTTCTCCTGATGCCCCACCCGCTTGTGTTGGCAATACTGAGACACAGTTCAAACACATGTAGTCGTGCTGTGTGTTCAAATCTGCAGTTCATCTCTCTGCTTCCAGGCACACTGATATGAAAATGCTACACCTCTCCTCTACCCTCCTCAATAACCCTCAATTTCTCTGAAAGGTCCAGATCTAGTGGCCACAACAGCACAACAAGTAACTGTGTCCTTTAAAATGATGTATCATCTGGTGCAAGGAATCATTTTGGCAGAGGACTCAAAACCAACTTGTGAAGGGCTAATGAACCTACCTTGGGTACCGATGTAAGCATTCTTCTGTTTGTAGCCATCCATGAAACTGGCATTGATGTAATCTGTCTAAGGATAAAAAGAAAACATCACTGAAGCTGCAGGGAGCCTGCCATTTGTGAGGGAAAATGATGGATTAGCAGGTAACTAAAAGCCAGGGGGGTAGAGGGGATAGTCTCTTCTCATCATGAAAAAAAGAAAAAAGAGAAGCAAAAGGGCCAATTATAATTCCAGGAGATTTGATAAACAATTCTCTGATAGACCTGAATCCTCCTTTTACTGGGGAAATAAAGTTGCTGCCAACGTTTACGTTAATGAAAGGGATTATAACTCAGGTGATGATCTTCACCTGAATGACGGGACGAGAACAGTCTCCTGGTACACTGGGATTCACTCACTCCTGCACAGATAACTAACTGAATGTCTGGTACTAGGGCTAGGCACCGTTCAAAGCACTGGAGAGAGCACACAACAAGACAGATAAACACAGGTGTCTCTAACTCCAGGGCCCCACTTGTTCACAGTGTATCCTATGACAATCTTAATAGTACTGATGAATTTGCCCTCAGTCAGCCCATATCTTAGCAGATGATTCTGTAAGAAAACCCTCAGTCACGGTCCTGGACAGGAAATTCAGTTTATGTGCTTGAAACATTATGGTCCAAGGAGAAGAAACATAGGGTTCCGATCCATGTGCCATTTCCCAAAAACTTACTCCCCCAGAAAAAGGAGAGGGGATATAACAGTTCCCTATAATGTGCGTCATGTTAAGGGCACTATTTAAATTTCTTTACTTTGAACCTCTATTGATGCTGGGTTGTTAGGGGTTTATTTTATATATGTACAGAAGGCCCAAACAGAACTGGTATATTAGCTGGAAAAAGAAAAAAAAGTACTATCTTTTTAGTTGTCGACCTCAAAATTGTAAGTGCTGGATGTTGCTGTAAACAGGTTGTACTAAGGAGGAACTTAAAAAGAAGTGGGTGACCATGCTACAGGTGAGGCATGAGGGGCAGGATGAACACAGAGAAAAAAAACTGCTAATGTTATGCTAATAAGTTTTCCAGTCATAACACCAGGTACTTAACAGGAAATAAAAACTGAGCTCTGGAAAACTGTTACATTGACTCAAAGAGAAGATCCAAATGAGGACAGAACATTTAAACTCAAACAGTGTATCTCTAGCTTCCATTCCATGTTCTTTCAACTACAGTAGTCTAGTAATCATAGCTTCACTACATAAGAGGCTTCAATTTCCCTCAGTGCCCCTGCAAGGACACCCCTTGTCTGGGTACCTGAGTGTGGCCACTGCGTTTTATCAGCTTCACTCTTGTTTGGTCCAGGCAGGGCACATCCCCATAGCGGTTCTTCTCTAGGTTTCCTGGAGACCTATAAAAAACAAAACCAACAAGTAAAACAAAGAAAGAGAGACAAGTGAGGGCAGCATGGATGTGTACGCACAAAATCTGGAAGTGCTATGGTGAGTGTCGGTTACCGTCTGGGGTGGGCACACAGAATTTTCATTATCTTGTCTACATAATTCCACATCATTTAATATTTTTAATGATCAATATGTAACTATAGAAATATTTCCATTCATTCAGTGAGATGAAAGGAGGCAGAGATAGACTGCATGTGCCCCACTGGGATCCATCTGGCAAGCCCACTAGGGGGCCCCGATGTCCTGCCCACCTGGGGCTTACTCCATTGCTCAGCACCCGAGCTCTTCTTAGCAACTGAGGCAGAGGCCATGGAACTATCCTCAGTGCCCAGGGCTAACTTGCTCCAATCAAGCCATGGCTTCAGGAAGGGAGTAGAGAGAGAGAGAGAGAGAGAGAAAAGAGGGGTAGGAGTGGAGAAGCAGATGAGCGCTTCTCCTGTGTGCTCTGACTGAGAATTGAACCCGGAACATCCACACATCAGGTCAATGCTCTACCCCTGAGCCAACCCACCAGGGCCAAAATATTTCCATTCAAAAGAAAATCGAGAAATACAGGTATAGCACCAAAAAATTCTAGTTGCAAATAAAATATTCTACTACTCATTTCCCAGACTGGTTCAAAATAAATCTCTTAAGTTCTAGTTTAATGTGGTAGGTTGATAACACATGTTGATGACACACCTGCCAAGAGCCTCATTAAAATAAAATAAAAAGGAACTAATCAGAGCCCTGGCTGGTTGGCTCAATGGTAGACCCTCGGCCCAGTGTGTTGAAGTCCCAGGCTCGATTCCGAGCCAGGGCACACAGGAGAAGTGCCTATCTGCTTCTCCCCCATCCCCCCTCCTTTCTCTCTGTCTCTCTCTTCCCTTCCTGCAGCCAAGGCTCCATTGGAGCAAAGTTGGCCCGGGCACTGAGGACAGCTCCATGGCCTCCACCTCAAGCACTAGAATGGCTCCGGCCACAACGGAGCAACCGCCCAGATAGGCCAAGCATCGCCCCCTGGTGGGCATGCCGGGTGGATCCCGGTCAGGCGCATGCAGGAGTCTGTCTGTTTGCCTCCTGCTTCTCACTTCGGAAAAATACAAAAAATAAAAATATAAATAAAGAAAGAAACTAATCAGTACAAACCCAAAAGTGACAGCAGAGACACAAGTAGACAAAAGAGAATTAGACCCACTTTGGCAGAAAATGGGAGGATTTTGGCTGATTTGGCCAATTATAGAAAGCTAGGACCCACAGAGGTATCTATAGAGAGACACAGTGACTCACCCTGAAAAATCCCACACCCTGGAAGGCAAGGCAAGGCACAGGGCTTAACATATAGGATAAAAATCTGGCCTGACCTGTGGTGGTGCAGTGGATAGAGGGCAACCTGGAGTGCTGGGTCACTGGTTTAAAACGCCGGGTTTGCCTAGTCAAGGTACTCATGAGAAATAACTATGAGTTGATGCTTCCTGCTCCTCCTCTCTGCCTTTTTCTCTTTCTCTCCCCTCTCTAAAATCAATAAAACAAACAAACAAAAATATCTGAATGACAGCTCTGTCTGGGTGGCTCAGTTGGTTAGAACATAATCCTGATATGCCAAAGTTGTGGGTTCAATCCCCTGTCAGGGCACATACAAGGATCCACACAAGAATAAACCAATAAATGGATAAGTAAAATAACAAATTGATCTTTCTCTCTCTCATATACACACACTCTCTTCCTTCCTCTCTCTCTCTCTCAAAAAAAAAAAAAAAAAAAAAAAAAAAAAAAAAGGCCTGACCTGTGGTGGCGCAGTGAATAAAGCGTTGACCTGGAAATGCTAAGGTCGCCGGTTCGAAACCTGTCTGGTCAAGGCACATATAGGAGTTGATGCTTCCAGCTCCTCCCCCCTTCTCTCTCTCTGTCTCTCTCTCCTCTCTCTCCCTCTCTGTCTCTCTCCCTCTCTCTAAAAATGAATAAATAAAATTTTTTTAAAAATCTGAGTAACAGTGAGCATACTCTGCCCCACTCTCCCTGTCCTATCCTTGCATTCATATCCAGGCTTGGACCCTACCAGGCAGCAGAGAGGAAAACTCTCCAGAGAGTGAGGGGCCCTACATAAAAGAATTCAGTCATTTGGAGTTCACCACCAACGAGCCAGCCGATCATTTAAATTTGAAGCCCACACATGCTAACTGTGATTCAAAGAAGCTTTTAAGGACCCCACTCCTAAGTGTGAACTAACAGCCAGGATCTCCAGATAATTAAGGAGAGCCTATAACACAAAAGAGACCAACTCAGATCCTCAGGTGTACAAAAGAGAAAATAAATTCAAAAAGGCTATAATTAATAACCTCCAAGAGAAAAAGAAAAGATACGGCCTGCATAAAAGAATAGGATGCTATGAAAAAGGAACAGAGAAGAAAAGCCCCAAGAAATTAAAAATGATATACAAAATAAGAATTTAAATAGAAGAGAAAGTTGAGAAAAATTTCCTAGAATATAAAACAAAAAGTCAAAGTGATTAAAAAAAAAAGCCTGACCAGGCAGTGGCATAGTGGATAGAGCATCAGACTGGAACATGGAGGACCCAGGTTTGAAACCCTAAGGTTGCCGGCTTGAGCGCTGGCTCATCAGCTTGAGCTCGGGGTTTCTGGCTTGAGCATGGGATCATAGACGTGACCCATGGTCACTGGCTTGAGCCCAAGGTCGCTGTCTTGAGCAAGGGGTCACTTTTTCTGCTGTAGCCCCCTGGTCAAGGCACATATGAGAAAGCAATCACTGAACAACTAAGGAGCTGCAATGGAGAATTCATATTTCTCATCTCTCTTCCTTCCTGTCTGTCCCAATCTGTCCCTCTCTCTGACTCTCTCTGTCACAAAAAACAAACAAACAAACAAACAAAACCTATGAAAAATCTAAGAAAATAAAAGGATCATTCTAGACAGGACTTGGCAAACTTTAGCCTGGCTACCTGTTTTTATAAATAAAAGTGTTATTGGAACACAGCCAACCTCACCAGATAGTACTGTCTGTGGCTGCTTTCACACTATAAGGGCAGAGTTGAGTACTTGCAACAAAGACTAGAAAGGCCCACAAGCATAAGATATTTACCATCTTGCCCTTGAAGAAAAAATTTGTCAATACCTGCTCTAGGAAATTAAACCAGACTGATAGGACCATTCCAGATAGAGAACTAACATCTATAGAAAAAGAGAATGAGGCCCTGGCCGGTTGGCTCAGCGGTGGAGCATCGGCCTGGCGTGTGGGGGACCAGGGTTCGATTCCCGGCCAGGGCACATAGGAGAGGCGCCCATTTGCTTCTCCACCCCCGGCCTTCCTCTCTGTCTCTCTCTTCCCCTCCCACAGCCGGGGCTCCATTGGAGCGGGGATGGCTCCTTGGCCTCTGCCCCGGGCGCTGGAGTGGCTCTGGTCGCAGCGGAGCGACGCCCTGGAGGGGCAGAGCGTCGCCCCCTGGTGGGCGTGCCAGGTGGATCCCGGTCGGGCGCATGCGAGAGTCTGTCTGGCTGTCTCTCCCCGTTTCCAGCTTCAGAAAAATACAAAAAAAAAAAAGAAAAAAAAAGAAAAAGAGAAAGAGAATGACCTAAAACATACAATCTCCCAAAACTGAATCTGAAAGAATCAGAAAACCTGAGCAGACCAATTATAATACAACAAACGAAATTGAAACAATTATCAAAAAACTCCCAGCAAACAAAAGTCCTGGACTAGAAGGCTTCACAGGCAAATTCTACCAAACATTCAAAGAAAAACTAACTCCTATTCTTCTCAAGCTATTTCAAAAAATTCAAGAGAAGAGAAGACTTCCAAGCTCATTTTACGAGACAAGCATTTATCCTAATTCCAAAACCAGGTAAACACCCTACAAAGAAAGAAAACTATAGCCAGTATCTCTGACGAACATAGATGCTAAAATTCTCAACAAAATAGTAGCAAACCAGATCCAGCAAAATATATATATATAAATGTTATACATCATGATCAAGTGGGATTTATTCTAGGGAAGCCAGGCTGGCACAGTATTTGCAAATCAATAAATTCATCACATAAACATAATGAAGGAGAAAAATCACATGATCATATCAATAAAGGTACAAAAACATTTGATGAAGTCCAGCACCCATTTATGATCAAAACTCTCAGCTAAGTGGGAATACAGGGAACCTACCTCAACATGATAATGGCCATCTATAAGAAACCCACAGCCAACATCATACTCAATGGGCAAAAAGTTAAAAGCAATCCCCT
The DNA here is from genome assembly GCF_036850765.1 of Saccopteryx bilineata. Classification (NCBI taxonomy): domain Eukaryota; kingdom Metazoa; phylum Chordata; class Mammalia; order Chiroptera; family Emballonuridae; genus Saccopteryx; species Saccopteryx bilineata. The sequence continues at coordinate 131,071,219 of NC_089493.1, forward strand.
TAAGATCAGAAACACGGCAGGGGTATCCCCTTTCACCACTCTTATTCAACATAGTCCTGGAAGTCCTAGCCACAGCAATCAGACAAGAAGAAATAAAAGGCATCCAAATTGGAAAAGAAAAAGTAAAACTGTCATTATTTGGTGATGACATGATATTGTACATAGTAAACCCTACAGTCTCTGCCAAAAAACTACTAGACTTAATAAATGAATTCAGCAAAATGGCAGGATATAAAATTAATATTCAGAAATCAGTGGCATTTTCATATACCAGTAATGAACTGTCAGAAAGAGAAATTAAGGAAATAACCCCTTTCACTATTGCAACAACAAAAATAAAGTACCTAGAAATAAACTTAACCAAGGAGGTAAAAAAACTGTACTTAAAAAATTATAAGATATTGAGCCTGACCAGGTGGTGGTGTGGTGGATAGAGCACTGGACTGGGATGCGGAGGACCCAGGTTCGAAACCCCGTGGTTGCCGGCTTGAGTGTGGGCTCATCTGGTTTGAGCAAGGCTCATCAGCTTGAGCCCAAGGTCGCTGGCTTGAGCAAGGGGTCACTCAGTCTGCTGTAGCTCCACTGTCAAGGCACATATGAGAAAGCAATCAATGAACAACTAAGGTGCCACAACAAAGAATTGATGCTTCTCATCTCTCTCCCTTCCTGTCTGTCAGTCCCTCTCTCTGTCTCTGTTACAAAAAATAATAATAATAATTATAAGATATTGTAAAAAGAAATCAAGAAAGATACAAACAAGTGGAGACATATACCGTATTCCTGGATAAGAAGAATTAATATCATTAAAATGTCCATACTGCCTGACCTGTGGTGGCACAGCGGATAAAGTGTCGACCTGGAAATGCTGAGGTTGCCAGTTCAAAACCCTGGGCTTGCCTGGTCAAGGCACATATGGGAGTTGATGCTTCCAGCTCCTCCCCTCTATCTCTCTCCTCTCTGTCTCTCTCTCTCTCCTCTCTAAAATGAATAAATTTTTAAAAAATGTTCATACTACCCAAAGCAACCTATAGATTCAATGCAACTCCTATTAAAATACCAATGGCATACTTCATAGATCTAGAACAAATATTTCAAAAATTTATCTGGAACCAAAAAAGAACACGAATAGCCGCAGCAATCTTGAAAATGAAGAACAAAGTGGGAGTTATCACACTTTTCAATATCAAGTTATACTACAGGGCCATTATAATCAAAACAGCTTGGTACTGGCATAAGAACAGGCATATAGATCAATGGAACAGAACAGAGAACCCTGAAATAAACCCACACCTTTATGGTCAATTGATATTTGACAAAGAAGGCAAGAGTATACAATGGAGTAAAGACAGTTTCTTTAAGAAATGGTGTTGGGCCTGACCAAGCAGTGGCACAGTGGATGGAGCGTCAGACTAGGATGCGGAGGACCCAGGTTCGAGACCCCGAGGGTCACAGGCTTGAGCACGTACTCATCTGGTTTGAGCAAAGCTCACCAGCTTGGACCCAAGGTCACTGGCTCAAGCAAGGGATCACTCGGTCTGCTGCAGCCTCATGGTCAAGGCATATATGAGAAAGCAATCAATGAACAATTAAAGTGTCGCAACGGAAAACTAATGATTGGTGCTTCTCATCTCTCTCCGTTCCTGTCTGTCTGTCCCTATCTGTCCCTCTCTCTGACTCTCTCTTTCTCTGTGTCTCTGTAAAAAAAACAAAACAGGCCCTGGCCGGTTGGCTCAGTGGTACAGCGTCGGCCTGGCGTGCAGAAGTCCCGGGTTCGATTCCCGGCCAGGGCACACAGGAGAGGTGCCCATCTGCTTCTCCACCCCTCCCCCTCTCCTTCCTCTCTGTCTCTCTCTTCCCCTCCCGCAGCTGAGGCTCCATTGGAGCAGGGATGGCCCGGGTGCTGGGGATGGCTCCTTGGCCTCTGCCCCAGGCGCTGGAGTGGCTCTGGTCGCCACGGGGCGGCGACCCGGAGGGGCAGAGCGTCGCCCCCTGGTGGGAGGAGCGTCGCCCCCTGGTGGGCGTGCCAGGTGGATCCCGGTCGGGCGCATGCAGGAGTCTGTCTGGCTGTCTCTCCCAGTTTCTAGCTTCAGAAAAATACAAAAAAAAAAAAAAAAAAAAAAGCAAAACAAAACAAAAAGAAATGGTGTTGGGAAAATTAGACAGATACATGCAAAAAAATTAAACTAGACCATCAACTTACAGCGTTCACAAACATAAACTCAAGGCCCTGGCTGGCTATCTCAGTGGATAGAGCACTGGCCCAATGTACAGAGATGCTCCAGGTTCCATCCCTGGTCAGGGCACACATGAGAAGCAACCATCTGTTTCTCTTCCACTTCTCCCCCTTCTTTCTTCCCCTCCCTTAGCCAGTGGCTCTGTTGGTTCCAGCATCAGCCTCAAGTACTGAGGAGAGCTCAGGTGATTTGAGCATTGGCCCCAGGTGGATACCAGTAGGGGTGTATGTGGGAGTCTGTCACACTATCACCCCTCCTCTCATTTAAAAAAAAAAACACAAAACGTCATTAGGGGCCTGACCTGTAGCAGTGCAGTGGATATAAAGCTTCTACCTAGAATGCTGACATCACCGGTTCAAAACCCCAGGCTTGCCTAGTCAAGGAACATACAAGAGAGAAACAACCATGAATTGATGCTTCCTACTTCTCCCCTCTACCTTTCTCTTTCTCTCATTTCTCTCTTTAATATCAATAAATAAAGTCTTTTTTTTTTTTTTTAGTGAGAAGAGAGAGCGATAAAGGGCGGAGGAGCAGGAAGCCTCAACTCCCATATGTGCCTTGACCAGGCAAGCCCAGGGCTTCGAACTGGTGACCTCAGCATTCCAGGTCGATGCTTTATCCACTGCGCCACCACAGGTCAGGCAATAAATAAAATCTTTAAAAAATAAAAAGTTGGCTTTTGGGTGGGGGTGCTGCCTGTGAAGGGGGAGAGAGCATGACCGCCCAAACAGAGAGCACTACCTCTTTGTCAACTTCACACTTACACTCTCTCAACCCCTCAAAACTTCCCATGCATCCAGTCATGTCCTTCCTCCTTGCCTTCCTTGTTGCCGTGGATTTTGCTGCATGGGCTCCTCTGCTAGAAAAGATGTCCCAGGTATGCATCACCTGAGATGTCTGCTTACTGCTATCCCAGTGAGTCAGGTCATGTAGGCCTTAGCCGGCCTGCTATCCCACTGCTGGGAGGGGCAGGGAATAGGACACACGAACAAGTGCCTACTCATTTCTTCTGATCACCTTCAATCCACAGCCCTTGGAGACCGTATTTTCAAGTGGGTCCTTAACCATTTCACTTGACTAACCAGAGTGTCTTATTACTCCACTTGAAGAAAATCCAACCCTCATCTCCCTAAAGGGACGGTGGGAATCTGGCACCTACTCTGTGTACCTGGTACAAGCCTTGTGCCCAACATTTCAAGCCACAAGGTTCTCCTGTGCTATGTGGAGTGGGCAGTTGGGGACACCCAGACAGAGTACTGTCTCTGTGCTCTCCTAAGTGACAGGGACAATAGAGCACCAGAGCCATCCTAGTTTTTTGTATCATTAAGCATCTCTTTTGCATGTGGCCTGAGGACCCCAAAAAATGGCTGGACGAGTCATAGGAAAGGGAAATGACAGGTCTGCTTCCCACTGGAAAGTGCCCTGTACTGGATTTACTGGTTTCACAGGGAATTTCAAAAGCTAGATAGTAACTAAATAAATATACCCTCTAGAAACAGTAGTGGCCACCTCCTTTTTAAAGCTCCTGACATATCTAGAAAAATGGAAGTAGGAAAGGCATGAAACCTGTTGGCAAGTCAAGCAAGGGTCAGAGTACAAGTGAGGACATTGGTGGCTGGAGGCTGACAGGCCAGAGCTCCCTATCCGTGAATTTAGAAATGGCAGGTGGTCCTGAGAGGGATGGGACCTCAGGACGGGTTGCACAGTAAGGCACGCTTATTCTGAGAACCCCGAGGATGGAGCTGGGAACACCCTCTCTAGCCCTGTCTGGTAGGAACTGAATAACAGGGATGCTTGTTTTCTCCAATGTCCTCTATTCTCTTACAGATGGGGAACTCTAGACTCAATACCTCAAGACTGACCCTTTGAAAGCATCCTTAAAAACTGGGATGAGTTTGATTTCCCATTCCCTATACAGAAAAAGACTAGTCTTCTCTTGTAACACTGCCTGGCCACAATACAAGTTAGGAGACCAGGAGGTCTGGGCAGAACACAGCAGTCTTGATTACAACACTATCCTTCAATTAGACCTCTGCTGCTGCCGACAGGGTGAGTGGACTGAGGTCCCACAGGCACAGGCATGAATGGCTTGAAGAAATGACCCAGGATTATGCCAGGATGTAAAACAGATCTGGCAGTTCAGGCAGTGACCCTCCACAAATGGCCTGACCCAAGACTGAGGGCTCAACTACGGGCTCCATAGAGGAGACTGCTGGGGAGAAAATGCCCGACCCCACACAGCCAAAGACCATAGTCCAGAACCTGCCCTCCATGCCCAGGGCTAACACCCAGAGTTCTGTGACTGGGACAGCCTTGTAGGCTGTTCCCACTGCAGAAAGCAGCTGGACCACAGGACCCACTTGGGCTGCAGGTCTCATTCACCATGCAGAACTTGCCCACCATTAAGCAGGAACTGGGAAACTTTCCAGAGGACTCTGATAATTATATTAGAAGTTCTGAAAAGCTAATTCTAACTTTTGATTTATCGTAGAAGGACGTTACTCTAATATGCAGTCAAGCATTACCTTTTGGAGAAAGGTGGGGAGGATCATAAAGGCAGCCATATAATTAGCTGATTACCTCCATGTTCAGAATGTGTAAGATGTCCCCCCAGGGCTTCCTACAGTCCCCTGACTTCACCCTAATTGGGACTAAAATGCCATGGCAGGTATCTGGGCTTGGAATAACTATCACTTACTCCTCTGCCTCCTAAAAGGGTTGAAGGCTGTGAGGAGAAAGCCCAAAAGTTATAGTAAGTTGGCCACAATAGACCAAGGTCTGCATGAGAACCCCATAGCCTTCTTAGAAAGGCTAAGGGAAGCAATTATAAAGTTTACTATTTAAATTCAAACTCACCTTTCCCATAGGATGAGGGTTTTTTTGTTTGTTTTCTAAAATTTTTTTTTATTCATTTTTTTTAGAGAGGAGAGGGAGAGACAGAGAGAAAGGAGAGACAGAGAGAGAAGGGGGGAGGAGCTGGAAGCATCAACTCCCATATGTGCCTTGACCAGGCAAGCCCAGGGCTTCGAACCGGCAACCTCGGCATTTCCAGGTCGACGCTTTATCCACTGTGCCACCACAGGTCAGGCCATAGGATGAATTTTTAACACAGGCTGCCCCTGATATAAGAAGGAAATTACAAAAATGAGGACTGTGCCTGACTAGGCAGTGGGGCAGTGGATAGAGCATTGGCCTGGGATGCAGAGGACCCAGGTTCAAAATCCTGAGGTCTCTAGCTTGAGCGTGAGCTCATCTGGCTTGAGTGCAGGCTCACCAGCTTGAGCACGGGGTCGCTGGCTTGAGCGTGGGATCATACATATGACCGACCCCATGGTCACTGGCTTGAAGCCCAAGGTTGCTGGCTTGAGTCCAAGGTCACTAGCTTGAGCAAGGGGTCACTTGCTCTGCTGTATCCTTCCCCCCCATCAAAGCACATATGAGAAAGCAATCAATGAACAACTAAGGTGCCACAGCAAAGACTTGATGTTCCTCATCTCTCTCCGTCCCTGCCTGTCTGTCCCTCTCTCTGTCTCTCTGTCTCTCTCTCTCAAAAAACAAAACAAAAACATGAGGACTGGGGGGACCCAGTTCCCCCCTCACTGATCTTTTAAGAACAGCCTTCTTGGTTTTTTTATGATCAAGACCAGGAGGAGGAGGAAATGACAGGGAGAAGCAGAAGCAGAAGGAGAAAAGAAGGCACAGCTATTGGCTGCCCTACAGGGCTACCAACTCCTCAAGAGAAGCCCAAGGAAAATCCTCCCAGTAACTGTCACAAGGGACATCAGGACACTGGAAAAGGGAATCTCCTGGGAAAGGACTCCCTCACAAGCCATGCCCCTTGTGCCATAAGCCTGGCCACTGGGAGTAGGATAGGACTGCTTTGGGAGTCAGAAGGCCCCCAAATCGGTACCCCCTCCACCGTGGCCCTAAACTGAATGGGCCCTATGCTGGTCAGCTCCCGAGGTGATCATCGACATCAAAGGGAAGGAGTTTAGGCTGACCCTTGAGGTAGCAGGTAGGCCAGTTAATTTTCTTTTAGATACAGGGACCACCTATTCTGTGCTGAACTCATATTCTAGACAACTCTCCTCAGAAACCAGACAAGTGATGGGGGTAGGCGGTAGACAGGACTCCCACAGTCAGAAGACTTACACTCCCTTTAAAATGCTTGTGGGGTTCAGCCATGCTTACTCACCAATTCTTTTTTTTTTTTTTTTTGGTATTTTTCTGAAGCTGGAAACGGGGAGAGACAGTCAGACAGACTCCCGCATGCGCCCAACCGGGATCCACCCGGCACGCCCACCAGGGGGCGACGCTCTGCCCCTCCGGGGTGTCGCTCAGTTGCGACCAGAGCCACTCTAGCGCCTGGGGCAGAGGCCAAGGAGCCATCCCCAGCGCCCGGGCCATCTTTGCTCCAATAGAGCCTTGGCTGTGGGAGGGGAAGAGAGAGGCAGAGAGGAAGGAGAGGGGGAGGGGTGGAGAAGCAGATGGGCGCTTCTCCTGTGTGCCCTGGCCGGGAATCGAACCCGGGACTTCTGCATGCCAGGCCGACCCTCTACCACTGAGCCAACCGGCCAGGGCCCTTACTCACCAATTCTTAATTATGCCAAGTGCCCCACTCCACTATCAGGAAGAGACAGTTGATGTAAGATAAAGACTCAAGTGACTTTCTCCTCAGGCACTGAGGACCCCTAACCCATCCTCATGATGGTTTTATATGTTTTAAAAGGGTTAGTTGATGGCCCTGGCCGGTTGGCTCAGCGGTAGAGAGTCGGCCTAGCGTGCGGAGGACCCGGGTTCGATTCCCGGCCAGGGCACACAGGAGAAGCGCACATTTGCTTCTCCACCCCTCCGCCGTGCTTTCCTCTCTGTCTCTCTCTTCCCCTCCCGCAGCCAAGGCTCCATTGGAGCAGAGATGGCCCGGGCGCTGGGGATGGCTCTGTGGCCTCTGCCTCAGGCGCTAGAGTGGCTCTGGTCGCAATATGGCGACGCCCAGGATGGGCAGAGCATCGCCCCCTGGTGGGCAGAGCGTCGCCCCTGGTGGGCGTGCCGGGTGGATCCCGGTCGGGCGCATGCGGGAGTCTGACTGTCTCTCCCCGTTTCCAGCTTCAGAAAAATGAAAAAATGAAAAAAAAAAAAAAAAAAGGGTTAGTTGATACGCTGATAGTAATCAAGACCTAAACCCACACATTTGGGCCACAGACAGAAGTTCCAGGATGAGCATATAGGACCATGCCAGTTAGAATTAAGTTATAGAACCCAACCAATGCCCGACCTGTGGTGGTACAGTGGACAGAGCATTCACCTGGAATGCTGAAGTCACTGGTTCAAAGGACCAGGCTTTCCTGGTCAAGGCACATTCAAGAAGCAACTATGCAACTATGTGTTGATGCTTCCCACCCCTTTCTTTTCTCTTTCCTCTGTCCTCTCTCTAAAATGAGTACATAATATGTGTGTGTGTGTGTGTGTGTGTGTGTGTGTGTGTGTGTTTAAAGAACCCAAATAAATTCCCCAGCAAAGGCAATATTCAACTAGGCCAGGAGCTTGAGAAGGAATATAGAAAATAATATCTAGATTCCTCAAGCATAGGTTATTGGTTCCCTGCAACTCGCCTGTGATACTCCTATCTTCCTGGTCAAAAAGAAAAATGGACAGTCCAGACTAGTGCAGGACTTACATATAATTAATGAGGCTGTAATGCCCACATAGCACTAACCCTTACAATACTTGGGAAAATTCCTTCCCAGACCTAGTGGTTTATAGTGCTAGACCAAGACAACTCTTTCTCCTGCATCCCCCTAGACACCCCCTTGCCAATTACTATTTACCTTTAAATAGACAGAGGCAGAAGGGTCTAAACAGCTTGCCTGGATCATTCTTCCTCTGGGGTTTCAGAGACAGACCTCGTCTATTTGGGCAGGCCCTTGCTGAGGAAACTCTTGAGGGTGGTGGCCAAACTATACAAATCAGAGATGACTTCCTCATCTGTTCCCCAACAGAGGAACTGGGCTGCCTGCGTGACATACAGACTCTAAATTTCTTGGCAGAATGGGGACACAGAGTGTCAGGGGAGAAAGCACAAGTCTTCCAACAGGGGGTAGAGTAGCTGGGGCTAATACTGACCCTGGGAGAAAGAACTTGGTCCTCAGAAAGAATACAGGCCATTCCAGGTATCCTATCCCAACTCCCACCACCCAGAGGCAGCTTCGGTCCTTCTCAGGATGAACAGCTTATTGTTAGACTATGGATACTGGGATATGAAGAAATGGCCAGGCCCCTCAAAAATGCCCTGGTCTGTTAGACCCAAGGTCGCTGGCTCCAGCAGGGGGTTACTTGGTCTGCTGAAGGCCCGCGGTCAAGGCACATATGAGAAAGCAATCAATGAACAACTAAGAAGTCGCAGCGCGCAACGAGAAACTGATGATTGATGCTTCTCATCTCTCTCCGTTCCTGTCTGTCTGTCCCTCTCTATCTCTGCCTCTGTGTTAAAAAAAAAAAAAAAAAAAAAAAAAAGCCCTGGTCTGGGGGCAAGAATAGCAAAGAGCAACTGAGCATCTAAAAGGCACCCTAACACAGGCTCCAGGCCTAGATCTACCAGACCCTGAGAAACCTTTTCAACTTTATGTCACAGAAAAACAAGAGGTTGTGTTAGGTGTTCTAATTCAGGCTTTGGGACTTGTTAAAAGACCTACTGGATGTTTCTCAAAGAATCTAGATTTAATAGCACAGGCATGGCCACAATGACTTACGATAATAGCAGCAGCTGTCCTACTCTTATAGAGGAGGCCTTCAGAGTATCCCTGGGGCAGAAAATCACTCTGTATAAAGTCCCACCAAGTAAGTCCCCCCCTTAAATATCAAAGGGACTTGTTGGCTTACCAACAATGGATTATTAATGTACCAAGTCATCCTAACATAAAACCCTTAGATGACAGCAGAACATTGTTCTTTACTGAACCCAGCTACACTAATGTCAAAGCCAAGCCCAAAGACTCAACATAAATGCTTGAGACAGCCTGACCAGGTGGTGGTGCAGTGGATAGAGCACTGGCCTGGGATGCTGAGGATTCAGGTTCAAAACCCCAAGGTTGCCAGCATGGGCTCACCCCAGGGTCACTCAATTGAAGCCCAAGGTCGCTGCCTTGAGCAAGACGTCACTGGCTCAGCTGGACATTGCCCCCCCCCATCAAGGCACATATGAGAAGCAATCAATGAACAAATAAAAGTGTCACAACTACGGCCCTGGCTGGTTGGCTCAGTGGTAGAGCGTCAGCCTGGCGTGCAGGAGTCCTGGGTTCGATTCCTGGCCAGGGCACACAGGAGAAGCACCCATCTGCTTCTCCACCCCTCCCCCTCTCCTTCCTCTCAATCTCTCTCTTCCCCTCCCGCAGCCAAGGCTCCACTGGAGCAAAGTTGGCCCGGGCGTTGAGGATGGCTCTGTGGTCTCTGCCTCAGGCGCTAGGATGGCTTGGTTGCAACAGAGAGACGCTGCAGATGGGCGGAGCATCGCCCCCTGGTGGGCGTGCCGGGTGGATCCCGGTTGGGTGCATGCGGGAGTCTGTCTGACTGCCTCCCTGTTTCCAACTTCAAAAAAATACAAAAAAAAAAAAAAGTGTCACAACTACGAGTTGATGCTTCTTCTCTCCCTTCCTGTTCATCTCTGTTGCTAAAATTAAAAAAAAAAAAATTACGCATGAGGTTTGTTTCCCTGATGGTAGCAGTGATGTTAGAGAAGGGATCAGAAACGCTGGCTATGCCATGGCACCCCTGCGCCAGGTAGTGGAAGCAAAGCCCTCCAACCAGGGACTTCAGCCCAAGCTCGCACACTGAATTGCTTTAACCAGGGCACTGGAGTTAGGCAAAGACAAGAAATTAAATGTCTACACAGACTCACTACGCATTTCTAGTGTTACATGCTCACGCAGCTATACAGAAGGAAAGTGGACTCCTAAATGTCAAGGAAACTCCAATAAAATATGGTTCACACAACCTACAGCTCCTCCAAGCAGACATCTACCTAAAGAAATAGCAGCAATCCACTGTAGAGGACACCAAAAGGGAACAGAGGAGGTAACCTTGGGAGACAAATTTGCATACCAAACTGCTAAAGCCATTTCTATGGACCTTGTCATCAAGGCACTAATACCCTCAACATACATCTGCCAGCCAACACTGCTAATATACCAGGAAGAAACACCATGGATACATTAAAAATGATGAAGAATGATATCAACAAAGCAATCTCTTACATATTTCCCAGGTCATCAAAGATCTTCATGACTCCTGTCACTTTATGGTAAAGATTTTTTTTTTTTGAGAGACAGAGACAGGAAGGGAGAGACATGAGAAGCATCGGCTCATAGTTGCAGCACTTTAGTTGTTCATTGATTGCATCTCTCACGTGCTTCAACTGGGGGACTCCAGCTGAGCCAGTGACTCCTTGCTCAAGCCAGAATCTTGGGCTTCTGCCAGTGATCTTTGGACTCATGCCAGCAACCTTAGGGTCATGTCTATGAGCCCACACTCAAGCTAGTGACCCCACGCTCAAGCTAGGTAAGCCCACATTCAAGCCAGATGAGCCCACACTCAGGCTGGCAATCTCAGAGTTTCAAACCTGGGTCCTCAGCATCGTAGGTTGATGTTCTATTCACTGCACCACCACCAATGGTCAGGCTGTGGTAAAGATATTTTGGCCCGGCTTTGTCAGCACCTATTTATTTATTAGTAAGGGGTTAACAAAAATCATCAGACATGTCAGCTAAAGCCTCCTCCATCTGTGTAGTCAACAACCCATAGGGGTCAATTGGTTGAGCTGGTCCAGAGGAAAGGGATCTGCCCAAGGGAGGACTGGCAGGTAGACTTCAACCAACTCTCCACATGCCAAGGATACAAATACCTACTAGCTTTGGTAGATACCTTCACCAGGTAGGTAGACGTGTTTCCCGCCAAAACAGAACAAACCCAGAAAGGAATAAAATAACTACTAAAAAAAATCATTTTAAGATTTGGGCTCCTAAAGTCCCTACAAAGTGATACTGGCCCATCGTTCACTTCCAACATTACTCAACAAGTTAACAAAGCTTTCCGGACAAGCTGGCACCTCCGTTTAGCTCAGACTCCAGTCATTGGGGAAAGTGAAAGCACTAATCAGACCTCTACGAAAATTGTAACTAGGCCATGGCTGGATGGCTCAGTGGACAGAGAGTCAGCCCAGCATGCAGATGTCCCGGGTTTGATCCCCGGTCAGGGCACACAGGAGAAGCAACCATCTGCTTCTCTTCCCCTCCATCTCCCCTTTCTCTCTCTTCCCCCTTGCAGCCAGTGGCTTGGTTGATTCAAGCATCGGCATCAGATGGAGTTGTTGGGTGGATCCCGGTTGGGGCACATGCAGGAGTCTGTCTCTCTACCTCTCCTCCTCTCACTTAAAAAAAAATGTCTGGCCCTGGCCGGTTGGCTTAGCGGTAGAGCGTCGGCCTGGCGTGCGGGGGGACCCGGGTTCAATTCCCGGCCAGGGCACATAGGAGAAGCGCCCATTTGCTTCTCCACCCCCCCCTCCTTCCTCTCTGTCTCTCTCTTCCCCTCCCACAGCCGAGGCTCCATTGGAGCAAGGATGGCCCGGGCGCTGGGGATGGCTCCTTGGCCTCTGCCCCAGGCGCTGGAGTGGCTCTGGTCGCGGCAGAGCGACCGCCCCCCCAGGGGCAGAGCATCGCCCCCTGTTGGGCAGAGCGTCGCCCCTGGTGGGCGTGCCGGGTGGATACCGGTCAGGCGCATGCGGGAGTCTGTCTGACTGTCTCTGCCCGTTTCCAGCTTCAGAAAAATACCAAAAAAAAAAGTCTAACCCTGTACAGAATTCTTTTTAAAAAAATACCTGCATTTCAAGAAAATATATTTTACACATTTTTTAAATGTGTCCATTATTACAGGGTTCCAGATCATCAGAAATTTCAGGGCATAGGATGTTGGCCACAAGCACCAAAGCAGGAAAAGCCTCTTCCTGGAGGGGAGAAGCCACCATCTGAGAGTGATGCCCCTCATATTCAGGTGGGGTGGGGCTGTTGCCAGCACGTGCCAGAGCACCCCGGTTGGCCCACATCTTTCCCACTTACATGGAACAGTGGAAAGTGCCTGCGGGGTTCTCACGGCGAATGTCTTCGTACTCCTCGTAGATCCCATGCTTCTGCCTGATGCTGACGTAATTCATCAGCTCTGGGATGGTCATGGCATGGGGGCCTGGGACATGCACTGAGTCCCAGTCCAGAGCAGGAGGGAGGGAGAGCAGGATGATCTCATCAAAAGGGTCCGGGTAGCCATTCATCTGGGGTAGGAACTGGAAATTCCAAGTGGCAAGGTCCATATTGACGTAGCCACCCAGGTTTTCTGGAAGACACTCTCTAGGCAAGTGCTGGGTGACCTCAGATGTCTTCAATATCTGGATCTGGAAGGCCAGAAAGAGCCATGGGAGTTTGTTGGGGGGTGGAAGAAAACAGAGTCAAGGAAAAGAACAGACGTGTCTCAGGAGGTACAGTTCAGCACAGGGAATCTCGTCAGCCATATTGTAATAACTAGCAGCACATCAGGCAGGGACTGGAAATATTGAGAAGGATCACACAGTAAATGATAGGATTATATAACCAGTATGCTGCACACCTGAAACTGATATAAAATAATACCAAGTTTGAAGAACAGGATAAAATTTGCTTAAAATACTTGAGTGTTTTTGTAAAAGTAGACTGCCCTTCACTCTGCCTGGGATGGGAGTCCTATGAATTTCCCAAACAAATGCATACCAAATTCCCAAAATGTCCATCAAATTCACTCCTAGAATTAGAAGCTCTGTTACATACATTCCAAAAGGGGTACAAACACCGATAAATAAATAAATAAAAATAAAAAAAGTAAAAGGAAGGTATAGTGAACAAGATATTTTATAACATTAACAAGGTTTCCCAGGAACACCTGATGCAGTATTCTCATTTTGACAACCCAGAATGCACGGGTAGTGGTTATTTTTGTCAACTAAGCCTAGTAGCTTTTGCTTTACTCATTGCTTGGTATTGATGTTCTCAAAGACAGGTTTCTATGACAGTAAGACAAAACCAGCCACCCAAACACAGGCAAGCCTAGGAAGAGTGCTAAAGAAGTCACTGTAACTCCTAATTCTATTCCGTGCGGGGACACAGTCACACGGGACATTAGGCTAGTTGGTTTTCTTGGAATCTATGTAGAATGAAGGTGCTGATCTCTCCTGCTGTTGTCTCTTCCTGGAATGCCCTCTCACCCTCCTTGGCCATCTGCCCTAACAACAGTCCACTCTGCATTCCTGCTAAGCACCAGTCCTCTGCACCTATATAGTGTGTCCGTAAAGTCATGGTGCACTTTTGACAGGTCACAGGAAAGCAACAAAAGATGATAGAAATGTGAAATCTGCACCAAATAAAAGGAAAACCCTCCTAGTTTCTGTAGGATGATGTGGCAGCATGTACGCATGCACAGATGATGATGTAACACCGTGTATACAGCGAAGCAGCCCATGGCCATGCCAGTCAAGATGTGGACAGTACAGAGGAAAGTTCAGTGTGTCCTGTGGCTCGCTAAATTCGAATCCGTGACCAAAGTGCAACGTGATTATCGGCGCGTTTATAACGAAGAGCCACCACATAGGAATAACATTACTTGGTGGGATAAGCAGTTGAAGGAAACCGGCAGTTTGGTGGAGAAACCCCATTCTGGTAGGCCATCAGTCAGTGCCTAGTCTGTAGAGGCTATACGGGATAGCTACCTAAAGAGCCCTAAAAAATCTATGCGTGAGCCCACATCAAACTGCACTGAATAGGTATGAAACTGGGAGAGTTTTCCTTTTCTTTGGTGCAGATTTCACATTTCTATCATCTTTTGTTGCTTTCCTGTGACCGGTCAAAAGTGCACCATGACTTTACGAACACACTGTATATCTCTACATCCCCTACCAGGACCCTGCACTCCTCCAGGGTAAGGGCTTCTTGATCAACTTTCCATTCTCGGTGCCTAGAGCCTAGCCAGGCGTCCCCAAACTACAGCCCGCGGGGCCGCATGCGGGCCCCCTGAGGCCATTTATCCGGCCTCCTGCTGCACTTCTGGAAGGGGCACCTCTTTCATTGGTGGTCAGTGAGAGGAGCACTGTATGTGGGGTGGCCCTCCAACGGTCTGTGGGACAGTGAACTGGCCCCCTGTGTAAAAAGTTTGGGGATCCCTGGTAGACCGTAAAGGTGCGCCATGTATTCTGAATTTACCACGCACTCAAGCTTATAAAAAAAAAAGTGCAAGAACTTGCTTGAGGAGTCTTCCCAAAGAGTTATCTTAGGAAAGACCTCCCCTACTCTGAGTCACAAGGTCCCTAAGTAGTCCCACAGAATCAAATGTCTTCAGTTTTCCCTCTCCAATTCAAATCACCTCGGCTATAAACATCTTCATTGTTATTATGCATACAATCTCTCCATCCTATCCTGCAAAACCCTCTTATAATATTTCACAACAACTTCATCATCTTATCCTGTTGTGTGACTGTCTCACATGCCCTTTCTTTCAAGGGTAGAAATAAAGGAGTGAGTGAGCAAAACTAGTCTTTCAGTCCCAGGACGCTCTGGGGAACAATAACAGAATTAAAATAATTTTAGAGAACACTTTTAAAGTTAGGAAGCGACACATTGGCCATTTTACAAGAAAATGCCAGGAAGATAAGTAGAAAAGAGACATCGTGAGAGACTCCCCTCTGCCCCCCAGGTGGTCCAAAGGACTGAGCAGTATTTCCTGTTGAACAAATTCAAACACTAATTCAACTACTGCAATCACATTAGACATTGTTCAATATGAAAAGCCTGGATAGCATGAGGCTAATTGGTAGCAGCTATCCCTACTTTATCCACCTATGGGCCACATTCCCTCTGTACTGTTTTTATGCAAAGCACTGTGATGGGGAGTGCTCAATGTGAACTCTCCCAAATTCAGGACCTTGTGGCACAGTGGGAGAGATGGCCAGCTGTCTGTGAGTGGAGAAAGCGTGAAGCAGAGAAGATGCATAAGCACTCCAGCAGACAAGACAGCAAGAGGAAAACCAACAGCAGAGGTGGGAACCTACCAAGCCACCACCAAACGTAACAAAAGCAGACTCCCCTTACCCTCTCCCGGACTTTGTCCTTCAGGAGGAGGCTGATGATGGAGTAGGGCACTCTGAACCATATGGGCGCTCCCACAATCAGAACTTTCTTCAGCCGAGCTGGGAATGCTCCCTGTGGAGAATACACATGGGGAGTTAGGGACACCGATCTGATTTGGGCACCACAAGAGAGCAAGTGAGCCTCCTTCAGGAACTTGTGATGGTCAAACCCAAAGTTGAAGTTTTTCTCCCTGCTCTTCTCCCCGTTCTCACCCAGCAGGGGGAGTCTGTAGCCTAATTCAGGCTTCCCTGGAGTAGCTGAAAAAAGAATGGTTTAAAGGGAAGAAATAAAAAGATGATTTGCAGGCCCTGGCCAGTTGGCTCAGTGGTAGAGCGTCAGCCTGGCGTGCAGGAGTCCCGGGTTCAATTCCCGGCCAGGGCACACAGGAGAAGCGCCCATCTGCTTCTCCACCCCTCCCCCTCTCCTTCCTCTCTCTCTCTTCCCCTCCCACAGCCAAGGCTCCATTGGAGCAAAGTTTGCCCGAGCACTGAGGATGGCTCTGTGGCCTCTGCCTCAGGTGCTAGAGTGGCTCTGGTCGCGGCAGAGCCATGCCCTGGAGGGGCAGAGCATCGCCCCCTGGTGGGCGTGCCGGGTGGATCGCGGTCGGGCGCATGCGGGAGTCTGACTGAGTCTGTCTGACTGTCTCTCCCCGTTTCCAGCTTCAGAAAAATACAAAAAAAAAAAAAAAGTCAGATTCCTACATCTCAGAACATACTCAAAAAATCAACTCCAAACTTGGCAGGGTAGCTCAGTTGGTTAGAGCATCATATCCATACACCAAGGTTGTGGGTTCGATCCCTGGTTAGGGCACACAACATAAGAACCAACCAATAGCCCTGGCCAGGTAGCTCAGTGTATAAAACAGTGACCCAGCACGCTAGAGGTGGTGGTTCAACACCCATTCAGGGCACATACAAGAAGCAATCAGTGAATAAACAACTAAATAAAACTACAAGTTGCCATCTAATTTCTTTTTTCTCTCCCTTTCCTTCTTTCTTCTCTTCCTCTCACTCTCAAATCAATGGAAAAAAAATTCTTAATCAACCAATGAATGCGTAAACAGCAAATCTATGTCTCTCATTCTCTAAAATCAATCAATCCATAATTTAATAAAATCAACTCCATAAACTGGAAACAAATCCTTCTCCCCCTCCAAAAAAACAACTCTAGATGGATTAAGGCCATAAACAACAAAAACAAACTTTTAAACTCTTAAAAGAAAACAGCTCCTCAAATAGTTAAATGGAGAATACCACATGATTGAACCATTCCACTTCTAGAATATGTGAACAATCAAAAGCAGGGACCCAGACACATTGTACACTAATACACACAGCAGCAGCATCGACAACAGCCAGAGGGTGGGGAAAACCCACAAGCCCATCTGACAGGTGACTGATACCCAGAATGCAGTAAGTGCACAGCATAGAATACTGTTCAGCCTTAAAAAGGCATGACATTCTGATATGTGCTACAGTGTAAATGAATCTTGAAAACATGATGCTAATTTAAATAAAACACACTCAAAAGGGTATATATTATGTGATTCTACTTTACTGAGGACCGAGGATAGGCAAACTAGCAGAGGCTGGAGCAAGGACCATATGGGGAGACCACTGTTCAACGAGTACAGAGTTTCTGTCTGGGATGACAAAATAGTTCTGAATATGAACAGTGTCAGGACGGCTGCACTGTGAATATACTTGATGCCAATGAACTGTACACTTGAAGATTGTTAAAACGGTAAGTTTTGTTAGAGATATTTTATCACAATAAGAAAATCAACTGAAAGAATTAATGCACCTAAAATCAGTGGTAGAGCAGTAAAAAAAAAAAAAAGAAGAGAAAATAGTTAATATATTTTTTCCAACTTTAGAATAGGGAAGGATTTAAGATGCAAACACATTAAACAGAAAAAAAATTCAGACACATGTAAACATATTAAAGTTAAGAACTTCTGTCAGTGAAAAGGACTTTATAAAAAAGGGGAAAAAACAAGCTATAAACTAAGTATATGTTAATACATATGGGTATATATGAATGGATTAGTATCAATGATATATGAAAAACAGCATCAATGGACAAAACAATGGGAAAATGGGTAAAAGCCACAAACAGGCATTTTGCAGGAGAAAAAATATATATGGCCAATAAAGATATGAAGAAATAATCTCACTAACAAGACAAATGCAAGTTATGCCACAAGATACAATTTTATCCCACACGACTGGGAAAACATTGAGAAATCTGCCATCATCAAGTGTCAGAGAGGATGTGGACCAGTGGAAATTTCACATGTGGAAGTGGGCACAACCACTTAGGAAAACAAGTTGACACTATTTGATAACGCTGAGTCTTCAGAGACTGATAACTTGTAACTCTCCTCCTAGATATCTGCTTCAGAGCATGCATTCTCAATTTGGGGGGTGGGGTACCACTTCCAAGGGGATGAAATTTAAAGGAGAGTGGAAAATGAACAACAACAAAAAATCATACTCTTTTTATGCTTAAAGCACAGATAGGCATTCAGTGCCATAATGATATATACTATATAATACAGGGGTCGGGAACATTTTTGGCTGAGAGAACCATGAACGTCACATATTTTATTTATTTTTTACATTTTATTTATTCATTTTTTTAGAGAGAGGAGACACAGAGAGAGAAAGAGACAGAGAGGGGAAAGAAATAGAAGAACATCACATATTTTAAAATGTAATTCCATGAGAGCCATACAATGACCTGTGTACGTTATGCATTATCCAATAAAAATTTGGTGTTGTCCCGGAGGACAGCTGTGATTGGCTCCAGCCACCCACAACCATGAACATGAGTGGTAGGAAATGAATGGATTGTAATACATGAGAATGTTTTATATTTTTAACGTTATAATTTTTTTTATTAAAGATTTGTCTGTGAGACAGATGCAGCTGTCAAAAGAGCCACCTCTGGCTCGCAAGCCATAGGTTCCTGACCCCTAATATAGTACATTTGTGTATTAGAGTTTCATTAGAAGAGGAACAACTAGGGGTGGAGAGTGGGGAGTGTCTACAAAAGACTCCTTAGTGAGGCAATAATGAATAAATGCTCAAGAAACATTGCCCTAGTGACACTCCTGTACACATGCACCAGAAGACAAGTAAAACATATTCATAGTGCTTGACCAGGTGGTGCCTCAGTGGATGGAGCGTTGACCTGGGACACTGAGGACCCAGGTTCGAAACCCCAAAGTCTCTGGCTTGAGCGTGGACTCATCCAGCTTGAGCATGGGCTCACCAGCTTGAGTGTAGAGTCGCTGGCTTGAGTGTGGGATCATGGTCGCTGATTTGAGCCCAAAGGTTGCTGGCTTGAGTCCAAGGTCACTGGTTTCAGCAAGGCGTCACTGGCTCAGGGGTGCCCCCGCCCCCGTTAAGGTACGTATGAGAAACAATCAATAGATAACTAAAGTGACACAACTATGAGTTAATGCTTCTCATCTCTCTCCCTTCCTTCCTGTCTGTTTCTAGCTCTCAAAAACAAAAACAAAATTCATAGCAGCGCTTTTCATAATAGCAAAACCGGGGCACAGCCCAAGGAGCCGTCAGCAGAAGAGTGGATGAACAGACTGTTATATTCACCAACAGGCGAGGAACTAACAGGTGACAATCCTTCAACTGTCAATACAAAGGCATGAATCACAGCTACATGCCACAAGAGGAAGGTTAGTGACATAATGATGAGTGAAAAATACAAGTCCCAGAAAACAACATAACAGGCGGTGTAATACCCTATTTATATACACCATATTGTAAAGACATAACAGTAAATAAACACCTCTAGCAATCTAGTTCTATAGAACTTAGAGGTCCTGGAACAAAAACCACACAGACTCTTAGAGAATGTTTTTTCCAAACCATATGTTGTCATTCAGTGAGTCCTGAAATTAATTAAATAGGTTGTGACTAACATTTTAAAAATAGAATACAGAAGGGACTAATCAAACCAATTGTACACAGTAAACATAGTGTGTTTTCTGCATTTTTTTCTTGTTTTACAAATGTGTACACACAGAGTTCCACCATTATTCACAGACTTTGAAAGCTTTAAGTTTCTTCTGCAAATCTGATGAAAAAACTCTCAGGGCAGAAAAATCCAGCCTGAAATGCCATAGAGTTTGCATACACAGATGTACCTTATCTATGTTTGCAACTCTGCATGCACATGTAAGTGCACATATATTTCTGTGTACTAAGTCACAATGTAAAACATATTTCTGAATAGAGTCAGTGCTGGGATTCAGCTGGTTTGCACTGGTTCGGTAGAACTGATACCTAATTTTTGTTGAGTTCGGCGAATCGGTTGTTAAAATGGCACTTGTCATCAGGGTTCTCTCTAAGGAGAAAATCACAGATTTACATCTCTTACTCTTTTTTAACATTCATCTACTCAACAGCGTATTCTAAGCACCTGTACTAATAATGTTCATTCTGTCCATAGGTGAAAAGAATTGCAAGTGAGGACGTCAATCAGGAAGCAACATGGGCCTGACCTGTGGTGGTGCAGTGGATAAAGTGTCAACCTGGAAATGCTTAGGTCACCGGTTCGAAACCCTGGGCTTGCCTGGTCAAGGCACATATGGGAGTTGATGCTTCCTGCCCCCCCCCATCTCTCTCCTTTCTAAAATGAATAAATAAAATTAAAAAAAAAAAAAGAAACAATATGGAAATATCTTAAATAACAGTTTTGTTTTTTTGTCAGGTGTTAGTTAATATTTTTTCACTAATATTTTAAATCTCTTATAACATCGAGTTTTGTGTATCTCTTTTATTGTTCTTAAGTATTAAATGCATGAAATGATAAACTACCTTTTGGTATATTGTTTTTTAATCCTTAAAACAGTCATTAGGGCAGAGAACCAGTTGTTAAATTATTTGAATCCCACCACTGACTAGACTGATTTACAAAATCTGAAAGTAGCCTGACCTGTGGTGGCGCAGTGGATAAAGCGTCGACCTGGAAATGCTGAGGTCGCTGGTTCGAAACCCTGGGCTTGCCTGGTCAAGGCACATACGGGAGTTGATGCTTCCTGCTCCTCCCCCCTTCTCTCTCTCTATCTCTCCTCTCTCTGTCTCTCCCTCTCCTCTCTAAAAAAAAATGAATTAAAAAAAAAAAAAAAAAATCTGAAAGTACCCTGGCTGGTCAGCTCAGTAGCTTAGAGCATCGTCCTGAAACACCAAGGCTGCAGGTTCAATCCCTGGTCAGGGCACATATGGGGAAGCAACTAAGTGGAACAACAAATGAATGCTTCCCTCTCTCTCTCCCTGCTTCCTCTCTGTCTAAAATCAATACATTAAAAAAAAGTCTGAAAGTCACTGACTAGGTGACATTTCTCACAGATATTGCCCATACCTTGGCCTTCATTAATTCTTATTCTACAAAACTCCAAGATTGGGACATCCCACATCCCACACCTTTATGATTCAGAAAGTTCTGTGCTGTGCATTGCCCTTACCGGATAGCTCAGTTAGTTACAGCATCATCCCAAAGCACAGAAGTTGCCGGTTCAATCCCCAGTCAGGGCACATGCAGGAGCAGATCAATGTTCCTGTCTCTCTCCTGCTCCCTCCCTTTCTCTCTCTAAAACCAATAAAATAAAAACTAAAAAAAAAAAAAAAAATTTCCTGTTTATTTCTTATTTAAATTCTTCCCACTTTATTTTTAAGACCATGTCTTGTTCTGCAAAAGCATGTATTTAATCATCATTTACAGGTGACCTTTAAATGGAACACAATGTCTAACACTGACATCCCTGAATCTCCCAGAGAACAGAAGAAAGTACTCTAACCACAGCAGGAGCACTGAAAGGGCCCAGCCACAGCCTTACCTTCAGCAGGTTTAGGACTTTCTTGCCAAGATCCAGCTCGAAGTTGGTGTAGTTAGAACCGCACATGTCATAGATAAACACCAGTCCATTCCTCTGAGTTTCAAAGCTGCAAACCAACCATTGAACAAAAACATTTAAGTCATCAGACGAATGAGGCGGGTGGAAAGCCTGGAGCAAAAACAGAAGTATGGGACACATTTGGGATCAAAATAACCACCTCGCTGAACACTAGTCTTACAAAAAGATGATTTACCTTTGGTACCTGCTATGCTTACTGTGATATTGTGATTTGTAATAACTATATATTTGGGCCCTGGCCAGATGGCTAGGTTGGTCGGAATATCATCTTGAAACACAGAGGTTGCCAGTTTGATCCCTGGTCAGGGCACATACAGGAACAGATGTCCCTGTCTCTCTCCATTCCTCTCTCTAAAATCAATAAAATAAACATTAAAAAAATATGTATTTTGTCCTCAACCCTGTTCCTGGAAATTCTGAAAACTCTTGGAATTTTCTGAGTGGACAGATAATAAAGGTGTGGCTGCTGGAATGCCCCTAAATCAAGGATGGGAGCCGGTTGCCAAGGGGACCAAACATATGATTAGAGGATTGACACTTTCAGCCCTGACTCTACCCCCAACTGGGGAGGAGGAAGAGGGGAGGGGCTAGAGACAGAGTTCAGTCACCAATGGTAAATGGTTTAGTCAATCATGTCTAAGTAATGAGGCCTTCATAAAAACTTGGAAGGTTGGGGTTCAGAGCGCTTCCAGGTCAGTGAAGATGTGACGGTGCTGGGAGGACGGTCCTCTCCAAGAGGGGATGCAAGCTCCATGGTCTTTCCCCGCACCTAGCCCTGTGCATCTCTTCCCGGCTGCTCCTAGGTTATATCCTTTCATCACAAACCAGTGATCCAGAAAGCAAAATGTTTCTCTGAGTTCTGTAAGCCAGTCTAACAAGTTCATCAAACCCAAGGAGCCTCTGATCAACAGCCTATTTGTCAGCAGCAGAGGGGACAATCTGGACTTGCCCTTGGGGTCTGAAGGGAGTGAAAGGGGACAGTCTTGAAGGCATGAACACTTTTTTTATTTTTTTATTTTTTATTTATTCATTTTTAGAGAAGAGAGAGAGAGGGAGAGAGAGAAACAGAGAGGGAGAAAGAAAAGAGAGACAGAGAGAGAGAAGGGGAGGAGCTGGAAGTATCAACTCCCATTTGTGCCTTGACTAGGCAAGCCCAGGGTTTCGAACCGGCGACCTCAGCATTTCCAGGTCGACGCTTTATCCACTGCGCCACCACAGGTCAGACCAGCATGAACACTCTTAACCCCTGGGACCTGATGCTGTCTCCAGGCACAGTGTTGGAATGGAGTTGACCTGTGGAACACGTGGTAGGTGCTGAGGAACTGCTGGGCGGAGTGGGGAAAAGCCTCATGTGTTGGAACAGGAAGTGCCATTAACTATACTTTACTGATGCACATTTATCCAGATTTACCAAGTGCCAAACTCCTATGTTGAGAACATTCCAGAGCGTCTGTCTAGATTATCATACTCTGAACTGTTCCCTCCCATGTCTTCAACCTGTCTACCCAAATCCTGTAACATTTCACGTTCAACTACAAAGTGTTCTCGTCCACAAAGATCACCCTGGTAACTGTCATCGAATGCACCACCATCTGTCACTTTCTCTGAAGCCCACAGCTCTCCCCAGGGATCTTCCCTGCGGCCCCTGAAGCACACCAACTTTGTGTAGCCATTTGACCCTCTCCTAGAGCGGAAACGTGTTCCGTTTGCTTGTTCTCCCAGACAGTACCTACCATGGTCCTGGCAACACAGATCCACAGTGAGTGGCTACGGACCTGTAATGAATGCAGTGGAATGGAAGCCATCACTAAGAAAATACTCTAGACTTGGAGGAATCTATAACTCTAAGCTTAACGATTGTTAATTTGTCTCTTTTGGCGTTGAGGAGGAAGAGCACCCACAAATGGTCTTTGAAAAATCATCTTCGTCCTGACCAGGCTATGGCACAGTGGATAGAACGTTGGCCTAGGACACTGAGTACCCAGGTTTGAAACCCTGAGGTCACCAGCTTGAGTATGGGCTCATTGGCTTGAGCGCACGGTCATCTGCTTGAGTGTGGGATCACAGACATGACCCCATGGTTGCTGTCTTGAGCCCAAAGGTTGCTGGATTGAGCCTAAGGTCTCTGGCTTGAGCAAGGGGTCACTTGCTCTGCTGTATTCCCGCCCCCCCTCCCATCAAGGCACATATGAGAAAGCAATCAATGAACAACTAAGGTGCTGCAACAAAGAATTGATGCTTCTCATTTCTCTCCCTTCCTGCCTGTCTGTCCCTATCTGTCCCTCTCTCTGACTCTCTCACTAAAAAAAAAGAAAAAAATTGAGAGAATGTTTTGGCACAAAACCCACTCCTGACATCAGGGGGTCTCCTGTGATTTTATGTACTAATTTCTTTGGACGACCTCCTGGAAGCCTCTCAACCTTGACCCTTTCAGTAAAACCCAAGACAGAGCCTGACCAGGCGGTGGCGCAGTGGATAGAGCGTCGGACTGGGATGCCGAGGACCCAGGTTCGAGACCTCGAGGTCCCCAGCTTGAGCACAGGCTGATCTGGTTTGAGCAAAAAAAGCTCACCAGCTTGGACCCAAGGTCATTGGCTCGAGCAAGGGGTTACTCGGTCTGCTGAAGGCCCGCGGTCAAGGCACATATGAGAAAGCAATCAATGAACAACTAAGGTGTCGCAAAGCGCAATGAGAAAGTGATGATTGACTGCTTTTCATCTCTCCATTCCTTTCTGTCTGTCCCTGTCTATCCCTCTCTTTGACTCTTTCTCTGTCTCTGTAAAAAAAAAACAAAAAACAACCCAAGACAGAAGCAGCCGCTAACCAAGCAGCATTTCAAAGCCTCTGACAGAGAGGCAGATCCAGGTTCTGTAGCAGCCACAGGTGCAAATGGCCCTCACGTGTTACCATGTTACCACTCATCAGTGCTAAATCTTGACCCTGTTTACAACCCCAGAAAGATTATGAGTCACCAAGATAAAAGGTACCGTTCAATGAATGGAACAATTACTCTCCTGGTCTGGAGACTTTCCATTTCTCCTGGAGACTTCTCATTTCTCTGCAAGCTCATCAAAAGACAAATTCAAACAATTTAGATTTTCCCCTCACAACTCTGGCTTGTGGCAGGGGACTGGAACAAAGAGAAGGTAGTGCTAGGGGAAACAGAATTTAATTTTTTTTCAATTTTTATTGATTGAAATGAGGGAGAGAGTGACAAAGAGAAACGTCGATTTGTTGTTCTACTCATTTATGCATTCACTGGTTGATTCTTGTATGTGCCCTGACCAGGGACTGAACCCGCAACCTTACTATACTGGGATGATGCTCTAACCAACTGAGCTACCCAGCCAGGGAAGAATTTAATTTTTAAAAAGCAGTCTTGAAAATGATGCAGGTTCTCAAGTCTGAAGACTGCTCATCCTCTGCAGGTCCATGAAATAAATGAAAACACAATAGGATTCTCACTTTCCTGGGTGTAAAATATGAGGTCTACAAGAATGGCTACTTGCCTACTCAGAATAACGGCCTCCCTCCTGAATCTGATTCCCGAGCCAGCCGCTACTAGGAACACAGACAAATTTAAAACACAGTCCCCAACATGTTTCAAAATAATGAGCGCTGGGGGTGGGAGAAAAGATATTAAAGAAACAAGAATGGTTATGGATCATTTTGGAGATGACTGATGTTGGATATGTGGAAGGTTAAGATAGCATTTCTCCTTCCCCAAGGAGATTTTGAAATTTTCCATTATTGCACTCACAGAGTTTATAATCTGGTGGTAGATGAAAAAAACACTCACAACACTGTAAGATAAATGACATCATAAGGCCATGCATAATTAAATACAAAGTGATCAGCATTCATAATAACTGCTATTAAAGTCAGAGTAAAAGGAAATTTTACTTATGACAGGTCAGAATGGAGATGGTCACAGAAGGGTCTTAAAAAGGGACAAAATTTGGCCCTGGCTGGTTGGCGCAGTGAATAGAGTGTTAGCCCAGTGTGTGAACATCCTGGGTTCAATCCCCAGTCAGGGCACACATAAGCAGCCACCATCTGTCTGATTAGGCGGTAGCACAGTGGATAGAGCATTGGACTGGGACGCAGAGGACCCAGGTCGAAAAAGCCCGAGGTCCCCAGCTTGAGCATGGGTTCACCAGCTTGAGTGCAGGGTCACTGGCTTGAGTGTGGGATCATAGACATGATCCTATGGTTGCTGGCTTGAGCCCAAGGTCGCTGGCTTGAGCAAGGAGTCACTTGCTCTGTTCTAGCCCCCCTCAGTCAAGGCACATAGGAAACAAAGGAGCATTAACAAGAATTGATGCTTCTCATCTCTATCCCTTCCTGTCTGTCTGTCCCTATCTGTCCCTCTGTCTCTGTCACACTCACAAAAAAAGCAAAAAGCAACCATCTGCTTCTCTTTCAACCCCTCGTCTCCTTCTCTCTCTCTTCTCCTCCTACAGCCATGGCATGATGGGTTCAAGTGCATCGACCCTGGGCACTAAGGATAGCTTGGCTGATTCAACCATCAGCCCCAGACAGGGGTTGCAGGATAGGTGCATGCGGAAGTCTGTCTATCTCCCCTCCTCTTCTTAAAAAAAGTGGGGGAGCAGGATTTAGTGAAGAGGACTGCTCTTCTCCTCTTCCATCCTGGCTCAAGGCAACATTGAAAAAACAAGACTTTCTTCTCACTACTGAGAATATATATTTTGTTTGGAGAAAAGTGTTCACATTTATCTTACATGTACCCTAAGAATAATGAGTTGCTGAGGGTTTTTAAGAAAGAAATGGACATGACCAGGTGGTGGCACAGTGGATAGAGTGTCAGACTGGGATGCAAAGTACCCAGGTTCAAAACCCCGAGGTTGCCAGCTTAAGCATGACGATGCTAGCTTGAGTGTGGGAATAGAGACATGACCCCATGGTCACTGGCTTGAGCCCAAAGGTTGCTAGCTTGAAGCCCAAGGTCACTGGCTTGAGCAAGGGGTCATTTGCTCTGCTGTAGCTCCCCCGGTCAAGGCATATATGAAAAAGCAATCAATGAACAACTACGGTGCCCCGACAAAGAATTGATGCTTCTCATCTCTCTCCCTTCCTGTTTGTCTCTGTCCCTTTCTCTGAGAAAGGAAGAAGGGGAAGAGGAAGGGGAAGGGGAAGGGGAAGGGGAAGGGGAAGGGGAAGGGGAAGGGGAAGGGAAAGAGAGAGAGAGAGAGAGAGAGGGAGGGAGGGAGGGAGGGAGGGAGGGAGGGAGGGAGGGAGGGAGGGAGGGAGGGAGGGAGGGAGGGAGATGGGTATCGTGAAACACATTAATTCTCTTTATCCATGCAGTACCCGACACCCACACTGGAAAGGCGAGCTCTGGCTACTGCCATGCCCCCAGGGAGCTCTGGCGCTCTGAGCTGCCCAAGGGGGAAAGCCATCATGGAATTTACTGGCAAAGGAACCTTTCATTCATTCCCCTGAGCTAAAGGAGAATTTCAAAGGTACCTATACTCTGGAAATCATGCCTGAAGACCAAACCCAGAAAAGAACTGAGACACTGAACACTGTCTGACTGTGCAGTACCAGGCTCCTGGGACCAGGGGCCCTCTTTTCCCTTAGTAACTTCTTCTTTTCCAAACAACACTGTGTGTGGTTCAGCGCTATCTTCTGCTAACAATCAAAGCAGAAGCTAAGGACTGGGACAGTAACATGAACGAGGCAGTGACAAGTGCCCCAGACAGAGCATTCCAACTCAGACAGTCCCATGGCCCTGCCCATCCCCTACACCCACTGTATGACTCAAGCCATGCACAGCTATCCCACTCCCTCAGGGCTTGACCCTGGATATGTCGCTTCTAACCCAGAGGATCAGCCAGCAGTGCCAGAGCAGTAACAAATTGTATGTGGCGAGCACTGAGGAGAAAACTACAGCAGAAAACCACCATAGTAGTTACAAACAGCACTAAGAGGGGAAAAAAACCCTAGTTGGCTCAAGAAGTAATGACTGTGTAAGAGTCACATAACTTCCAGGGACTTCCGTTGGCCTACAAAACAGTAACACTGCCTCTTACCTCAAAGGGGGAGGGATGGGACCTGAGCTGGTTCTTTCTGCTTATGTACCTGTTGACAGAGATGACTGCTTACCTTTGTACTTTTGGACTCCTCTTCTCTCCTGAACATTGATTCTCAAACTCCTCTGAGCTAAATGGCATTATTTCTATTTTACAGAGAAACCAAGGCCCCAGAGAGCTTTGAAAACCAACATTCAGGGAAGAATGAACAAAAGAACCAGTACAGGTTATCTCTCCCTCACTCTCTTTCCATAAGTAATTCTATTTATTTTTTAAGATGAGAAGATAATGAGATGGACATATGCCCTGACGGGGATCCACCCAGCATCGCCCCCCCACCCCTGCATCTGGGGCTGATGCTTGATGCAACTGAATTATTTTTAATGCCTGGGGCCAACGCTCAAACTAATCGAACCACTGGCTGCAAGAGGGGAAGAGGGAGAGAAGGAGGAGAGGAAGAGGGAGAGAAGCAGATTGCTGCTTCTCATGTGTGCCATGACCAAGGATCGAATTCGGGACATCCACATGCTGGGCTGACACTCTATCCACGGAGCCAACTGGCTAGGGCCCATAAGTAATTCTTAATACACAGAGGGCTGCTAGTTAATTGGCTTCCTCAGCTCCTGTTATCCTGAAAGGAGCCAAGGAGGTAAATACCTAAAATCTGGCAGCATGTCAAGCCCTCAAGGACACAGGACAGTTTCTGTACGTGGCTCTCACTGCCCAGGGCACAAGGCAGGAGCCCTGGGAAGGCGCCAACACATCTGATCAAGCCAAGAACTGTCACTGTCACGTTCCCATGTGCAGGCAGACCACCTAAAGGACAAGCCCCACACTCACCTATCCACAGCTCTGTCCAGCAGGTAGAACAGAGCCTGAAGGACCACATGCTGAACCGACTTGTGGGGGTGGTGCAATCTGGCAGTGAAGAGGGCGATGGAGGCTCCTGTCGGGTCCCGGACGTTCTAGAACAAATAAGATGGGAAACATTTAGAAATCAAATAGAAAAGTCCTGGGGGATCACTAATGCGTCTTCCACCTGGACACATTTCCAACACAAAGGGAGACTCAAAAACGTGTCTACGTCAACTGCTGGCCTCTGCGTCAACTGCTCTAGAGAGGGGAGACAGTTGATGTCATCCATGCCTGATCCTCAGCACCCACCCCCACTCCTGACCATATTTCAGTGATAGGAAAAAAAACCAAAACATTATCTTAAAGATCAAGAGACATTCAACACTGGCTGATTAGCTAACTTCCCAAGCAGAAAGCCAGAAAGAACAGTGGAGGAAGAACTACAAAGTCCACCCACTGTATACTTACCTGAAAGGCTATGGTCTCCAAGTGGAGGTAGGATGGGCTGCTGACACATCACATACCCATCCCAAAGGCCTTGGCTAACAGCTACGGACCAAAGAAGAGACTTTTCTAAATCTGCAGTGCACTTGGTTCCCAATCAGCTCAATGATGACTAGAATAACTATGCCAGACCGTGCTCTCACTTCACCTGCTGCCCCACGGCTGAAACCCTTTCATTCAGGATGAAGTGTCCAGCAACCGAGTCCATGGGGAATGATGGCTGCCAAAGGAAAGGACGAGACAGGACATGAGGGTCTACGAAGACTCACCAAGATGGTAAACTTTCCGCTCAGGATCTCCGAACGGAGGGGTTCCTCATGAGGTTTCAACTTCACAATGCCTTCCTTCCTTCGTGTTTCCTAAACATGAAGCACACGAGGTGAATTCACATGACAGTACTATAATAACCAGGGCAGCTCCATGTAATCACCAAAGGTCATGGCCCTAGTTGGCTGGCTCAGCAGTAGAGTGTCAGCTCAGAGTGTGGATGTCCCAGGTTCGATACCCAGTCGGGGCACACAGGAGAAGTGAACACCTGCTTCTCTCTCCCTCCCTCTCCCCCTTCTCTCTTCCCCTCCCACAGCCAGTGCCTCGATTGGTTCAAGCATCAGCCCTAGGCACTGAGGATAGCTTAGTGGATTTGAGCATTGGCCCCAGATAGGGGCATGCCAGGTGGATCCTGGTGGGGGCGTATGTGGGAGTCTGTCTCTCTATCTCTCCTACATTCACTTAAAAAAAAAAAAAAGACTTTTCAACCAAACAAAGCAAAGAGCTTGAAATGAGACTCTGCCCTCCACATCTCCTTATTCCTTCCATGCTCAGAGCCCACGTTCAGGGCTCTGAGATTCAGCTCAGCTCTGGTCACTATGAAATCCCTCTGTAATCCAGATTTCTTTCCTAAACTTGTATTCCAACTGCTCAGAGGACATGTTCACACAGCATCCCAGTGGTCCGACTTAACATGGCCAAAGTGAGCGCATGGCCTGGCCTTCTTTGTGCACAGACCTGCACTCAGTCAGTGTACTATATGAGAGGATGCCTTTGTTGTGCACCCTGACATCCTAGGTGACCTGGAACCCTGGTCTCCTCCTGCTTCACACACCAGTTTCAGCTACCCTGTCCTATAAAGGTTACTTCTAGAACCTGTCCCCTTCTTATCTACCTCACTTGGCATGCTGCCTAAAGACACCACATCATCTCTTTCCCAAAAGGTACAAGAGTCTTTTAATTGGACTATCTTTATTTTAGTATAGCCACTGTGATCCAGTCGCTACAGTACGGTGAGAAAAATCCTTCCCACATGCAAATGGGACCAAGTCATTCTGCTGTTCATACCTACAATGGATTCCTCTGTCCTTAAGAAAAAGCTCCTTGCCTGACCGGGCGGTGACACCGTGGATAGAGTGTTGGACTGGGATGCAGAGGACCCAAGTTCGAGACCCTGAGGTCGCCAGCTTGAGCATAGGCTAATCTGGTTTGAGCAAAGCTCACCAGCTTGGACCCAAGGTCGCTGGCTCGAGCAAGGGGTTACTCGGTCTGCAGTAGCCCCACAGTCAAGGCACATACGAGAAAGCAATCAATGAATAACTAAAGTGTCACAACAAAAACTAATGATTGATGCTTCTCATCTCTCTGCATTCTTGTCTGTCTGTTCCTATCTATCCCTCTCTCTCTCTGTCACTGTTAAAAAAAAAAAAAGAAAAAGCCCCTTAAGACAAAGACCCTCCTACTGGCCCAGCTTCCTTTGGCTGCTCAGTACTCGCCATGTCCCCTCCCACTCAGGGCTCTGCTCAGCTCCCTTTCTCTCTAGGTATCTGAAACCCAATGTTTTCCCTGCCACATCTGTGTGAGCTTTACCCCCTACCTGTCTGACTCCTACGCATTCCTTAGATCTTATTTTAGAAGTCACTTCCTTCAGGAAGGCTCCCACAGAACCCAGTACTGCTGTATCAGGGCACATCTAGGATTGTCTGTCTACTCTGTCTTTCTAGTGTATGTGCTGCTGAAGTGAGCACTACTCTGTCTTTCTAAATAGTCATCGCCATACCTGGAACATAGAAAGCATACAATAAATTCTGTTGAATAGGCCCTGGTCAGTGGCTCAGTAAATAGAGTGTCAGCCTGGCATACGGATGTCCTGAGCTCAATCCCCAGTCAGGGCACATAGGAGAAATGACCATCTGCTTCTCCCCCTATAACCCTCCCCCACCCCGTTTTCTTCCTTTCCCCATCCCACAGCAAGTGGCTTGATTGGTTTGAGCATTGGCCCCAGGCTTTGAGGATAGCTCCATTGGAGCTTATCAGTCTCAGGCGCTAAAAATAGCTTGGTACTTGAGCATTAGCCCCAGATGGTGGTTGCTGAGTGGATCCAGGTTGGGGTGCATGGGGGAGTCTGTCTCACTATCTCCCCTCCTCTCATCTAAGTAAATAAATAAATACTTATAAATACTGTTGGACATATGAGTGAAATTGAGCAAGATGACCCACAAGATGGGCCTACCTGAGCTTCAGTCTTAAACAAATCCTACTGCTTCTTCCTCCCCTCTCCTTTTAATTTTTTTAAATTTAGGAGGGTGCCTCCTCAGGATTCTCTGACCCCAAGGAAGAGCTCTTGAATACTGACCCACTTCTTTTTTTTTTAAATGAGAATGGGGACATCACTCAGAACCACAGTGTGTAGAGCGTGCGTAGAGCGTGGCGGAGAAAACAGCTACACAGACAGCCCAGCCACTTGGGTCTGCCCGCCCAAGCTGCGTACCCGGTAGGAGTGAAACAGCTCTATGGCGCGGAGCACATCAAACTTCCGGGCCATAAGGAACTTGACAGCCACATTCCAAGAGAGAGGGGGAACATTGTACTGGACTGTCCACTTGTTCATCTCCTCCAGAAATTGCTTTGTGGCCTGTTTGATAGAAAAAGTAAAGGACAACAAGTAAGTAGAGAACAAAAAATACACAGGAAGATGAAATAAAAATCCATGACCCTCTTCCCCAAGCAAGTCTGAAACCAAAGTTTACTATGGGTAGCAGGTGAAGACCAAAGCTGGAAACAAGTCCAAAACCAGAAATAGCGAAAATTTATTCCTGACTCAATGAGGCCAGATGGGGGCAAGGGGAGACAACGAAGGGTCTCAAACGAGACCTAAACTACTGGCCCCAAAGCAAAAACACAGCAGTTTGTCTGTCTGTTTGTTTGTTTGTAAGATTGAGAGCAGGCAGCTGGGCCCTCTGAGGCTACACTCCCACATGCCCACTAGACACAAACAGGAAAAGGGGTTGGGGTTTGGAATTAGCAATACTATCTGTGGGCAGCAAAGCCATTAGGGAGAATTTAACCAATCAAAAGGACGACTGTTTTTGGCAGCTGACTGGCCCACAGGACCTCTTCACGCTTCACGTGTCAGCCTGAACACAGGACAGGAACATGGGTGCCTACCCAGTCATCAACAGCCCCTTCCCAGTGGTGGGCTGGGAGAGGGTGGGGTGGAGAGCCCAGTGTTGGGGGAAGGGTGGGAAATTTTCATTTTCACTGTCTGATTCCTACCTGGAAGGAGGCCTGTTTGTTCCTATCTCTTGATTGACCAAATGTTCTTGTATCCTTTCTTACCCTACATCTCCTTACATTTTAAAGATTTGATTTATTGATTTTACAGGGAGAGGAGAAAGAAGGAGGGATGAGGAGTGAGATGGATCAGATACTCATAGTTGCTCGTTGCTTGTTGTATGTGCCTTGACCAGTGTTGGGTACACAAGTGTGTTAGGTTTGCTTGCTTGTATTTTTGCACTGGCACGGGACACTACCATGTGTGTGTGGTCTGTGGAAGGCTGTGGGTGCTTACCCTCAGGGCAGCAGATTGTAAATTGCAGATTGCCTGCCTCCATGGGGAGGGGCAATGTTTGCTATTGATTGCTGGAGAAGGGGTATTTCTGCCACGTCTAGTTTGCTGAAGAGTACAGAGAGAGAGGGGATGCTGAGGGGCTTGGGAGCCCTGAGATTAGGGCCCCTGCCTGTTTGGATGGGGAGTGCTGAGGCTGGTGGGGGCCTGTGAGTCCAGGTAAAACCAGAATATGAGTCCAGTAAATCTGGAGAGGTGAGTGGGGGTTTGGGAGCCCTGAGAGAAAGGGAAACAGTTTTTCCTGCCTGTTTGCTCATCTGCTGTTATAAGACTTTAATAAATGGGATGGCCCACCATTTTATGGCTCCAGTTACCTTACCAACTGCCCAAATCCAATGTGAACCTGCATGGCCATGGCGGGTGGCCACTGGCCTTAGAACCAGGCAAGCCTATGGTTTCCACCTGTTGATTTCAGTGTTCTAAATTGACACTTTATCCACCATGCCACCACAAGCCAGGCATGTCTCCTTACATTTTAAACCAGTTTCCACCCCAGCCACACTATCCTTTCATTTCTTCATATTTAGAGTAGGGCTGATGGGGAATTTTTGCACACATATTCTCAATTGCTAAACATTTTCTGTATAGTTATTCAGTCCCTTCCATCCAAAAGTATTTTCACCTTGGCCAGTTGGTTCAGTGGATAGAGCGTTGGCCTGGCATGTGGACATCCCAGGTTCAATTCCCCGCACAGTCAGAGCACACATGAGAAGAGACCATCTGTTTCTCTTCTCCTCCCTCTCCCCCTTCTCTCTCTCTCTCTTCCCCTCCCACAGCCAGTGGCTAGATTGTTCAGAGCATGGCCTCAAGCACAGAGGATAGCTCAGTTAATTCCAGCATTAGCCCCAGATGGGGATTGCCGGTTGGATCCTGGTTGGGGCGCATGCAGGAGTCTATCTCCTTTCCTGTCACTTAAAAAGACAAAAACAAAAACAAGCTTTTCTCACATAGTGGTCTAAAAGGTGATCAACTTGTCAAGTCATATACAAGAGTCAGCCAATATATACATAAATGGCTGGAGCAACAAATTGATGTTTCTTTCTCTCAAATCAATTTTTTTAAAAAGGTGGTCAACTTGATGAGAATTCTGAAATTTAATTGACCTATTAACTATTTGTTAATGGCTGTGTTAAATATAAGGACTATAAAAATGAGGTTTGCTTCAAAAGGTGACAGACCAATTTACTGTGTGAACATGGATGAGGTAGTTCTTTCTCACTTTACCTCTAAACTTTATATTAAAAAACAAGGGAAGAGCCTGACCTGTGGTGGCGCAGTAGATAAAGCATTGACCTGGAACACTGAGGTTTCAAAACACGGGCTTGCCCAGTCAAGGCACATATGAGAAGCAAGTACGAGTTGATGCTTCCTGCTTCCCCTCTTTCTCTCTCTCACTAAAAATCAATAAATAAAATCTTTAAAAAAGAAAAGAAAAAAAAAAAACAAGGGAAGAAAGGGTCACAGCAATGACCTACTTGAGAGTCTTGGCAGCAAGCCCTGCCTTACCATACAAACCTCCACAGAAGTGTTTAAACAAGGAGCAAACTCGATTCCCAGGAGAAGGATGGAGCACCTAATCGGATTTATCCCCCAGCTACTAGTAAAGGAAAAGGTACCTCACCAACTACCTGTAAGGTCGGTGGATAGTGGGAAAGGTCAGACCCGCGAACTTTGGCTAGGACCGCCCACAACTAAGCGTGCCAAAAGAAACTTCCTAGGAGTCCTTGGGGAAAAAAGCGACTGTCAGCCAGTGAGATTTCGCTACATCATATTAGCCCGACTTCCCTAGGGGACCCTTTAAATTTGCCCACGCGGTCTCTCCATGTGCGACTTCCTTGGCCTACATCTCTCCTCGGGGCCAGGGAACCTCACCAGGTGGGATGCGCTCTGTACTCAATAAAGCCTTTTGCTATTCCACACTTCGTGGTTCCAGACCCCTCCTTCCTTCTCGGTGGGGAAAAATACCTTACATTTTGGTGCCGAAAACCCAGAAGGAGTTTGAAGTCCACAAGGACTGCTCCTCTTCCCCTTCTCCTCCGAGAAAGAACCAGGACCTCCGACCTTCCACCCACTTTGGCGCACAGTGCGGTAAGTCCCCTGCCTCCAGCCTTCCCCTCAGTTCTTTCCACCAAGACTCCCTGTCCGAAACCGTAGCTACGTCAGGGAACTCTTTCCATTTGGAGTGCGTGTGTGCCCGTGGAGACATCACGAGCACATCCACTTTACCTTATTCTTCCATGGCCAGAGCTTGAGTTTTGGGACGCTGATACTCAAAGCTGACCACTCCGAGGACTGAGGGCGGCTGTGGGGGCACAGGAATCTCCCTCCTTAAAGAAGAAACTGTTCTTCTCCGCTGTGGCCAGGCCACAGAACCCACTGAATTAGTCTCATGAAGGGACTTTCAGTGTTAACACCCTCACCAATTTAACTATCGCCAAAAAAGCTGGGAACTGATTGGAGAGCTCTTACATACACGGCTTCTAATTATTCGCACACCCGTCCTTAATCTCTGTGCCGTCTGTTCCACCGCGCAGGCCTTTTTCTGGCCAGAGAAACCTCACCTAAAACCTCCACTTCTAATCTTTCCTTCTCCACGGACTCCCAACTCTCTTTCCCTCCTGCCTGACTGCCGGGGGCGCCCCCTCTCTCGGGACTTTTCTCTGGTTCCTCTGCAGACCTCTTTTGTGCTCAGGTCTCTTCCCTCTGAGAGCCCCCTCCCCTCCCTTCGCAAAAACCTGTTTCTTATTCACCACTACCATCTCTCTTTCTCCTCACCTGTTGGCCAGGGGCCCCTCTCTTCTCCACTGTGTTCTTAAACCCCTCCTCCATCAGGCCATTCTCAGCCTGGCATTTGCTCTTATACCAGTTTTCAGGACTTCCAACCCCAATTTTCTTGCAGGAAGTTCTGGCTCAGTCCTGCCTTTGGCTCCAGCGTTTCTTGCGGGATCTGGGTGCTGGGCTCTGCACGAGCCCCTCTCCTCTTATTCTCAACCCTCCCCGCCAAACCCCTATCCAGGACCTGTGAACACGGCATTTAAAGTTTTTAATGGTCCCAACTAGTAGAAACAGGCCAAGGCTGTTCACCAGGCCCGCATGCAGCAGAAGGTAATGCTCCAAACCCAAACTCTTGTGGCAACCCTGAGACCAGCAGAGCCACCAGCAGCTTGCTTTAAGTATGGCAAACAGGTTCACTGGTCCCAGCAGGGCCCCTGCCCGCGGCTGCCCACTGAGCCCTGCCCTGACTGCAAGCAGCCCAGTCACTGGCGGAGCAATTGCCCCTTTGGGCAACAGGCTTTTCCTCAGCGCCTCTACGTGAAGGACACGCTGCCCAAATGGGAAGGTCAATCCAGCCAGGTGGGTGCATTGCTTGAACTCCTAGGACATGGCCTGGACTCGGAGAACCCAGGGTATGCTGCAACTAGTGGGTAAGACCATCTCATTTCTTGTGGACACGGGGGCTACCTTCTCTGTTTTGCCATCACACTCTGGACCTCTAGTTCCTCACAGGTCTCGGTTATGGGAACGGATGGGACCCCTTCCCTTTCCCCTTTTTACACCACTCCTGACATGCAATTTTGCCTCAAGCTTGCCTCCTTACAGGACCACTGGCAGTCGGAACCACTGGACTCCATCCATCTCTAGTTCACCAAAAGGCTGGACCCTACAAATCCCCTATTACTCCTCTTTTTTTAAAAATCCTTATAGGACCGCATCTGCGAAGTTTCTCCAGTCACAGCCAAACAGATGTTCTCCTGACACCCCTCAAAGCCACCACCTTCCGATCTCCCCCTCCCCACAATGCCCCTAATCAGCAGGAAGTAGCCAGACGAATAAACGGCACCCCTTTTCTATTTAACACAAAAGGTCAGAATGTAAGGTTGGTGGATAATGGGGAAAGATCAGACCTGCGAACTTCGCAGGAACCCTTTGGAAAAAAGTGACCGTCTGCCAGCCAGTGAGATTTCACCACGTCATATTAGCTCGACCACTCTAGGCACCCTTTAAATATCTCCCACACGGGTCAACACTTGTGACTTCCCTGGCCTCCATCTTTCCTCGGGGCCAGGGAACCTCACCTGGTGGGATGTGCTCTGTACTCAATAAAGCCTTTTGTTATCCCACACTTTGTGGCTCTGGCCCTTTCCTTCCTTCTCGGTGGGGAAAAATACCTTACAGGCCCCAGGCTACATCGGGGCTCGAGAACTTGCCAACTGAGGCAACAGGATTGACAACCCTGGAAAAGGAGAGAAGCAGCAAAATGCATCAGGTTAAAGGTATAGAATGCACCAAGAAATAAGCTTTCAGACGGATCACCCTGGCCCAGAATGAGCTGATGGCAGACCAGAGAAACCAAGTCCCAGAGAAGACAGCAGGGCAGAGTTAGACTGGTTCTCCAAAATACGGTCTGAGGAGCCTCAGTGGGGTAGGCAGCATAAGAATGAGAAAGACCAAATGGGAGGAGAAGACAGACAAGAAGGTTTGGGAAGATCCAGAGACAACTTGAGCCAGTCCCGAAGTTTCCCAGGAGACCATGCAAACAGAGGGTGTTTTGTTTTGTTTTGTTTTGTTTTTTTTGCATTTTTCTGAAGCTGGAAACAGGGAGAGACAGTCAGACAGACTCCCGCATGCGCCCGACCGGGATCCACCCGGCACGCCCACCAGGGGGCGACGCTCTGCCCACCAGGGGGCGATGCTCTGCCCATCCTGGGCGTCGCCATGTTGCGACCCTCCTGGGTGTCGCCATGTTGCGACCAGAGCCACTCTAGCGCCTGGGGCAGAGGCCACAGAGCCATCCCCAGCGCCCGGGCCATCTTTGCTCCAATGGAGCCTTGGCTGCGGGAGGGGAAGAGAGAGACAGAGAGGAAGGCGCGGCGGAGGGGTGGAGAAGCAAATGGGTGCTTCTCCTATGTGCCCTGGCCGGGAATCGAACCCGGGTCCTCCGCACGCTAGGCCGACGCTCTACCGCTGAGCCAACCGGCCAGGGCGAGGGTGTTTTGTTTTTAAATAAATGTATCCTCTCTCAAATCCAGTCCTCTCCTGGCATTTCTGACACTGCTTGTAAAATAAAACACCAGAATACTAGAACATTCTTTTCCCCGTTTTCTAATAAAAAAATAGACAAATCAATCTGCAAGTAGGAAGGGAAATATATATATATGTAGTTATATATATATGTATGTATTCCTAAATATATATATATATATATATATATATGCGGTTAAATGACCGGGGGTAATGTGAACTCATCACACAGCCAAGCATTATGACAACTGTTCATTTTTCATAAATAAGCCCATGCCCAAATAAGAGAAACAGGGGCTTCAAATACTTCCTTGAATATACACATTGGCTACCTTCTAATTAAATCCTGTTCCTTCAGGTTCTTTTTTTGTGTGTGACAGAGTCAGACAGAGGGGCAGATAAGGACAGACGGACAGGAACAGAAAGATACGAGAAGCATCAATTCTTGTTGCAGTTTATTTGTTCATTGATTGATTTCTCACATGTGCCTTGACCGGGGGACTACAGCAGACCGAGTAACCCCTTGCTCGAGCCAGCGACCTTGGGCTCAAGCTGGTGAGCCTTGCTCAAACCAGATGAGCCTGCACTCAAGCTGGTGACCTTGGGGTCTCAAATCGGGGTCTTCCGCGTCCCAGTCCGACACTCTATCCACTGCGCCACCGCCTGGTCAGGCCCTTCAAGGTTCTTAACGTCACATCACGTCGTTCCGAAGAACTGTTGCCTTGAATTGACCCCTGTCCCCTGCTGGCCAGGATGTTATTCTTGGCTTTCAGAAAGGGAACAACTCCTCCTGGTTGGGCTTGACTTAGGTGTTGCTGAAGAGTCCAGCATACTGTAAACAGTGATGTGATCATCAAAAAAAAAACACACACACACAGGCCCTGGCCGGTTGGCTCAGCGGTAGAGCGTCAGCCTGGCGTGCGGGGGACCTGGGTTCGATTCCTGGCCAGGGCACATAGGAGAGGCGCCCATTTGCTTCTCCACCCCCAACCTCCTTCCTCTCTGTCTCTCTCTTCCCCTTCCGCAGCCAGGGCTCCATTGGAGCAAAGATGGCCCGGGCGCTGGGGATGGCTCCTTGGCCTCTGTCCCAGGCGCTAGAGTGGCTCTGGTAGCGGCAGAGCGATGCCCCGGAGGGGCAGAGCATCGCCCCCTGGTGGGCAGAGCGTCGCACCCTGGTGGGATCCCGGTCGGGCGCATGCGGGAGTCTGTCTATCTGTCTCTCCCCGTTTCCAGCTTCAGAAAAATACAACACACACACACACACACACACACACACACACACACACGCACACTGTGCTTGGCCTCGGGTCCCACCCCCACCCCCGCACATCGTACATCCATCCCCGAGAGACATCAGAAAGGATGGTCTAATCTGCGGCAGCCTTTTCCCTAGACTGTGAAAGCAGACCTCTCCTGCTTACACTCGGACTTGGCAAATCCAGTGAATAGAGACCCCACTGTGGTCTTCGTTGGTCACTAGAACACAAGCCTTAGATACTTTAACAAACAGCATGCTCTTCAGAAGGGGTAACTGAAATTCCAAAAACCGTTATTCGGCATATTTCCTGGTGAAGGAAAGAATGAGCCAAAAAAAAAAAAAACCAAAGGAAAAAAAAACAAGAAACAGATGAGTCATGGCTTACAAAATATTTCAACTCAGGGTCAATGATTTGAATCTATCCAGGCTTCCGAGGAACCACAGGGGTTATTAGCATGTGGCAGCTAAGGAGGGCTCACAGCTCCACCGGCTTTAGTCTTCCTTTAGGAAAAGGTCTCAACTGATGCACAGAAAAACTATCACCACTGACGACTTACGACCCCCCTCAACTAGCTTTTTAGGCACAGGGAAGATCTGTTTCAGCTTAGTCCAAAGCTTCCTGTAACTACATACTTCCCCCACAACCATGTTTAAATAGATAAAAACAAATTTCTTGGCTCCGGCCATAAGGAAAAAGATACTAGAGAGCCTGCTATAAAATGACTGAGAAAGCTGTCAGTTAGGTGGATGAGAGCCTGGACACCACTCAGTCAGTGGTGTTAAAATATGGTACAGGAGGCCCTGGCCGGTTGGCTCAGTGGTAGAGCGTCGGCCTGGCGTGCAGAAGTCCCAGGTTCAATTCCCGGCCAGGGCACACAGGAGAAGCACCCATCTGCTTCTCCACCCCTCCCCCTCTCCTTCCTCTCTGTCTCTCTCTTCCTCTCCCGTAGCCAAGGCTCCATTGGAGCAAAGTTGGCCCAGGTGCTGAGGATGGCTCTGTGGCCCCTGCCTCAGGCGCTAGAGTGGCTCTGGTCGCAACAGAGCGACGCCCCGGATGGGCAGAGCATATATGGTACAGAAAAAATAAGGCCAGCAAAAAATGAAGTCTTCATGCTCCATCAAACTCCCCCAAAGGTCAAGAACAACTGGATGGCCCACTCAGTCCCACAAGTGGTACCTGAACGCCCAGGTCTCAGACAGTGTGGGCGAACCTGACCTACAAGAAACCTGGTCTGGAAATGAATTGAGTGTCAGCCACCTGACCACCCAGGAACAAATGTGGACTAAGGGGTTTGAGAGTCAGAAAAAGAAAACATGTTCTCAATGTTGTGTGACATCTAGGCAAGTCATTGAACCTCTCTGACCCTCAGAGTCTTAATCTGAAAAAACAAAGCCTGAAAGAGGACAAAAGACAGAAAAGCATTTGCCGCGGTCCCCGTGTATGGAATGTCTCCAAATGAACAATTCTCCTTTTTCTTTACTGTAGTCATGTCACACCCAAACGTCTTTCCGTGGAAACAGGGTTCTTCAGAATTCAAGGGACCCATGCTGCTTCTTGTTAAACTGCAGCAATTCAATCACTCTAATGTACTTTATCCAAAAGCACACGTTTAACCCTTTGAGTAGTATGAATGTTCATGTACGTGCATCCTCGTGCCTCCTGACCATCCAGAGTATAATCATAACAAAATTTTTTATTTTAAAAATATATAAGGCAACATTAAAAAGGCAAATGTATATTCTTCTTGTTTCCATAAATTGGTTATCAAAAAACATGATTTTAAGTTAATAAAATTAGAACTGGAACTAATTTTGTTTTTTGAAAAAAAAAACTCCTCAAAGGAGTAGCATGAAAAAAACTCACTACTCAAAGGTTAAATCAGAAACTTTCAATGTATGTTCAATGGCAAAACGAAGCCTCTAAAGAAACAAGCTGTCTCCCTTGTGCCCATCTCTAATTCCTCTGTCCCTTCTGTCAGTGTCAGAGGACACTGGCAGCTATGAGGACTAACATGGCCATCCTGAGCACACATCCTTTCTAACAGCAGCAAACTGGCCAGGGATGATTTCTTTTTTTGTTTGTTTGTTTTGTTTTTGGGTATTTTTCTGAAGTTGGAAACGGGGAGGCAGTCAGACTCCCACATACGCCCGACCGGGATCCACCCGGCATGCCCACCAGGGGACGATGCTCTGCCCATCTGGGGTGTCGCTCTGTTGCAACCAGAGCCATTCTAGCGCCTGAGGCAGAGGCCATGGAGCCATCCTCAGTGCCCGGGCCAACTATGCTCCAACGGAGCCTTGGCTGTGGGAGGGGAAGAGAGAGACAGAGAGGAAGGAGAAGGGGAGGGGTGGAGAAGCAGATCGGTGTCTCTCCTGTGTGCCCTGGCTGGGAATCGAACCCGGGGCTCCTGCACACCAAGACGACGCTCTACCACCGAGCCAACCAGCCAGGGCCCAGGGATGATTTCTTATCATAACAAACAACTTTGTACAGGACAGACGCCATGCACTGGCTACCTAAAGAAAGTAACTCAATATACAAAATTAGTGTCTGCCTTTTACCAAATTGGAGGTTTCCTCTGGATTTCAGCAACTATGCCACTTCCCATTTATCTTAGGAAGAAAGGCATTAGTAAACGACCTTCCCCCCATGCCTGTTTCCCCATCTTTCTTTTCTTCTTTGTCATGTCTATTAAGCTCTTTAGCCCCTACCCAGAAGTGAGGGAAGAGAGTCTGAGCTGGGACACATTAGCTTGCTACACTCAGCAATATGAGGCTTGTTGAATTTTCAAACTGAAAATTACATTCTTCGCATTAGCCCTCTGTTATGGCACCAATGTGGAAATAAACTCCATCAACTCTGAATTACTCTTTTGCTGATTTGTCACCAATATTTTCCCTTTGATCAGAAAAATTATGTCTTACCTTAAGAGGTGATCTTAAAACAGCCAATGCTTTCTGAAACAGGGAAACACATCTGGGAAGGAAAAACTTTTAAGATAAATTTCTAATGTGATCATGTTATGAAACAATGTAATAAAGGAAAATTTAAAAAAAAAAGAGGTTACTCTTAATCCCATATACCTATTTTCATGTTTGTTTTTATTTTATTTTCAAAGGGCAGGGGGTTTGGGAAACTTGGTGAAAAGTGAAGGAATTAAGCAAAGCAAACAAAACAAAACAAAACAAAAAAAACCACCTCATAGACATAGACAACAGTTGGTGACTACCAGAGGGAAAGAGGGGTAGGAGGAGGCAGCAGAGGACAAAGAGGGGATAAATGCTGATGAAAGGAGACTTGGCTTGGGGTGGTGAACACACAATACAGTGTACAGATGATATATATTGATACTTTTACACTTGAAACCTATGTGATTTTGTTAACTAAAGGAACCTCCATATATTCAGTAAAAACAAAAAAGGTATGCTTTTCCTGTTATCATGTTTTTAATAACTTAAGAATTAAAATTGCCTGAGCTATGGTGGCACAGTGGATAAAGCATCAATCTGGAATGCTAAGGTCACTGGTTTGAGACCTTCAGCTGGTCAAGGCACATACAAGAAGCAACTACTATGAGTTGATGTTTCCTGCTCCTCCTCCACCCCTTTCCATCCTTTCTCTAAAACCAATAAATAAAATCTTAAAAAAAAACCAAAACCCAACAACTGAAGTTGAATGAAAAATACTAAAAAATACATAATTTTCTATGTATATGTCAAAGCCAGTGACCTCTTGCTCAGGCCAGCAACCTTGGGCTTCAAGCCAGTGACCGTGGAGTCTTGTCTATGATCCCGTGCTCAACCCAGTGACACAGTTCTCAAGTTGGTGAGCCAGCACTCAAGCCAGCAACCTCAGGGTTTTGAACCTGGGACCTCAGCATCTCAGGTCGACGTTCTATCCACTATAGCACCACCTGGTCAGGATTCCTCCATTTGTTTTTTATTTCTAATATTTTCCTTCAAAAAGGCAGATAAACTATAGCGTATGTTAATGTCTTCAAAAATTTTTCCGATTCCTTGTGCAGACCTTCGCTATAAGAAAATTTGGTATTTCACACGTCCTAGTAAATAAAACATGACATGCAATTCCCACGTCCACATAGTCGAATGGGTAAGACATTTCTCCCTTTCAGGGGTTCCCACATTAAGTCTTCCCTACCAATACACTCAATAGCAAGTTCCTCTAGAGAAGACAAATGTAGGGTAGATAAGTTACTTTTTGCTCACTCTGTTAAAGATGGCCACTGCTCTCATCACGTGGTGATGCTCTCACATGATACAGCTAATTGCCCTTCTTGCTTGGGAAGAGGCTTGGTTATGCTAATGTGTGTTGGAGAAGGGGCTTTCGCCAAAAGGTTTTAAAAGGAGGGGCTAGGAGGCCATTTTGGAGAGAGTAACCACATTCTTGAGGAAGAGTCCATGTTGTAGTAGGGCAGGGAGGCCATGTGGAGGAGAGGAGATAGCCAAAATGGCAGAATGCTGAAGGAGAAGCCAGTTTGTGCAGGAGAAAGACATGGGGAACGGAGGTGAATGAAACTGGTGGGGGTCTTTGAGTCTAGGAAAACTCGGATGAATCAGTGGCTTTGGGAGCCTTGAATGGAAAGGGAAGTGTTTTCCCGCTGTGTGTTTTTACTCACTTGCCGAGTGCCGAGTCTAGAATAAAGAAAAATGGCTCACCAGTTCTTGGCTCAATTGTTTCTTCATGATCTGTCCAGATTAAATGCAAACCTGCGTTGGCCAGGCAGCTGTGATAGTGGCCGTGGCTACTGGCCTTACAACACAGTAAATGTCATTTGTTCAGGAAAGATAAATCAATACCAGAACAGATCCTGCAACCTGGTGTTCATAACCACTGTTTAGGACACCCAGCACAGCACTCTTCAAAACTTGCCTTACTTTATTTTATTTTAAAGATTTTATTGATTGTAAAGATTTTATTGGGAGGGAGAGAGTTAGGGGGAGGGGGAGGGGCACAGAGAACTAGATAGAGGGTGACGGAGGACAATCTGACTTTGGGCGAGGGGTGTGCAACATAATTTGATGACAAAATAACCTAGACATGTTTTCTTTGAATATATGTACCCTGATTTATTAATGTCATCCCATTACCATTAATAAAAATTTATTTAAAAAAAAAAAAAAAAAAAGATTTTATTTATTGACTACAGAGAGAGGAGACAGGGGCAGGGGAGCAGGAATGAGATTCTCCTCATTGTTGCTTCACTTAAGTTGTTCATTGATTGCTTGTTATTATGTGCCTTGACCAGGCAATACCAGGACTTCAAACTGGTGACCTCAGCATTCTAGGTCAACACTTTATTCACTGTACCACCACAGGCCAACTACAATTCCCCTTACTTTAAAAGATCTCCCCCCACTATCAGGTCTCTTTATTCTCGTATCCATCTGTTGCAAGAGGTAGAAAGCGCTTTCACCTATGAAGGGCCCCGAATGAACTTCAAACGCGAAGCCCTACAAATCCCATCAAAAATGCTAAGGACAGATAACAATGAAGAACACCTTCCTCAAGATGAAATCAAGTGGGAATGGTTCTGAGTTCTGGACTCTTCCATATATGACATCAAGCGTTGTGCAAGATCCAAAATGGAAAAAAAACAAAACAAAACTAATTTATTAAAGGATTAACATCCCACTGGGAACTGCACA
This sequence comes from Saccopteryx bilineata, assembly GCF_036850765.1. Taxonomy (NCBI): domain Eukaryota; kingdom Metazoa; phylum Chordata; class Mammalia; order Chiroptera; family Emballonuridae; genus Saccopteryx; species Saccopteryx bilineata. The sequence continues at coordinate 131,115,841 of NC_089493.1, forward strand.
ACTGGAAATCCAAAGTAGGGCTGGCCCAACAAAGCTTCCCTTAGGAGTCCAAAGCCTCAGGCAACACCAAAGAACCAGACTTAACTGAGCTGTTAAACATAAAAGCTCCTCGCCTGACCAGGCGGTGGCACAGTGGATAGAGTGTCAGACTGGGATGTGGAAGGACCCAGGTTTGAGACCCCGAGGTTGCTGGATCGAGCAAGGGGTTACTCGGTCTGCTAAGGCCCGCAGTCAAGGCACATATGAGAAAGCAATCAATGAACAACTAAGGTGTCATAACGAAAAATTGATGATTGATGCTTCTCATCTCTCTCTGTTCCTATCTGCCTGTCCCTGTCTATCTCTCTCTCTGTCTCTGTAAAAAAAAAAAAGTTATGTCTATCTCCCTTAGCTTATGGTTCCTTTCCATATATACGTGTAAGAGAACATTGGGCTCATATTACAGCAAAGGCAATTCAATCTAACATCTTGTTAGAGCAAGATGTTGCCCTTCCCAGCTCACATAGACCAGAGTGTGGTCCAGCAAGCAGTAACAACGGTAGCAAAGCACTTACATATGCCAAAGAAGGAACTGTGCATACATCACACTCAACAACCTTAGCAAGCAAAGTATTATTAACCACATAAATCAAAGCACACAGAGGCCCTGGCCAGCTGGCTCAATGGACAGAACGTCAGCCCAGTGTGCTGAAGGCCCAGGTTCGATTCCCAGTCAGGGCATATGTGAAAAGCGACCATCTGCTTCTTTTGCCCTCCCTCTCTCCCTTCCCTTTCCCTCTCACAGCCAGTGGCGTGGTTGGTCCGAGCATCAGCATCAGGTGCTGAGGATAGCTCAGTAGATTCAAGCACCAGCTCCAGATGGGGGTTGCTGGGTGCATCTTGGTTGGGGCCCATGCAGGAGTCTATCTCCCCTCTTCTCACTTAAAAGAAATAAATTTTTAAAAAAATTACACAGAACCTAGCCCAGGACAAGTAGCTCACTTGGTTCCAGCCTTGTCCTGATACGCCAAGGTTGCAGATTCAATCCCCAGTCAGGGCATAGACAAGAATCAAGCAATGAATGCATAAATAAATGGAACAACAAATTAATGTTTCGCTTTCTCTCTCTTCCTCCCTCTAAAATCAGTTTTTTAAAAAATATATTTTTTAAATACATAGAGCCTAGGCCTGACCTGTGGTGGTGCAGTGGATAAAGCGTCAACCTGGAACTCTGAGGTCGCCAGTTGCACTTGTCTGGTCAAGACACATATGAAAGTTGATGCTTCCTACTCCTCCCCCTTTCTCTCTCTCTCTCTCTCTCTCTCTCTCTCTCTCCTCTCTAAAATAAATAAATAAACAAATTTTAGAAAATACACAGAGCCTAATAATAATAGCAGACCTGAGGTTTCAAGGTTTGAATTCAAGTCTTCAAATCCCATAGTCTTTCCATTCCACTATGTGACATTGAGAAACTCATAAATCATTCATCCTAACACATAATACATACATCGTGTTTGGAAGGACATACATGAAATTGGTACCACTGTCTCTATGGAGAAAACTAGGTAGCTAGGAGACAAGGCAAGAGGGAGAATGTCTGTCAGATTGTTTCGTCCTTTTTACAGTTTCAATCACATAGCTATATATCCACTTAAAAAATTCAATGTATTGATTTTATATACTGTAATCTTACATGCAGGGATGGGAAAAGTAGGGGTGTGTGTGTGTGTGTGTGTGTGTGTGGTAGGGGGATATGTGAAACAGTTAATTCTTGTATTAGCACTTATTTATCAATTATTGTATTATTTATTTGAGTACTTATAAGACTGCACTAAGTGTACTGTGCCATTGTGACATTATTAAAGCTACTGTGATAATCATAACCTGCATGTCTTTTTCCCTACAAACTATAAACCTACTGTTGCCCACTGCTACGTAAATAATAGGGATATCTGAACATAATGCTTTAAAATTAGTATTTTGCCCTGGCCGGTTGGCTCAGCGGTAGAGCGTCGGCCTAGCGTGCGGAGGACCCGGGTTCAATTCCCGGCCAGGGCACACAGGAGAAGCGCCCATTTGCTTCTCCACCCCTCCGCCACGCTTTCCTCTCTGTCTCTCTCTTCCCCTCCCGCAGTCAAGGCTCCATTGGAGCAAAGATGGCCCGGGCGCTGGGGATGGCTCCTTGGCCTCTGCCCCAGGCGCTAGAGTGGCTCTGGTCGCAACATGGCGACGCCCAGGGTGGGCAGAGCATCGCCCCCTGGTGGGCAGAGCGTCGCCCCTGGTGGGCGTGCCGGGTGGATCCCGGTCGGGCGCATGCGGGAGTCTGTCTGTCTCTCCCTGTTTCCAGCTTCAGAAAAATGAAAAAAAATAAAAAAAATAAAAATAAATAAAATTAGTATTTTAAACGATGCCACAAAAGATACATTTGTTGACAGTCTTCATATCAGTCTCAGAGGGAATAGGTTAGAGACCTCTAAAGAGGAGTAAAGGATTATAGCTGCTTTTAGGAGCCCCAAGCCTTAAACAGGGGATGTTTGGGCATGGCAGGAACTGGGTCACACAGGGTCTCCTGTAGGAGGTGCTAGCAAGAGGTGCTGGCCAATCGCATGATTACTAAACTCAAGTTGGCATCACCTCTCAGAATTAAAAACCACTCTCCGGACAAAGGTTACTAAATAGGATGAAGAAGACCAAGGACAAGGGAGGAAGTAATTCAACAAGAAAACAAGAAAGCCTGACCAGGTGGTGACGCAGTGGATAGAGCATCGGACTGGGACGCAGAGGACCCTGGTTGGAAATCCTGAGGTCACAGCTTGAGCAAGGGGTCATCTGGCTTGAGGGAGGGGTTGCTGGCTTCAGTGTGGGATCATAGACATAACCCCATGGTTGCTGGCTTGAGCCCAAGATCACTAGCTTAAGCCCAAAGGTCTCTGGCTTGAAGCCCAAGGTTGCTCGCTTGAGCAAGGGGTCACTCACTCTGCTGGAGCCCCCCGGTCAAGGCACATATGAGAAAGCATTCAATGAACAACTAAGATGTCGCAACAAAGAACTAATGCTTCTCATCTCTCTCCCTTCCTGTCTATCTGTCCCTATCTGTCCCTCTCTCTGTCTCTCTGTCTCTGTCACACACACCCCAAAACAAAGAGGTTTAAGGGGCAGAAGGATATAGCACAGAACAGAAACATAAAAAACAAAACAAAATGAAAACGCAGAAGATAAACAGGAAGCTCCTCACTGTGGCCGAGCAAAGTCCTTCAGGTCCTCAGGAGAGAAGGGGGCAGGGAGCAGGCAGGAGATCACTGTCTATAAGGAAGAACCTGAGGTCAGCTTGCCTGCTTCCACCCACTCCAGCTGGTTACATGAGGGTGACCCACACCAGAAAAGACATGGAAAAATTTCTAGGGGAAACAATCTAAAGGACCTAGAGAACCTAGAGTGGGGGAAAGACTTCAGTTACAACATTGATCTTTTTCCAACTGACAGTTGAAACTGTTGAAAAGGAAAAACATGAATGGCTGTCAATAAATTAAGGTTGACTTTCCAGATCATGCTACTGGAACATTCTTCTCTTTCCCTTACTCCCAAACCTGATGCCCTCCTAATTCACCCTACAGATATTATTGTCAATCCTACTTCTTTTTTACTTTTTAAGTGAAAGGAGGGGAGAGATAGCGAAACAGACACCTGCCAATCTTATTATAAAAGTTTAAAATTAAAAATATCCAGACCAGGTGGTGGCACAATGGATAGAGCACTGGACTGGGATGCTGAGAACCCAGGTTCAAAACCCCAAGGTTGCTGGCTTGAGTGCAGGCTCATCTGGCCTGAGTGTGAGCTCACCAGCTTGAGCGCGGGATTGCCAGCTTGAGCATGGGATCACAGACATGAGCCCAAGGTCGCTGGCTTGAGCAAGGTGTCAATGAATCAGCTGTAGCCACTCGGTCAAGGCACATATGAGAAAGCAATCAATGAACAACTAAGGTGCCACAATGAAGATTTGATGCTTCTCATCTCTCTCCCTTCCAGCTTGTCTGTCCCTGTCTGTTTCTCTCTCTCTCTCTCACTAAAAACAAACAAAAAGATAAACTGAAAATAGAGGAGGAGAGAGAAAAATTCCTGGATGAAACTGAGAAACCATATCAGAAATGACATAAGAAGAAAAGAATGGAAGTGGTGACTATTTTTTTTTTTTGGAAGAGGTGACTATTGTGTCACAAAAGAACATGTCTGAGAATTAAGCTGCCAATATCATGACTTCAGATATCTACTATGATAGATATCCAAGATAAATTAATTTAGAATTTATGAATTTTATAAAACAAATAAGATATGATCCCTACCTATGAAAATCTGAGTTTAGTGGATTTTTGAGAGCTGCCCAATATGCCAGTGGACAGGCGAACCTCATTCAAATCTTAAAAGGGGAAGTGGGTTGGCAGTGTGTCTCAAAATGATATTCTCCAGTAGAAATCCACAGACCGCAATAGATCATTTCTGAGAGAAAGAAAGCAATGACACATGATACAGCTGTCAGAGTCCCCTCACCCCGCTCAATAATGGAGAACAGATTGTTTTCTTGACTCAGATCCAAAACTGGCATGGTGGTAAAGATGTCAGAGATAGAGACCTTCGAGAATCTGTCATCTGCTGGATATTACATTTATCATCAATGGAGGGGAGAGGTAGAAAAATCTGATAAATTCCTGCTGACACTTTCATCCTAAAAGGATGAGGGAACCACTATACTGGACTTAATCCAGACTAAAAGGACAGACTGGTTGAAAACTGAAAGGGTCAGCCCTGGCCAGTTAGCTCAGTCAGTTTAAGAGCATCAACCTGAAACAATAAGGTTGCGGGTTCCCAGTCAGGGTTCACATGGTAAGCAACCAATGAGTGCATAACTGAGTGGAACAAGAAATGAATGCTTCCCTCACACCCTTTCTCTGTCTATAAAAAAAAAAAAATTAAGTTCTGGCTGGATAGCTCAGGTGGTTGGAATATCATCCCGGAGTGTGGAGATTGCTGGTTCGATTCCCCAGTCAGGCACATACAAGAACAGCTTGATGTTCCTGTCTCTCTCTCTTTCCCTGCCTCTCTCAAAAAAGGAAGGAAGGAAGGAAGGAAGGAAGGAAGGAAGGAAGGAAGGAAGGAAGGAAGGAAGGAAGGGAGGGAGGGAGGGAGGGAGGGAGGGAGGGAGGGAGGGAGGGAGGGAGGGAGGGAGGGAAAAGGGAAAGGAAAGTTAAGGAAAGTGAGGAAAGGAGAGGAAAGGAAAGGAGAGGAAAGGAGAGGAAAGGAAAGGAGGGAGGGAAGAAAACAGAAAGGGTCTCAAAGAGCATTAACCACATACCCTCTGAAAGTGTCATCAAAGTTATGTGTCATCAGGAGGAGGCAGTTAAGACAGCAAGTCCCAAATGTGGCACCAGGGATCCCGGACAAGAGACCCAGTCTGCTACATACATCCAGGGACCCTCAGGCCAGCCACCAGCCACAACTCTTCCTGCCACAGTCCCTCTTGCAAATAAGGGTAACAGCTGCCTACCTTACAACATCAATAACTGGCTACCTGTGAAGGCATTCTGTACATCTTACTTCCCTGATTTAAGTAATACCAGATCTTTAACAAAATGACCTACGTATTAACAACAGCTAATATTTACTAGGTACTAAGTTCTAACCACCAATCTGATGCTGAATTGTACAGGGATGGTCAAGTTCTCTAAGCAGCCCTGGGAGGTCAACCCCATATTATAGATGACCAAACTAAGATTTCCAAGTGTTATGTAACTGTGCACAGTTCCAAAACATGAAAAATGGTGAAGCCTGAATCAGTACCTGGGTTGCCTGGCTCTAGAGAGCCCACATTTTTATCCACTGTGTTATAATGCTATTAAAACATAGATTTCACAAAATTAAAATCTCATCATCTAAAATTCTAAAGAAGACAGATGCTGGTATTTTAAAAAGAAATCTTAAAAAGTGAAATTCTGATAACTGCTTATACAATTAATTATAAATCATACCAATTCAAGCTTTAAAAGGGAACAACATGAAAAGACCAGTATGGTTGCGAGTGTGCGCACACACGTACAAAGCAAGAGTGGTGGTTCTGACTTAAAGAGAGAACAAGGGCAGTCCTAGCCTAGAAGGAGCCAAGGCCAGTTAAGAAGGCTGAGAACAAAAAGGGCTTTGTGAGAACCGTCCATTCTCTCCCGCTTCTTCCACTTCCTGTATGAACAAGTCCAGACTTCACGTGAGGAGGGGACAGACAAGCCTGTGGAACCTGAGAAATGGCACCCAAAGTGGAACAGCCCCTGATTATTGTGACCCAGCTCAGCCTCCAACACCGGCCATCCCAAATGCTAGGGAAGTCTGGTCAGCATCTGCTGCACAACTGTTAGCAGGAGCCTGCTGCCAGGGCCTGCGGAGGTGTCTGCGAGGGGAGGGGTGGCTGCAGAAGCTCCCAGTCCCTAGCAAACTTGACCTGATTCCTGGGTGAACCGTACAACTAACCTTTCTTTCACATACATATACACCAAGCCCCAAGAGATGGATTCTCTCTCTCTCTCTCTCTCTCTCTCTCTCTCTCTCTTTAATTAAGTGAGAGGCAGGAGGCAGGGAGAGCTGAGACAGACATGTGCCCTGACCAGGATCCACCCCACAAGCACCCTACAAGGCAATGCTCTGCCCATCTGGGGCTCACTGCCTGGCAACCAAGCCATTTCAGTGCCCGAGGTGAGGCCATACAGCCATCTTCAGTGCCCGGGGCCAACTTGCTCAAACCATTTGAGCCATGGCTGCAGGAGGAGAGGAGAGAGGGAGAGAGAGGGGTGGAGAAGCAGATGGTTGCTTCTCCTGTGTGGCCTGACCAGAAATTGAACCCAGGACTTCCACACACCAGGACGATGCTCCACCACTGAGCCAAGAGACCAGGGCCTGGATTCTTTGTGAAAAGGTGGGTGTGAAGCTTCTAGAAAGGAAAGTAGTGATCCCCAGAAGCAATTTGCTGAAAGGAAGTCTTTTGAAAAAGACACCACCAGAGAGGAAAATGAAGGAAACTCATACACAACAGAGCTACTTACTGGTGGTGAGGTTTGCAGACTTAACTGGTGCCACATGGGCATGGCTAGCAGGCCCCACCGCAAACCTTCCCAATCAGCACCTGTACCTCACCGACATCCCCAGGTGATCCTGCCATGATCAAGTCTGAGTATCACTGATACACGGGACAGATCCACACTTCAGCAAGGCACCTGAGGGGCATCTCACCTCGGTAACATTTCCCTCTATTAACTCGTTAATGGGCCAGACCAAATGGGAAAGGGTTGACACACCTCATTGGATTCTCATAATAACTCTACCAAGTAGCCATTATTGGCAAACATTAAACAGCATCGTCTGCCAAGCACTAGTTCCAAGGATTTCCTCTGAATTAACTTATTTAATCTTAGTAACAATGTTTCATGATGAGTTACTGTTACTACCCTATGTTACAACGAACAAAACTGAGACACAAAAAAAAGGCTAACAGTCCACTCAGAATCACACAGAAACGTGTGGTACATGTGTGCTGCCACAGTGGGCACATGACAGCCCTGTGGGCACAAGAAGCAATCATATCCAAAGACAGTCCCTTTATTTACTTATTTATTTTGCAAGAAAGAGAGAGAGAGAGATAAACAGAGACAGAGACAGAAAGGGAGAGAGAGATGAGAAGCATCAACTCATAGCTGCATCACTTTAGTTGTTCATTGACTGCTTTCTCACATGTGCCTTGACCAGGGGTCTCCAGCTGAGCTGGTGACCCCTTGCTCAAGCCAGCAACCTTGGGGTCATGTTCAAGCCGGTGACCTCAGTGTTTCAAACCTTGGACCTGAACATCCCACATTGATGCTATATCCACTGTGCCACCACTGGTCAGGCAAGAGTCCATTTCTTAAAAAAAAAAAAAAAAAAAAAAATCATTAAAACCTGAGGGGCCTGACCTGTGGTGGCACAGTGGATAAAGCGTCAACCTGGAAATGCTGAGGTCGCTGGTTCGAAACCCTGGGCTTGCCTGGTCAAGGCACATATGGGAGTTGATGCTTCCAGCTCCTCCCCCCTTCTCTCTCTCTGTCTCTGTCTCTCTCTCTCCCTCTCTCTCTCCTCTCTAAAAATGAATAAAAAAAAAAAAACCTGCAGGGGAGGGTTTTATTTTTTGGGTGTTTTTTTTTTGCTGTGTGTGTGTGTGTGTGTGTGTGTGTGTGTGTTTCTGAAGTTGGAAACGGGGAGAGACAGTCAGACTCCTGCATGCGCCCGACCGGGATCCACCCGGCATGCCCACCAGGGGGCGATGCTCTGCCCATCTGGGGTGTCGCTCTTTTGCAACCAGAGCCATTCTAGCGCCTGAGGCAGAGGCCATGGAGCCATCCTCAGTGCCCGGGCCAACTATGCTCCAATGGAGCCTTGGCTGTGGGAGGGGAAGAGAGAGACAGAGAGGAAGGAGAGGGGGAGGGGTGGAGAAGCAGATGGGCGCTTCTCCTGTGTGCCCTGGCCGGGAATCAAACCCGGGACTTCTGCACGCCAGGCCGACGCTCTACCACTGAGCCAACCGGCCAGGGCTGCAGGGGAGGGTTTTAAAGAACATAAAAAATAGAAATATCTTAAACGCACTCCCTGAAGGGAGGGGATGAGCACACATGTCTGTTGAGCGCCCACAGAATGAGGCCATGAGTCAAGCTCTTTGTATTCCTGATTAGCCAACCTTTCCTACAGGCCCACTTGTAGGTATTCACACATTTTATAGATGAGGAAATAAAAACCCAGATAAGTTAATGACCTTGCCAAGTCCCAACACTTGTGATGACATAATAACCAAGATTCCAAAACCAAGCCTGAGACACTAAAGCCCATAGGCCCTTGATTTGCTCTGTTCGAAACGTCCCTGATCTGGTCCCATTACTACAAATGACTTAGATAAGGGCATTGGAATAGGGGTTGACCATGTAAGAAAAGGACCTTTAGCTAAAAGAACAAATTTATTGTAAAACAGAACATGGATTTAAAAGATCAAAACAGAATGAAAGGCCCTGGCCGGTTTGCTCAGTGGTAGAACATTGGCCTGGCGTGCGGGAGTACCGGGTTCAATTCCCGGCCAGGGCACACAGGAGAAGCATCCATCTGCTTCTCCACCTCTCCCCCTCTCCTTCCTCTCTTTCTCTCTCTTCCCTTCCCACAGCCGAGGCTCCATTGGAGCAAAGTTGGCCCAGGCGCTGAGGATGGCTCTGATTGCGGCAGAGCGACGCCCCAGATGAGCAGAGCATCGCCCCCTGGTGGGCGTGCCAGGTGGATCCTGGTCGGGCGCATGCGGGAGTTGTCTGACTACCTCCCCATTTCCAACTTCAGAAAAAAAAAAAAAAAAAAAAAAAAACAGAATGAAACACACCCTGGCTGGATAGCTCAGTTAGTTAGAGCTCCGTTCTGAAGCACAGAGGTTGCCAGTTCCATCCCCAGTCAGGGCACATACAGGAACAGATCTGTGTTCCTGTCTCTCTTCCCTTCCTCTCTCACTAAAATCATTAAATAATAAAAATAAAAGGACTGCTTTCCCCACTTAAAAAAAACAACACACTCAAAACAACAGAATGAAATAATGGGATGGAATGGTATTCAGAAGCAAGAGGTTTTAGAATTAGGCAAAAGAAAGGTTTGAATGAACCTTAATTTCTACACCCATAGGATGTTACATATGTTTCATGATATGTAACATGTGAGTAGTAACAGTAACCCATCATGAAGCATTGTTATGAGAATTAAGTAAGTTAATATATATGAAGTCCTTGGAGCGATGCTTGGCATAGTGCTCTTTAATGTTTGCTAATGTGAACATCTGTGAATTACAGTTAATATTGCCTATTTGGTAGGGTTATTATGAGAATTCAATACCTCACAGAATTGTTATGAGAGAGGAGAAAGTTAGTATTGATATTTGTAAAGTTCTTGTCACATGATAAAGCTCAATAAATGGTAAACATCAAATCTAACAAAATGAAGTTGAAGAGGGATAAGTGCAAGAAAACTAAGTTTAGATGCACCAGATGAAATCTAACAGAAGTACACAAGGAAAAACTTAAGGATCTTCGTTGACTTGAATCTGAGTCCAGAGTGCCAAAAATTATTGTGAATTTGGAGCACACTACAGAAATCCAACATCCAAAACAAGTAAGCTCAAAACAAGGAGGCCGATCAGACTTGTCATCACAAGTGTTGGGACTTGGCAAGGTCAGACTGTCTTGAGTTCCAAGGGCTAAACTTGAAGGTCAATGGCAAAGCAGAATCTGTCCGGGAAAAGATTGGAAAGTGAGGGAGGACCCAGGTTCAAGACCCTGAGGTCTCTAGCTTGAGCGCGGATTCATCTGGTTTGAGCAAAAAGCTCACCAGCTTGAGCCCAAAGTCGCTGGCTCAAGCAAGGGGTCACTGGGTCTGCTGTAGCCCCCCCTCCAACATCAAGGCACATATGAGAAAGCAATCAATCAACAACTGAGGAACTGCAATGAATAATTGATGTTTCTCATCTCTCTCCCTTCCTGTTTTTCCCTCTCTGACTCTCTCTGTCTCTGCCACAAAAAAAAAAAAAAAAAAAAAAAAGTACACAGGTGCTGGCCAGTTGGCTCAGAGGTAGAGCATCAGCCTAGCGTGTGGAAGACCCAGGTTCGACTCCCAGCCAGGGTACACAGAGGAAGTGCCCATCTGCTTCTTCACCCTTCCCCCTCTCTTTTCTGTCTGTCTCTCTCTTCCCCTCCCACTGCCAAGGCTCCACTGGAGCAAAGTTGGCTTGGGTGCTGAGGATGGCTCCATGGCCTCCACCACAGGCACTAGAATGGTTCCAGTTACAACCGAGCAACGGCCCAGATGGCAGAGCATCACCCCCTAGTGGGCATGGGGGTGGATCCCGGTCAGGTGCATGTGGGAGTCTGTCTCTCTGCTTTGCGCTTCTCATTTCAGAAAAATACAAAAACAAAAAATAATAAAAGCAGCTCCTTCCTGGTTCTACATTCCCTCCATGTCACACAATGGAAGCTCCTGACGACAGCTTCTATCTCCTTCTCTCCCTTCCTTTCTCCCTGCACGCCCCATAAATTCACTTTTGACCAGACAGAGATGCAGTGGATAGAGTGTCAGCCTGGGACGCAGAGTACCCAGGCTTGAAACCCCTAGGTCACCAGTTTGAGGGCTTGAGTATGGGATCATAGACATGACGTCATGGTTGCTGGCTTGAGTCCAAGGTTGCTGTCTTGAACGATGGGTCACTGGCTGGGTTGGAGCCCTCTGGTCAAGGCAGGTATGAGAAAGCAATCAATAAACAACTAAGGTGCTGCAACGAAGAATTGATGCTCCTTATCCCTCTCCTTTCCTGTCTGTCCCTCTCTCTTTCTCTCTCTCTATAAATAACAACAATAATTCACTTTTGCCAATGTCAACTGGATCTGACAGGAGTGATGTAATGACTTCTAGTCCAAAACTCCAGGCCTTGGCAGCACAGACCCATGGCTACCCTGGTCCTGCTCTGCAGAAAGATGAGTCCTGCAGCAGCTCATCTAACCTACACCAAATTTAACTGGCTCCCTACTTTCTTCTGGAGGCCAAGCCTCAAAACCGGTGTCCTGGGTAACTGAATCCCCAGTCTCTGTTACATACTCAAGAAACTGGGACTCCCACTTAATAAATGTCCCCATGATCCACAGCTTCACTGCACCTCCAGGGGGACAGAGCTGGCCAGGAGACTGAGGTTAGGCAATGTCAGTGATCTCAGACTTCTGGCTGTTTCAAAATCAGACAGATTTGGGGCCAAATCTACTCATGCTCATAAAATAGTTCATATAGATCAGCTCATTGCAAACCTACAAGAACAAGGCCTGGAAAAGCTGTCTGCATTCTGGCCATCCTCATAGCAGTGTCCCTTTTTCACTGCCAATTAGAACTGGACTCGGCTTCCAGCAGGACCTAGAGAATAAAATCTGGTTACTCTTGGGTATGTACTGGGTCACTCTTAGATTCAGATTCTCAGGGAAACTGGCCCGGGAGTAACAGGAGCATCCCTGTGGACCAGCCTTGTAAAAGTTGGCCGTTTCTCCTTGCTGAATCAGAACAGTCTGTCTGCTTTCAGTCACTCCTCCCTTGGAAGCCAAGTGCCTCTCCAGGGAATGCCATCTGCAATGGACATCAAGTGTCTTTATACCCTGTTTTTGACCTCCTGCTTCCATTTCTGTTCCCAAGTAGACAGAGGCTCTTCTGATCTTTGTCTGGATTAGGAAAACCATGGCAAGTGCTAGTCTTTAGGATCTCTGCTGTACTGTTCCTGTTCTTTGGGACAACACAATTCCAGCCAGAATGAGATGACTCCTGCCTGGAGCGCTCTTCCACCCAGTTCAGACTAGCTCAACACCTGGAGTCCCTAAGCTAGTTTGTAAATCCAGGTCTTCCCTTCTGGAAGTAAGCCTGAATGCCTCAACTCACTTCTAGATGGTCCCCTGACCAACACAGCACACCACTACAAATTACTGGACCTCAGCCTTAGAGTTTCTAACTCAGCAGGTCTGGAATGCGACTGGAATTATCTGCATGTTTAACAAGCTCGCAGGATATGCACTGTTGCTGGTGTGGAGACTACACTTTGAGAACACTGCTCAGGACCAACAATATTTCAGGTCAATCCCATAACTATATTTTGAAGGGGGAGCTGTAGATGCTGTACGTATGGGTCTTTCTGCATTGTAACATTGAGGGTTTGGCCCTGGCCAGTGGCTCAGTGGATAGAATGTCAGTCCGGCGTATGGATGTCCCAGGTTTGATTCTCAGTCAGGGCACACAAGAGAAGCAACCATCTGCTTCTCTCCCCTTACCTATTCCCCTTTTTTCCCTCTTTCCCTCCTGCAGCCAGTGGCTTGATTGGTTCGAGCATCAGCCCCAAGCACTAAGGATAGCATAGTTGGTCTGAACATATCAGCCTCAGGTGCTAAAAATAGCTCGGTTGATTTGAACATTGGCCCCAGATGGGAGTTGCAGGGTGGATCCTGGTAAGGGTGCATGTGGGAATCTATCTTACTGTATTACTTCCTCTCACTTAAAATAAATAAATGTAGTGCTCTGTCCTACACAGAAAACTTTATTCTCCTACAAGGTGGACCACAACTGGCTCTCACAAGTGCAATATTCAGGAGTTTACAACAGGTGACAATTCACATTCTAACAAATTATTAAAATAGATAGATACACCTGTAATCAAGAATGGTGAATCTGGCCCTGGCCGGTTGGCTCAGTGGTAGAGCGTCGGACTGGGTGCAGAAGTCCCGGGTTCGATTCCCGGCCAGGGCACACAGGAGAAGCATCCATCTGCTTCTCCACCCCTCCCCCTCTCCTTCCTCTCTGTCTCTCTCTTCCCCTCCCGCAGGGAGGCTCCATTGGAGCAAAGATGGCCCGGGCACTGGGGATGGCTCCTTGGCCTCTGCCCCAGGCGCTAGAGTGGCTCTGGTGACAACAGAGCAACGCCCCGGAGGGGCAGAGCATCGCCCCCTGGTGGGCAGAGCGTCGCCCCCTGGTGGGTGTGCCGGGTGGATCCCGGTCGGGTGCATGCGGGAGTCTGTCTGACTGTCTTTCCCCGTTTCCAGCTTCAGAAAAATACAAAAAAAAAAAAAAGAATGGTGAATCTACTCTCCTTCCTGAGGTTCACCAGCTGCATTATTCATTCGGTGAATTAAAACCTGTCAAGTGCTGGCCCTGGCCGGTTGGCTCAGTGATAGAGCGTTGGCCTGGCGTGCAGGAGTCCCGGGTTTGATTCCCGGCCAGGGCATACAGGAGAAGCACCCATCTGCTTCTCCACCTCTCCCCCTCTCCTTCCTCTCTGTCTCTCTCTTCCCCTCCCGCAGCAGAGGCTCCATTGGAGCAAAGTTGGCCCGGGCGCTGGGGGGGGGGGGCTCTATGGCCTCTGCCTCAGGCGCTAGAATGGCTCTGGATGTAACAGAGCGACGCCCTAGATGGGCAGAGCATTGCCCTCTGGTGGGCATGCCGGGTGGATCCCAGTCGGGCGCATGCAGGAGTCTGTCTGATTGCCTCCCCGTTTCCAACTTCAGAAAAATACAAAAAAAATAAATTAAAAAAAAAAACAACCTGTCAAGTGCTGCCTTACCAGGAAGTTGCGCAGTGGGTAGGGTAGACTGGGACCTGGAGGACCCAGGTTCAAAATCCCCAGGTTGCCATTTTGAGCACGGGCTCACCAGCTTGAGCACAGGATTGCTGACTTGAACATGGGATCACAGATACAACTCCATGGTTGCTGGCTTGAGCAAGAGGTCTCTCACTCTGCTGTAGCCCCTGCCACCACCCTGGTCAAGGCACATGTGATAAAGTACTTGATGAACAACTAAGGTGTTACAACAAAGAATCGATGCTTCTCAACTCTCTCCCTTCCTGTCTGTCCCTATCTGTCCCTCTGATTTTCTCTCTGTCTCTGTCAAAAAAAAAAAACAACCCACAAAACCTGTCTAGTGCTCACCTTAGAATAACAGCCATTATTTTTTGCTTTTTGGTTTTTTTTTTACTGTGGTAAAATAGGCATAATATTTATCACTTTCAAAATTTCTAAATATACAATTCAGTAGTATTAAGTATATTCACAATGTTGGATAACCATCACCACTACCTATATACTCAAAACTTTTTCATCACCCCCAAAAGAAACTCCAACCATTAGATGATAATGCCCCCTTTCTATGTTCTCCCAAACCCTGGTACTCTACTTTCTGTCTCTATGAATTTGTGGATTCTAGGAACCAGTGGGATCATGCACTGGTCTTTCTGTGTCTGGCTCATTTCAATAAGCATAATGTTTTCAAAGACCATCCATACTGTAGCACATATCAAATTTTATTCCTTGTTAAGCCTAATAAACACCCCATTTGGCCCTGGCCAGTTGGCTTAGTGGTAGAGTGCTGGCCCACATGTGGATGTCCTGGGTGCGATTCCTGGTCAGGACACAGAAGAGGAGCGACCATCTGCTTCTCTCCCCCTTCTCCCCCTCTCTCTCTCTCTCTCTCTCTCTCTCTCTCTCTCTCTCTCTCTCCCCCTGCAGCAGCCATGGCTCAACTGGTTCTAGCACATCGGCCCTGGGCACTGAAGATGACTCTGTGGAGCCTCTACTTCATGTGCTAAAAATAGCTCAGTTGCAGCATGGCCCTAGACAGGCAGAGCATCGGCCCCAGATAGGGCTTGTCAAGTGGATCCCAGTTGGGGTACATGCAGGAGTCTGTCTCTCACTTGGAAAAAAAAAAAAAGTATATGTATATGTATAATACATGTGTATATGTATATGTATATATATATATATGTATATACATACACACACACACACACACTCCACACTGTTTCTCTAGTCATCTGTCCACGGACATTGGGTTGGTTTCCCGTTTCAGCTCTTGTGAATAGCACTGCCATGACATGGACCCATTCCAGAGCCAGTTTTCACTTCTTCCGGCTCTACACCTAAGAGTGTAACTTCTGGGTCCCATGGAGAGTCTATGTTTAATGTTTTGAGAACATGCCAACTGTTTTCCTCAGTAACCACACTACTACTTTACATTCCCACTGCCATCAGCAATGCTAACATCTCTTCCTTTCTTTTAATATTTATTTAACTGAAGGGAGAGAAAGAAACATCTATCTGCTTCTGCATGTGCCCTGACTGGGTATTGAACCAGCACCTCTGCTTCCGGATGATTCTCTAACCCAGTGGTCCCCAACCCCCAGGCCGCGGACCAGTACCGGTCCGTGGGCCATTTGGTACCAGTCCGCAGAGAAAGAATAAATAACTTACATTATTTCCATTTTATTTATATTTAAGTCTGAACGATGTTTTATTTTTTTTAAATGACCAGATTCCCTCTGTTACATTCGTCTAAGACTCACTCTTGACACTTGTCTCAGTCACGTGATACATTTATCCATCCCACCCTAAAGGCTGGTCCATGAAAATATTTTCTGACATTAAATCAGTTCGTGGTCCAAAAAAGGTTGGGGACCACTGCTCTAACCAACCGAGCTATCCAGCCACAGGGCTAACACTTTTTCTTTTCTTTCTTTAATTATAGACATCCTGGTAGGTAGGGCTGAGCCATGATTATCATCACAAGTTTTTCTTTTGTTTTCTTTTGGTTTTTTTGACAGAGACAGAGAGAGAGCCAGAGAGAGGAATAGATAGGGACAGACAGGAAGGGAGAGAGATGAGAAGCATCAATTCTTTGTTGCGGCACCTTAGTTGTTCATTGATTGCGTTCTCATATGTGTCTTGATTGAGGGTCTACAGCAGAGCGAGTGACCCCCTTGCTCAAGCTAGTGACCTTGGACTTCAGGCCAGCGACCTTTGGCCTCAACCCAACAACCACAGGGTCATGTCTATGATCCCAAGCTGAAGCCAGCAACCTCTCGTTCAAGCTGGTGAACCTGTGCTCAAGCCAGCCTTGGGGCTTCAAACCCGGGTCCTTTGCATTCCAGTCCAATGCTCTATCCACTGTGCCACCACCTGGCAGGCATCATAAGTTTTGATGTGGGCTTTTTACCAACATTTTCAGCACTGTACAGGCAGCATGACAACAAACAGAGGTTCTAATTTTCTTTACATTTTTTTGTTTTTTTCTTTTTATTTATGCATTTTAGAGAGAGAGCAAGCGAGAGAGAGAGAGACAGAAAACTAGGGTGGGGGGAGGAGCAGGAAGCATCAACTCCCATATGTGCCTTGACCAGACAAGTACAGAGTTTCGAACCGGCAACCTCAGTGTTCCAGGTTGACGCTTTATCCATTGCACCACCACAGGTCAGGCCAGTTCTAATTTTCAAGTTCAAGTGGTCCCAGCAATTTCACTTAAACATATTTCTAGTTGCTTTAATTTTCTCACAAAATCATCATCAAAGCTAGCATTCATTTCCCAAGCTTGATATCAACTATGAAAGGAAATGACTCTTTGGGTAGTAAAGAAAAAAAAAATTAATGGTTTTCAATTTATTTTTAGAGAGAGAGAGAGGCAGGGAGAAAGAGAGACAGAAACATTGAGCTGCTCCTGTACGTGCCCTGACCAGGGAATTGAACCGGCAACCTCTGTGCTCTGGGACGATGCTCCACCCACCATCTGGCCAGGGCTTAACTTTTTAATTTATTGATAAATTTTTAGAGAGACAGAGAAAGGAAAGAAGAGAGAAGGGAGGGGCGGAAAGCACTTATTTATTGTTCCACTCAGTCGTGCATTCATTGGATGCTTCCTGTGTGCCCTGACCAGGAATTGAACCTACAACCTTGTCATTTTGGGATGGCGCTCTTAACCAACTGGGCTAACCAGCCAGGGCTGAAGTTTTTAAAAAATATCTCTTATAACTTAATTCCAAATAATGCTGAGTTTTACCAATAAACAACATGGTACACTGTCATTCAGTTCAAGAAATTTCAGACAGTTTTTCTAAAACATTTAGAATTCTAATCTAAAAGGATTTATTTTTGAAAACAAAAGTATAGGCCTGACCTGTGGTGGCGCAGTGGGATAAAGCGTCGACCTGGAACACTGAGGTCGCCAGTTCGAAACCTTGGGCTTGCCTGGTCAAGGCACATATGGAAGTTGATGCTTCCTGCTCCTCCCCCTTCTCTCTCTGTCTCTCTCTCTCACTCCTCTCTCTCTAAAAAATCAATAAATAAAATATTTTATATATATAAAAGTATATTGGAGTCCTGGCCAGGTAGCACAGCTAGTGAAGTGGTTTTCAACCACCAGTCTGACAGAAATCTCATGCCAGTCCATGCAAGAGTTAACCATCTTGATGTTGTCTGAAGATTATAGTCCCAATGATTACAGACTCTATAATCTTCTTACAATATCAGGATAGTTAACTTTTTCATGAACCCATATGAAATTTCTGGCAGACTGGCAGTTGAAAACCACTGGGTGAGAGCATCATGACGATACACCAAGGTTGCAGGTTCAATCCCCAGACAGGGAACATACAAGAATCAACCAGTAAATGCCTAAACAAATGGAACAACAAATTGATGTTTTGCGCTCCCCCTCTCCCTCTCTCCTCTTCTCTTGCTAAAATCAGTAAGTTAAAAAAAAGGAATATGGCCTGACCTGTGGTGGTGCAATGGATAAAGCATCGACCTGGAATGCTGAGGTCGCTGTTTCGAAATGCTGCACTTACCTGGGGAAGGCACATATGGGAGTTGATGCTTCCTGCTCCTCCCCTTCTCTCTCTCTCTCTCTCTCTCTCTCTCTCTCTCCCCTCTCTAAAATGAATAAAAATAAAAAAACAAAACAAAAAAAAAAAAGAAGCATACTGGAAAACCTATATATTTTAGTCCTGCTAGTCTCTTACCTAGCAAGGAACACCATTTTCACTCCACTTGGATTTTTCCAGGCACAGAAGAACTAGAGTCTCGGTGAGAGAAATAGCTGTTTCCAGACAGAACTGTTTTATTGAGTTCATGATTATGTTCAAAGTTTCAGGCCTTTCTCTAAGTAAATTTTTCTTCTTTTACGAATATAAGAAAGAGAAACATTGAGCCTGACCAGGTGGTGGCGTAGTGGATAGAGCGTCGAACTGGGATGGGGAGGACCCAAGTTCAAGACCCCGAGGTCGCCAGCTTGAACATGGGCTCATCTAGTTTGAGCAAGGCTCACCAGTTTGGACCCAAGGTCTCTGGCTAGAGCAAGGGGTCACTCGATCTGCTGTAGCCCCCCCTCCCCATCAAGGCACATATGAGAAAGCAATCAATGAACAACTAAGAAGCCGCAACGAAGAATTGATGCTTCTCATCTCTCTCCCTTCCTACCTTTCTGTCCCTATCTGTCCCTCTCTTTGACTTTCTCTGTCTCTACCACAAAAAAAAGAGAGAGAGAGAGAGAGAGAAACATTGAAAGTAGATAAAAGTAAAAGGGAGAAAAAAAGATCTTGTTTCTGTAAATGTTTTCTTCCTCAAGTTTTGCACTGATCAAGAGTTGAGAAAGAAAATCAAGTAGTAGCACAAGTACAGTCAAGAACACGAACAAAGCAAAGGTGTCACGGGAAAATTTTTTTTTTTAACAGTGACAGAGAGAGAGTCAGAGAGAGGGATAGACAGGGACAGACAGACAGGAACAGAGAGATAAGAAGCATCAATCATAAGTTTTTCATTGCATATTGCAACACCTTAGTTGTTCACTGATTGCTTTCTCATATGTGCCTTGACCGTGGGCCTTCAGCAGACCGAGTAACCCCTTGCTCGAGCCAGCAACCTTGGGTCCAAGCTGGTGAGCTTTTGCTCAAACCAGATGAGCCCGCGCTCAAGCTGGCAACCTCGGGGGTCTCGAACCTGGGTCCTCCGCATCCCAGTCCAATGCTCTATTCACTGCACCACCACCTGGTCAGGTGGAAAAAAAAAATTTAAAGCTGTAGTTTCATCCTAGTTACTGGTAGTGAAGTAGACCGTATATACTTCTTCATTAGGTTGATGATAATATTTAAAACAATTAAAACTCGCCTGACCAGGTGGTGGCGCAGTGGATAGAGCGTCGGACTGGGATGCGGAAGGACCCAGGTTCGAGACCCCGAGGTTGCCAGCTTGAGTGCGGGCTCATCTGGCTTGAGCAAAAAAGCTCACCAGCTTGGACCCAAGGTCGCTGGCTCCAGCAAGGGGTTACTCGGTCTGCTGAAGGCCCGCGGTCAAGGCACATATGAGAGGGCAATCAATGAACAACTAAGAAGTCACAACGCACAACAAAAAACGAATGACTGATGCTTCTCACCTCTCTTTGTTTCTGTCTGTCCCTGTCTATCTCTGCCTCTGTAAAAAATTAATTAATTAATTAAACTCTATCAATAGAAAACTAAAGACTGGCCTGACCAGACAGTAGAGCAGTGGATAGAGCATCAACCTGGGACACTGAGGACTCAGGTTTGAAACCCCGAGATTGCCAGCTTGAGCGCAGGCTCATCAGCTTGAGCACAGCGTCACCAGCTTAAGCGAGGGATCACAGACATGACCCCATGGTCGCTGGCTTGAGCCTAAGGTCGCTGGGTTGAGCAAAGTGGTCACTAGCTCGGAGGGAGCCCCCAAGTCAAGACAAGTATGAGAAAGCAATCGATGAACAACTAAAGTGCCACAACTACAAGTTGATGCTTCTCATCTCTCTCTCTCTTTCTGTCTGTTTCTGTATGTGTGTGTCTCTCTCAAGAAAAAAAAAAAGAAAACTAAAGACTGGTTTTATAAAAGCAAAGAGCAGATCTATGACATTTTGAGGTAGAGCCAGAGACCTATATGAACCCTCAAGTTCACTAACCCCACTGAAGCATAAAATATCTTTCACAAATAAATGTACAATAAGCAGCTAGGAACAAAAGAGTCACAAGACTGTAGGGAAACATGTGAATGGCTAAAACGAGGAATTTTGACCCACAAATGCCAAGAGAGAGCTGTTTCTGGTTTATAGAAACACGTGGTTAAGACAGATGCAGCTTAGTAGAGAGAGTGCTGCATTTCATCAGACTGTGAGTCCCAACGCCACATTCTTTGGTGAGTTTCTGAAAGCCTCAGAACACTATTCCTATATCACAAAGAAAACCAGCCATCCTGAGCAAAACAACACCCACTTCATGGATTGAGTGAGGAATAAATAATTTCTTTTTAAAGATTTTATTTATTTATTTTAGAGAGATGGGGAGAGGGAGAGGGAGAGAGAGGTGGAGGAGGAATAAGCATCAACTCACAGTAGTTGCCTCCCGTATGTGCCTTGACCTGGCAAGCCCAGGGTTTCAACCCCGCGACCTCAGCACTCCAGGCCGACGCTCCATCCACTGTGCCACCACAGGTCAGGTGGAATAAATAATTTCAGTACAGTTTCACTCATTCTTCAGCAGACATATTTTGAAGTCTCATAATGCACACAGAAGATGCAAAGAAGATGACATCCTTGTTCTCACTGTGCATAAGACATCCTCCTCCTTAGTGGGTACCCCACAATTGAAGAACTGCTTACAAAGAACTAAAGGGGAATTCTTCAAGAACAGAGACACACACACACACACAAAAAAGAACAGAGACACCCCACCCCCGCCAGCCCATGCTGAAGAAGAACCTGGCACACTGCCACAGACAGTAAATGCTGTTGAATGAATGAACAAACTTTCTTTCTGTTTATGATCTGGAATACCTTCCTTTCAGTCCACAATAACTTGAGAAGGAAAAGGGTTGATACATAATAACAAGGAAGAGGGGTTGATACATAATAACCACCTCACTCACAGCAGGAGCAGAGATTCTTCAGGGCATCACTTAAGCATCTGGATAATAATTACATTATCATCCCACCACAGGATGCTTGTCCTATAAACTACCCTCAACCCCCGTTTTTGAAACCCTGCAAAGGCTGTGTAAGTGGTTCCTTTATCCTCTGTAATGGTTACGTGGCAAAATAATAATTAAGTTTCAGACTAGAGTTTTGAGGACACATATTTTAATACTGTGTTCACCAAAAACCTATTTCTAACTAAAAGGTAGGAACTTATTGTAACTCTCTGTTCCAGTCCTCACACCATCTCAGTTAGGTTCCCAAGAGCCTTTTTCAGCTTGACCAGTGGTGGTGAAGTAGAGCATAAACCTAGGACACTGAAGTCCCAGGTTTGAAACCCCAAAATTGCTGGCTTGAGCTCAGGCTCACCAGCTTGAACATGGGGTTGCCGGCTTGCGTGTCAAATCATAGATATGACCCCAGGGTTGCTGGCTTGATGTTCAAGGTCACTGGCTTGAACAAGGGTTCACTGGCACAGCTGGTGCAACCCAATCAAGGCATGCATGAGAAGCAATCAATGAACAACTAAAGCGCCGCAACTACAAGTTGATGCTTCTCATCTCTCCTTTCCTGTCTGCCTGTCTCTCGTGCGCAAAAAAAAAAAAAAAAAAAAAAAAAAAGTCTTTTTCAAAATCAGATATGAAAATGCGGTACAGGCCCTCCGGCACTTAAGAGTACAGGCTAAACTCCCTGCTCTAGGAACATCTGCCCCTAATGCAGAGGAAGAGTAATAAAAAACAGTGATAGGGCATGGCCAGGTGAGTCCATCGATAAAGCATCAACCCCATGTACCAAAAGTCACAGGTTCAACCTCTGGTCAGGGCACGTAGGAGAAGCAACCAGTGAGTCCACAATTAAATGGAACTAAGTGAAACAACGAGTTGATGCTTGCCTTTCCCTCTCTCTCTTTTAAATCAATGGAAAAAATTCAAGTTAAAAAAAAAACAAACGGTGTCTGTTCCAGTGCCAGAAAAAACAGCGGAGGAGCTCTTCAGTGCAGGTGCATACAGGGAGAAACATGAGTGATTGGTCTGGAAAAAGGACCCCCATTTGCCCAAGACAACAGGGCAGACGGCACAACAGGTGGGGAGTGGCTGAAAAACCACTCTGGCAGTTTTAGAACCTGAACCAATAATCAGAGGTGGGGTCTGTGACGTCTAGTCTTGACCCTGCAAAGACCAAGCCACCCTGCTATAAAATGGGGCTTAATGTTTTAAAAAAAAGAACTTGAAGTTATCCCAACATGACTGTGTCTTTTCCAAGACAATAAAGGTATATATGAGTCTGAAAATGAGAGACTCAAAAATTCTAGCCTACGATGAATTTGAACTGTTTCATCTGTAAAACAGTTCACCTGTTTTGTTTGTTTGTTCATTTGTTTGTTTTAAGTGAGAGGAGGGGAGATAGACAGACTTCACATGTGCCCCAAACGGGATCCACCCAGCAACCCCTGTCTGGCACTGATGCTTAAGTCCACCAAGCTATCCTCAGAGCCTGGAGCCGACGCTCAAACCAACTGAGCCACTGGCTGCAGGAGAGGAAGAGAGACATAGGTGGAGAGGGAGGAGAAGAGAAACAGACGGACGCTTGTCATGTGTGCTCTGACCAGAGATTGAACCTGGGACATCTGTATACCGGCTGGACACTCTGAGCCACTGAACCAACCTGCCAGGGCCTCAGCTCTATTCAGAAGCAGGGTTCATCTTACTTTCTAATTCATTACTGAGTACTTCAAGTCAAATTCCTGCAACAAGACCTTCAGGTTCCTTAACATTCACAGAATTTAAGTCCAAGATCCCCAATACACTCAGGAAACTTTAAGAGTAAAATTTTCACATCCAGATGAGATTGTTACCTAGTTGCTAATTACAATCTCATTAACTATTGGCAAAAAAAAAGAAAATGACAAGAATTCCTCATCTACCTCCTCCTCTCCTTTGCCTCCCTGGCAAGACCTCAACTTATGATAAATCACTTGGTCCTTGACATATGGCCACTTCCAGAGAAGCAGTTGACATTTAACATAAGACATGCGAGGCTGTGGGAAATGGGAAATTCTTGGCCACAAAAACCAGAATAAAACCCCTGCCCTTGGGGGGAAAAATACCAAAAAATCTCTTAAGTCTACTGCAAGGCAGTTAAATGTTTAGCTTTAGAAGATTCTATTTTAAGAACACAGACCAGAACACAGAATTAGAACAGGTTTTTGAAAACAATAAGGCTGCAAGATCATTTTTTCTGGCATTCGTAAGAATCGATGCTAAATGGCAGTCTCCAAGTTGAGTGTGACCCCCTCTCCCCGTGGGACTAGTTTAAACTAACTAGGCTCTAAGATCTTCTGACTGTTCAGCCCTGGCCAGATAGTTTGTTCGTTAGTTTCATCCCAAAGCAGAGTTTGTGGGTTCAGTCTTGGGTCAGGGCACATACAGAACAGAATGATGTTGCTGTTTCTCTATCTCTCTCGCTCTCCCTCTAAAATTAATAAACATTGTTTTGTTGTTTTTTTAAAATCAGAGCCACCAATTTTATTTTATTTCTTTTTAAGATTTTATTTATTGCCTGACCAGGCGGTGGCGCAGTGGATAGAGCGCCGGACTGGGATGCGGAGGACCCCAGTTCAAGACCCCGAGGTCACTAGCTTGAGTGCGGGCTCATCTGGTTTGAGCAAAGCTCACCAGCTTGGACCCAAGGTCGCTGAATTGAGCAAGGGGTCACTCAGTCTGCTGAAGGCCCACGGTCAAGGCACATATGAGAAAGCAATCAATGAACAACTAAGGTGTCACAACGAAAAACTAATGATTGATGCTTCTCATCTCTCTCCGTTCCTGTCTGTCTGTCCCTATCTATCCCTCTCTCTGACTCTCTCTGTCTCTGTAAAAAATTAAGTATTTTTTTTTAATTTTAAAAAAATATCCTGTCCATCAATTTTGCAAGGAGAGGAGAGAGGGAGGGGAGAGGAATGTGAAGTATCAACTCAGAGTTGCTTCACTTCAGCTGTTCACTGATTGCTTGTCATATGTGCCCTGACTGGGCAAGCCCAGGGTTCTGAACCCATTACCTCACCTCAGCACTCCAGGTGGACACTCCATTCACAGCACCACCACAAGCCAGGCAAGGAACAAATTTTTGCCCTGGAAAGATAGCTCAGTTGGTTAGAGTGTCATCCTGATACGCAAAGGTTGCCATTTCGTTCCTGGTCAGGGCACATGAAGGAACAGATCAATGTTTCTGTCTCTCTCTCTCTCTAAAACCAATAAATAAGTTTTAAAAAATTAAAGGCCCTGGCTGGTTGGCTCAGCAGTAGAGCATCAGCCTGGCATGTGGAAGTCCCATTCCCAGCCAGGGCACATAGGAGAAGCACCCATCTGCTTCTTCACCCTTCCCCCTCTCCTTTCTCTCAATCTCTCTCTTCCCCTCCTTTAGCCAAGGCTCCACTGGACAAAGTTGGTCCAGACTCTGAGGATGGCTCCATGGTCTCTGCCTTAAGTGCTGGAATGGCTCTGGTTGCAATGGAGCAATGTCCCCTAGTGAGCATCCCGGGTGGATCCCAGTCGGGCACGTGCAGGAGGAGTCTGTCTCTCTGCCTCCTCACTTCTCACTTCAAAAAATACAAAATAAATAAATTAATTAATTAATTAAAATAAAAACATATTTTAAGAAGCATCATCAAAACCAAACACATATATCAGTATTAAAACCTGAAAAATTAGCTTTTACATACCCACATGGGCATCTCAGTAAACTGGCTAACTACTCCCCAAGAAGTTATGCAGTATATAACAGAGGAAGCATCTGCAATTGAGGCAGAGTGACTGGAAATCATGACTCTGTGACTTCTTACCTATGTGTCCTTGGGCAATTTCCTTCTCTCAGTCTGAGTTTTCTTGTTTGCAAAATGAGGTAATAACTCCCATCTTAGGAGGATTAATTGCATGTGACATGCCCAGCACAGAGCCTGACTCAAAGCAGCTCAGGAAACAGTTACCGTTATTACTCTGTTGTTACTCATGGAAGCTCCTTTAAAGCCAAAGCATACTTTTTCCAGCAATTTAACTGTAGGCTCTATAATTGAGAACTGCAAAAGTAACACACAGCAAATAACATCGAAGTTACAAATGAGGGTTTTGTATAAGATCAATTTAACACACGCCTAGATAGGAAAAGAGATTATAAAAATAATAATGATGACCTTCAACGCATATCAAAATGAACGTCCTGATGCTTGTAAGTCATTCTAAAAGGAGACAGATACTGTCTGTGTACAAATCACACACAGGATTGCTGCTTTCACTCATTCCCAAAGTGTTTCCTGAATGCCCATCAACTGCCAGCCATCCTACTAGGCAGTGTGCATATAATGGTAAGCAAAAGCAGACACAGTGCCACTCCCCATGGAGTTTCTGGTCACACAATCTCACAGAGGATAAACGTGTAAAGGACGGCATGGTACCAGAGATCTAACCTAACTGGGGACATCAAGTCAGGCCTTCCGGAGAATGAGAAAACTCACAATGGAAAGATAAAGAGGGAGTGGGGGTGGGGGGGTTCCAGACAGAGCAAAGCAGCTGCTGCCAAGACCCTACAGACTTGGTTCTCAAATTCTTTTGTGCGTGTGTGTGTGTGTGTGTGTGTGTGTGTGTGTGGCAGAGACAGAGAGAGTCAGAGAGAGGGACAGACAGACAGGAAGGGAGAGAGATGAGAAACATCAATTCTTCATTATGGCTCCTTAGTTGTTCATTGATTGATTTCTCATATGTGCCTTAACCTGGGGGGTGGGGGGTGTCTACAGCCCACCCAGTGACCCCTTGCTCGAGCTAGCGACCTTGGGCTCCAGGTGGTGAGCCTTGCTCAAACCAGATGAGCCCGTGCTCAAGCTGGTGACCTCGGGATCTTGAACCTGGGTCCTCCACATCCCACTCCAACTCTCTATCCACTGCGCTCCCACCTGTGGATCAACTCAGGCTCAAACTTTTTGAAGTCGGAGCACATTTAAAATCCTACAAATAATTGTAGGCACACTATATACAAATTTCTGAGAAATGTTATAATAATTAAGTCAAATATTAAAGAAAAAATATATAAAGTCCAAGCGTGCTTTTATGGTAATTAAATAAATACAACAAAATTAAATTTATTGACATTAAAACATTTTTATGTTACATTTTTTGAGTTATGCTTTTTAGAATTCATAGAAAAGAGGGGTTAAAAATTTTTTTAAAGACAAAAAAGTTGTTGTTTTTTTTTTTTTTTTTTTTTTATAAGCCTAAGCCTTTATTTTACTTGGAAATAGTACTTCTATTTAGGAACATGTAAGTTATTTATTTGCATACAGAACTTCAGTTTAGAATTCCAGAGGTGAATCTACCTCAGGAAAATGAAATGAGAAGAAATGTTATGCATAAGCATTTGAATGTTGCTTTTTGCAGAAGTAATGTTAGGGTTGAAAAGAATCTTTTCCATCTCCCCCCCATTTCTGCCCACCCCAAGTTATAATAGAAAACTGACTAAATAATTCAAGAAGGCTGTGGAACCTGATTTCTCATTTGATTTTTTTTTTAGAAATAAGCTAGCAGCACAATCTACCTTTGCTTCTTTTTCTTTTGGTATTCCTGATTTTACTTTGTCATGTGGCTGATCAAGAGTCAAATTATTCTTCTTTGCTTCACTGTCTTCAAGCAGGGGAACACGACCGTAACTGTTATCTCGACTGGAATTTACAAGAAGTAACTGTGATTTTAGCTTGTCAATAATAATTTGTTGAAGTAACAGCTGTTCCTGTTGCTCACGTATTCTCTGCTCATAGTTTTCAGTCTTTTGCTGTAGCTCTTTTACTGCTGAATCTCTATCCATGCATGCCTGTCGGAAGGCTTCATAAGCTTTATTGAGTTGCTCACCCATGTTTTTATCCATTCCTCTCTGTCCTGTAGCATCACTATAAAGGATGGAGTAAATGACAGGTAGTTAAGAGATTCCGAGCCGATCTTTCACGCCTCGGTCGGCGGTGCCTCGCGGAGTGACTGCCAAAAAAGTTATTTTGTATATATATAAATACATTCCTAGTAAGATTTAGTAAATTGGCAGGTCCCAGCTCAAATGTGTTGTTTTTTCATTCTTGTGTTTATGAGAAACATGAGCCTGATGTGTGATAGTGATTTCTTCAATGTTTGGACATAGCCTGACCAGGCGGTGGCACAGTAGATAGAGTGTTGAACTGGAATGTGGAGGATCCAGGTTCGAAACCCAGAGGTTGCCAGCTTGAGTGCGGCTCATCTGGTTTGAGAAGGCTCACCAGCTTGAGCCCAAGGTCGTTAGCTTGAGCAAAGGGTCACTCGGTCTGCTGTAGCCTCCCCGCCCCCGTCAAAGCACATATGAGAAAGCGATCAATGAACAACTAAGGAACTGCAAGGAAGAATTGATATTTCTCATCTCTGTCCCATCCTGTCTGTCTGTCCCTATCTGTCCCTCTCTCTGACTCTGTCTCTGCCACAAAAAAAATAATAATAATAATAATAAAAATAAAATGTTTGGGCATATATCTGAAAGACAAACTCTCATTTCCTTGTCAATATTGAAGAATTCCTCTCTTTTTACTCTTAATTGTGTTGAGTACAGAAAATCCCCACCATACATATCATCTTAACTTTACACCAAACAAAGGATAGAAGAAACTTGCCTCCAGTCTTTCCCGGGAACATGGGGTACTGTAAACAACCCAGCACCACAGTTAAACAGCCTTTTTCAACCTTATCAAGCAAGGGAGGTGGGGGGTTGGGCAGACACTCAGCTTACAGCCAATTCCCCACACCTCTGTCCCACAAAATTCTATCCACTGCGCCACCGCCTGGTCAGGCAAAAGGCTAAGTTGTTTTTGTTTGTTTTTTTAAATTTTTATTTATTCATTTTAGAGAGGAGAGAGAGAGAGACAGAGAGAGAGGAGAGAGAGACATGGGGGAGGAGCTGGAAGCATCAACTCCCATATGTGCCTTGACCAGGCAAGCCCAGGGTTTCGAACCGGCGACCTCAGCATTTCCAGGTCGACGCTTTATCCACTGCGCCACCACAGGTCAGGCCCTCTGTTCCACAAAATTCTAAACTCTAAAATCCCTGTTGGTTTTTTGGTCCCCAACAGGCACATATTTCTCTGGAATACCATAGGGCGCACCTGGAAATCTTCTAGGGCAGTAGTCCTCAACCTTTTTTGGGCCACGGACTGGTTTAATGTCAGAAATTATTTTCACTGACCGGCCTTTAGGGTGGGACAGATAAATGCACAAAATAAAATTACTAAGTGACCGGCGTAAAAACTGTATTTTTAAATATAATTGTCGAACTTACGAGACAAGCATCAAGAGTGAGTCTTAGACAGATATAACAGAGGGAATCTGGTCATTTTAAAAAAATAAACCATCGTTCAGGCTTAAATATAAATAAAATGGAAATAATGTAAGTTATTTATTCTTTCTCTGCGGACTGGTACCAAATGGCCCACTGACCGGTACCGGTCCACAGCCCAGGGGTTGGGGACCACTGTTCTAGGGTGCACCAGTGCGCCCTGGTGCACATTTTGAGAACCACTGCCCTACAGGCAAGGAGGAAATTGACAAGAGGCAAGATCAAAAGGCCCTAGTGCCTGGAGCAAAGATGAGGTGTGAGAATTAGCCAGGGCTCTTCAAAGACCATACTCAAGAGCTGTAAGGACTCCAAGAGCAATGAAAAGAGCCACAAAAGGGTTTTAGAAATGCCTGTTTGGCCAGTGGTGAGGTGTGGGGGGTGAGGGGTGGAGTGGTAGGTAGTCCAAAGGGAAGATGCAATCAGATCTACAGTTTGCCTCCTGTTTCTGGAACGAGAGCTAAGGCATGCAGACAGGGTAAGCAGGAGACAGAAGTTCTGTTGGGATGCGATAGAACAGCTTGAGGACTACAGCAGTGGAAGTGGTCGTGGAAGGAGTCAAAGAATTTGAGAGATATTCAGAAACACTTGATGATGTGTAATGTGTAACAACATACAGGGGGTTGAGAGAGAGCAGCACTCAATAAAACTGGGTTTCTGCTGCACATGGCTGTATGGGAGACAGAATCCCCCCATTTAGGAGGGATCTGCCCCAAAAACATTGGTAAGGCAATTTCCACACCCCAAAAAGAGCCAAAATGCATTTCAATTTTGCCTTAACCCTGTTGGATCCCCTACTTTACTTTTGAAATAGGGTCCCTAAAGATTTTTTTTTAACTATTTTCAAAAATCAAACTGACTCTCAAAAAGGACAAGAGTTTTCCATCATTGAAGATATTTTAAAGATTCTGCCACAACTTTGAAATAAACTCCAAACAAGCTTTAAAACTGGTTTGAGCAACAGGCTAGCATTATGGAATGAATGTGTCATTTCCTATAATCACTACTTTGATAAGACTAGCACACATTTGCTGCTGAATTTAAATAGTTTAAAGAAGTACCCTTATGGAATAGTAAAGTAAAATGTGAAACTTCTTCAGGCACTACAATAATGGAAACTATGAGGCCTGGAACTAGACTGCTTTTATATTTCAAGATTTTGAAATGCCAGCAGAAAACATTGCATTTTGTAGGAAAAGATATGATTATAAAAATAACAAACAAACCCATAGCTCCTTGATCTTAATATACAAATATTTTGTTTCCATCCAGTCCTTAATACCTGTCACATTCATTCCATGTAAAAGATTTTTACTAAACATAGTTTATCAGCATTCAAGTATATCAATACTTGAATATTTGTTTACCTTGGTTTTAATTTTTTAAAATTTGCAACCTAATGCCATTTTCACAGTGAAATATTGACATCATTAAGTCTTGGAAACCACAGAAATTTCCAATCTGATTAACCACTCCTTCCCTCCCCCCCAAAAAAAGTGAGAGTTTTGCCCCGTTAAAATCAACCTAACACATCACACCTTAGAATTCAAGATTCCGCCTGACCTGTGGTGGCGCAGTGGATAAAGCGTCGACCTGGAAATGCTGAGGTCGCCGGTTCGAAACCCTGGGCTTGCCTGGTCAAGGCACATATGGGAGTTGATGCTTCCAGCTCCTCCCCCCTTCTCTCTCTGCCTCTCTATCCTCTCTCTCCTCTCTAGAAATGAATAAATAAAAATTAAAAAAAAAAAAAAGAATTCAAGATTCCTTAAATTCTGGCCGGGTGGGCTCCTTGGCCCGCTGCCTGCACTAGGCCCTGACTAGCATTTTATGAACGCTCCAAGTGCAGTTACCAGCATGTTGCCACGGCTCATAGGGAGCAGCAGAGTTATTTTTCCTCCCCACCCCACCCCCATGCTGATTTTATCTCAAAGAACCCAAAGGCAAGACTGTGGTCTGAGGCCAAATATGAAAAATGTCATCTCCACAGATAAAGAGAACAGGGTTTTTAAACAATCAGCCCACGAACCAGTATTAGCTTGTAAAACCAGACTTGTCTTCCCACTAGAGACTGTACTATCCAGTGCGGTTCTTGGGAACAAGGGCTGGAGAGTTCGAAGTGGGTGAATGCACATCTTATTGAAGATTTTTTTATTAAAACGTGGAATCGGACGTGCGGCACGGCTCTGTGTGAGTCCAGCTAAGCCTGGGCACTGGCAGTGCCAGGAAACAGGGAAGAAGGTGTGGCCCCTGCCCATCCCGCAGAACCGTGCACGAGGGAGTTGGAAAGGCCCGGCTCTCCTCTACACAAGCCCTCGGAGTGACACCTCAAGCCACTTCCTTCTGAGAAATGATGGTCACGAGCGGGAAGGGACAATGGAGCTCCGAGTTGGCTCCGGAAAGATGGAAACCGGAATAGGACGGGGTCGGGAAGTAAGCGTCCGGACAGGGCGGCGCAGGCCCGGGGAGGCCTGGCGCAACTACTCTGCGCCTCGCGGGGCCCTGCGCGAACCGGACCCTCCCGGCCAGGAAGGCGCGGCCCGGGCAGAGGCGCAGCAAGGAGGCCGCAGTACAGAGCCCTGCGACGCGGGCCACGGGCGGCAGGGCGCGGCTCGGAGCCCGGGCCTCCGACACGCCCCCCGTCCCCGCTTACCTGCTCCTCCTCCGGGGTCAGCTGTGGTGCCATGTCGGCTTGGGGCGCGGTCGCGGGTTCCATGCCGCCGCAGACACGCCGGCCCGGCGCCCCGCTCAGCAGCGCGGGGCTGGCTAGCGCATGCCGCTTAGCCCGCGGCCCGGCGTTGGTTCGCCGCCCTCGCGCGCTCCCCTGCGCTCCCGGAACCCGGCGCGGGCGGCGCTGCGGCACCCGGCAAAGGGGCGGAGGAAACACGGAAAGGCCGCGGCCTCGTCAGCGCCGCTGCTCCGACGCCGCGCGGGCTCCCGCGGGGGACACAGGGAGACGACCGCACAACGCGCCCCGGGCCAGACTAGAGGCCGCCCCCGTGGCCGCGCGAGTCCCCCGCGGCTCCATGGGGAAACTGCGCGTCTCGGCCGCTGAGTGGCGGGCGGCCGGGAGGGGGCAGCAGAGAGCGGAAGATGGGGGCGGAGGCAAGCTCCACGCGAGAGGGGGGAACGCGGCCTTGAGTGCGTGCCGCTGACGGCGCCACGCGGGACCGCGGCGTCCTGTCTGGCGGGCCGTGGCGTGCGCAGCGAGAGCCGCTGCCAGGGTTGCCTGCTCGGATCCGGGAGCGGATGCGGAGCGGCGGCCCGACCGCCGGGTCACACTGGGTTGGACTGAGCCGCGCCCGGAATTCGTCACGGGTGGAGCTGACTTCAGCCCTCGCCACCGCCGCGCCTGGAACGCCGCCCCTCCTGCAGGCCCGGTCCTCCCGCAGGCAGTTCTCACGCGCAGGCTGCGGCGCCGCGGGGCTATGCAGGAGTCACCGGGCGGGCAGGGCTGCTCTACGTTGCCTGCGTCCTTCCAGACCACAAATAAATGACAGAAAAGGGCGGAAGTCCAGGAAAGGTTAGGGACAGCCGACGGAGGATCTCCAGACCGCTGGGGAGACGCTCCTTCCAGGACCCTTCCAGTCTGTGACCCACCTCGTTTCTGCGGCATGGCAGCGGGCACTCGGGGTGCCCGCCCTCGGTGCAGGAAGGGACGCCTGGCACGCGGCCCGGTAAGGTGGCTCGAGATCTGTTTCATCACAACCCTTTACGGGAATGACAGTTTCAGCGTCACAACCGGGCGCTCCTCCGGAGTACGTTGTTTGCAGGAAGTCCGGAGGTTACCGACAGCCGACTCACTTGCCAAGGGCGCGCCATAAGGGCGGTTACTGCGCAGCAGAGGATCCTAAACGACCCTGATCAGAGGGTACTGGGCAGCGGTCCCAATACCGCCCTCATGGGTAACTTCCCGCCCTGGCACAGGGCAGGGGCTGCCCGCCTCTTCTTCGGGGTCTGCTTGGTAGCACGGAAACTTGGCTCTTGTTATTCTTGTAGCCTTGTCCACTGTTAGATCACGTTTTCTTTTTAATCGGTGGCATTTTTGTCTTTACCCTATTAAGATTTCTCTGAAACGCAAAGCTGATGCAAGGACCGTGACACAGTGAAGAAGAGAAGAACCAGCACCACGGAAAATAAAGTAGAAATAATAAAGAGATTGGAAGAGGTGAAGCTCCTTCATCCATTCGCAGAGCGTTTGGTTACAGTCGGTCAACAATCGCAACAATTTTAAAAGACAAAGATAGGATAATGGAGCATGTGAAAGGTCATACACCGATGAAAGCTACCATTATCACCAAGCAAAGCAGTGGTTTAATTGTTGAGATGGAAAGGCTGTTGATTATTTGGATAGAGGACCAAAATCAGCGCAAGATGCCCATCAGTCTCGTTTTGGTGCGAAAAAAGCACGGAGCCTCTTCAATAATTTAAAAGCTGCCCGGCCCTGACCAGGCGATGGCGCAGTGGATAGAGCATCAATCGGATGCGGAGGACCCAGATTTGAGACCCCGAAGTCGCCAGTTTGAGCACAGGTCATCTGGTTTGCTCACCAGCTTGGACCCAAGGTTGCTCGCTTGAGCAAGGGGTTTACTCATCTGCTGAGGGTCCACAGTTCAACAAAAAACTGATGATTGCCTGACCTGTGGTGGCGCAGTGGGTAAAAGTGTTGACCTGGAACGCTGAGGTCACTGGTTCAAAACCCCAGCCTTGCCTGATCAAGGCACATATGGGAGTTGATGCTTCCTGCTCCTCCTTCTGTTCTTTCTATCTCTTTCCTCTCTGTCTCTTTCTCTCTCTGTGTCTCCTCTCTCTAAAAAAAATGAATAAATAAAAAGTAAAAATAAATAAAAATTTAAAAAACTGATAATGATACTCATCTCTCTCCGTTCCTGTCTGTCCCTATCTATCCCTCTCTCTGACTCTGTCTCTGTAAATAAATAAATAAATAAATAAAGCTGCTCAGACAGCATGGGAAGGCCATTGATAATAAAAGCTGCTCAGGCCCTGGTCGGTTGGCTCAGTGGTAGAGCGTCGGCCTGGCGTGCGGAAGTCCTAGGTTCGATTCCCAGCCAGGGCACACAGGAGAGGCGCCCATCTGCTTCTCCATCCCTCCCCCTCTCCTTCCTCTCTGTCTCTCTCTTCCCCTCCCGCAGCCGAGGCTCCATTGGAGCAAGAGATGGCCCGGGTGCTAGGGATGGCTCCTTGGCCTCTGCCCCAGGCGCTAGAGTGGCTCTGGTCGCGACAGAGCGACAACCCGGATGGGCAGAGCATCGCACCCTGGTGGGCGTGCCGGGTGGATCCCGGTGGGGCGCATGCGGGAGTCTGTCTGACTGCCTCCCTGTTTCCAGCCTCAGAAAAATCAAAAAATAAAAATGCTCAGCCTGACCTGTGGTGGCGCAGTGGATAAAGCGTCGACCTGGAAATGCTGAGGTCGCCGGTTCGAAACCCTGGGCTTGCCTGGTCAAGGCACATATGGGAGTTGATGCTTCCAGCTCCTCCCCCCTGTCTCTCTCTCCTCTCTTTCTCTCTCTCTCTCTCTAAAATGAATAAATAAAATAAAATAAATTTTTTTAAATAAATAAATAGAGGGCAAATTTGCCTGACCTGTGGTGGCGCAGTGGATAAAGTGTCGACTTGGAAATGCTGAGGTCGCCAGTTTGAAACCCTGGGCTTGCCTGGTCAAGGCACATATGGGAGTTGATGCTTCCACCTCCTCCCCCCCTTCTCTCTCTCTGTCTCTCCTCTCTGTCTCTCCCTCTCCTCTCTAAAAAATGAATAAATAAATTTAAAATTTTTTTAAATAAATAAATAAAAGGGCAAATTTGCATAGTGTTAAAGTTCAAAGCGAAGCAGTGAGTGCAGTGAGCAATTTCCTCAAGACATTGGAAAATATTATCAACAAGGGAGGTTATTTGCCAGACAAAATTTTCAATGTGGATGAAACTGACTTGGTTTGGGAAAAAATGCCCAAGAGGACCTACATTTTGAGAGGGAGAAAAAGTACACAGGAACATAAGGCTCTGAAAGACAGGCTGACTTTACTCCTTAGGAGTAACGCATCTGAGGATTACAATTCCAAGCCCTTGCTAGAAACTCCAGAACTGAGAAAAGAGCTGATGCTTTTCATCTCATTGAAGCAGGAATGGCAAAGTTAGAAGAGCAAGATCCTGATACAGAGAGGTTCACCAAAGTTTGCCATACAGTTAACAAAGGCCTGAGATGCTATAAGGCCATTTATGATGAGAAAAAGAAAAACTCTGTACAGACCACCCTGGATGCCTCTTCAAGAGACTGACTCCAGCAGCAGAATCAAACCCTGACTCTAACACCAGTCCCATCGTCTCCAACAAATCCATCATCTTCTGTATCATCCAAGATTATTCAAGGTTGTATTTAAATGTTTATTTATATGCACAGAAAGGTAAAAAAAATACTATGTTAAGATAAACATCTAAGTTGCATTTAATAAGTAAATGTACCTGTTCCAACTTACATACAGCTCCATTTTTTTTTTTTAGGTGAGAGGAGGGGAGATAATGAGGCAGACTCCCACATGTGCCCCAACCAGGATCTACCCGGCACCCCCATCTGGGGCTGATGCTGGAGTACTGAGCTATTTTCAGCACTTGAGGCCAGTGCTAGAACCAGTTGAGCCACAGACTGTGGGAGGGAAGAGGGTGGAGAAGCAGATGGTTGAGTGTCCTGTGTGTTCTAACTAGATATTGAACCCACTACGTCTGCATACCTGGTCAATGCTCTATCCATTGAGTCACCATCCAGGGCCCAGATTCAATTTAAGAACAAGACTATAGAACCTATCTTGTTTGTAACCCAGGGACTGCCTGTACTTCACAGTTATATTTAGATGCCAGGTGCTGGGGTTACTTCCACATTAGAATGTGGGATGATCTCTGAGCTATATTATTATATTATGAACTGAAAAAAATAATACTCAAATAGTGTGTGTAATATACTGTCATTTGTGTAAATAAAAAAGTGAACCAATGTTTGTAAACTTATTTATGCCTAGAAAAGCTTTGCCAGGACACACAGGAAAGGGAACAGGGGTTGTCTCTCAGGAGGGGAAGGGGGGATTGGGAACAGAAAGGATAGGGAGACTTCCCAATATGGTCTTCTGTACAGTTTAAGGTTTTTGTGTGCTTTTTAAAAAACTTTATTGAAGTAAACATACATCAAAGATAAAAATGTAGGTATGCAGAATGGCAACGTTTCATACACTCGACATACCCCTGTAACTAGCACACAGGTCAAGAAATAGAACATTCTCCTGCTAGCCACTCCCCCTCCCCCAACTAACTACTCTCAAGAGGAACTACTATCTTGGTTTCTTTTTTTTACAAGGACAGAGAAAGAGTCAGAAAGAAGGATAGATAGGGACAGACAGACAGGAACGGAGAGAGATGAGAAGAATCAATCATCAGTTTTTTGTTGCGACACCTTAGTTGTTCATTGATTGCTTTCTCATATGTGCCTTGACCGTGTGCCTTCAGCAGACCGAGTAACCCCTTGCTCAAACCAGCGACCTTGGGTCCAAGCTGGTGAGCTTTTTGCTCAAGCCAGATGAGCCTGCACTCAAGCTGGTGACCTCGGGGTCTCGAACCTGGGTCCTTCCACATCCCAGTCCAATGCTCTATCCACTGCACCACTGCCTGGTCAGGCCTATCTTGGTTTCTGACAACATTGCGTGGGCATGTGCACATGTATGCATATGTGTATGTGCGTGTGTGTACCTTTTCCATGTGAATGTATAACCTTTTCCAAAAAATGTTAAAACAATACCTTAAGGCCTTGGCTGGCGACTCAGTGGTAGAGCCTCAGCCTGGTGTGTAGATATCCTGGGTTTGATTCCTGGTCGGAGCACATAGAAGAAGCAACCATCTACTTCTCCCCCTACTCCCTGTTTTCTTCCTGTAGCCAATGGCTCAATTGGTTTGATCATGGCCTCAGGTGCTGAAGATAGCTCCCTTAGAGCACATCAGCCTCAGGCATTAAAAATAGTTTGGTACTTGAGCATCAGTTAGATGGGGTTGCCAGGTGGATCAGGGCATGTGCCTCACTATCTCCACTCCTCTCACCTAAAAAAAAAGAAAGAAAGAAAGATAGTACCTTAAGTACAACTTACTCTTCAAGTGCACAGGTCCACTTACATGTAGAAATTAGTATGTGGGCCTGACCTGTGTGGCGCAATGGATAAAGCGTTGACCTGGAAATGCTGAGGTCGCCGGTTCAAAACCCTGGGCTTGTCTGGTCAAGGCACATATGGGAGTTGATGCTTCCAGCTCCTCCCCCCCTTCTCTCTCTCTCTGTCTCTCTCTCTCCCTCTCTCTCTCCTCTTTAAAAATGAATAAATAAAAAAATAAATAAATTAAAAAAAAAAAAAAAAAGAAATTAGTATGTGGTTTTTCTCTCTGTGCAGGCAAATGGCTAGAGGACTAAGCCGGAGAAAGAAATGGCAGGACCTGAGCAGTACAGACCACTGAGGAGAGGTGGGGTCTCTCAACCCATTGACTTAACAGTTTGGCTGCCCCAGTGATCCTCAGCACACCAAGAGCTAGTGATTTATCCGGTCACACAGCTAGTTAATTAGTGTAAAGCTAGAACGCCAAGCCAGGCACTCTAACTCCCAGTAGAGGGATCAGGTGAGGCTTACTAAAGGAAGAATTTTGATGGTGAACCAGAGAGAACTCAGCAGTGTCTTAGCGGCACAGCTGTGTATGGGGTGTGTGGAGGTGTAAGGGAGTGGTTCTTGGAACTGTTGCCTCTCACAGTCCTCATAGGACAATGTTTGGGAGTTTCTTTGCAGCAATGTGGGTAAGAAAACCCAAGTGCAAGAAAGCCAGCTAGATTTGCTTCGAGAGGCAGATCTTGGAATAATCAGAGTACAAAGTTCTTGTGTACTACAGCAGGCTCAAACCAAGGATATTGAGTATGATACTGTCATCCTGCTGAGTCACCATCTTAAAGATGCACAATGGTCTGTAATAGCAGAAAGTGGAAATGAGAGAATAGGCTCTCAGTAGGAAAGTCAGTAAGTAAATTATAATACACACACACACTAGCCCTGGCCGGTTGGCTCAGCGGTAGAGCGTCGGCCTGGCGTGCGGGGGACCCGGGTTCGATTCCTGGCCAGGGCACATAGGAGAAGCGCCCATTTGCTTCTCCACCCCCCCCTCCTTCCTCTCTGTCTCTCTCTTCCTCTCCCACAGCCAAGGCTCCATTGGAGCAAAGATGGCCTGGGCGCTGGGGATGGCTCCTTGGCCACTGCCCCAGGCGCTAGAGTGGCTCTGGTTGCGGCAGAGCGATGCCCCGGAGGGGCAGAGTATCGCCCCCTGGTGGGCAGAGCGTAGCCCCTGGTGGGCGTGCTGGGTGGATCCCGGTCGGGCGCATGCGGGAGTCTGTCTGACTGTCTCTCCCCGTTTCCAGCTTCAAAAAAAAAAAAAATAATAATAATAATAACTGAGGTCAGTTCACATTTATTGTGCCCTGACCATGTGCCAGACACTGTTCTAAATGACCTTCATGCATCTGCTACCACTGTCATTATGAAATAGCTGAAATAATTATCATATATATATATATACACGGTAGATCCATATGTACAAACTTCTTGCATTTTTTTCCTTCTTTTCCCAATGAGAAGAGAATAGATAGTGAGACAGACTCCTACATGCACCCCAACTGGGATCCACCTGGCGACCCCTGTCTGGGCTGATGCCTTGCCCATTTGAGGCCATGCTTACAGCTGAGCTATTTTTAGTGCCTGAGGAGCCATCCCCAGTGCCTGAGGCTGATGTTTTCAAACCAATCTAGCCATGGCTGTGGGAGGAGAAGAGAGGTAGAGGGGAGGCAGATGGTCGCTTCTCCTGTGTGCCCTGAGACTCAAACCAGGGACATCCACACTCTGGGCTGACACTCTACTGCTGAGCCAACCAGTCAGGGCCCAGCCTTCTCGCATTTTGAATTTTTTTTTACTTATTGACTCGAGAAAAAGAAAGGGAGAGAAAATGAGAGGCATTGATTTGTTGTTTCGACAATCTGTGAATCTGTAGGCAGTGTTGAGAGCTCACCTTCCGCCATTCTAGTGGCCTATAGACACGGCCTGTAAGCAAACAAAAAAACAATCTTCACCCAAACACATTGGTTAGCAGCTTGGCCTCTTTATTCTGTATCTGTCTTTTGAAAAAAATGTCAGTAAGAACTCTTTTTGGATTGTTCACAGCCAAAGCACCTCTGTAGCACCACAGGTCTCTTTCATAGGCCTTTCATAGGCCACAGATACTTTGGACCCATGTTTAGAGAGGAGCTTTGGATTTTAGCAGTTGTTTTGGGGAAAGGCAATAAAATCCCAACCACAGCTTTGGAAGCAATGTTAGCAATTACTATTCTTAGACAAGAACAGACATAAACAAGACAGGAGAATACAGTAAGATAGAGGACTCAGAGCTGAGATGACTTTTTTTTTTTTTTTTTTTAATTTTTTTACAGGGACAGAGAGTGAGTCAGAGAGAGGGATAGATAGGGACAGACAGACAGGAATGGAGAGAGATGAGAAGCATCAATCATCAGTTTTTCGTTGCGACACCTTAGTT
This sequence comes from Saccopteryx bilineata, assembly GCF_036850765.1. Lineage (NCBI taxonomy): Eukaryota > Metazoa > Chordata > Mammalia > Chiroptera > Emballonuridae > Saccopteryx > Saccopteryx bilineata. The sequence continues at coordinate 131,155,151 of NC_089493.1, forward strand.
CATTGATTGCTTTCTCATATGTGCCATGACTGACGGCCTTCAACAGACTGAGTAAACCCTCGCTCGAGCCAGTGACCTTGAGTCCATGCTAGTGAGCTTTTTTGCTCAAACCAGATGAACCCATGCTCAAGCTGGCTATCCTGGGATCTCGAACCTGGGTCCTTCCGCATCCCAGTCTGACGCTCTATCCACTGCACCACCGCCTGGTCAGGCTGAGATGACTGTCTTCATTGATTTAGTCACTCAGCACGAATTTGTAGAGGGCCTGTCTACCAGTGCAAGGCTCCAGGTACTGAGGGTCCTGTGGCCAACAGGACAGAGGTGGTTCTGCCTTGCAGGAGCTAACAGTCTCAGAGAGGAGGCAGACACCAGGCTGATGAACAAGTGCACGATTACAATTTTGTTCAGGTCTCAGGTAAAAATAATCATAAGAGAATGATGTGAAAGTAACAGGGAACCTATTGTATATCCCCATGTATGAGACGATCCCATATATAAGATGCACCTTAATTTTGGAGCCTGAAATTTGAAAAAAAAAATCTATTACATAAAGTATTGAACTTGAGTTTTAGTCATCATAAAATTCATACAACTCCTCATCCACATGAAAAAGTGAGAAATGTGGCCCTGGCCGGTTGGCTCAGAGGTAGAGCATCGGCCTGGCGTGTGGGGGACCTGGGTTCGATTCCCGGCCAGGGCACATAGGAGAAGCACCCATTTGCTTCTCCACCCCCCCCTCCTTCCTCTCTGTCTCTCTCTTCCCCTCTCGCAGCCGAGGCTCCATTGGAGCAAAGATGGCCCGGGCTCTGGGGATGGCTCCTTGGCCTCTGCCCCCGGCGCTAGAGTGGCTCTGGTCGCGGCAGAGCGACACTCCGGAGGGGCAGAGCATCGCCCCCTGGTGGGCAAAGCGTCGCCCTGGTGGGCGTGCTGGGTGGATCCCAGTCGGGCGCATGCGGGAATCTGTCTGACTGTCTCTCCCCGTTTCCAGCTTCAGAAGAAAAAAAAAAAAAAAAAGCAGGAAATGTAAGTAAAAAAGCCTACAACCACTGTATAAGACGCACCCAGTTTTTAGATCCCAAGTTTTTCAAAATGTTAATACAAATTCGGAGGGACCCAAAATATGGAAGACAGGAACAAGCATCATTTACACATCAAAGCTTTATTGTCTAGCTTGGCCAAGCGGTGGGAACTCCGACAGAAATCTGACGGAGAGCGCGCTGACCCTTTGTTCTACTTAGTTTTTATAGTTTTGTAAGTGGGAAGTACAGAAGCAGAAATTGCAATTAAGAGCCCCTTACCGCTATTGGTTATAGTCATATGTCCTTTAACATGATAGGACCACGTTCAATTTGCAAACCATACATCATTTTGGAGAAAACAAAATTTACAAGCCAACACAATGGTAGAAAGATGTCTCTTTACATATTAAAGGCATTCCTATATTATCTAGTGTTTATCTGCTATCTCTCTGTCCAGAGTCACACATGCATTTACATAGGATAGGTAGTTTCGGTGGGGACAAATGCCCGGTGGGGACAAATGCCTCATTGCTATAAGAAAAGGTTTATTTTGGCTTTTCTCTTCCTGCACCTGGCTAGCCATTCACCCTTTTCCCCACAGGCATTGGTGGAATGGCTGGGAATCCATGTTTTTCTCCCCTTGCATTTACAATACAATGCCAAGGGCCATCCTGGTCATGCCAATCACGCAGCACAGCACAGAGACTATTTCTCACAATTTCTCTGCACACCTTAACCCAAATTAATAAAATGTTCTCCAAGCCTCCTAAAATATTAATACTAATTCTGTAGCCTTTGGTACTTTACAACACCTGCGGGTGAAATGGCTCAGTGGCACCTCAAAAAAAGGATGCGTCGTATACATGGGAAAATACAGTAAGTCAGTTTTAGAAAGTCTTGCTGAGGAAGTGACTTTTGAGCTGAGGCCTCAAGAATGAGTCATTTGTCTGGTGAAGAAAGTGGGAAGGAGGGGAGGATGAGCTTTCTAGACAGAGACCTGAAACCTGTGCTTTTACAGCAAAAAAACAAAACACAACCCTCCTATTGGGTAAACAAATGTTTTTTAAGTTTGCTAGCTTGTATTGGGCAGTGCCTTGTGTGTGTGGTCTATGGAAGATTGCCCTGATATCCACCTGGCCTGTTTGGCTGGGGACTGCTAAGGCTAATGGTGGGGGCCTGTGAGTCTGTGTGAATCTGAAGTTGAGAAAGGGAAGCGGTTTCCCCTACCTATTTGCTTGTCTGGGGCTGTTATGAGACTTGAATAAACGGAGTGGCCTGCCATTTTCTGGCTCCATAGTTCCTTTACTATCTACACAAATCCACTGGAACCTGCATGGCCATGATGACAGCCTTATACCTCCCTTAAAGGTTCCCTGTTCATGATTTATCTCTGTAAGGCCAGGAGCCGCCATCGTGGCCATTCACATGCAGGTTCCCATTGGATTCGGGCAGATGATAAAGAAATGACGGAGTCAGAGGATGGGGGGCCATCCTATTTATTGGTGTCTCACCAAGACAGGCAAACCACAAAAGAAGACAGGGGAAAAGAAGAAAACCAGCTCTTCCCATGAAGGGCAAGGGATCAGGGAAGCCCCTGCAATTGTGATAGCAGGAACTGTGTGTCCAAGCTCCTGGTCTGTCCCACTTTATAGTGTAGAAAACCAAAATCCCTTAATCCAATATACAAACAAGGAAGTCTCTGATACAAAGTCACTTATCCAAGGCATAATTGGATTCCTCATGAGAGTGCACCACCCAGATCATACAATCAGTCAAGGGTGTGGGGAAAAGCTTAGTCCCAAAACCAAACCTTAGGCTACAACGACCTGGCCTGCTTATAGCCTGTCCCCCACACCCAAGATAAGTCACAAGAGAGCAAACATATATATCATGTTTACAAACTTATTTGACCAACAATCTCCCACTTTTAGATGTCAGTACATGTGATTGTTTCTCAGCCTTTTGGCTAAGATCAAGTGTAGATTTCAGTACCTATTAATTAATTAATTAATTGTATTAAATTTATTAGAGGAAACATTGGTCAATAACACAAGTTTCAGGAAGACAACTTTATAATGCGACATCTGTATACTCTCTTGTGTGTTCACCACCCCAAGTTTAGTCTCCTTCCATCACCTTGTATTTGACCCCTTTACCCTCTTCCTTCTCCCTTCTCCTCCCTAATGTTAGTTTAATAAAAGTGTGATTTTTGTCACCTACAACAGCTAGTCTGCCAGAAATTTTGTGCCAGGCCATGAAAGAGTTAACTTTTATAAAGTATATTACCTTAATCCACAGGTTACATAGAGACACCAAGGAAGGATACAGAAGAAATTTTAGGAGGAAATTTATTAATAAGCCGGCTACATCTGACTTACACGGGGTATAGCTAACTCAAATTGTGCAGCCTCGAATACAGCTCTGAGGCTAGTTATATAGACTTGATCACATACCGGTTAGGGGGAAAAGGAGGGGGAGCATGACACAATAGTCATTTACTGATAAGCTTACAACATTTATTTATAGGATCTATTAAAAGGAAAAAACATTCCTACACATTAACTACAAGATAACACAGTAGTGATAAATGTTTTGCATATCAAAGACGTTCCCAAATCATCTAGGGTTGTTGCCACAACAGTGAAAAGTTTTAGTTTAGGATAAGGAAATTACCTTTGCTAAAGTGTTGGGGCTAACTTTAGTTTACAAGTTTTATACATATAAAGAATTTCAAGAGGAATGATTATTAGAAAGCATATAAAATGTTTCAGAATGCAGGTTTTTCAAGCAAGGGAAGTGGGCTCGTGATCCCTTTGTCTAAAGTCACCCTCAGGACTCCAGGAGGGGAGGAAGGGTTAGAATAAACATTGTCTCCTAAAGGATCTTATTGAAGGGAAAGAGGAAGTTTTCAGATAACCTTTATCTTCTTTGCTGTCTAGCAAGAGACAGAGAACTATAGTTAAACTATTATTAGTTACTAACTTTTGCCCCTTTAATCTTTCTCTGTTTTTTTTTTTTCTTTTCAGAAAGGAGGGGTAAGGGGGCCTGATTCTTCCTTTTAAAATACTAATGTTAATTTTTCAATTCTTCGGCACCTTATCACATAACCACCCTGCTGTTGTATGAAGATTATAGTCTATAGTTGTTGGGCAGTTGAAAAACACTGACCTACACACCTCCAACCCTACCCTACCCTAGCCTTCCTTCAGAGATCTTGCTGCCAAGCATTTAAAAATGTGAGAAGGGCCCTGGCCAGGTGGCTTGGTGGGTTGGAGCAGCACCCATTACATGAACGTTATGGGTTCAGTGGGTCTCGTTCCCTTTTAAGGCCCCTGCAGGAATCAATCGTTGGATTTGTGGTTGGCATTTACACAGCTATTGGCAGAGCAAGGATACAGAAGGTCACCAAAGCAAGAATGATAGGCCAGGACTCAGTTGTGTTTCAGCTTCAGGCCCAAAAAGCAGTAAAACCAGAGGAAGAGTCTGCATGGCTGACCTCAGAACCAGCTGCTGCATTGATTAAGTACCCCTGCCCTGGTGCAGACCAATCACTGGAAACCATGATCCTGAAAGGACACACCTGGAGAGCTGATGAATAGGTTATTGAAATTCTCCCCTGGGACCTTCTAAGAGCTCCACCCTTAAAAACCCTTAGAAGGGAGGGACCCCGCCTGCTCTTCCTCTCCCAGGAGCATTGCCTGTGCTCCCCATCCCCCAGGCACAGTCTTTCTCTTTCTCCTTCTTTGGCTTCTGTAACTTGCCTCCTAAAGCCCATTTCTTCTACCTCTGTGACTTTCTAAATAAATTTTCTCTTATATTTTGAGTCATGGCTCTGAATTCTTTCCTACCCAGAATTCAAGTAGCAAGGTTGTTGAACCAAGGTTGTATGGCCAGAGGCTGCTGCCATGGCCATGCACATGCAGCTTCTCATTGGATTCGGGCACACAGTAAAGGAACTGTGGAGCCCGAAAATGGTGGGCCATTCCGTTTAATTAAAGTCTTATATTGGCAGACAAACAACAGTCAGGGAAGACCGCTTCCCTTTTTCTCAGGGCTCCCAAGCCCCTCAGCATTCCAGACTCACCGGGCTCACAGGCCCTCATCAGCCTCAGCACTCCCCAGCAAAACAAACTGGGTGAAAATACCCCTTCTCAGCCAAACAATAGCAAACAATCGCCCCTCCCTATGGAGGCAGGCAATCTGCAATTTGCAATCTGCCATCCTGAAGGCAAGAACCCACAGCCTTCCACAGACTATACAAAACATGGTGCTGCCCCAATACAAGTGAGTGTTGGGCAGATAAAATATATTATGCTCACTTTGTTAAAGATGGCACTGTCCATATGGAAGCCCATCGCCCAGGTGATATTCGTTACCCTTCTTGCTTGGAATGGGCGTGATTATATTGTGTGTTGGGGGCAGGCTATGGGCAGGCAGGATCCTTGTAGCCTGGGGCTTGGTTTTAGGACTAAGCCTTTCCCACCATTTATTTATTTATTTATTTATTTATTTATTTATTTATTTATAGAGACAGAGAGTAAGTCAGAGAGAGGGATAGACAGGGACAGACATACAGGAACGGGGAGAGATGAGAAGCATCAATCATTAGTTTTTCGTTGCGCGTTGCAACACCTTAGTTGTTCATTGATTGCTTTCTCATACGTGCCTTGACTGTGGGCCTTCAGCAGACTGAGTAACCCCTTGCTGGAGCCAGCGACCTTGAGTTCAAGCTGTTGGGCTTTTGCTCAAACCAGATGAGCCCAGGCTCAAGCTGGCGAACTCGGGGTCTCGAACCTGGGTCCTCTGCATCCCAGTCCGACGCTCTATCCACTGCGCCACTGCCTGGTCAGGCCTTTCCCACCCTTTTTGATGTGGGGTGGTACAATCCAATTATGCCTCAGATAAGTGACTTTGTATCAGAGTCTTCCTTATTTTGTATATTGGATTAAAGATTTTGATTTCTACACTATAAAAAGTGAGACAGAACAGGAGCTTGCTCTCTCGGTTCCTGAGATTAGCATTAGAGAGCAGATCAGAGAAAGGCCACGTGGAGGAGGCCAGGAGAAGCAGCCAAGATGGCGGAGTGTTGAGTGAGAAGCCAGTTAGTACAGAGTTTGTGCAGGGAGAAGGAAGGAGATGGGGAACAGAGGTGAATAAGGCTGGTGAGCTAGAAACCTTTGATTCTAGGAAACTCAGATAAGTCAGTAGCTTTGTGAGTACGGAATGAGTGGGTTCTGGAGCCCAGTGTGTGTTTTTACTTGCCCACCAGGTGCAAGCTAGGATTAAAGATGATGGCCCACCAGTTCTTGGTTCCATTGTTTCTTTACCGACTGTTCGAATCCAATGCGAACCTGCCAGGGCCAGGCAGCTGTGATGGTGGCCCTGGCTACTGGCTTTACAGTGAGCAAACCTAAAAACACTTGTGCCAAACTTGTTTGCCCAATAGAGATCTAGTTTGACCACACTGGTCTAACATCTGGTGTTAGTTTTTTTGTTTTTGACCCTACTGGTCTAATACCTGGTGCTGGTTTTTGTTTTGTTTTTAATTTTTTTTTTTTACAGAGACAGAGAGTGAGTCAGAGAGAGGGATAGACAAGGACAGACAGACAGGAACGAAGAGAGATGAGAAGCATCAATCATTAGTTTTTCATTGCGTGTTGCAACACCTTAGTTGTTCATTGATTGTTTTCTCATATGTGCCCTGACCGTGGGCCTTCAGCAGACCGAGTAGCCCCTTGCTGGAGCCAGTGACCTTGGGTTCAAGCTGGTGGGCTTTTTGCTTAAACCAGATGAGCCCACGCTCAAGCTGGCGACCTCGGTGTCTCGAACCTGGGTCCTCTGCATCCCAGTCCGACACTCTATCCACTGCGCCACCGCCTGGTCAAGCTATATTTATTTTTTTAATATTTTATTTATTGACTTTATAGAGAGAGGAGAGAGATGGGTGGGGAGCAAGAAGTATTTCATTGTTGCTTCACTGTAGTTGTTGATTGCTGTCGTATGTGCCTTGACTGGGCAAGCCCAAGTTTTCGAACCAATGACCGCAGCATTCCAGGTCCACGCTCTATCCACTGCTCCACCACAGATCAGGTAAGAGTCTGTGCCTTTTTTGTTTTTTTTTAAGAAAGAGAGAAGGCCTGACCTGTGGTGGCGCAGTGGGATAAAGCATCGACCTGGAACACTGAGGTTGCCGGTTCAAAACCCTGGGCTTGCCTGGTCAAGGCACATATGGGAGTTGATGTTTCCTGCTCCTCCCCTTTCTCTCTCTCTCTCTCTCCCCTCTCTCTAAAAAAAAAAAAATCAATCAATAATATATATATATATATAAAAAAAAGGCATTCATATTTAAGAGAGAGAGAAACAAACGGGGACAGACCGACAGGAAGGGAGAGAGATGAGAAGCATCAGCTCATAGTTGTGGCACTGTAAAGTCAATAGCCATGGCCACCATCACAGCTGCCTGGCCCATGCAGGTTCGCATTTGATTTGGAGAGTTGGTAATGAAACAATGGAGCCAAGAACTGGTGGGCCATTAGCTTTTTTTTTTTTTTTTTTTAATGGTAATAGTTTGACTATTTTTGTAATTTTTTTAAAATTCATTTTAGAGAGGAGAGAGAGGGAGGGAGAGAGACAGAGAGAGGAGAGAGAGACAGGGGGGAGGAGCTGGAAGCATCAACTCCCATATGTGCCTTGACCAGGCAAGCCCAGGGTTTCGAACCGGTGACCTCAGCATTTCCAGGTCGACACTATATCCACTGCGCCACCACAGGTCAGGCCTCGGCCATTAGCTTTAATCCTAGCTTGCACCCGGCGGGCAAGAAATACACACAGTGGGAAAACACTTCCCTTTCCATTCAGGGCTCCCAAAGCCACTGACTTATCCAAGTTTCCTAGAATCAAAGGTTCTATCTACCTCACCAGCCTTATTCACCTCTGTTCTCCATCTCCTTCTCTCTGCACAAACTGGTTTTCTTCCTCAGCACTCTGCCATCTTGGCTGCTTCTCCTGGCCTCCTCCACATGGCCTTTCTCTGCTCTCTTACAGCATGGGCTCCTCCTAGAACATAATCACTCTTCTCCCGGAACAACGTGATCTCTTTTCCTTTAATAACCTTTTGGCCCCCTTGGCCTGGCCTAGTTCACAGCTCAGTACCCCCTGTCCTGGCTGCCTTGTGGGAATAAAACATACAAATTAAAAAAAAAAAAAAAATTAAAAAAAAAAAACCCCAAACTTTTGGCGCAAAAGCCCTCCCCCAACACATAATAACATAATTACACCCATCCCAAGCAAGAAGGTCAACTAATATAATCACCTGGGTGACGGGCTTCCACATGGGCAGCACTATCTTTAACAAAGTGAGCATAATATATTTCATCTGCCCAACAGGCACTTTAGTTGTTCTTTGATTGTTCTCATATATGCCTTGACCAGGGGTAGAGAGGAGGAAGGGAAAACTCCAGCCGAACCAGTGACAACTTGCTCAAGTCAGTGACCTTGGTTTTGTTTTGGGTTTTTTTTGTTTTGTTTTTTTTTTGTATTTTTCTGAAGCTGGAAACAGGGAGAAACATTCAGACAGACTCCCACATGTGCCCAACCGGGATCCACCCGGCAAGCCCATCAGGGGGCCATGCTCTGCCCACCAGGGGGCGATGCTCTGCCCCTCCGGGCATTGCCCCGCCGAGACCAGAGCCACCCCAGCGCCCGGGGCAGAGGCCAAGGAGCCATCCCCAGCGCCCGGGCCATCCCTGCTCCAATGGAGCCCTGGCTGCGGGAGGGAAGAGACAGAGAGGAAGGAGGGGGGGGTGGAGAAGCAAATGGGCGCCTCCCCTATGTACCCTGGCTGGGAATTGAACCCGGGTCCCCGCACGCCAGGCCGACGCTCCACCGCTGAGCCAACCGGCCAGGGCCTGTTTTGGTTTTTTTTTTAATAAGTATATGAATTCTTTTTTTCTTTCTTTCTTTAAATTTTTATTTATTTATTTTTTACAGAGACAGAGAGTGAGTCAGAGAGAGGGATAGACAGGGACAGACAGGAACAAAGAGAGGTGAGAAGCATCAATCATTAGTTTTTCATTGCGCGTTGCAACACCTTAGTTGTTCACTGATTGCCCTCTCAAACGTGCCTTGACTGCGGGCCTTCAGCAGACTGAGTAACCCCTTGCTGAAGCCAACGATCTTGGGTTCAAGCTGGTGGGATTTTGCTCAAACCAAATGAGCCTGTGCTCAAGCTGGCGAGCTCAGGGTCTCAAACCTGGGTCCTCTGCATCGCAGTCCGACGCTCCATCCACTGCACCACCACCTGGTCAGGCAGTGACCTTGGTTTTATTGTAAGGCAGTGGTCCCCAACCCCCAGGCCGCGGACCAGGACCAGTTCGTGGGCCATTTGGTACTGGTCCGCAGAGAAAGAATAAATAACTTACATTATTTCCGTTTTATTTATATTTAAGTCTGAACAATGTTTTATTTTTTAAAAATGACCAGATTCCCCGTTACATCTCTCTAAGACTCACTCTTGACGCTTGTCTCGGTCACGTGATACATTTATCCGTCCCACCCTAAAGGCTGGTCTGTGAAAATATTTTCTGACATTAAACCGGTCCGTGGCCCAAAAAAGGTTGGAGACCATTGTTGTAAGGGACCAAAAGCTACAAAATGAATATTAATATTTTAGGAAGCTTGGGCCCTGGCCGGTTGGCTCAGCAGTAGAGCGTTGGCCTGGCGTGCGGGGGACCCAGGTTCGATTCCAGCCAGGGCACATAGGAGAAGCGCCCATTTGCTTCTTCACCCCCCCTCCTTCCTCTCTGTCTCTCTTCCCCTCCCGCAGCCGAGGCTCCATTGGAGCAAAGATGGCCTGGGTGCTGGGGATGGCTCCTTGGCCTCTGCCCCAGGCGCTAGAGTGGCTCTGGTCGCAACAGAGCGATGCCCCGGAGGGCGTGCCGAGTGGATCCTGGTCAGGCGCATGCAGGAGTTTGTCTGACTGTCTCTCCCAGTTTCCAGCTTCAGAAAAAAACAAACAAAAAAATAAATTAAAAATAAATAAATAAATAAAAAAATATTTTAGGAAGCTTGAAGAACATTTTATTAATTTGGGTTAGGCATGCAGAGATTTTGTAAATGATCTTTGTACTTGTGTAATTAGCATAAAACCCAAGATGGCTGATGGCATTGTGTTGTAAATGCAAAGGGGAAGGAGAGTTGGATTCTCTGATCTTCCACCACACCTGTAGGGAAATAGGATGAATAGCTAGCCAGGTGCAGGCAGAGAAAGATTAAATTAAACGTTTTCTTATATTAATGGGCCATTTACAGGCATTTGTCCCCATGGAAACTACCCCTCTCCTCCTGAAAGCATATAGTTAATGTATGTATCTCTGGACAAAGGAATAGCAAATGAACACTAGAAAATACAGGAATGTGTTTTAATATGTAAAGTACATTTTTACCATTGTGTTACCTTGTAAGTTTTAATGTGTAGAAACGTCTTTTTATGAATCCTATAGACAGATGTTGTAAACTTGCTAATGAATTGTGTCCCATCCCCCACTTCATCCTTTCCCAAACCTGTGTAGGTGAAAACAAAGGTTCTAAGCTTATGCCGTGATGTCAGGTTTTTTCCCAGCCCATGTATCATTAAGAATATATAACCAGTCCCTAGAATATTATAGACACACACAATTTGGGACTGCCCCATGTAAGCTATGTGCGGCTGGCATATTTAATACATTTCTTCCTTTAATAAAACTCTTCAAAAACTCATTTGGACTTAGTGTCTCTATGAAAACCCACAAAATTGTGGATTGGGTACTTCATAACAGTTTCAAGCCAGTGACCTTTGGGCTCAAGCCAGCAACCATAGGGTCATGTCTATGATCCCACACTCAAGCCAGCGACCCTGCGCCTAAGCTGGTGAGCCTGTGCTCAAGCCAGCAACCTTGGGGTTTTGAACCTGGGTCCTCAGTGTTCCAGGTCGATGCTCTAACCACTGTGCAACTGCCTGTTCAGGCAGACCAGGAGCTCTTTGAGGGCAGGGTCCATGTCTTATTTATTAGTCTCTCTTCAGAACCAACATAATACATAGTATGCAGTAGGAGGCGCTCAGCAAATGTTTGCTGGAAGAATGGTCTGTGCTTTTCTAGCCATAAAGTTCTTACCAAAGAATGCCAAACAGGTTTGGTTACCTTGGATACTTGGTTGCTGTGAGAAACATTCACCATCTGAATTACACTGGTTGCTTTCACGCTCTCTGACTTGTGTGTGTTAATGGGGAGGCCAAAACAGAACCTTCTTTGAGCTGGTTTCAGTTTCCTCCTTCATCAAAAAAACTTAGGCCAACATTGAAAATGAGAAACAACTGGCAGAGTGGAGTTCAACCTTTATTTCCCCAGTCTCACTGCATAGAGAACCTGAAGGGCAAAAGCAGAGGCAGAGAATAAGGTTTGAAGGACTGGACTCCCAGCCCACTAGGAGGGAAGGAGGGGAGGAATTTGCTGAAAAGGTTAATGGTCTGTGTCAGGCTGAGCCAGAGGCAAGCTCTAGGTTTCAAAACCTGTCTCTTCCGGTGGGTCCCAAACCAACCCTACCTCACAACGGGGAGAAGGCCTCTGGACTGGGCAGTAAGGATACTCCCCTCCCTGTTTCCCAAGCTGCTTCTGACCATGTTTCTGCCTCTTCAAAACAGACACAAGCCTGACCAAGTGGTGGCGCAGTGAATAGAGCGTCGGACTGGGATGCAAAAGGACCCAGGTTCGAGACCCCGAGGTTGCCAACTTGAGCGTGGGCTCATCTGGCTTGAGCCAAAAAAAGCTCACCAGCTTGGACCCAAGGTCGCTGGCTCGAGCAAGGCACGCGGTCAAGGCACATATGAGAAAGCAATCAATGAACAACTAAGGTGTCGCAATGAAAAACTGATGATTGATGCTTCTCATATCTTTCCGTTCCTGTCTGTCTATCCCTATCTATCCCTCTCTCTGACTCTCTCTCTGTCCCTGTAAAAAAATAATAAATAAAAATTAAAAAAAAAGAAAAAACAGACACAAAATTCCAGTTTCCAAAACAAATACCATGACGTGAAATGGATGTGAGAAACAGAGGCACACCTGTCCCTTCCCTCGTATTTTCTGCACATATGGGAGTTGATGCTTCCAGCTCCTCCCCCCCTTCTCTCTTTCTGTTTCTCCTCTCTCTGTCTCTCCCTCTCCTCTCTAAAAATGAATAAATAAATAAATTAATTAATTAAAAAAATAAAGGCAATAAAATCAGACTGTCAATACCCATAGTAGAGATCTTTGAGGGATAAATAAAACTTAAATATTCAAGCAAGGCATAGTAGAAGGCCCTTGTGTTTACTGATAGATACATGAATTCCAAACTGCCCTCTTGATGTTCCACTTATCTGTCAGACTTCACCCTTACTGGACTATTGACCCTGAGACAGAGGAATTCCAAAAAGCTGAGAAGCCGCCCCAAGGAGGGGCTCCGGACAAACCAGGACTTTTGATTCAATACCCACATGCTCGAAGCCCCCCAAGGAGGAGCATTCCGGACATACCAGGACTTTTGCCTCAGTATCCCCTCAGGCTCTCCCAAACACTATATAACTTGCCCCTAGTCTGTAACCGGTGCTCTTCTCCCCCAGGAGGAGTGCCCGGCAGGGTTCCTTTCTTCCTTTCAATAAAGCCTGTTACTCTGGTCTTTCGGACTCCCATGGATTCCAACATTTGGTGCCGAAACCCGGGACAGGGTCCCGGGCTTACTCCTTGATTCTGTTTGGACGTGTAATTGTGGGTTGATTGGTCGGCAGTCTAACCCTGTCCTGAACCCCTGCTGGACCAGAAGGTAAGGAGTTTCTCCCTTCCCCTTCCCCGGTTGGCCTCTAAATTTCTCTCTAAAAAAACACCTTTCTGGTCGGACGGTTTTCTCTGACACGCCTTACGTTTTGAGGGGTTTGACTTTCAGTCTCAGTGGACTGCACGGAAGACTAGGCGCCTAGCCAAACCTCTCCACTCTCTCGGACTTCTTGTCCTCGGAGCTCCCTGACAGGTGGTGACGACCTCTATCAGGGACGACTCCCACACACGGAGATTCTCTCCTCTTGGGACAGTGACAAAAGGCGAGGATGCCCCCTCTTGCTCACCTGTCTCCACTATGGGCTCTTCAGAGTCTAAGCCTTCCGACCAGACCCCTCTAGGATGTCTCATAAAAATCCTCGCCAAATTCGGTCTCTCAGACCTCAAACCAAAGAAATTAATCTTCTTCTGTAACACGGCATGGCCTCAGTACAGACTAGACAATGACTCTCATTGGCCTGAAAACAGGACATTCAATTATAATATCCTAAGAGATCTTGACAATTTCTGCCACCGGACGGGGAGGGCATCAGAAATTCCTTACGTGCAGGCTTTCTTCTTTCTCTCCTGTCCTTAATTTCTGTACTTTCTGTTCTACACGCAGGCCGGTTTTGGCCAAAGAAACCTCACCTAAAACCTCTGCTCCTAATCTTTCCTTCTCCGCAGACTCCCAAACTCTCTCCTTCTCCTGCCTGACCCCCGGGGCACCCCTCTCTCGGGACCCCTCTCTAGTCTCTCAGCAAATCTTTTTGCTGGAGTCTCTTCCCTCCAGAAAGCCTCTTCCCTTCACTAAATCCTGTTTTCTCATTTCACCAGTCTCTCTTTCTCCTCCCCTGCTAGCCAGGGGCCTCTCCCTTCTCCACTGTGTTCTTTGTCCTCTCCCCCCTCCTTAGAAGCTGTGCCTGTCTCATCTCTGACCTCTCTTCCCTCCTTACAAACTGCAGTTCTGTCTCCTCTCCGACCCCTCCTCCTTCCTTACAAACTATGACTGTGCCTCTTTCCTCCTTGCCCTCTCCTCTCTCCTCAGAGCTCTAAATCCTTTTGACTCCTCTGACCATGTGGCGCCACACCAATACTTTATTTAACCTCCTTCTCTCCTGCAGATTCTGACTCTCCTTCTTTCCATCCAGCTGCTCACACTGTCCATCCGTCTGCTTTCTCTCTTCCTCCCCTCTTTGCTGGCAACTCCCTGCCATCTCTAAAAACTTAAAAAACAGAATTGTATATTAAGCTATGTGAGTAATCTGTCTTGTCTGTTTGTCAGAAAATATTTCTAGTGAATTGAAACAAGTAAAGCGCGCTCATTTAAATTCCTTTATTCATAATATGTGAAGTCTTTGTTTAATGTGTAACTAACTGTGTCTGTTTCTAAGGCCTTAAACCAGTAATTACCCACCTCATAAACCAGGTTTACTCATCCCCATGGAATCTCCCTGCAATACCCCCATCTTTCCTGTTCGAAAATCTTCAGGAGCTTATCACCTCGTACAAGCCTTATACCTAATCAATGAGGCAGTAATTCCCCTCCATCCAGTAGTCCCTAATCTCTGTAAATTACTGTCACACATTTTCTCAAACACCACTCATTCACAATCCTAGCCCTCAAGAATGCCTTCTTTACCATTCCTCTACACCAGAGGTCTCAAACTCGCAGCTGCGGGCCGCATGCGGCCCACCCACCAATTTTGTGCGGCCCACAGACTGGCCCGCAGATTAATCCACGAAGTTTGATTAGTCTGCAGGCCGCACAAAATTGGTGGGCGGGCCGCATGGCAACGAGTTTGAGATCCCTGCCCCTGACTCTTACTTTCTGTTTGCCTTTACCCAGACACTAATGCAGCCCAGCAGTTTACCTGGATTGTCTTACCCCAGGAAATCAGAAACAGCCCACACCTGTTTCGGCAGGCACTAGCTCAGGATTTAGCAGCACGCAATATCAAAACTACTACTCTCTTACAATATGTAGATAACCTACTCCTCTGCAGCCCCTCTGTGCCTGCCTCAAGGAGATTCACCACCTCCCTTCTTAACTTCCTCACTATGAAGTGTTATCCTGTCTTCTCTGCTAAGGCTCAACTTTATTCTCAATCCCTAGTCTATCTAGGCATTACTTTAACCCCCCCCCCACCTGAAGTCTCACCCTAGATCAAACTCAGACCCTCCACAGTCTCCAACCACCTACCATCACAGATCAAATCTTTCCTCAGTCTAATAGGCTTCTTTAAACACTGAATTCCCAATTTTGCTCTTAGTCAAGCCCCTCAGTGAGATCTTCTGAGCATGGCTTTTAAGGTCTATAATGACCAAGAAAGTAACAGGAAAGGCAAATAAGGCCCAAAAGAAGTCAGGAAATACCAGCTTTTGGCTCCAGCACCCTAAGGGGTTTCATAGCATTCTATCAAGGCCCTGCTCCAGAGTGGAAAGAAAGGGCATTGAACTGAAGCCTGCCAGGCTTCCCAGTCCCACTGGTTGACATGTCTGTGCTGTGGAAAGAGGGACATGAGAAGGTAAGCTGCCCCCTTGCTCCATGGAGGGAGGGTTCAGTCTCTTCTAGCCCTGCTTCAGCTACCTGTGACCTGACCTTGCCCAGCATGCTGGGAATTGCCACTGAAGGCCCAAGGACATTGTTCACGAGCCTAAGGTATTTCTTCTAAGTAGCAGATAAAATTATCTCATTTCTTGTAAACACAAGGGCCATCTACTATGCCTTGCTTGAATATTTAAGTTTTATTTATCCCTCAAAGATCTCTACTGTGGGTATTGACAGTCTGATTTTATTGCTTTATTTAATGTTTAGTATCTCCTTTGTTCCTCTTATCTCAATGCCCCATGCCTATTATAGGCTGGGATCTGCTGGTAATTCCAGCTAGAAGCAGTGGTCACTAGGACTTGAACTCTAACTGCAAAGTGTAGAAATGTAACACCCTTTCCCTAAGTACTTGCAGGTTTTATAGGTCACTCAGCAAACTGTTCAAACACTGTCCAAGAGGCACTTCCAGCATTACATCACCCAAGGACTGACTTTCACATGGACAGGTCCACACACCATGATCCTGACAACTCCCACTGCTGCTAAAATAGAAAAACGGAATGCCTTACTCCAATCACAAACCTGAAGCTGGTTGGTCTATGTATGGCAAATATATGAAAAAACTAAGGACTCTTTTAAGTCAGGCTTTGGGAAAAGGGAAACTAGGATAAAAAGAAAGTCAACTTGATTGTCACAAGAGGTTAAAATTTTTTAAATCAAGAATTCTGACTAGAAAGGAATTGTATGGTTTTGATAATAGAAGGTATAAGGTATGGAAATACTTTTGAACGAAAAAGGAAAAGCAAGTTGTTATGAAGGCCAGTTATTTCTGGATAAGAAAGTGCATGAAAGTTGAAGGTTTATGTAAGTTGTAGAAGGTTTGTGCAGGTTGTAGGAGATTTGTACTGAGAAAAAAGAATTTGTACAGTCAGAAAACTGGTTTTCAAAGAATGTTTAATCAGTCACCCTAGCTAACAATCCTCTACCCTCCCCACTTATTAGGACGACTCTTTCCTCCACCCTGACCATCTGGAGCTCAGAAACACAGAAACAAAACCGACCCCTTGTCCTTCTATTCTCTATTCACCTCTCAGCCTGCCTCACCAAATCAGGAAGTTTCTACTTGTGTGAGACCAACACCTATCTGCGTCTCCATACTAATTAGACAAAAACCTGTACCCTAATCTATCTCACCCTAAATATCAATCCCACCCCATGAGCCTCTTCCAGTTCCTAATACACTATCCATCAATGTAAGGACCAAACAAGCTATACAGGTAATTTCTCTTCTTATTGCTTTAGAAATCTCTACAAAAGTAGATCTAGGGACAGGGGGACTAGGCACACTGCCCTGTCTTATTCCTATTTACTCTCTCTTTCTCTCTCTCAAGCCCAGCGAATTCGTAAACATGGAATCAGTGGTTTCACACAAACTGGGCGTCTTACTATTGCCTTTCATTAGTTCACTCACTCTCCTATTTACTTTTCTAACTTTTAAACCCTGCCTCTTACATTTGTTTACTAGTTTCTTACAGAACTGCATGCAGACCTTCGCCAATCAGACAACTGGAAAAATCTACCTAACCCTACACATCAACCCTGAAACCTGCCCTTGTGAAACAGAAAAATCTGAAACCCTATATCAGCAAACCTCTTAAATCCTATCTTTCAACTTCTACAGGTCCCCAAACCCTAAAGCTCTCCCGTATCCCTGAAGAACTAGGAGAATGAATAGCATTCACCTCTTAATGCGTTTCAGTCTTTTTACCCTTCACATAGTAAAAGGACAAGATCACTGGGTCTTCTTGGAGCCTACAAACGGACATGAAACATTTCTTTTAACTCAAGCTAACTGCTCTCTCCAGGTCTGCCAGGAAAAAGTATCTCTAACTTTACCATGGAAGAACTTTCACACACACTCCCCTATACAACCCTCCTTATCTCTGCATTGCTAATCTCCAAATACCTGCCTTTTTCTTTATTAAGTTACTACAGGCCGGGATGAGAGAAATCTCTAGGATTACCTACAATCAAATGCTCCTACACTCCTATTCCCCAGTACCCCAAGGAGAACTTCACGAGGGAAATATCAAATAGGTAGGGATGACAGCAGGAAGAAGCCGCCCCTCAGCCCAAGAAGTTCCCTCCTGAATGTTCTCCAAACCCTCTTCCTTTTTAACCAGACATATTCAGTTCTTCTAAAAATTTACACCAACAGGTTCCCTGTCTCTTAAAATCTCCACATGTCCTCCCATTCGAGAGGAACCAGACCAGCACGTCTCATGAGGCTCATCCAGGAGACCATGCATCACCATGTCACTCTGTCTGTAAAGCCAGAAGCCACGGCCAGGGCAAGAGCCACTATCACAGCAGCCCGGCCCATGCAGGTTCGCATTGGATTGGACAGTCGGCAAAGAAACAGCGGAGCCAAAAACTGGTGGGCCATAGTCTTTAATTCTAGCTTGCACCCGGCGGGTAAGTAAAAATACACACTGGGCTCCAAAACCCAGTCACATTCAGTGCTCACAAAGCTACTGACTTATCCGAGTTTCCTAGAATCAAAGGTTTCTAGCTCACCAGACTTATTCACCTCTGTTCCCCATCTCCTTCCTTCTCCCTGCACAAACTCTACACAAACTGGCATCTCACTCAGCACTCCACCATCTTGGCTGCTTCTCCTGGCCTCCTCCACGTGGCCTTTCTCTGCTCTCCTCTGCTCTCTCTTCTAATGATAATCTCAGGAACCAAGAGCGGGCAAGCCCCCGTTCTGCCCCTATTTTATAGTGTAGCTTCACAACCTCTAATCCAATATACAAAATAGGGAAGTCTCTAATACAAAGTCACTTCTCTGAGGCATGATTGGATTGTACCGCCCCACATCAAAAAGGGTGAGAAAGGCTTAATCCCAAAACCAAGCCCCAGGCTACAAGGATTCTCAACACACATTAATATCACCTGGGTGACGGCCTCCTCGTGCACAACGTAATCTTTAACAAAGTGAGTATAATACATTTTATCTGCCCAACACTGTCCACTCGGCACTCGCAGCAAGCAACTGACAATTTTTACCCTGCAAAATTTTTTTACTTCCTCACTCAGGTTTTCAGAGACATCACCTGGTTCAGACCTCACAGCATGGAAATTGATGACCTTCTTAACTGGATGGGGGACTTGGCTTGGCAAGGTTCCCTTCTTGAGTTCTTTCCAGAAGAAGCAATAATTTTCCAATTTTTTCTCCTCTTTCTCCTCATTACCCCTTACCATATATTATAAAATTAATAACTGCCTTTCTTTTATATGTAACCACAGAGTTGAGAACTGATAGATACATGAATTCCAAACTGCCCTCTTGATGTTCCGCTTATCTGTCAGACCTCACCCTTACTGGACTATTGACCCTGAGACAGAGGAATTCCAAAAAGCTGAGAAGCCGCCCCAAGGAGGGGCTCCGGACAAACCAGGACTTTTGATTCAATACCCACATGCTCGAAGCCCCCCAAGGAGGAGCATTCCGGACATACCAGGACTTTTGCCTCAGTATCCCCTCAGGCTCTCCCAAACACTATATAACTCGCCCCTAGTCTGTAACCGGTGCTCTTCTCCCCCAGGAGGAGTGCCCAGCAGGGTTCCTTTCTTCCTTTCAATAAAGCCTTGTTACTCTGGTCTTTCGGACTCCCATGGATTCCATGTCTAACATTTACAAGAAATGAGATTAGCTTATCTGCTATTTGGAAGAAATACCTTAGGCTCGTGAACGATGTCCTTGGGCCTTCAGTGGCAATTCCCAGCACGCTGGGCAAGGTCAGGTCACAGGTAGCTGAAGCAGGGCTGGAAGAGACTGAACCCTCCCTCTATGGAGCAAGGGGGAAGCTTACCTTCTCATGTCCCTCTTTCCACAGCACAGACATGTCAACCAGTGGGACTGGGAAGCCTGGCAGGCTTCAGTTCAATGCCCTTTCTTTCCACTCTGGAGCAGGGCCTTGATGAAGCCCCTTAGGGCGCTGGAGCCAAAAGTTGGTATTTCCTGACCTCTTTTGGGCCTTATTTGCCTTTTCTGTTACTTCCTTGGACATTATAGACTTTAAAAGCCATGCTCAGAAGATCTCACTGAGGGGCTTGACTAAGAGCAAAATTGGGAATCCTGTGTTTAAAGAAACCTATTAGAGACTGTTGGGCAGATAAAATGTATTATGCTCACTTTGTTAAAGAGGCCATTGCCCAGGTGATATTAATGTGTGTTGAGAATCCTTGTAGCCTGGGGCTTGGTTTTGAGATTAAGCCTTTCCCACCCATTTTTGATGTGGGTTAATACAATCCTATCATGCCTCAGAGGGTGACTGTATTAGAGACTTCCCTATTTTGTATATTGGATTAAGGGTTTGGATTTCTACACTATATAATGGGGATGGAGCGGGAGCTTGCGCTCTTGGTTCCTGGGATAATTAGAGGAGAGAGCAGAGCAGAGCAGAGAGCAGGAGGCCACGTGGAGGAGGCCAGGAGAAGCAGCCAAGATGGCGGAGTGCGGAGTGAAATGCCAGTTTGTGCAGAGTTTGTATCTGGGATAAGGAAGGAGATGGGGAACTGAGGAGAATAAGGCTGGTGAGCTAGAAACCTTTGATTCTAGGAAACTCGGATAAGTCAGTGGCTTTGTGAGCACTGAATGTGAGTGGGCTTTAGAGCCCTGTGTGTGTTTTTACTTGCCCGCCGGATGCAAGCTAGAATTAAAGAAAATGGCCTATCAGTTTTTGGCTCCATTGTTTCTTTACCGACTGTCCGAATCCAATACAAACCTGCATGGGCTGGGCGGCTGTGATGGTGGCCCTGGCCCTGGCTTCTGGCTTTACAGAGACCGAGGAAAGAAAAGACTTGATCTGTGGTGGTAATTCAGGTGGAGGTTCAGGATTATGTCTCTAGAGTTCTCCTTTCTACCTATTATGTTAAGAATTCTTCTATTAAGCCAATCAATAGTAATATTTGTTACTCTGGGTTTTGTGACCTAATATTGAACAATTAACAATTACTGAATTATTATATATCCCCTAATATTTATTTATTTATTTTTTTTCCATTTTTCTGAAGCTGGAAACAGGGAGAGACAGTCAGACAGACTCCCGCATGCGCCTGACCGGGATCCACCCAGCAAGCCCACCAGGGGCGGTGCTCTGCCCCCCAGGGGGCAATGCTCTGCCCATCCTGGGCGTCGCCATATTGCGACCAGAGCCACTCTAGCGCCTGAGGCAGAGGCCACAGAGCCATGCCCAGCACCTGGGCCATCTCTGCTCCAATGGAGCCTTGGCTGCGGGAGGGGAAGAGAGAGACAGAGAGGAAAGCGCGGCGGAGGGGTGGAGAAGCAAATGGGCGCTTCTCCTGTGTGCCCTGGCCGGGAATCGAACCCGGGTCCTCCGCACGCTAGGCCGACGCTCTACCGCTGAGCCAACCGGCCAGGGCTATCCCCTAATATTTAAACTAAAATTTTAACATCACAGGCTATGAAATAGCAAATGAAAAGGAGAATTAACAAAAGACTGTTGAAATAACATATACATTTCTAACATAGAAAATGTTTTTTGCAACAACAGATCCTTGGTACAAAAAGAAAGTCTTTGTATTTGACAGACAATTCTATTATGGCTAAAGCAGTGGGTTTAGAAGGGGCCATATTCCCTAAATTTTCTCCTTGGGTTTGGCTCCACATGTGAGGCGAGGATTCCCTGGAGCCAAAGCAGAGGAGGGCAGGGGCTGTAGCAAGGTGATGATAACCTCTAGCTTACTGCACTGTTATCTTTTGCCTGACTAAGCAGTGGCTCAGCCCTTGAGCTGGTGCCCAAGGGGGAGGGGCAAGTGCCTGAAACTGTGAGGGGAGCCTGCTGCTTCTCCTGCAACCAGCTGCACCCTGGCTGCCTTTCCTTTCTCTACCTCTACTGCTATACTGGGCTGCATACTGACCGTGCCACCTGCCTGCAGGTGGGTGCTGGTGATAGTACGCTGAACTCTCTATGTTTTCTATGGGTCTAGCAATCCTTGGTTTGGTCAGTCTGCTCTTAAGTTGGCCATTCTAGTTCACAAAGAGTCCGCAATGTGGCGGAATCAACAGGAGTCCCATAGTCTCGTGCCCTGCGAGAGAAATCAGAAAAGTTATCAAGCAAGCACTGAAGAGGCATTAGGGCAGCAGATTGCCCCTGACCCATGGCCCTTGACTCTTGAAGGAATCCTGTGAGGAAGCAATGGGGGAAGCAGACAAAGAAACCAAATATGCACACAAAACAAACAAAACTTCTAAAGCAAAACCAAAGGGAGAAGGCAGCGCCCTGCATTCCCCGACTGACCAGGTGGGGAGAAATCAGGTGGTGTCCCACCTGCTCCACTACACCCTCTTCTAACCAGAGCTCTGTTTCCAACTATTCAAAGAGGAAGCTTCCTTACCAAACAGTCTCGAGACTCCAAATGTTTCAAATCAGCCAAATTCAGTTTCCAAACGGCAACTGCCGGAGGCTGGCCAGCTACCAATGTCTGCTGCAGCCCACTCCGTGAGGAGGGGTCTTACACGGCCTATCTCGCTGGGGACCTCCATATGTTACATCCCAGGAGACAGACTACAGCAGACCCAAAGTAAATTTTATAAGTTTTATTGCAAACCTGCACAGGGACTGCAGGCAACCCACGCAAGGGAGCACTGCAGCCCCGCAAACCCGTGCAGGGACTGCAGGTAACCCACACAGGAGAACACTGCAGCCCCGAGCTTCTAAAATGGCTCCTTTTTATAGGGTGGCTATCTAGGCTGAGCAAGCATTATACAGAAGCTGATGTGGCTGTTAGCTATTGGCTAGGGAGGTCGTGCGCAGTTACTGGGGGGGGGGTATTGCTCAGTGGAGAATTTCAAACATAAACTTCTGATAAGGGTCTCTGACTCATCTGAACTCTTTGTTCTTGGCCTCACAGGGGCCCTATCAGCACTCCCTGTTCCTTCAATAGTTACACCAGGGGTCCCCAAACTTTTTACACAGGGGTCAGTTCACTGTCCCTCAGACCGTTGGAGGGCCGGACTATAAAAAAAAACTATGAACAAATCCCTAAGCACACTGCACATATCTTATTTTAAAGCAAAAAAACAAAACGGGAACAAATACAATATTTAATTATTTATTTATTTATTTTATTCATTTTTAGAGAGGAGAAAGACAGAGAGGGAGAAGGGGGGAGGAGCTGGAAGCGTCAACTCCCATATGTGCCTTGACCAGGCAAGCCCAGGGTTTCGAACCAGCGACCTCAGCATTTCCAGGTCGATGCTTTATCCACTGCGCCACCACAGGTCAGGCCAAATACAATTTTTTTTTTTTTTTTTGCTGCAAAAAGCTTTATTTCAATTTGGTCCACAATATTTAAAATAAAGAACAAGTAAATTTAAATCAACAAACTGACCAGTATTTCAATAGGAACTATGGGCCTGCTTTTGGCTAATGAGATGGTCAATGTCCGGTTCCATATTTGTCACTGCTAACCATAACAAGTGATATGACACGCTTCCGGAGCCATGACGCATGCGTCCCGCGTCATCGGAAGTAGTACTGTATGTTAGCAATGCTGCGCTTTTCACTGACCACCAATGAAAGAGATGCCCCTTCTGGAAGTGCAGCTGGGGGGCCGGATAAATGGCCTCAGGGGGCCACATGCGGCCCACCGGCCGTAGTTTGGGGACTCCTGAGTTACACTCTCGGCACCCCCAGCATATCAGCACTCCCTGAATCTAACACTTAAAAGCCACGCTCAGAAGATCTCGCTGAGGGGCTTGACAGCCCTTTTATGTTTATATAAACTCTTGGAAAAGGACAAAACAGGATTAGTAGTTAGATTAAATAAAGAAAAACAGGTTTTTGGTGCCTCCTCTAGAATTCCAGAGTCTCTTTGCTGCTGAATAACTCAGTACATTAGTATTCAAAATAAATTTCAACAAAAGCATGATAAAATAGATTAGCAAGAGTTTCAGGATATGACTTCTTTCCTTATATTACCTGGCATAAAACAATATTGTTGTAAAATGATAATAAACTAAACATTACATAAAAAGACATTATTAAAAATTCCTAATACTTAAACTAAGATTCCAATATTACAGGGCTATAAAACAGCAAATAAAAGAATTAACAAAAGGCCTTTGAAATAACATATACATTTTAACATGGAAAATACTTTCTACACAATAAGGGATTCTTGGTATAAACTACCCAGTTGGCAAAGAGATACTAACTTTCTTTTGACATACAGTAATTTACACTATTAAGTCAATCATGAGGGCGGAATGGATGCCTGAGGGGGAAGCAGACTCCAAGAACTGGAAGAGGAGTCTACTGCTTTTACTTTTTTAATTTTTCTGCAGTTTATCCTGCAGCCAGGCTCCTTAGAAAGGGCTTTTCCCAAGCAGGACTTGAATCAATCTGCCATCTATAAACTAATTGCCTTCAATTGAGCAGCTAAGTACAATTTTCACAAAATTACTTTCCCAATAGTGAGTTGCTTTAGCCTATATGAGGTTTCCAATTTCCCCACAATTTTTTTTTTTTTTTTGTATTTTTCTGAAGCTGGAAACGGGGAGAGACAGACAGACTCCCGCATGCGCCCGACCAGGATCCACCTGGCACGCCCACTAGGGGCGACACTCTGCCCACCAGGGGGCGATGCTCTGCCCCTCTGGGGTGTCGCTCTGTTGCAACCAGAGCCACTCTAGCGCCTGGGGCAGAGGCCAAGGAGCTATCCCCAGCGCCTGGGCCATCTTTGCTCCAATGGAGCCTCCCCTGCGGAAGGGGAAGAGAGAGACAGAGAGGAAGGAGAGGGGGAGGGGTGGAGAAGCAGATGGGCGCTTCTCCTGTGTGCCATGGCCGGGAATCGAACCGGGACTTCTACACACCAGGCCAACGCTCTACCACTGTGTCAACCGGCCAGGGCTTCCCCACAATTTTTTGAAAATTCTGTTTTTACAATTTTTATTATTATGGTTAAAACAGTGGGTCTCTCCTGTGAATCCCATGCCTCCCACATCAGATAACAGCCATGCCACATGAAGGAACTAAGGGAGGAGCGGGGAAACTTGGAGGGGACCCTACACCCGCTTTAGTCCCGCAGGAGAGAATTGGAGCCCTTCTCCCAGTGCTAGTCTTGTTCACTTTACACTTATTTTTTCCTCTATAATTTCCTATACATCAGTGGAGGGCAATAAGCTATTAATTCCAACACAGAGGGCCCACGCCACCCCTATATCCTAGGGAGGGTAAAGGGAGAAGCAGCTGGAGGACCTGTCTCTGATAATCTCATTCCCTATAATCCTGTTACTCCTGATCCCATCATTCATTCTGGACTGTTCTGATAATTCCATTCCCTATAATCCTATTACTCCATCACTTCTTCTGAAATTGCAATTCATTTCAAAGAACTGATAACTACCAAGGTCCACACCCATGGTTTGTTAATTTCTAAATCCTTTTACCTAATCTTGTTTTTTTTTCCTTTTCTAAGATTTTTTTTTTTTTTTTTTTTTTTTTTCTTTTTTCTGAAGCTGGAAACGGGGAGAGACAGTCAGACAGACTCCCGCATGCGCCCGACCGGGATCCACCCGGCACGCCCACCAGGGGCGACGCTCTGCCCACCAGGGGGCGATGCTCTGCCCATCCTGGGCGTCGCCATGTTGCGACCAGAGCCACTCTAGCGCCTGAGGCAGAGGCCACAGAGCCATCCCCAGCGCCCGGGCCATCTTTGCTCCAATGGAGCCTTGGCTGCGGGAGGGGAAGAGAGAGACAGAGAGGAAAGCGCGGCGGAGGGGTGGAGAAGCAAATGGGCGCTTCTCCTGTGTGCCCTGGCCGGGAATCGAACCCGGGTCCTCCGCACGCTAGGCCGACGCTCTACCGCTGAGCCAACCGGCCAGGGCCCTCTAAGATTTTTTTAAAGCAAGGTTCTAATCTTTAATGCTGTTCCTACCCTGTATTTTCCAAATAGGTAAAACTGAGACTAGTTTCTATTTTATTCTTTCTTTAGTTACTTCACCCTTAGTTGTTTCTGCCAATTTACTCTAGCGTCCTTTCCCCGCTGTACCACCCACAGCACTGCTTTCCACTCTTTTCTCACCCAGACTGCTTACTTGTCAGCCCTTCACCCCAGAGGCTGGGAAAACACTTCAAATTGCCCAGAGAGAAGGCAGGAATTAGTACACAAGAAGCAAGAAAGATAAGACAGACAATAACTAGCACCCCAAATAAAGGATATTTTACTATAGAGGACACAAGACAAAAAGTAGGAACCAATAGCCTGACCAGGTGGTGGCTCAGTGGATAGAGCATCGAACTGGAATGCGGAAGGACCCAGGTTCGAGACCCCGAGGTCACCAGCTTGAGCGTGGGCTCATCTGGCTTGAGCAAAAAGGTCACCAGCTTGGACCCAAGGTCGCTGGCTCCAGCAAGGGGTTACTCGGTCTGCTGAAGGCCCGCGGTCAAGGCACATATGAGAAAGCAATCAATGAACAACTAAGGTGTCGCAATGTGCAACGAAAAACTAATGATTGATGCTTCTCATCTCTCTCTCCGTTCCTGTCTGTCTGTCCCTGTCTATCTCTGCCTATGTAAAAAAAAAAAAAAAAAAAAAAGTAGGAACCAACAGAAGACAATAATTTCTTTAGGGGAGAAATCAGACAGAGTGCCCTGTCTTGGATCTAAGAAAAGAGATTTTATATTTTTTAATTTATTTATTTTTTCTTTCAGGAACAGAGAGAGAGTCAGAGAGAGGGATAGACAGGGACAGACAGGAATGGAGAGAGATGAGAAGCATCAACCATCAGTATTTTGTTGCAACACCTTAGTTTTTCATTGATTGCTTTCTCATATGTGCCTTGACCGCAGGCCTTCAGCGGACTGAGTAACCCCTTGCTCGAGCCAGCGACCCTGGGTCCAAGCTGGTGAGCTTTTTTTTTATTTTTATTTTTTAATTTTATTTATTTATTTATTTTTTTCTGAAGTTGGAAACCAGGAGGCAGTGAGACAGACTCCCGCATGCACCCGACCGGGATCCACCCAGCACGCCCACCAGGGGGCAATGCTCTGCCATCTGGGGCGTTGCTCTGTTGCAACCAGAGCCATTCTAGTGCCTGAGGCAGAGGCCATAGAGCCATCCTCAGCGCCCGAGGCCAACTTTGCTCCAATGAAGCCTTGGCTGCATGCGGGAGGGGAAGAGAGAGACAGAGAGTAAGGAGAGGGGGAGGGGTGGAGAAGTAGATGGGCATTTCTCCTGTGTGCCCTGGTTGGGAATCGAACCCGGGACTCCTGCACACCAGGCCGATGCTCTACCACTGAGCCAACTGGCCAGGGCCTGGTGAGCTTTTTGCTTAAGCCAGATGAGCCTGCGCTCAAGCTGGCGACCTTGGGGTCTCGAACCAGGGTCCTCTGCATCCTAGACCAATGCTCTATCCACTGTGCTGCCGCCTGGTCAGGCAAGATTTTATATTTTGGGGGCTTGTTTTACAACTTTCCTTTTACTTTTGCCCAGAAATTTCTAATTTTGCATACAAAAATTCAATTCAGACCTTAGAAACAGACACAGTTACAGGTTAAACAAAAGACTTCACGTATATAAATTATAAATTAAGAAATTTATTCTTAAGCCCTGGCCGGTTGGCTCAGTGGTAGAGCATCGGCCTGGCGTGCAGAAGTCCCGGGTTTGATTCCCAGCCAGGGCACACAGGAGAAGCGCCCATCTGCTTCTCCACCCCTCCCCCTCTCCTTCCTCTCTGTCTCTCTCTTCCCCTCCCACAGCCAAGGCTCCATTGGAGCAAAAGATGGCCTGGGCGCTGGGGATGGCTCCTTGGCCTCTGCCCCAGGTGCTAGAGTGGCTCTGGTCGCGACAGAGCGACGCCCCGGATGGGCAGAGCATCAGCCCCTGGCGGGCGTGCCGGGTGGATCCCGGTCGGGCGCATGCGGGAGTCTGTCTGACTGCCTCCCCGTTTCCAGCTTCGGAAAAATACAAAAAAGCTGGGGCGCATGCAGTTTTGTGGGGGCATATTTCAGGGTTGGTGTGTAGGGTTAGGTAGATTTTTCACTTTTCTGATTGGTAAAGGTCTGCATGTGGTTCTGTAAGAAACTAGTGAACAAAAATAAGAGGCAGGGTCCAAAAGTTAGAAAAATAAATAGGAGAGTGAGTGGACTAATGAAAGGCAATAGTAAAGACACCCAGTTTGGAGCCTGACCTGTGATGGCACAGTGGATAAAGCGACGACCTGGAATGCTGAGGTCGCCGGTTCGAAACCTGCATTTTTCTGGTCAAGGCACATATGGGAGTTGATGCTTCCTGCTTCTCCCCTCTTTCTCTCTCTCTCTCTCTCTCTCCTCTCTAAAATGAATAATAAAAAAAAAAGACACCCAGTTTGTATGAAACCACTGATTCCATGTATACAAATCCACTGGGCTTCAGAGAGAGAGAAAGTAGGAATAAGACAGGGAAGTGGCCAGTCCCCCTGCTCCTAGACCTACTTCTGTAGAGATTCTTAAAACAACAAGAAGAGAAATTACCTGTACAGCTCGTTTGGTTCTAAGATTGATGGGTAGTGTACTAGAAACTGAAAGAGGCTCATGAGGTGGGATTAAGTTGACATTTGGGGTGAGATAGATTAGGGTACAGGTTTTTGTCCAATTTGTAGAGAGACACATATAGGTGTTGGTCCCACATGAGTAGAAAGCCCCTGATTGGTTGATACAGGATGAGAGGTGGATAGAGAATAGAAGGACAAGGGTTATGTTTTGTTTCTCTGTTTCTGAGCTCCAGATGGTCAGGGTAAAGGAAAGAGTCGCCCTTAGCAGCAGTGAAAGTTGTCAGGATCATGGTGTGTGGACCTGTCCATGTGAAAGTCACTCCTTGGGTGATGTAATGCTGAAAGCGCCTCTTGGACAGTCTTTGAACAGTTTGCTGAGTAACTTGTAAATCCTGCAAGTACTTAGGGAAAGGATGGTTACATTTCTACACTTTACAGTTAGAGTTTAAGTCCTCGTGACCACTGCTTCTAGCTGGAATTAGCAGCAGGTCCCAGCCTACAATAGGCATTGGCATTGAGATAAGAGGAATAGCCTGACCTGTGGTGGCGCAGTGGATAAAGTGTCGACCTGGAAATGCTGAGGTCGCCGGTTTGAAACCCTGGGCTTGCCTGGTCAAGACACATATGGGAGTTGATGCTTCCAGCTCCTCCCCCACCTTCTTTCTCTATCTCTCTCCTCTTTCTCTCTCTCCTTTCTAAAATGAATAAATAAAATAAAAAAAATTAAAAAAAAAGAGGAATAAAGGAGTTACTATACATTAAATAAAGTAACAAACTCAGACTGTCAATACCAACAGTAGAGATCTTTGAAGGATAAATAGAACTCAGATATTCAAGCAAGGCATATTAGATGGCCCTTGTGTTTCCAAGAAATGAAATCAGTTTATCTGCTACTTGGAAGAAATACCTTAGGCTTGTGAACGATGTCCTTGGGCCTTCAGTGGCAATTCCCAGCATGCTGGGCAAAGTCAGGTCACAGTTAGCTGGAGCAGGGCTGGAAGAGACTGAACCCTCCCTCCATGGAGCAAGGGGGCAGCTTACCTTCTCGTGTCCTTCTTCCACAGCATAGACATGTCAACCAGTGGGGCTGAAAAGCCTGGCAGGTTTCAGTTCAATGACCTTTCTTTCCACTCTGGAGGAGGGCCCTGATGGAATCCTATGAAGCCCTTTAGGGCGCTGGAGCCTTTAAAGCGTATGCCAAAAGCTGGTATTTCCTGACTTCTTTCGAGCCTTATCTACCTTTTCTGGTACTTCCTTGGTCATTATAACATTTTTATTTCATTTATTTATTTAGTTTTTAATTAATTAATTAATTAATTAATTTTTTGTATTTTTCTGAAGCTGGAAATGGGGAGAGACAGTCAGACAGACTCCCGCATGCGCCCGACTGGGATTCACCAGCACGCCCACCAGGGGGCGACGCTCTGCCCACCAGGGGGCGATGCTCTGCCCCTCCAGGGCGTTGCTCTGCCATGACTAGAACCACTCTAGCGCCTGGGGTAGAGGCCAAGGAGCCATCCCCAGTGCCCGGGCCATCCTTGCTCCAATGGAGCCTCACTGCGGTAGGGGAAGAGAGAGACAGAGAGGAGGGAGAGGGGAAGGGGTGGAGAAGCAGATGGGCACTTCTCCTGTGTGCCCTGGCTGGGAACTGAACCCGGGACCCCTTACACGCCAGGCCGACGCTCTACCGCTGAGCCAACCGGCCAGGGCTATTTACTTATTTATTTTAGAGAGGAGGGGGGAGATAAAGAGAAGGGGGAGGAGCAGGAAGCATCAACTCCCATATGTACCTTGACTAGCCAAGCCAGGGTTTTGAACCAGCAACCTCAGTGTTTTCAGGTTGACACTTTATCCACTGCGCCACCACAGGTCAGGCTTTTTAAGATTTTATTTATTCATTTTAGAGAAGGGGAGAGAGAGGAGGGGGAGGAGCAGGAAGCATCAACTACCATATGTGCCTTGACTGGGCAAGCCCAGGGTTTCGAACCTGCGACCTCAGCGTTTCAGGTCAAGGCATTATCCACTGCGCCACTACAGATCTTTATTTTATTTTTTACAGAGACAGAGAGTCAGAGAGAGGGATAGACAGGGACAGACAGACAGGAACGGAGAGATGAGAAGCATCAATCATTAGTTGTTTTTTTTTTTTTTTTCATTTTTTTTCTGAAGCTGGAAACGGGGAGAGACAGTCAGACAGACTCCCGCATGCGCCCGACCGGGATCCACCCGGCACGCCCACCAGGGGTGACGCTCTGCCCACCAGGGGGCGATGCTCTGCCCATCCTGGGCGTCGCCATGTTGCGACCAGAGCCACTCCAGCGCCTGAGGCAGAGGCCACAGAGCCAACCCCAGCGCCCGGGCCATCCTTGCTCCAATGGAGCCTCAGCTGCGGGAGGGGAAGAGAGAGACAGAGAGGAAAGCGCGGCGGAGGGGTGGAGAAGCAAATGGGCGCTTCTCCTGTGTGCCCTGGCCGGGAATCGAACCCGGGTCCTCCGCACGCTAGGCCGACGCTCTACCGCTGAGCCAACCAGCCAGGGCAATCATTAGTTTTTTGTTGCATGTTGTGACACCTTAGTTGTTCATTGACTGCTTTCTCATATGTGCCTTGACCGTGGGGCTACAGCAGACTGAGTAACCCCTTGCTTGAGCCAGCGACCTTGGGTCCAAGCTTGTGAGCTTTGCTCAAACCAGATGAGCCCCCACTGAAGCTGGCAACCTCGGGGTCTCAAACCTGGGTCCTCTGCATCCCAGTCCAACGCTCTATCCACGTCGCCACCGCCTGGTCAGGCCCTTGGCCATTATAGACCTTAAAAGCCATGCTCAGAAGATCTCATTGAGGGGCTTGACTAAGAGAAAAAAATTGGGAATTCTGTGTTTAAAGAAGCCTATTAAGCCGAGGAGAGAAAGGATTTTTTTTAAATTTATTTATTTATTCATTTTAGAGAGGAGAGGGAGAGACAGAGAGAGAGAGAAAGAGAAAGGAGAGAAGGAACTGGAAGCATCAACTCCCATATGTGCCTTGACCGGGCAAGCCCAGGGTTTCAAACCGGCAACCTCAGCATTTCCAGGTCGACGCTTTATCCACTGCGCCACACAGGTCAGGTGAGAGAAAGGATTTGATATGTGGTGGTAGGTGGTTGGAGATTGTGGAGGGTCTGAGTTCGATTTAAATTTTTTATTTATTTATTCATTTTAGAGAGGAGAGGGAGAGACAGAGAGAGAGAGAGAGAGAGAGAGGGGAGAGAAGGGGGGAGGAGCTGGAAGCATCAACTCCCATATGTGCCTTGACCAAGCAAGCCCAGGGTTTCGAACCGGCGACCTCAGCATTTCCAGGTCGACGCTTTATCCACTGCGCCACCACAGGTCAGGCCCGATTTAGGGTGATACTTCAGGTGGTGGGGGTTAAGGCAATGCCTAGATAGACTACAGACTGAGAATAAAGGTGAACC
The DNA here is from genome assembly GCF_036850765.1 of Saccopteryx bilineata. Taxonomy (NCBI): domain Eukaryota; kingdom Metazoa; phylum Chordata; class Mammalia; order Chiroptera; family Emballonuridae; genus Saccopteryx; species Saccopteryx bilineata. The sequence continues at coordinate 131,186,557 of NC_089493.1, forward strand.
TTATCAGAGAAGACACAATATCACTTCATAGGGAGGAAGTTAAGAACGGTGGTGGTGTGTCTCCTTGAGGCAGGCAGGGAGGGGCTGCAGAGGAGTAGATTATTACATATTGTAAGAGAGTACTAGTTTTGAGATTGCATGCTGTTAAATCCTGAGCTAGTGCCTGCCGAAACAGGTGTGGGCTGTTTTTGATCCCCTGGGGTAAGACAGTCTGTGTAAGTTGCTGGGTTGTATTAGTGTCTGGGTCAGTTTAAATAAAGGTAAATGCAAACAGAAAGTAAGTGTCAGGGTGTAGAGCAAGGGTCCCCAAACTACGGCCGGCGGGCCACATGTGGCCCCCTTAGGCCATTTATCTGGCCCCGCCGCACTTCTGGAAGGGTACCTCTTTCATTGGTGGTCAGTGAGAGGAGCATAGTTCCCATTGAAATATTGGTCAGTTTGTTGATTTAAATTTACTTGTTCTTTATTTTAAATATTGTATTTGTTCCCGTTTTGTTTTTTTACTTTAAAATAAGATATGTGCAGTGTGCATAGGAATTTGTTCATAGTTTTTTTTATAGTCCGGCCCTCCAATGGTCTGAGGGACAGTGAACTGGCCCCCTGTGTAAAAAGTTTGGGGATCCCTAGTGTAGAGGAATGGTAAAGAAGGCATTCTTGAGGTTTAGGATTTTGAAGTGAATGGTCTTTGAGGGAATGTGTGACAGTAATTTGTAGAGGTTAGAGACTACTGGATGGAGGGGAATTACTGCCTCATTGATTAGGCTTAAGTCTTGTATGAGGCAATAAACTCCTGATGATTTTCAAACAGGAAGGATGGGGGTATTGAGGGAGAGTCCATGGGGATGAGTAAGCCTGGTTTAAGAGATGGGTAATTATTAGTTTAAAGCCTTAGAAACACACACAGTTACACATTAAACAAAGACTTCACATACAAGAAATTTAAATGAGTATGCTTTACTTGTTTCAATTCAAATTATACTAGAGATATTTTCTGACAAACAAAGAGACAAACAGATTACTCACACAGCTCAATATACAATTCTGCTTCTTAAATTTTTTGAGATGGCAGGGAGTTGTCAGCATAGAGGGGAGAAAGAGAGAAAGCAGATCTTTGGACAGTGTGAGCAGCTGGATGGAAAAGAAGGAGGGTCAGAATATGCAGGAGGAGGAGAAGGAGGGTAAAGTATCGGTGTGGTGCCACATGGTCAGAGGAGTCAAAAAGATTTAGATCTCTGAGGAGAGGGGAGGGGACGAGGAGGAAAGAGACACAGTCACAGTTTGTAAGGAAGGAGGAGGGGTCGGAGAAAAGACAGACACCACAGCTGGAGCCACAGCTTCTAAGGATGACGGAGGGGTTTAATAATACAGTGGAGAAGGGAGGGGCCCCTGGCCAGCAGGGGAGGAGAAAGAGAGAATGGAATTTGAACAGGATTTTGCGAAGAGGAGGGAAGATGCTCTTGGAGGAAGAGACCCGAGCAAAGAGATTTGCAGAGGGACCAGAGAGGGGTCCCTGAGAGATGGGTGCCCCCGGGGGTCAGGCAGGAGATGGAGAAAGTCCGCAGAGAAGGAAAGATTAGGAGCAGAGGTTTCAGGTAAGGTTTCTTTGGTAAAAACAGCCTGCATGTAGAACAAGTGGCACAGAAATTAAGTATATGTGCTGCTAAAGCGAGCATGGCACAGAAATAAAGAACAAGAGCAAATGGGAGAAGAAATGCCTGCACGTAAGGGATTTCTGATGCCTTCCCCGACCGGTGGCAAAAATTGTCAAGATCTCTTAGGATATTGTAATCAAGGGTTCCATTATCTGGCCAGTGGGAGTCGTCATCTAATTTATATTGAGGCCAGGCTGTATTACAGAGGAAGATGAGTTTTTTTGGTTTGATGTCAGACAGGCCAAGTTTGGCGAGATTTCTTGAGGACACAGCCAAGGGGAGTCTGGCTGGATGGTTTGGACTGAGAGGAGCCCAAGGTAGAGGAGACTGGTGATAGAAGGGGGCATCCCTGCCTTCAGTCACAGTTCCGAGAGGAGAAAATCTCCCTAGAGAGAGAGTCTCAGTCAGGAGGTCGTCACCCCAAGGCCGAGATCCTGGGACATAGGAGAGTGGCCTGGCTAGGCGCATCTAGACTTTTGTAGAAGTCCATAAAGGAGTAGAGGCAGACCACTCGTAGATATGGGGTCTGAAGTCAAAACCGTCAAAAACAGGAAGGAGTGTTTTTAGAGAGAAATTTGGAGGCCAATCGGGGAAGGGGAGAAACTCCTTACTGATAGATACATGAATTCCAAACTGCCCTCTTGATGTTCCGCTTGGCTGTCAGACCTCACCCTTACTGGACTATCACCCCTGAGACAGAGGAATTCCAAGAAGCTGGCAAGCCCCCCAAGGAGGAGCATTCCGGACACACCAGAACTTTTATCTCAGTATCTCCTCAGGCTCTCCCAAACACTATATAATTCATCCCTAGTCTGTAAACAGTGCTCTCCTCCCCCAGGAGAAGTGCCCAGCAGGGTTCCTTTCTTCCTTTCAATAAAGCCTGTTACTCTGGTCTTTCGGACTCCCATGGATTCCAACACTTACCTTTCTCTGGTTCAGCAGGGGTTCAGCATAGGGTTAGACTGCCAGCCAATCGACCTACAATTACACGTCCAAACAGAATCAGGGAGTAAGCCTGGGATGAGCTGCCGCTGCCCATTGCTTCCCTGGTTATAAGTTTGGATGGCAAGGAGGGATCTTTCAGGCAGTTAGTACCCTGTCCCGGGTCTCGGCACCAAATGTTGGAATCCATGGGAGTCCTAAAGACCAGAGTAACAGGCTTTATTGAAAGGAAGAAAGGAACCCTGCCAGGCACTTCTCTGGGGAAAGGAGCACTGGTTACAGACTAGGGGTGAATTGTATAGTGTTTGGGAGAACCTGAGGGGATACTGAGGCAAAAGTTCTGGTATGTTCCCTTTTATGGTTTTAGGATTTCAGCTTTCTGGAATGCTCCTTCTTGGGGGGGGGGGGGGTTGACTAGCTTCTTGGAATTCCTCTGTCTCAGGGTCAATAGTCCAGTAAGGGTGAGGTCTGAGAGCCAAGCGGAGCATCAAGAGGGCAGTTTGGAATTCATGTATCTATCACAAAGGAAGAGTGTAAAGCCAGTGGGCACGGCCACCATCACAGCCGCCTGGCCCATGCAGGTTCGCATTGGATTCAGACAGTCAGTAAAGAAACAACAGAGCCAAAAACTGGTGGCCATCATCTTTAATCCTAGCTTGCACCCGGCAGGCAAGCAAAAATATACACTGGGCTCCAAAACCCACTCATTCATGCTCACAAACCTACTGACTTATCTGAGTTTCCTAGAATCAAAAGTTTCTAGCTCACCAGACTTATTCACCTCTGTTCCCCATCTCCTTCCTTCTCTCTACACAAACTGCACTAAGTGGCTTCTCACTCAGCACTCTGCCATCTTGGCTGCTTCTCCTGGCCTCCTCCACGTGGCCTTTCTCTGCTCTCCTGTCTAATGCTAATAATCTCAGGAACCGAGAGAGCAAGCTCCCGGTCTGCCCCACTTTATAGTGTAGAAATCAAAACCTTTAATCCAATATACAAAATATATTTTGTATATGTTTTGATACAAAGTCCACCCCACATCAAAAAGGGTGGGAAGCCTGACCTGGTGGTGGCGCAGTGGATAGAGCATCGGACTAGGATGCGGAAGGACCCAGGTTCGAGACCCCAAGGTCGCCAGCTTGAGTGCGGGCTCACCACCAGTTTGGACCCAAGGTCGCTGGCTCCAGCAAGGGGTTGCTCGGTCTGCTGAAGGCCCGTGGTCAAGGCACATGTGAGAAAGCAATCAATGAACAACTAAGGTGTTGCAATGCGCAATGAAAAACTAATGATTGATGTTTCTCTCCGTTTCTGTCTGTCCCTGTCTATCCCTCTCTCTGACTCACTCTCTGTCTGTGTAAAAAATAAATAAATAAATAAATAAATAAATAAATAAATAAATAAATAAATAAATAAAATCTCTTTAAAAAAAAAAAAGGTGGGAAAGGCTTAGTCCTAAAACCAAGCCCCAAGCTACAAGGATCCTGCCTGCCACAGCCCACCCCCATCACACATTAATATCACCTGGGTGACGGGCTTCCATATGTGCAGTGCCATCTTTAAGAAAGTGAGCATAATATATTTTATCTGCCCAACAAAGGGGTTCCACTTTCATGGGCTTCTCAGGTGTTCTCCTAACCATGTTCCTGGAACTTTTGCTTAGGCACCAGAGATCCCTGTTCACACACTAATCAGTCGGAGGTTTTAGACAGAAACAATAAAAACAAAGACTGAGATCTCAACAAACACAGAGACGTCTCTTAGAAGTCTTGGGTCAGGATTAATCAATCTAGGTTAGCTCAGCCTCTACTGATTCAGTGCGATGGGAGACTGACTAATCCTGGACGGACTTAACCTCCATTAGCCTTCCTAGAGATAGACACATGTCCTTACTTCTATTTCTCTAGAGAACCTGATGTCTGTTAAGGCCCGAGGCAGAACTGGTGGACCTGGTCCACTCAGTTCTCACTAATGTCCCTTCAGAGTAGGAGCAGATAGAGTCTGAGGCAGGACCTAGAAGCAAGCCCTCCACCAATGTCTTGGCCTTGGAGAACGTACTGTGAACATGCTGAACACGTCTGATCTATTTCGCCATACCCCAAAACATGAAGACTATAGACTAGTTACAAACAGCAAAGCAGGTTTTTGTTTTGTTTTTTTTTTTCTGAAGCTGGAAACAGGGAGAGACAGTCAGACAGACTCCCGCATGCGCCCGACCGGGATCCACCCGGCACGCCCACCAGGGGCGACGCTCTGCCTACCAGGGGGCGATGCTCTGCCCATCCTGGGCGTCGCCATGTTGCGACCAGAGCCACTCTAGCGCCTGAGGCAGAGGCCACAGAGCCATCCCCAGCGCCCGGGCCATCTTTGCTCCAATGGAGCCTTGGCTGCGGGAGGGGAAGAGAGAGACAGAGAGGAAAGCGCGGCGGAGGGGTGGAGAAGCAAATGGGCGCTTCTCCTGTGTGCCCTGGCCGGGAATCGAACCCGGGTCCTCCGCACGCTAGGCCGACGCTCTACCGCTGAGCCAACCGGCCAGGGCAGCAAAGCAGTTTTGAAAGCCCTACCTACTCCACCAGGGTTCCACATCCCCAAAGTCACAACTCAGCAAAAGCCCCAAATCCGCCCTACCTACTTCTAGTCCCAAACAGAAAAGTGAAAGCAAGAGTTCAGAGGAAAGAAGACTCAAACGGACACATTTTAGACATTAAACAAAGGACTTATACACACACACATATGTAAGTGTGCTTTTATAGATGAGGGAAAGGCTTCCCCTTGTGGCCTCTTAGCTGTAATGCAGACGGCATTCTGCAAGGAGTTTAGACTTTAAACCCAGGAATTTTAGAATTTTTTTTATTTATTTTTTTAACAGGGACAGATTGAGAAGCAGAGAGAGGGACAGATAGGGGCAGACAGACAGGAACGGAGAGAGATGAGAAGCATCAATCATCAGTTTTTCATTGCGACACCTTAGTTGTTCATTGATTGCTTTCTCATATGTGCCTTGACCAGGGGGCTACAGCAGACCGAGTGACCCCTTGCTTGAGCCGGCGACCTTGGGTCCAAGCTGGTGAGCTTTGCTCAAACCAGATGAGCCCGCGCTCAAGCTGGCAACCTTGGGGTCTCGATTCTAGTTCCTTCTGCATCCCAGTCCGACACTCTATCCACTGCGCCACCGCCTGGCCAGGCGGAATTTTAGAATTTTAAACGTAAGGAGAACAAAAAAGAATGAGATCTCGATAAATACAAAGGTGTCTGAATTCAGGCTTTTCCTTGAGAACATAACACAACTAGCTGTGTCTGGAAGTTTGGGGTCTCTACTTGATCCCTTTTAATTATCTTTCTCGTGAAATATATAAATGTGCAAGCACAAAATCGCAATAGAAGCTGATGGACCCGGTTGCTTCCAGCTCCTACTAATTGTCCTTCCAGAGTATAACTAAATGCATCCTAGAGAATCCTAATCAAGACCAACAGAGAGTTTCAGCAAAGCAGCTTTGAAGGCTCTATTACTCCACCGGGGTTCCACATCCCCAGAGTCCCAAATCAGCAAAGCCTCCAAATCTGCCCTACATACATTCTAGTCCTAAACAAATTTGACCAGTACCAGTCTCAGATAGAAAAGTGAAAGCAAATATTCAGAGGAAAGCCAGAATAATTCAGTAAAGCAGAAAGAGTTGCTTTATTTACGTCCTTGATTTCTCTGCTGAATAGTCCAAATTGTTGAATTTGGGAACCGGGGTTGTCTATCGGGAAACTGTCCAGACCCACAGGAAGACCAGGAGCCCTGACAACATTTCAGGTGGCGCGCCTCTTCTCGGGACTCAAGCAGGACCGGGCAGTCTCCCAGAGAGACCAGCCAATTCGGGGTGCCTGTACCCGATGACATGACACACCATACGCCCCATGTGGGTGCCAAATGTTGTAAAGTACCCAATCTACAATTTCACAGGTTTTCGTAGAGGCACCAAGTCCAAATAAGTTTTTGAAAAGTTTTATTAAGGGAAGAAATTTATCAAATATACTGGCTGCATATGGCTGACACAGGGCAACAGACCCAAATTGTGCAGCCCCAAAAATAGTTCAGGGTCTGTTTATATGCTCTTAATTATACATGGGAGGGGAGAAAACCTGACATCATGGCATAAGTTTATACCTTTTGTTTAGATCAGGGGTCTCAAACTCGCGGCCCGCCGAACAATTTTGTGTGGCCCGCAGACTAATCCACGAAGTTCAAAATATTTTGGATAAAATTAAGTAAGCCTAGGGGCCTACTTGTATTTTTCATTTCTCTAGCATCCTAGCTAGATATTAGCTTAGTTAACAGCAGTTGTGATGCGAACTACAGTTTCTGGTCGTTTTGTGACACTGAGTAAACTGCATGTACGATTGTGCTTGTTGTACTGATTTTTTTTTGTTTTTTGTTTTTTTTTTCTTTTTGAAGCTGGAAACGGGGAGAGACAGTCAGACAGACTCCCGCATGCGCCCGACCGGGATCCACCCGGCACGCCCACCAGGGGCGAAGCTCTGCCCACCAGGGGGCGATGCTCTGCCCCTCCGGGGCATCGCTCTGCCGCGACCAGAGCCACTCTAGCGCCTGGGGCAGAGGCCAGGGAGCCATCCCCAGCGCCCAGGTCATCTTTGCTCCAATGGAGCCTTGGCTGCGGGAGGGGAAGAGAGAGACAGAGAGGAAGGGGGGGGGTGGAGAAGCAGATGGGCGCTTCTCCTATGTGCCCTGGCCGGGAATCGAACCCGGGTCCCCCGCACACCAGGCCGACGCTCTACCGCTGAGCCAACCGGCCAGGGCTGATTTTTTTTTGTTTTTAACTGCAGTGAGAAAAGTGTTGCGTAACAGTTGCCTTTTGTAGACCTAGTGCGGCCCGCCGAACGGCTGTGATCTTGCTCTGCGGCCCACATGCTGAGTTGAGTTTGAGACCCCTGGTTTAGAGATACATACATTAATTACATGCTTTCAGGAGGGAAGGGTGTAAAGCCAGGAGCCGCCATCATGGCCATTCACATGCAGGCTTGCATTGGATTCGGACAGTCGGCAAAGAAACAGCGGAGCCAAAAACTGGTGGGCCATAGTCTTTAATTGTAGCTTGCACCCGGCGGGCAAGTAAAAATACACACTGGGCTCTCCAAAACCTAGTCACATTCAGTGCTCACAAAGCCACTGACTTATCCGAGTTTCCTAGAATCAAAGGTTTCTAGCTCACCAGACTTATTCACCTCTGTTCCCCATCTCCTTCCTTATCCCAAATACAAACTCTACACAAACTGGCATCTCACTCAGCACTCCACCATCTTGGCTGCTTCTCCTGGCCTCCTCCACGTGGCCTTTCTCTGCTCTCCTCTGCTCTCTCTTCTAATGATAATCTCAGGAACCAAGAGCCAAGTCCCGTTCTGCCCCCATTTTATACTGTAGCTTCACAACCTCTAATCCAATATACAAAGTAGGGAAGTCTCTAATACAAAGTCACTTCTCTGAGGCATGATTGGATTGTACCACCCCACATCAAAAAGGGTGGGAAAGGCTTAATCCCAAAACCAAGCCCCGGGCTACAAGGATTCTCAACACACATTAATATCACCTGGGCGATGGCCTCACGTGGGCAGCACTATTTTTAACAAAGTAAGCATAATATATTTTATCTGCCCAACAATGGGTAGTTTCCATGGGGACAAATGCCTGTAAATGGCCCATCAATATAAGAAAAGGTTTAATTTAATCTTTTTCTTCCTGTATCTGGCTAGCTATTCACCCTTCCCCCATAGGTATGGGGGGAGGTCAGAGAATCCAAGTCTCCTTCCTCTTCTGCATTTACAACACAATGCCATCGGCCATCTTGGTTTTATGCTAATCACACAAGTACAAAGATCATTTTCAAAATCTGTCTGTGCATACTGTAAAGCCAGTAGCCTCGGCCACCATCACAGCTGCCTGGCCCGTGCAGGTTCGCATTTGATTCGGACAGGACAGTCGGTAATGAAACAATGGAGCCAAGAATTGGTGGGCCATTAGCTTTAATCCTAGCTTTTACCTGGCGGGCAAGCAATACACACAGTGGGAAGACAGTTCTCTTTCCATTCAGGGCTCCCAAAGCCACTGACTTATCCGAGTTTCCTAGAATCAAAGGTTTCTACCTCACCAGCCTTATTCACCTCTGTTCCCCATCTCCTTCTCTCTGCACAAACTCTGCACAAACTGGCTTCTCCCTCAGCACTCTGCCATCTTGGCTGATTCTCCTGGCCTCCTCCACGTGGCCTTTTTCTGCTCTCCTACAGCATGGGCTCCTCCTAGAACGTAATCACTCTTCCCTGGAACAACGTGATCTCTCTTCCTTTTAAAACTTTTTGGCGCGAAAGCCCTCCCCCAACACATATTAACATAATCACTTCCACCCCAAGCAGGAAGGGCAACTAATATCATCACCTGGGAGACAGGCTTTCCACATGGTCAGTGCCATGTTTTTTATTTATTTATTTATTTTATTTTTTTTAAACTTTTTTTTCCCAATTTTTATTTATTTATTTATTTATTTATTTTAGAGAAGAGAGAGAGAGAGAGGGAAATAGAGAGAGACAGAGAGAGAGAAGGGGGGAGGAGCTGGAAGCATCAACTCCCATATGTGCCTTGACCAGGCAAGCCCAGGGTTTCGAACCAGCGACCTCAGCATTTCCAAGTCAACACTTTATCCACTGCGCCACCACAGGTCAGGCGGGCAGTGCCATCTTTAACAAAATGAGCTTAATATATTTTATCTGCCCAATACACGCCTAGCCCAAACCAATATAATGTTCTTTAAATTTCGTAAAATATTAATATTAATTCTGTAGCTTTTGGCACCTTACAACACCACCAGCCCCCGACTTTTCACTAGAGGTCAGATCCTCTGGGGAGTTGGGAGTCACAGTCAAAATAAGGCCGCAAACCAAATCTCTCAGCACCTTGTGAAGAAAGAAACTAAAAATTAATTTGGGCCCTGGTCGGATAGCTCAGTTGATTAGAGCTCTGTTTCATAGCACAAAGGTTGCCGGTTCAATCCCCAGTCAGGGCACATATGGGAACAGATAGTTAGATGTTCCTATCTCTCTCTTGCTCTCTCCTTTTCTCTTCTCTAAAATCAATCAATCAACAAATAAAAAAGAAGTCTGCAGCCCATTCAAGTGTTGTAAGGTATCAAAGGTTACAGAATTAATATTAATATTTTAGGAAGCTTAAGGAACATTTTATTAATTTGAGCAAGGTGTGCAGAAAGATTTTGTAAATGATCTTTGTACTTGTGTGATTAGCATAAAATCAAGATGGCTGATGGCATTGTGTTGTAAATGCAGAAGAGGAAGGAGACTTGGATTCTCTGACCCCCCCCCCACACACACACACCTGTAATGAAGGGAGTGAATAGCTAGCTAGGTGCAGGAAGAGAAAAGATTAAATTAAACCTTTTCTTATATTGATGGGCCATTTACAGGCATTTGTCCCCATGGAAACTACCCCTCACCTCCTGAAAGTGTGTAGTTAATGTATATATCTCTGAACAAAGGTTATAAGCTTATGGTGTTGTTGGTCAAATAAGTTTGTAAATATGATATATATGTTTTCTCGCTTATAGTTTGTATTGAGTGTGGCTGTAAGCAGGCCTGGTAGTTATAGCCTAAGGCTTAGTTTTAAGATTAAGTTTTTTCCCACACCCTTGACTGATTGCATGATGTGGGGTGGTGCACTCTCATGAGGAATCCAATTATGCCTCAGATAAGTGACTTTGTATCAGAAACTTCCTTGTTTGTATATTAGATTAAAGGTTTTGGTTTCTACACTATAAAGTGGGGCAGACCGGGAGCTTGCTCTCTCGGTTCCTGCTATCACCATTGCAGGGGCCTCCCTGATCCCTTGCCCTTCATGGGAAAAGCTGGTTTTCTGCTTTTCCCTTGTCTTCTCTTGTGGCTTGCCTGTCTTGATGAGACACCAATAAACAGAATGGCCCACCATCCTCCAACTCCACCATTTCTTTACTGTCTGCCCAAATCCAATGGGAACCTGCATGTAAATGGCCATGATGGTGGCTCCTGGCCTTACAACTGGTGTAGTTTGTGGCAGGATTTAGAGATCAGTATGGGGCCACCACCGTTGATGGGTGGGGTAGAGTACTGGTTGCTGTTCTGGCTCCCCATGGCTGTCCTTTTAGGGGCCATGGGCTACGTGTTTTATACTCAAGAGGAAACCAGGAATTCTGTGCGAGAAGCTGCCCGAGGTCAAAAGCTTCAGTATGAATTGCAAAGCGAACAGCAGAAAGGCTGGAACTGGAGCGGGCACTGGAGAAGGAATTATGGGTTTGCGAGTTGCAGTTTGCTTTGGAAGCTGAACGTTTGCACCGGCAGATTCAAGAGCTCGAGTCTCAGCTTCTGGCCAAAAGCCAGCAGCCACAGGAGTCTAAAAGGTCGTCAAAGGAGCAGCAGCATCCGTGCCGGTGGATTGGCTTTGAGTCAGTGGGAGCAGGCGCTTGCAACTCCTCTTCTGAGGATGAGAAGGCTCAGGCTGAAGCTGCCATACGCACACTGAGAGCCTGACCAGTGGTCACCAAGAAGGTAAAAACCCAGCAACAAAGAGTCCCTCAGGGGCAGCCACAGCCTCCTGCCCAGGTAATGGAACACTCTGTGGTCCGGCCCTATACCTAGGCAGAGCTGATGGAGTTGGGGGCACAATTTAGGCAGAAACCTACTACATCCCTGGTAGCCTGGTTACTATGATTATGGGACATAAGGGTGGATGGCATACTCTCCAGAACAGAGATGGAGAAATTGGCTGCCATTACCACACACTCCTCCTTGAGGTAGCGTCTTCAGAACTGCCATGGCAATCCAGGAGACCATACCCCATTCGAATGGGTGATGGCTGCCATTCGTATGGTCTGGCAGAATGCTGGAGAATTGCCAGGGGCAATGAGTTAGTGGCAGTGCTACAGTGAGTTAGTAAAGATCCTTTGGGAACTAGGTATGAAGAATGCTGTTTTCAACCCTGGGTCCCGTGGGCCGGACGAGGAAGTGTTTATGGCAAAAATGAGGAAATTTGTCCTTGCTAGCGCCCTGTCAGCCCTTTTTGGATCACTTGTGGCTATCTTGGGCCCCTATCTGGGCCAGCCCATCAATGCAGTTATACAGATGGTAGCAGATTTGGGAAAGCTGGAGGCTGCTTGGGATCATAAAGCAGTGAGGGCTGCTGCCTATGTTGTCCCCGCTATTAACAAGGGAAACGGGTCTATAAAGGTTACCCGAACACAGATGTAGGTAGATTTGATTGTGGCTGGAGCAGATAAGGAGAAATTAGATGGCCAGTCTAATAAAATTCCTTTGGAGCTTTGGCGGCAGCTTAAACCAGAACAGAAGTTTCAGCTACTGAGATGAAAGGCCCCAGCAGCTACCAATAAAACTTTTGGTGCACGGGCAGCTTGGTTACAAGCATTTATACCAGGGGTCCCCAAACTATGGCCCGCGGGCCGCATGTGGCCCCCTGAGGCCATTTATCCGGCCCCCACCACACTTCCAGAAGGGGCACCTCTTTCATTGGTGGTCAGTGAGAGGAGCACATTGATCATCTATTTGCCAAAAGCAGGCCCATAGTTCCCATTGAAATACTGCTCAGTTTGTTGATTTAAATTTACTTGTTCTTTATTTTAAATATTGTATTTGTTCCCATTTTGTTTTTTTACTTTAAAATAAGATATGTGCAGTGTGCATAGGGATTTGTTCATAGTTTTTTTTATAGTCCGGCCCTCCAATGGTCTGAGGGACAGTGAACTGGCCCCCTGTGTAAAAAGTTTGGGGACCCCTGATTTATACCATGCACCATTATATGATAGAGACGGCCAAGGGAGAGGAGAACTCCCAAGACCCATTGTACCAGTTTGAATAGGAAAAGGGCTGAGGGACCTGTCTAACGGAGATGGGCAGGGACCAGAGGCCACAAGTGGAACTGGCTATCCACTGGTCCCCTTCTAATGTACAACGGGTGTTGGCCTTGGTGGAAACAGGTGCAGAATGTTCCCTCCTCTATGGGAACCCAGAGCGGTTTGCTGGGACCCCAGTGGCCATTGACGGTTATGGGGCCAAACTGTTCAAGTGAAGCCAATAACTATTCCATTGGGGATAAGAAGTCTGCCTCCTAATTCACATAAGGTGCATGTATCTCCTATTCCTGAATATATTTTGGGGGTAGATGTCTTGCAAGGACTGTGGTTGGAAACTATAGCCGGGAAGTTCCGGCTGCGGATCAGGGTTGTGAAGGCAGTGTTGTGGGGACACGCATCACATTGCCCTTTGCAATTACCCATTCCTTGGAGTGTGACTAACACCAAGCAGTACCGCCTGCCAGGTGGTTATGAAGAAGTCACAGGGACAGTCCTCGAACTAGAAAAGGTGGGGATCATCTGGCCAGCACACAGTCCTTACCACTCCCCAGTATGGCTCGTGCGCAAACCAGACGGAACCTGGAGAATGACAGTAGATTACAGAGAATTTAATAAAGTTGTTCCCCCTTTGTACTCTGCTGTTCCCTTGATAGCTAACATGAAGGAGCAGCTGAGCCATGAGTTGGGGACATACCACTTTGTGGCAGATTGGCCAATGCTTTTTTTCTCTATTGATATAGCTGCAGAGAGTTAAGACCAATTTGCCTTCAGTTGGGAAGGGAGACAATGGACCTTTACAGTGTTACCCCAGGGCTATTTGCATAGCCTCACCTTGTACCATGGACTGGTGGCTGCTGACCTGGCTAAATGGAAACAGCCAGAGGTAGTCCACATGTACCATTATATTGATGACATTATGCTAACTAGTGACTCTCTTCCAGAATTCGAGCAAGGAGTCCATACCCTGTTATCCCATTTGAAAGCATGTGGCTGGGCAGTCAACGAGAACAAATTACAAGGACCTGGGTTATCTGTTAAATTCTTGGGAGTTGTCTGGTCGGGTAAGACAAAAGTTTTCCCCGACACAGTTATAGATAAGATCCAAGCATACCCCGTGCCCACTATGGTAAAAGTTACAGGAATTCTTAGGTTTTTTGGGGTATTGGTGAGCATTTATACCCCATTTGGCTCAGTTACTATGCCCTTGTACAACCTTATTTGGAAGGAGGTTTGTTGGGACTGAGCAGGCGCAAGGTTCATTTGCAGCAGCTAAGAGAGCTGTCAAGGTGTCACAGGCCTTGAATGTGTTTGATCCTGCCAGGCCCTGTGAGCTGGATGTTCATGTAACTTGGACAGGTTTGGTTGGGGCTTGTGGCAATGGACAGAGCGCTTACAGCAACCTATTGGGTTTTGGTCCCAATTGTGGAAAGGTGCTGAAGTTCGTTACTCATTAGTGAAGAAGCAGCTGGTAGCTGTGTATGCTGCCCTCCTGGACACTGAGAGTATTACAACCACAACACCAGTTACAGTCAAGACAACATACCCTATTGAAGGATGGGTGAGAGATTGGGCAACCAAACCACGTAGTGGTATGGCCCAAATGTCCACCCTAGCCAAGTGGGGTGCCTATCTGCAACAACGCTGTGCTCTTAGCACTAGCCTGTTGAGGGCAGAACTGCGGGAAGTCTTGGGTCCAGTCATCTATGCAACCTTAGAGTCAGGTGCAGCTGGGGCTCAGAAGGCAGAACCTGAAGTCAGTCCCTACTAGGAGGGGCGGGTGCCCATCCCCGAGGATGCCTGGTATACTGATGGTTCCAGCAGGGGCCAACCTGCCAAGTGGATGGCTATAGCCTTCCATCGGCTACTGAGACTACTTGGATAGACATGGGTACAGGCCAAAGCAGCCAATGGGCAGAATTAAGAGCTGTTTGGCTAGTTGCCCATAATGATCCTTCACCTCTGGTGATCTGTATTGACAGGTGGGCTGTCTATCATGGAATGACCCTTTGGATTGCTACTTGGCACATTAACCAGTGGATGGTAATGCACCGTCCTCTATGGGGTCAGGCCATGTGGCAGGACTTATGGGAAATAGGACACCAGAAGCAGGTGACAGTATATCATGTCATGGGGCATGCCCCTCTAGCCCATCCTGGGAATGATGAGGTAGACACTTTGGCAAGGGTGCAATGGTTGGAGACTGCACCTGCAGGTGATGTGGCACAGTGGCTCCACTGGCACCTGCTCCATGCGGGACAGGAAACTATGTGGGCTACAGTTAAGGCTTGGAACTTGCCTGTGTCCTATGCAGAGGTACTTGCAGCCTGTGAGCAATGTGCAGTATGTTCCAAGGAGCACCCTCGGAGACTACTGGTGTCACCTGGACAGATCCAGAGGGATCATGTTCTACTGACACGATGGCAGATAGATGTCATTGGACACTCAACAAAGTCAGAAGGGTACCATTAGGCAGTCACTTGTGTAGATACTGCCACCGGGCTGCTTGCTGCTTACCCCGCCCATAACCCTGACCAGAGGGCAGTCATACAGGCTCTGGACCACCTGCGTGCTGCATACAGGTGACCGCTGGCCCTTGAAAGTGACAATGGTACCCGCTTCACTGGTTCAGCAGTGAGGCAATGGGCTCAAAAGCTGGGGGTGGACTGGAAGTACCATGTTACCTACCACCCCCAGGCTGCTGGTATCATTGAGTGGCATAATGAACTATTTATTTATTCATTCATTCATTTTTAGAGAGAGTGGAGAGAGAGAAGGAGGAAGGAGCAGGAAGCATCAACTCCCACATGCGCCTTGACCAGGCAAGCCCAGGGTTTTGAACCAGCGACCTCAGCGTTCCAGGTCGATGCTTTATCCACTGCGCCACCACAGGTCAGGCATAATGAACTCTTAAAGCAGGGTCTGTGACAGGAGGGGGGCACTGGCTCCCTTACTGGATGGACACGCTGCTTGTGGACAGTACTCCGGATTTTGAATAAGACCTTGATGGGAGAGCCCAGCTCCAGTGGAGGCCCTCCTACACTGGGCAGCTGTTCCCATTCAGATGCAGATACACACCAAGGACATTTTACTCAAGCCAGGCTTTGGACAGCAGGGCAATGTGCTCTTGCCTGCCCCAACAGCCCTTCTTAAAGGCCAATGGCTTCGATGGATGTGTCCCTGAACTGTACATGTCCCCCATCTGAGATGGGTGGCCTTGCTGGCACCATGGGGAAAGGGACTAGAGGTGGACCTCCAGTTGACTTCTTGGGCAACCAGTATCTGGCCACCTAAGGTAGAAGTGTATTATCCCTTGAGTGCTCAGGGGGACTGCCGTATGAAGGGCACCTTTGTAATTTCTTTATGGCCAATAATAAGTTCTCCTATTTTACTACACATAGAACCAGCAGATGCTGGTGTATTGGCCAACAAGGTTTGGTATGTTACTCAGGGGGGCTTCTGGTACCAGCTACGGTGCTGTCTGCAGACAAAACTCTGGCCTGTATTCTGCTAGAGGGAAAAGATTTGCCTCTCTTGGTGCCACTGACAGCTCTCTCATTTTGCCCATAGCTTTTGATTTGTTAATCCTATTGCTGTAGTTGGTACTGTTTCTGTTTATGCAATGTATCCCACTCCTTGCACAGTGACCATCATGGAAGAGACCTGTGGTTTAGATTGTGAAGCGAGCAAAAGGGGTGGAATGTTGGTCAAATAAGTTTGTAAATATGATATGTATGTTTGCTCACTTATAGTTTGCATTGGGTGTGGGGAACAGGCTGTAAGCAGGCATGGTCCTTATAGCCTCTAAGGCTTATTTTTTTGTTTGTTTGTTTGTTTTTTGTATTTCTCTGAAGCTGGAAACGGGGAGAGACAGTCAGACAGACTCCTGCATGTGCCCGACCGGGATCCACCCGGCAGGCCTACCAGGGGTGACGCTCTGCCCACCAGGGGGCGATGCTCTGCCCCTCTGGGGCATCGTTCTGTTACAACCAGAGCCACTCTAGCGCCTGGGGCAGAGGCCAAGGAGCCATCCCCAGCACCCGGGCCATCTTTGCTCCAGTGGAGCCTTGGCTGCGGGAGGGGAAGAGAGAGACAGAGAGGAAGGAGAGGGGGAGGGGTGGAGAAGCAGATGGGCGCTTCTCCTGTGTGCCCTGGCCGGGAATCGAACATGGGACTCCTGCACGCCAGGCCGATGCTCTACCACTGAGCCAACCGGCCAGGGCCTCTAAGGCTTAGTTTTAAGACTAAGCTTTTTCCCACACCCTAGACTGTTGCATGATGTGGTGCACTCTCATGAGAAATCCAATTATGCTTCAGATAAGTGACTTTGTATAAGAGACTTCCTTGTTTGTATATTAGATTAAAGGTTTTGGTTTCTACACTATAAAGTGGTGTAGACCCGGAGTTGCTCTCTCGGTTCCTGCTATCACCATTGCAGGGGCCTCCCTGATCCCTTACCCTTCATGGGAAAAGCTGGTTTTCTGCTTTTCCCTTGTCTTCTCTTGTGGTTTGCCTGTCTTGGTGAGACACCAATAAACAGAATGGCCTACCATCCTCTGACTCCACCATTTCTTTACTATCTGCTCGAATCCAATGGGAACCTGCATGTGAATGGCCACGATGGCGGCTCCTGGCCATACAGCTGTGATGTCAGGTTTTTTCTTGCCCATGTATAATTAAAAGTATATAACCAGCCCCTAGAATATTAATGACACACGATTTGGGACTGCTGCCCCGTATAAGATATATGCGGCCAACATATTTAATAAATTTCCTCCTTTAATAAAACTCTTCAAAAACTTATTTGGACTATGTGCCTCTATGAAAACCCGCAGAATTTTGGATTGGGTACTTGATAACACAACCACCGTTTAGCAGCCAAGCACACATCTGCAATGAGCCCTTTCTCTCCAAGTTCACCCCTCTGAGCAGCAGAGGGAGGGTATTGCTCCAAAATGCCTTGTCATTTCTGCTCATCATTTCACTTATTCAACCAGCATTTACTGATTCCAGCGCCAGGCTGAATGCAGGCATTGGGGATCTAAAGATGAGTAAGATCAGGTCCCTGACCTGAGGAGCTTGCAAACTAATAGAAGGTGTGTGTAGTGGAGAACTTAACTTTGCCCACAGAAAGGTTGGCCTTTGCCCTTGGCTCCTGGGAAGTAATCTCCAAGGAACAACCTGCCTGATAGCAGTGTCTATGTTGTTTACCTAGAGGTCTTCTCCCCCAGCAATGTGATTGGGGGGAGGGGTACTTTGGATCACATGTTATCAGGTAGGCCCAGGGAGGGGCTGGAGACTAGATCTCTGACAAGGCCCTGATAAAGCCAAAAAACCATGGGACACCAAGGCCCAGGTGAGAGTCCCAGGTCAGCAATACTTTGTATTGTCAAGCACAGTTATCAACCAGAAAAGCCATGTTGGGAACTTCCCTGGACTCTGTCCATGCACTTCTTCCCTTGACTGGCTTCAATCTGTTTCCTCTCATTGTGCTAAACTTTAACCCCGAGTGTAACAGCCTCCAGTGATTATAGCTGTGAATCCTCCTAGCGAATCACCTCCTGGTTAATCACCTTCTGGTGAGAGGTCATCAGCATACATAGGGCAGGTAAGATTTGGAAAGCAGGAAGCCAGCGGTCCTTTGATGAGAGCACTTGAAGTGGCATGAACACAAGTCAGGTTTCAGTGGGCTGAGACATAAGTGAGGAGTTACCTAGTGGGGATATAGTGAGATAAGCCTCTGCCAAATACAAGTGGACTTGTTTGACCCCAACTCTTCCATGCAGGCATCAAAATCCAGCATGGACTTCCTGAGCAAACATTAAAATGATCAAGCCCTGGCCGGTTGGCTCAGCGGTAGAGCGTCGGCCTAGCGTGCGGAGGACCCGGGTTCGATTCCCGGCCAGGGCACACAGGAGAAGCGCCCATTTGCTTCTCCACCCCTCCGCCACGCTTTCCTCTCTGTCTCTCTCTTCCCCTCCCGCAGCCAAGGCTCCATTGGAGCAAAGATGGCCCGGGCGCTGGGGATGGCTCTGTGGTCTCTACCTCAGGCGCTAGAGTGGCTCTGGTCGCAACATGGCGACGCCCAGGATGGGCAGAGCATCGCCCCCTGGTGGGCAGAGCGTCGCCCCTGGTGGGCGTGCCGGGTGGATCCCGGTCGGGCGCATGCGGGAGCCTGTCTGACTGTCTCTCCCCGTTTCCAGCTTCAGAAAAATTAAAAAAAAAAAAAAAAAAAAAAAAAAAATGATCAAGTCTGGTGGTGATGCAGTGGATAGAGCGTCAACCTGGGAGGCTGGAGTCTCCAGTTCAAAACCCCAAGGTCGCTGGCTTGAGCACGGGCTCATCGACATGATCCCAAGGCCACCGGATTGAGCCCAAGATTTCTGGTTTGAGCAAGGGGTCACTGGTTTGGCTTGAGTACTCCGCCCCCCCCCCCCAAATCAAGGCACGTATGAGGAGCAACCAATGAACAACTAAAGTGACACAACGAGTGGATGTTTCTCACTCTCCCTTCCTGTCTCTCTTTCAAACCAATTAAAAAATAAGTAAATATATATAATGGCCAAGACTATCTATTGTGCCTGGTCTTCTCTAGGTGCATGGGTAACAGTGGCATTTGAAATGAAATAGGTGATCTCAGCTAGCAGTCCCTTGCTAACTTATGCCAGGCTGGTCACCCAGTCAAGGCAAGCAGAGCAGGACTACGCTGGGCAGTGGTGTCAGGATTCTTTGGTTGCAAGCTCAGAAATCAGCCCTGGCTCCTTCAAACAAAATGGAATTTACTGGATGCTCACAGGGTCAATAGCAAGAATAATAAACACACCCTGCCCCTCCATGGGCAAAACAAAAACAAATGAATTCCTACTGACTGTGCCCTTCACCCCTCTGCTTAAGACATATATTCTTGGTGAGGAGCATGTGATTGGCCCAAATGGAGTCATGAGTCTGATGCTTGGCTAAGGAAGGGAGTTTTCCCAAACAGTCCCACCATTCCATATTGCCTGGCATAGAGGTAATTCCACAAAAAAGAAGGTGGGAGCTGTTCAGAAGGCTAGCCAGAAAACTAATATCCAATCACAGTAACCTGGAACACAACCGTCTTTGTAATGGTGTAACAGTGGATTCCGTCTGATCTTTTCCGTCTGATCTTTGCTTAACTCATCTTGGCTTGTAAAACAATAACTGGCCCACCTGGCCCCATGTTTGCCCAGGCTCCTTGAAGAAGCCGCAGGCATCCGGTGTTTGATTAGGGGCTTATCGGAAAGGCAAGGCCGCAAGCATCTGAGGCAATCAATCACCCTGAGAACTGTTACAACTCCCCTCCCTGAAATTAAGTATAAAACTTGCCTGCTGAAGTTGCTCAGGGCTCTTGGCCATCTCCTTGCCTTGGGCCCGCTCGCGAGTGTAATAAACTTTTCCTTTGTTTTACCCTGAGTCTAGAATTCTGTCGGTGCATCCTCGGTCAACATTTGGAGGTTCCACCGAGATTCAGTATCTTCATAGACCACGGGACGCCTGACGTCTGGTGAGTGAAACTGGCGGTGGCTGTCGGGACGGGACGTGAGTCCCTCCTGGCTGCGACCGACAGACGTGTCAGGGGGTCGCAGGCCACGACTCTGAGGGACGCCCTGGAGTGTGAGGGCAACCAAGGACGCTTGGAAGTCCATCTGCTCTCTCAGACAGAATCTGTAAATTTGTTGCCAGTTTCCAATCGAGCTCGTAGGTCCGGACCGTTAGATTTATTTTTAGTTTTATTTTGCCGTTCGCGGCGCAGCCGGCTTTGTCTGTTTGTTTTTGTCAGTGTCTTATTTGTTGCCTTCTTTCTGTCTTTTTATCTCTTTGAAATTAAAATGGGACAAGGAGCTTCCACCCCACTGTCCCTGACTCTGTCTCATTGGTCTGAGGTTAATGCCCGAGCTCATAATCTGTCTCTTCTTGTTAAGAAGCGCAAGTGGCAAACTTTCTGTGCCTCCGAGTGGCCCACCTTCGGAGTAGGTTGGCCAACCACTGGAACCTTCCACAAAGACACCACAAAGGCGGTTAAAGCAGTCGTCTTCAGCCCAGGACCTCATGGCCATCCGGATCAACAGCCTTATATTTGGGTTTGGGAAGACCTGACCGACGACCCTCCCCCTTGGATCCAGCCTTTCCTTCCTCCCCCTGCACCCTCCCTCCCAACAACCCTCTCCACCACTCCGGGCACTCCCAGACCTGCTCCAACTCATCCAGACATCTGCTCTATGCTTCCGCTCAAACCTTCGGAGCCAACGGCGCCTACTTCATCCCTGTATCCACCCCTTCCCTCCTCTGTTCTCCCTGAATCTCAAACTGACCTTATTCTTTTTGATTCGGGACTCCCGCCTCCCTATCCCAGGGATGTCCCTGCAGGTGCTGCTGGTTCCCAGCTTGGGGCCCCACATCAGAACGAACGGGGACCATCAGGAGAGGGTCCAGCCCAAGGTACCCGGAGCCGGAAAGCACAAACCCCAGATGACGTGGCCGTCACCCTGCCCCTTCGGCCTTTCGGACCCCCTGTCCCTGATGGTCAAGGGGGAAACATGCCAGCACTTCAGTATTGGCCCTTCTCCTCCTCAGACCTATATAATTGGAAAAACAATAATCCACCTTTTTCAGAGGACCCTGTCAAACTTACTGACCTTCTCGAGTCTCTTATGTTTTCCCATCAGCCCACTTGGGATGACTGCCAGCAGCTCTTAGGTATCCTCTTCACCTCCGAAGAAAGAGACCGAATTCTCCTTGAGGCCAGGAAATTGGTTCCGGGACCTGATGGTCGTCCTACTCAACTCTCCAACCTTATAGATGAGGCTTTTCCCCTGAGGCGGCCTAACTGGGACCCTAATACACCTGAAGGTAGGCCGCGACTCTTACTCTATCGCCAGACTCTGATGATGGGTCTCCGAGCGGCGGCGAGATGCCCCACTAATTTGGCTAAGGTAAGAGAAGTAATTCAAGGGTCAGAGGAATCCCCATCCAGATTCCTAGAGAGACTAATAGAAGCCTATAGGAGGTATACCCCTTTCGACCCTGAGTCTGAAGAACAGAGAGGGGCACTGGCTATGGCTTTTATAGGACAGTCAGCTACTGATATTCGGAGGAAACTCCAGAGGATGGATGGGTTACAGGACATGGCTCTGAGAGATTTAGTCAAGGAAGCTAATAAGGTATACTATAAAAGAGAGACAGCAGAGGAAAAGGAGCAAAGATTAGAAAAAGAACGTGAGGAACAGGAAAATAAGCGAGATAAACGGAGAAATAAAGAGTTAACAAAGATTTTGGCTACCGTAGTAGAGAAACAAGATAGAAAAGGAAAGCATAGTACCTCGGGCCCAAACCAAAAACCAAAATTAGGACCTAACCTGTGTGCTTACTGTAAAGAAGAAGGACACTGGGTCAGGGATTGCCCTAAGAAGAAGAAAAAGAAGACTGAGGAAATCCTTGCCCTAGGAGATTAGGGGCGTCAGAGTTCGGACCCCCTCCCCGAACTCAGGGTAACATTCAATGTGGAGGGGACACCAATCAACTTTGAGGTGGATACAGGAGCGGTTTACTCCGCCTTGCAGAACCCGCTGGGCCCCCTCTCAAACAAAAAATCCCTGGTTCAGGGGGCAAATGGATGCCAGCATAGGTCATGGACAACTAAAAGGACAATGGACCTGGGGAGGGGAAAAGTACAGCACTCCTTTCTGGTCATACCAGAATGCCCTGCCCCGCTGCTGGGGAGGGATTTGCTTACCAAGTTGGGGGCGAGTATTGATTTCAAGCC
This sequence comes from Saccopteryx bilineata, assembly GCF_036850765.1. NCBI lineage: Eukaryota > Metazoa > Chordata > Mammalia > Chiroptera > Emballonuridae > Saccopteryx > Saccopteryx bilineata. The sequence goes on from NC_089493.1 coordinate 131,208,831, forward strand.
CCAGGGACCAGAAGTAAGATTCAGTAACCCTCTTGTCAGTCAGCCTGTTGTGACCATGTTGACTTTGTCTGCTGAAGATGAGTATAAACTGTATGAGACCCCTGCCCCCGGACCCCATTCAACAGAAGACAGGTGGCTTCAGAGCTTCCCAGAGGCCTGGGCAGAAACGGCAGGGCCAGGATTAGCAGTACAAAGGCCTCCGATGGTAGTATACCTAAAGCCCTCCGCCACCCCCGTAAGGGTCAAACAATACTACATGAGTAAAGAGGCCCGAGAAGGCATTAGGCCTCACATCCAGAGGCTACTAGGACAGGGGATCCTGAGGCCTTGTCAATCAGAATGGAACACCCACCTGCTACCAGTAAAGAAACCAGGGACAGGGGACTATAGACCAGTCCAGGATTTGAGAGAGGTTAACAGTCGAGTAATGGACATACATCCAACGGTCCCAAACCCTTACAACCTCCTCAGTACCCTCAGTCCTGACAGGAAGTGGTATACAGTACTGGACCTGAAAGATGCCTTCTTCTGCCTGCGCCTGCATGAGGACAGCCAACCCCTGTCTGCTTTTGAATGGACTTACCCTGAGAACGGACTCAGTGGACAGCTCACCTGGACGCGGCTACCCCAGGGCTTCAAGAACTCTCCCACCATCTTTGACGAAGCGCTGCACCAGGACTTGAGTGCCTACCGAGCCTCCACCCTTGAGGTAACTCTGTTGCAGTATGTTGATGATCTGTTACTTGCAGCCGCCACCAGAGAGCAGTGCAAACAGGGAACTGAAAAACTGCTTGCCGAACTGGCCAAACTGGGATACCGGGCATCCGCCAAAAAGGCCCAGATCTGCCAACCCGAAGTCACCTTCCTGGGCTACTCTCTCCGAGACGGTAAGAGATGGCTAACTGAGGCCAGGAAAAAGACTGTTACTCAAATCCCGCCTCTGAAAAATCGGAAGGGCCTCAGGGAATTCTTAGGCACAGCAGGTTTTTGCAGACTATGGATACCTGGCTTTGCCGCACTAGCCGCCCCTCTGTACCCCTTGTTAAAGGATGGAACTGAATATACCTGGGGAGATGAACAGCAAAAGGCCTTTGACCAAATCAAGAGGGCACTGTTGTCAGCCCCGGCCTTGGCACTCCCCAACATAGAGAAGCCTTTCACTCTCTATGTAGATGAGAAGGAAGGGATAGCTAAAGGAGTATTGACTCAGTCTCTGGGACCCTGGAAACGGCCAGTAGCCTATCTTTCTAAGAGGTTAGATGCAGTCACAAAAGGGTGGCTGGCGTGCCTACGGGTGATTGCCGCTGTGGCCCTCCTAGTCAAAGACACTGACAAACTGACTCTGGGCCAGAAATTGACTGTTGTCACCCCCCATGCCCTGGAAATCATAATAAGACAACCTCCAGACCGCTGGCTAACTAATGCCCGCATTACTCATTACCAAAGCCTCCTGTTAGATAAAGACAGGATCACCTTTGGCTCTCCAACTGTTTTGAACCCAGCCACCCTGCTACCCAGGGAGGAGGGGGGAACTGTCCACCATCAGTGCAGGGATATCCTAGCCGAGGAAGCTGGGATCCGGAAAGACTTGCGGGACACACCATTGCCACAATCTGACTTGATTTGGTATACTGATGGAAGCAGTTTTCTGTATGAAGGAGAACGCCAAGCTGGGGCTGCGGTTGTAGACAAGGAAAAAGTAATCTGGTCAGAGAGACTTGCCCCAGGAACCTCAGCTCAAAAGGCAGAACTAATAGCTCTAACAAAGGCCTTGGAACTAGCTAGTGGTAAACGGGCCACCGTCTACACGGACAGCAGGTACGCATTTGCTACTGCACATGTGCATGGGGCAATTTACAAAGAAAGGGGCCTGCTTACATCAGCAGGTAAAGACATTAAACACAAACAAGAAATCCTAGCCCTCTTAGATGCTATCATGCTCCCACGGGAGCTAGCCATTGTCCATTGCCCTGGGCACCAGAAAGGGCAAGACCCAGTAGCCAAAGGCAACAGGAAGGCGGATGAAGAGGCTCTAGCGGTAGCCATGAGGACTGCCTCCAACATCCTCACTATAGAAGCAGAGCCATCCCCCACCCTGACCCACTTAGAGGAACCCGAGAATGTTCGGAAGTTCCTCCAGATGGCCCACCATCTTACCCACCTTGGGACTGACAAACTGGTACAACTGCTTCAAGATGATAAAACATTGACCACCCCCGAGAAGAGGCAAATAGCAAAGGAAATAGTCAAAGCTTGTAAGGTCTGCCAAATGGTAAATGCCTACCCAACAAAAGGAACCAGTGGAACCCGTCTCCGAGGCACCAGACCAGGCCAATATTGGGAAGTAGACTTCACTGAGGTAAAACCTGCTAAGTATGGACTAAGGTATCTCTTAGTTTTTGTAGACACCTTTTCAGGATGGGTAGAAGCCTTCCCTACCAAACATGAGATGGCGGCGGTAGTAATTAAGAAAATTATGGAGCCTGACCTGTGGTGGCGCAGTGGATAAAGCGTTAACCTGGAATGCTGAGGTTGCCGGTTCAAAACCCTGGGCTTGCCTGGTCAAGGCACATATGGGAGTTGATGCTTTCTGCTCCTCCCTCCCCCCCCTCTCTCATTCTCTCTCCTCTCTAAAAATTAATAAAAGTAAAAAAAAAATTTATAAAAAAAAAAAAAAAAAGAAAATTATGGAAAAAATCTTTCCTAGATTTGGCCTTCCAAAGGTAATAGGGTCTGATAACGGACTGGCGTTTGTGGCCCAGGTAAGCCAGGGGGTAGCCAAAATATTGGGGATTGATTGGAAACTACATTGTGCTTATAGACCCCAAAGTTCAGGACAAGTAGAGAGAATGAATAGAACAATTAAAGAGACCTTAACTAAATTAGTCATAGAGACTGGCCATAGAGATTGGGTAATGCTCCTACCATATACTCTTTTCCGGGCTCGGAATACCCCTTCCGCTAAAACTAACCTAACCCCCTTTGAAATACTTTTTGGAACCCCTCCGCCTATTCGGGATTTATCCCCCTCTGACTTAAATATCCCAAATACCCCTTTGTCCATTAGGTTACAGGCCCTGACCAGAGTACAACATTGCCTATGAAAGCAGTTGTCTGACCTTTACCAGCCGGCAGGAGACGGGACCCCACATCACTACCAAGTCGGGGACTTCGTCTACGTCCGGAGACACCAACACCGGACCCTCGAACCCCGCTGGAAGGGACCCTACCAAGTCCTCCTCATCACACCCACTGCTGTAAAGGTTGATGGCATCGCTGCTTGGATCCATATTTCACACCTCAAGCCTGCTCCTGCTCCTGCTCCTGATGACCAGTGGACAGTGGAGAAAACAGATAATCCCCTCAAGCTGCGTGTCCGCCGCCGCAACAAATCCCCACCAACCAACCCGACAGACATGGCAGGTGATATCGGGGACCAGTAATATAGTATGGGAAGTGACTTCCAATGACCATCCCCCCTGGACTTGGTGGCCGTCCCTGTATCCAGACCTTTGTCAGCTCGCGGCGGGGCTAGAAACTTGGGATATCCCGACCACAGACCCGGGTAACCCTCCTCCTTGTGAGTCCGGGAAATGTGAATGTCCAACTAGTGGTATAGGGACTGTAGGCTTTGGGTGCTCTCACCCAGAATTCCGCTCGACTCTCAGGACGACTGACTTTTATGTCTGTCCCCGGGACGGTCGTGATAGGGACACAGCTTGGAGATGTGGAGGACTGGAAGTCTTCTACTGTAAGGCTTGGGGTTGTGAGACTACCGGGACGACTCACTGGAAGCCCACATCCTCCTGGGACTGGATCAGGGTTGCACGAGTAACTCAAAAAGAAGCAGGGACTAAAAACTCCCGGTGTCTAGGAAGAGGAATTCCTAGTCAAAGACCGGGAATAGGCCATAGGCGATCGGGAGTTTGGGTTGGTGAAGGACTATGTACCAATTTCACCTGTAACACACTGAATATTACCTTTACCCACTATGGAAAAAGGCAAGATAATACATGGCTAAAGGGCAGGCAGTGGGGCTTAAGAATGTATGCATCAGGATCTGATGCTGGATTAACGTTTAAAATTAAACTCCAGATAGGCACCGCTGGAGGCAGCCCATTAGGACCTAACAAAGTACTGGCTGACCAAGGGGCCCCAAGGCCTAGCAAGCCCCTTTCAGCCCCGGTGCAAGCTACTCCTTCCCCGAGAGATACAGCTAGCAGCCCAGCCAGTGCCAGTAGTACACCCCTGTCACAAACCCCGTCAGGTCCAACCACAGGGCAGCGATTATTAGATATAATAAAAGGAGGTTTTGAAGCTTTAAATAACACCCATCTCAACCTTACTGACTCCTGCTGGATATGCTTGCAGGCAGGGCCTCCCTATTACAAAGGGGTCACAGTCAATGGGAGCTACTATGAGAACAAAAGCCCTTCCCAGTGTAATTGGGGCAGGCGTCACATGCTTACCCTCCCAGAAGTGACTGCACAGGGGATATGCCTGGGGACCCCGTCTACCTCAGACGAGGCCCGATGCCTGCAGACTATTTCAATTTCCCCTAACAGTTCCTATTTGATCCCTGAGAAAGGAACTCGGTGGGCATGCAGAACGGGCCTGACTCCCTGTGTGTCCACTCAGGCCTTTAACAACTCTCAAGATTTTTGTGTAATGGTTAAAGTTTTCCCCCGCCTTATATATCATGGAAATGAGGACTTTGAAGAAGCGATTGAAGGGCGGACCAGGTATAGAAGAGAGCCTGTCACACTCACCCTAGCAGTACTGCTGGGAGCCGGGGTATTGGCAGGAGTGGGAACAGGAGCTGCTGCCCTAGTTGAAGGACCCAGACAAATGGCCTCGCTAGAGTCTGCTATTACCCAGGATTTAAGGGCCGTAGAGCAGTCAATAGAAGCTTTAGAAAAGTCACTGACTTCCCTCTCTGAGGTCGTGTTGCAAAACCAACGAGGCTTAGACTTGTTATTTTTAAGAGAGGGTGGTTTATGTGCAGCTTTAAAAGAAGAATGCTGTTTCTATGCTGACCACACTGGAATAGTTAGGGACTCCATGAATAAGCTGAAAGAAAGGCTAAAGGCTAGGGAAAAGAGACTACAAGATCAGCAGGGATGGTTTGAAGGGTGGTATGCCAAATCACCCTGGTTGACTACCCTCATCTCCACCTTAGCAGGACCCCTTATAGTGCTATTGCTAGTTATCACCATTGGACCGTGTGTCCTGAATAGACTCACCACCTTCCTGCAGGGGCAAATAGGAGCAGTAAAACTCATGATTATGAGACAACATTATGAGAAGTTAGAACAGAACTCAGATCTCTAGGATTAGAGATATGTAACAAAGAAAGGGGGGAATGTAACAGTGGATTCCGTCTGATCTTTTCCGTCTGATCTTTGCTTAACTCATCTTGGCTTGTAAAACAATAATTGGCCCACCTGGCCCCTAGATGTTTGCCCAGGCTCCTTGAAGAAGCCGCAGGCATCCGGTGTTTGATTAGGGGCTTATCGGAAAGGCAAGGCCGCAAGCATCTGAGACAATCAATCACCCTGAGAACTGTTACAACTCCCCTCCCTGAAATTAAGTATAAAACTTGCCTGCTGAAGTTGCTCAGGGCTCTTGGCCATCTCCTTGCCTTGGGCCCGCTCGCGAGTGTAATAAACTTTTCCTTTGTTTTACCCTGAGTCTAGAATTCTGTCAGTGTGTCCTCGGTCAACAATGGGCAGCATCTCACAAAGGAATGAGACCAGGGCACACATTCTATTCAGTAATTGGTAACACTGGGCACTCCTCTGAGATACATCCTTCCAGCTACCATTCAACAATGTCAAGTTGTATGTGGTGATAAACAGCTGACACATTCTCTGACTCATGCATCTGTCCCTAGAGAGTGTCCTTATTTCTGGGCAGAACCCAGCCAACTCTCCCTGGTGCTAGCATGCACTGCTCCTGAAATGACACAACCCCGTTGCTGAGAGTACAGACGACAGTGTCCAGAAACAGAGGTGAAACACTTAGGCAACCAGCGGCAGGCTTCTTGGCAAGACGAGCCCGAGGTTCCTCCTGCAGAACTGCCCCGACGGGGGAATTCAGGACAAAGCTTATTGATGGAGGCATGCTGACATCCGCAGCCAGCCAGGTGCCTCTTCTCTGCCTGGATAGTCTGCATGAGCAGCTATCTAAGAGCCCAGCAGGAGGGCCAGGTCCACTGCATGCTCAATCTGTGTAATCAGCCTCCCTTCAACCACAAGTCCTGCCAGGATTTGTTCTCAGAATGAGTCACCACAAAGGAACAACTGCATGTCACATAACACCTGACCGGGATCCCTCTGATATTCTGTCCACAGGATGATGGGAGTGGAGCTGCTGGAGTGAAACAGTAAATTTTTCTGTCTAATAAGGGAAGCCCTGCCCTGGCTAGGTAGCTCTGTGAGTTAGAGCCTCCAACCCATAGGCTAAGGTTGCGAGTTTGATCCCTGGCTGGTGCACACACAGAAGTCAATCAATGACTGCATAAATACATGGAGTAACAAATTCATGTTTCTCTCTCTCTCTCTCTCTCAAAAAAAAAAATTTTTAAGGAGTTTGTTGGGCAGATAAAATGTATTATGCTCACTTTGTTAAAGTGGCGCTGCCCACGTGGAGGTCATTGCCCAGGTGATATTAATGTGTGTCTCTGTGGGCAGGCAGAATCCCTGTAGCCTGGGGCTTGGTTTTGGGATTAAGCCTTTCCCACCCGTTTTGATGTGGGGTGGTACAATCCAATCATGCCTCAGAGAAGTGACTTTGTATTAGAGACTTCCCTATTTTGTATATTGGATTAAGGGTTTGGATTTCTACACTATAAAATGGGGACAGAAAGGGAGCTTGCGCTCTTGGTTCCTGGAATTATTAGCATTAGAGGAAAGAGCAGAGCAGAAAGCAGAGAAAGGCCACGTGGAGGAGGCCAGGAGAAGCAGCCAAGTTGGCGGAGTGCTGAGTGAGAGACCAGTTTGTGCAGTTTGACGCTGGAGAAGGAAGGAGATGGGGAACAGAGGTGAATAAGTCTGGTGAGCTAGAAACCTTTGATTCTAGGATACTCGGATAAGTCAGTAGCTTTGTGAGCACTGAATGTGAGTGGGTTTTGGAGCCCAGTGTGCATTTTTTTTTTTTCTCTTTATTCATTTTTAGAGAGGAGAGAGAGAAACGGGGGGAGGAGCTGGAAGCATCAACTCCCATATGTGCCTTGACCAGGCAAGCCCAGGGTTTCGAACCGGCGACCTCAGCATTTCCAGGTTGACGCTTTATCCACTGCGCCACCACAGGTCAGGCCCCAGTGTGTATTTTTACTTGCCCGCCGGGTGCAAGCTAGAATTAAAGATGACAGCCCATCAGTTTTTGGCTCCGTTGTTTCTTTACCAACTGTCCGAATCCAATGCGAACCTGCATGGGCCAGGCGGCTGTGATAGTTGCTGTGGCTACTGGCTTTACAGAGTTTATTGATTTTTTTATTTTATTTTTGAGAGAGAGTGGGAAACAGACAGACAGACAGGGAGAGAGATGAGAAGCATCAGCTCATAGTTGCGGCATCTTAGCTGTTCATTGATTGCTTTCTCATCTGTGCCTTGACCAGGAGGCTCTAGCTGAGCCAGTGACCCTTTGCTCAAGCGAGCAACCCTATGCTCAAGCCAGTGACCTTGGACTCAAGTCAGCAATCATGGGATCATGTCTATGATTCCACGGTCAAGCCAGTGACCCTGTGCTCAACCTAGTGAGTTCGTGCTCAAACCAGATGAGTTGGCACTCAAACCAGCAACCTTGGGGTTTTGAACCTGGGTCCTCAGTGTCCTAGGCTGTATGGCCAGTAACTGGCCACCATCACAGCTGCCTGGCCCGTGCAGGTTTGCATTTGATTCAGACAGACAGTAATGAAACAAGAGCCAAGAACTGGTGGACCATTACATTTAATCCTAGCTTGCACCCGGCGGGCAAGAAATACACACAGTGGGAAAACAGATCCCTTTCCATTCAGGGCTCCCAAAGCCACTGACTTATCTGAGTTTCCTAGAATCAAAGGTTTCTAGCTCACCAGCCTTATTCACCTCTGTTTCCCATCTCCTTCCTTCTCTCTGCACAAACCCTGCACAAACTGGCTTCTCCTTCAGCACTCCACCATCTTGGCTGTTGGCCTTCCTCTGCTCTCCTTCAGTATGGGCTCCTCTGCCCCATTTTATAGTGTAGAAATCAAACCTTTAATCCAGTATACAAACAAGGAAGTCTCTGATACAAAGTCACTTATCTGAGGCATAATGGGATTCCTCATGAGAGTGCACCACCCTACATGATGCAACAGTTAAAGGTGTGGGGAAAAACTTAGTTTTAAAACTAAGCTTTAGGCTATAAGGACCCTGCCAGCTTACAGCCTGTCCCCCACACCCAATGCAAACTATAAGTGAGCAAACATACATATCATATTTATAAACTTATTTGACTAACACAGGCCAATCCTCTATCCACTGAACCACCACTTGGTCAGGCTTTATTTATTGATTTTACAGAGAGAAGAGAGAAAAGGGGAGAGGAATGAGAAGTATCAACTCATAGTTGCTTCACTTTACTTGTTCATTGATTGCTTGTCATGTGTGCCTTAACCAGGGAAGTCCAGGGCTTCAAACTGATGACCTCAGCATTCCAGGTTGACTGAGTCTCTATATACTGCTCTACCATAGGTCTGGCTAGTAAATAAATAAGATTTTATTTATTTTATTTTATTTATTTATTTATTTATTTACAGGGACAGAGAGAGAGTCAGATAGAGGGATAGTTAGGGACAGACAGGAATGGAGAGAAATGAGAAGCATCAATCATTAGTTTTTCGTTGCGACACCTTAGTTGTTCATTGATTGCTTTCTCATATGTGCCTTGACCACGGGCCTTCAGTAGACTGAGTAACCCCCCGGCCCGAGCCAGTGACCTTGGGTCCATGCTAGTGAGCTTTTTTGCTCAAGCCAGATGAGCCCACGCTCAAGCTGGCTATCCTGGGGTCTCAAACCTGGGTCCTTCCGCATCCCAGTCCGACGCTCTTTCCACTGCGCCACCGCCTGGTCAGGCAAGATTTTATTTATTTTAGAGAGAGAGAGAGAAAGGCAGGGGTAGGAGCAGGAAACATCAACTCATAGTTGCTTTTCGTATGTGCCTTGACCAGGCAAGCCTGAGGCTTCAAACTGGTGACCTCAGCATTACACATCAACACTTCATTCACAATGCCACCATAGCTCATGCAAAAGAAATACTTTTTAAAAAATTAGCCTGACCAGGCGGTGGTGCAGTGGATAGAGCATCGGACTGGGATGCGGAAGGACTCAGGTTCGAGACTCCGAGGTTGCCAGCTTGAGCGCGGGCTCATCTGGTTTGAGCAAAAAGCTCACCAGCCTCTGGCTCAAGCAAGGGGTTACTCTCAGTCTGCTGAAGGCCCGCGGTCAAGGCACATATGAGAAAGCAATCAATGAACAACTAAGGTGTCGCAATGCGCAACGAAAAACTGATGATTGATGCTTCTCATCTCTCGGTTCCTGTCTGTCCCTGTCTATCCCTCTCTCTGGCTCTGTAAAAAAAAAAAAAAAAAAAAAAAAAATTAAAACATAGGCCCTGGCCAGTTGGCTCAGTGGTAGAGCGTCGGCCTGGCGTGCGGGAGTCCCGGGTTCAATTCCCGGCCAGGGCACACAGGAGAAGCGTCCATCTGCTTCTCCACCCCTCCCCCTCTCCTTCCTCTCTCTCTTTTCCCCTCCCGCAGCCGAGGCTCCACTGGAGCAAAGTTGGCCCAGGCACTGAGGATGGCTCTGTGGCCTCTGCCTCAGGCACTAGAATGGCTCTGGTTGCAACAGAGTGACACCCCAGATGGGCAGAGCATCGCCCCCTGGTTGGCATGCCGGGTGGATCCCGTCGGGCGCATGCGGGAGTCTGTCTGACTGCTTCCCCGTTTCCAACTTCAGAAAAATACAAAAAGAAAAAAAAAAATTAAAACATAAAAAGGATAAGTTCTAGAAAGATGTAAAGCAGTGTGGGCAACAGATTACAGCCATGGGAAACGTGATGTGTCTCCTGACCACAGCACACACCATCTTCCCCCCATTCCTATAGCTGCCAAAGAGCTCTGGCTCATGTTAGAACGGCTCTGGCTGCTCAGAGCTCTTCACTGGCTCCTTTCCGTGCAAGACATAAAACCCTCTGCAGAGCACAATCAGACCTATCACTCTAGCTCCCTCCCCCACAGCCCTCCAATCCTGTGTTATGCTTGAGCCACAGCAAGTCCTGGACTGCCCTGCAGGGATGCAGCTGTGTCCCTCCTGCCTGTGAGGATTCCTAACCTCCCTGTCTGCAGGGCACACTTCGGTCTTCATGCAGGAGTCTCAGCCCAGCTCTGGCCTCTCTGAGACCACCCTCTTCCCAGTTCCCAGCTCTCTAGCCTTCTGCACCCAGTCCTCTCACCATCTCGCCCTGCTCTGTGTGCTGGTGGATCTATTTCCTCACTGGTCCTGTCTATCTCTAACCACTCTGCATTGCAGAGGCCTAGCATGGGCTTAGCTTCTGGGAGGTGCTCACACTTTTGTTGAATTCCTGAATGAACACCATTTGCATTTTATCTCTGGCAATGTCTAAAACAAAGAAAATCAAACTTGTCTTCTCAGAAGAGGAAAGATATTCAAATACTAAGAACTGCAGTTCCCGGTAAGACCTTTTAGAAAATAATGTTAGCAACAGTAGCAACTGGAAACTTAGCAGAATGCTTAAATACTAAAACCAGACAGCAATGGGCCTAGACTGGGGCCATCATAGCTTAGGCAGCCTGGGAGTGGAGTGGGGAGCTTCAAGTCTGTTCAGGGTTCAAGAAGCACAAGGTCTTGGCTTTTAGACCATAAAGCAACCTTATTGACTGATACACTCATATGGGTACCTGGGGAAATATAGGCCTGCATACCTGTTAATAAAAACAACCTGGAACACTGAAGGTCCCAGGTTCGAAACCTCAAGGTTGGCAGCTTGAGCACGGGCTCATCCGGCTTGAGCAAGGGTTCACTGGCTCAGCTGGAGCCTCCTGACCCTGCCATGTAAAAAAATGTATGAGAAGCAATCAGTGAACAATTAAATGAAGCAACTACAATTTGACACTTCTCATCTCTCTCCCTTCCTGTCTTTCTCTGTGTTTCTCTTTAAAAAATAGAAAAATAAAACAAAAAACAAATAAGTCTTTTAAAGAAAAAAAAGAATCACAAGCCTTTCTTAAGAATCACATATATATATATATTTACACCATGAACCAGGATACATGCTTGGCAGGAGTTAAGCTGTTTCCAACTGGATGGCTTTGGAAAGTCCACTCTGAAATGAAGTCACCTGTTATTGTCACTGTCCTCCTTCCCAACCCTCCTTCAGGGAGAGAGAACACTGTCCTGCCCCTTCAGCTCTCCATGTAGCTCCCAGGTGGGTCTGGACTGTGGGGACTGCTTTCCAGCTTCGGGGTGGACAGGTGCTCCAGCTCGTAATGCCCGCTGCCAGAGGCCTGATGTGTGAGCTTCTCACTCACGCCCTTTTTCTGGCTCCGCTTGTGCTCGATGATCTGCTGGAGCTGGTGCCCAGCATACTCTGGCTTGGTGGTCAGTGGGCCAGCTGGCACAGCTACTCCAAGAATATCTGACACCATGTATGGGCGCAGCCAGCCCACCAGAGGGGTGCTTCCAGGGCTGTAGTGGGTCTGCTTGTGGTAAAAGAGAAGTCCATCTACCTACGAGAGGGGAGACCGAGGATCAAATGACTCTGGGGCCATGTGTTTCCAGGAGCCTGCTCACAGGGCAGCTCTCTGGTCCAGTCCTCTCTCTGGGTCACTGCCAGAGAGAAGAGCTCCTGCCTCTCACGTACACAACTGCTCTACATGAAGAAATACCTAGAAAACTACATTTTAGAAAATAAAACATGAATAGTACTTTCCTACCCGCTAGTTCTCTCTCTTACCCACCATGAGGGGATTTTCCAGATAGGGCTGGATCAGTTCTAGGAGCCCCTTTACAAACCCACAGTGAATACAAAGCAGAAACTTAACCCAGTTCTTCTCTACTCAGATCCCATGCACTTCTGCCACCTGGAGGTCTCCTGGCGGTGTGTGTGTTCACATAGGTAGCACAGCAAGGGGCTGGACAGGTCCTGTGAGATGCTGCACCACTGGAAATGGGGACGCCATGCTCCCCAAGCCATCACTGGCCAGCTGAACCTCCCCTAAACTGTCTGCAAGCGCTTTTCTGGGAAACTCGGGCATCTCAGTGGGAAGGCCTCCTATAGTCCCACATTGTCTTTTCTGGGAGTCAGTGACTCACCTCAGAAAGCATTTGTGTCACTTTATGTATATAGTGTAAGGGCTATAAATAAAGATGGTGTTCTTACCACCTTCATAATTGACTTCCAGAAATGAAGTAGCTCAGCCTTTGCTGTTTTCTCCAGTGGGAAGCTGTGATCCTTTCCGAAAACTTATATCTAGTTCAAGCAGAAACTTGTGGGCGACTTGACCAAATTAAAAGGTGTATGGACAAAGGAGAGTGGGGCCGGGAGAGGATGACTATGGGTGGGAGACTCTCAACACTAGGACTGGGGAGTCCAGGACACAGACTGGGCTGACCTGCACACTTGCCCCACACCAGAGCTTGCGGACAGTGATGCCCAGGGACCTTCTGCTCTTCCCCGGAAGAAAGGGGGAGCTCAGACTGTGGTCCTTCAGCCACAGAAGCCCCTATACTCTGCAGCCAGCTATGGCACCCACACAAAGGGCTTGGCTCTTGGCTTATAAAAAAGAAAGGCAAGCAGAATGCCTTACAAATGGAAGCCTTGCCTGCCCTGGGCCTCAGTTTCTCCAGGTATAAAGTGGGGGTGTTGTACACTGTCCTTTCAGGCCCTCTGGCTTTGACACCTGACTCACAGGGTAGAGTGGACTGAGGCTCTGAGGGACAGTGAGCACCCCTCCCCGCCATCACTTCTAGCCCTTTGCCAAAGTTCTGACAGAGCTGAGTCAGAAGTTATTATAATGCTGTAACCACTTCCCTGAGTCCTGTGTTCTCATCAGGAAAATGCAGAAGGTGATTCCGTTACCTCGAAAGGGAAATCCATGGACAGCACCTCACACAGGCTCTCCGTGGTACAAGGGAAATTCTGGAGCCCCACAAACTTAAACTGAAATACAAATTAGAACAAAGAATTAGTACATGTTACAAATAATATTGCCCCAGCAAATGAAAAGTTGTATCAAAGAACACAAGTCTTGCCTGACCGGGCAGTGGCGCAGTGGATAGAGCATCGGACTGGGATGCGGAGGACCCAGGTTCAAGACCCCGAGCTTGCTAGCTTGAGCATGGGCTCATCTGGTTTTAGCAAAGCTCACCAGCTAAGACCCAAGGTCCCTGGCTTGAGCAAGGGGTTACTTGGTCTGCTGTAGCCCCCTGCGGTCAAGGCACATATGAGAAAGCAATCAATGAACAACTAAGTGCCACAACGAAAAACTAATGATTGACATCTCTCTGCGTTCCTGTCTGTCCCTATATATCCCTCTCTCTGATTCTCGCTCTGTCTCTGTAAAAAACAAACAAACGCGGCCCTGGCCGGTTGGCTCAGCGGTAGAGCGTTGGCCTAGCGTGCGGAGGACCCGGGTTCGATTCCCGGCCAGGGCACACAGGAGAAGCACCCATTTGCTTCTCCACCCCTCCGCCGCGCTTTCCTCTCTGTCTCTCTCTTCCCCTCCTGCAGCCAAGGCTCCATTGGAGCAAAGATGGCCCGGGCGCTGGGGATGGCTCTGTGGCCTCTGCCTCAGGCGCTAGAGTGGCTCTGGTCGCAATATGGCGACGCCCAGGATGGGCAGAGCATCGCCCCCTGGTGGGCAGAGCGTCGCCCCTGTGGGCGTGCCGGGTGGATCCCGGTCGGGCGCATGCGGGAGTCTGTCTGACTGTCTCTCCCTGTTTCCAGCTTTAAAAAAAAAAAAAAAAAAAAAAAACAAAAAAAAAAAACGAACAAACAAAGAACACAAGTCTTCAGTGTCCTCCCTCCCTCACCTGCGGAAGGACTCGGTTAGGGGCTCTCAACTCTGCTTTACACAGGAGACTATTGTGGGGCAGTCTTAGCAATGACCGATGCCCAGGCCCCACCCCGAGACTGGGGGAAGTGGTCTGGCAGAGGCTCAGGCATTTTTTAAAACTCCCTAGCTGACTGTAAAGTGCAGAACAAGAACTACAGTTGGGTGCTAGGTATGGGGGCTGAATTTCATTCTCCCAGCCCTCTGGCAGCTGCCCCAATGGATGACTAGTGAAACAACTTTCACACCAGCAAGGGTTTCAGATGGAAGGAGTATAACGAAGTGATAAGAACTACATACTCTAAAGTCAGATTGCCTGGGATGGACTCCCAGCTCTGACAATCATTTTGACTCCATATGCCTCTGTTTTCTCATCTGTACAAGATAATAAAAGTACCTACTTCCTAGGGGGTTTATGTGTGAATTCAATGAAATAATACAGGCAGAGCACTAACCGCTCCCATAGTCCTCATCCTCAATGCCCATTTTTTCCAGGATTTTACTGATAAAAATCACTGGAAGTACTGACACCATTTACTGTCCTGTAATTGTTATTCAATTGCCTTTAAAAATGGTGTAAGCAACCCAGGCAAACACCAATCTGCAGGGATAAACTAATAAAAAACCCTTGAAATAGCTGTTCCATACTAATCACTGGGCCAACAGCAAACACACTGGGCCATCATTCTACACTGTGGGATCTCGGAGAAGATAGCCTCTCTGAGCTCGCATTCTCATCTGCAACAAGAGGGAACTGATGAGATGAGGCCACCCTCAGCCCAGAAACCAGAGTGGAGGTTATCCAGATGTGGCCCATGGACCAGAGTATTAGTATCTCTGGGGAACTTGTTAGAAGTGCAAATTCTCAGGCTTTCCCTTAGATCTACTGACTCAGGCCCAGGAGTGTCTCACCAGGCCTTGAGGTACTGCTGGGGTTTGAATCATGGTATCAGAATTCTAAGTCTCTTATTAATAAAAGCAGCATAAGCCCTTTACATCAATCACTATCTGTTAAAAGCCTACAATAAGAACTATGCTAGGAGGACATGCATACTTCTATCATTTGGTTCTTAGAACAACTCTGTAATATAGGTGTTATTAACCCTATTATATATAGGTGAAGAAACTAAGACCAAGTGATGTTTTTAACTTAATCTAGCAATTATTAAAGCCAAACCCAGAATTCAGATCTGGATAACTATTAAACCTATAATCCTCATATTATGTTGTACTGCCTCAAAAATAGATAATTCCATTCATAATGACTATATTTAGAAGACAGACCAAGCCAAAGCACCCTCACAGAGAACACTGCTTACGGGGTTGAGCCTGGTGTTCTCTCCCAATCCCTCCTCTTCGGGTAATTTGGAGCACATCCAGTAGAATCGGAAATCAGTCTGCCACAGAGAGGGAAGAGAGAAAAATATATGCTGCTCATCTCGAACTAGAAGACGAACAAAAATACCCATTTAGATAGCCACCTGATTTATGAAGACCAAAGCCATCCTATCAGGTCTACACCAGTATAGACAGAGGTGCTCTGCCCACAGCCAGCATCCTCATAAACAACTGCTGAACTGACTTTTACCCAGCTACCATCTGACTGCCACCACACAAGACCCCAAAAGAGAACCATCTGGCTGAGCCTGGTCAAACTCTAGAATCATGAAAAATAATAAAACAATTGTTCTTGCTTGGTGCCACTAAATTTAATGATGGTTTGTTACACAACAGTGAGTGAAGCGTAGGCTCCATCCTGCACCATGAGTGGCCTTGGGTCCAGGTGTGGGCACCCAGGAAGGTCTATCCAAACTCTCTCTACTCTCCCCATGTCCTCCTGCATGAACAGCCACTATTGGCCACCCCTTGGGCCTAGCAGCACATGTTTTGCCGCCCTCAAGAAGACAAGTTTGGCCCTGGCTGGTTGGCTCAGTGGTACAGTGTTGGCCTGGCATGTGGGAGTCCTGGGTTCGATTTCTGGCCAGGGCACACAGGAGAGGCGCCCACCTGCTTCTCTACCCCTCCCTCTCTCCTTCCTCTCTGTCTCTCTCTTCTCCTCCCGCAGCCGAGGCTCCATTGGAGCAAAGTTGGCTGGGGCGCTGAGGATGGCTCCATGGCCTCTGCTTCAAGCGCTAGAATGGCTCTGGTCGCAGCAGAGCAACGCCCCAGATGGGCAGAGCATCGCCCTCTGGTGGGCGTGCCGGGTGGATCCCAGTCGGGCGCATGCAGGAGTCTGTTTCCAACTTCAGAAAAAATACAAATAAACAAAAAAAAGACAAGTTTGGCCTGACTGGGTGGTGGCGCAGTGGATAGAGCATTGAACTGGAATGCGGAGAACTCAGGTTCAAGATCCCAAAGTTGCCAGCCTGAGCATGGGCTCATCTGGTTTGAGCAAAGCTCACCAGCTTGGACCCAAGGTCGCTAGCTGGAGCAAGGGGTCACTCGGTCTGCTTTAGCCCCACGGTCAAGGCACATATGAGAAAGCAATCAATGAACAACTAAGGTGTTGCAACGAAAACTGATGATTGATGCGTCTCATCTCTCTCCATTCCTGTCTGTCTGTCCCTATCTATCCCTCCCTCTGGAAAAAAAAAAGTTTGGGCCACTCTGGTCTACACAATGGGCTGGGTGCCTTGTAGGCAGGGGACCCAGAACACAGTCTAGAAGGGAGTGTGGCTCAAAGTGGGTTCTATCCTTGGTCCCAATGGGGCAGGGTGTAGGCAGGGAGGACCAGAGTGAGACCCTCTGAAACACAGGGCCCAGGCAGGAGCCCTGCTATGGTTAGTTTCCAAAACTGTATTTGCCATCTTTAATTTTTATTTTTTGTAATAATGCCTTTTATTATTCAAAAAAATTTTTTTCTAATTTTTATTTACTGATTTTAGCAAGAGAGAGAGAGAGAGAGAGAGAGAGAGAGAAACATCAATCTGCTCCTGTATGTAGCCTGACCACGGATCAAACCGGCAACCTCTGTGCCTCAAGACGATGCTCTAAAGTCTAACCAACTGAGCTAATCTGGCCATTTAATAAACAATCAGTTTTGCTTTTCAAATCTATCGACTTTTTACCTGAATGCTTACTGGCAGCATGATCACTAAAACTCAAATGAAATGTGAAACTTTCAGGTTTAAAAAAGATAAAAGAAAAATATTCTCCTGCAGCTTCCACTTGACTTTTTTTTTTTTAAGTTTTATTATTATTATTATTGATTGACTTTAGAGACAAAGAGAGGGAGAAGGAGAGAGGGAGTCTGAGGGAGAGAGAAGCATTCATTTGTTATTCTATTTATTTATGTATTCATTGGTCACTTCCTGTATGCACCCTGACTGGTGCATCCAACTCACAACCTTGGTGTTTCAGGAAGACACTCTAACCAACTGAACTAAATGCATGGGGATGTGGCAGCAGCAAGTGATGGGCGCTGGGGCCATGGGTGGGGATGGGGAAATGTCAACACTTAAAAAAAAACTTTAAAGTACAGTTGGTATTTAATTATATATTGCTTTCTGGCATACAGTGGAGCCATTGGTTATGTGCATAGTTTCCAATGCGATCACACCACAAAGCCGTCTGTTCTCATTACACAAATTTAACACTATAATGCGAATCTCTGTATCATTCTAATTGTACTACATGTGCCATTAAAGCAACAGCTTTACTTCTTCCTTTCCAATTTTCATGCCTTTTATTTCATATTCTAGTCGGACTGCTGTGGCTGGGGCTTCCAGTATTAACGTTGAAAACAAGTGGTGAAAATGGTATTATTGTCTTATTCCTAATCTTGGGGAAAATGCTGTGGGTTTGTCACATATGGCCTTTGTTATGTTGAGGTATATTCCCTCTATTCCAACTTTGCTAGAGTTTTTATCATAAAAGGGTGCTGAATTTGTCAAATGCTTCTTCTGGGCCCTGGCCGGTTGGCTCAGTGGTAGAGCGTCGGCCTGGCGTGCGGGTGACCCGGGTTTGATTCCCAGCCAGGGCACATAGGAGAAGCGCCCATTTGCTTCTCCACACCCCCCCCCCCCTTCCTCTCTGTCTCTCTCTTCCCCTCCAGCAAAGGCTCCATTGGAGCAAAGATGGCCTGGGCGCTGGGGATGGCTCCTTGGCCTCTGCCCCAGGCACTAGAGTGGCTCTGGTCGCGGCAGAGCGATGCCCCAGAGGGGCAGAGCATCGCCTCTGGTGGGCGTGCTGGGTGGATCCCGGTCGGGCGCATGCGGGAGTCTGTCTGCCTATCTCTCCCGTTTCCAGCTTCAGAAAAATACAAAAAAAAAAAAAAAAAAAATGCTTCTTCTGCATCTATTGATATGATCATATGGTTTTTATCTCTTGTTTATGTGGTGTATCACTTTGATTTGCAGATATTGAACCAACCTTGTATCCGAGGAATATATCCTACTTGGTTATTATTTTACCTATTTATTTATTTATTTATTTATTTATTTATTTATTTATAGAGAGAGGGATAGACAGGGACAGACAGACAGGAACAGAGAGATGAGAAGCATCATCAGTTTTTCCTTGTGACACCTTAGCTGTTTATTGATTGCTTTCTCATATGTGCCTTGACCATGGGCCTTCAGCAGACCGAGTAACCCCTTGCTCGAGCCAGTGACTTGGGTCCAAGCTGGTGAGCTTGTTGCTCAAGCCAGATGAGCCTGCGCTCAAGCTGGCGACCTTGGGGTCTCGAACCTGGGTCCTTCTGCATTCCAGTCCGACACTCTATCCACTCCGCCACCGCCTGGTCAGGCCTACTTGGTTATTAAAAGAGAAAATTTTTTTTCACAATTGCTGAATTCTGCTTGTGAATATTCTGTTGAGGATTTTTGCACCTATGTTCATCACAAGTATTGGTCTATAACTATCCTCATTGTAATGTCTTCATCAGGCTTTGGAGTCCTGGCTCCTCCTGAACTTTTGGAATAGTTTGAGAAGCACAGGTGTTAGTTCTTTGCATGTTTGGTAAAATTCACATGTGAGACACTCAGTACAGGGTTTTTATGTGATTTTTCATTACTGATATGATTTTGGTTGTTAGTAATTGGCTTGTTCCGATAGTCTTTTTTTTTTTTTTTTTTTGCAAGAGAGTAACAGACAGACAGACAGGGACAGACACACAGGAATGGAGAGAGATGAGAAGCATCAACTCATAGCTGCAACACCTTAGTTGTTCAGATTGCTTTTTCATACATGCCTTGACCAGGGGGCTCTAGTTGAGCCAGTGACCCCTTGCTTAAGCTAGCGACCTTGGGCTTCAAGCAAACAACCTTTGGGCTCAAGCCAGTGACCATGGAGTCATGCCTATGATCCCACACTCAAGCCAAGGACCTGAGGATTTTGAACCTGGATCCTCAGCATCCCTAGCTGACATTCTATCCATTGTGCCACTGCCTACTCAGGCTCTTGATTTGGTTTTGAAAGGTTGTGTGTTTCTAGAAATTTACCCATTTCTTCCAGATTGTCCAATTTGTTGGAATATGATTGTAGTATTTTCTTGTCATCCTTTGCGTTTCTGTGGTGTCAGCTGTCACTGCTTTTTCACTTCCGATTGTTTATTTGGTCCTCTCTCTTTTACTATCGATGAGCCCGGTTAAAGGATTATCCATCTTTTATGGCCAATAGCCACGGCCACCATCACAGCCACCTGACCTGTGCAGGTTCGCATTTGATTTGGACAGACAGTAATGAAACAATGGAGCCAAGAACTGGTGGGCCATTACATTTAATCCTAGCTTGCACCCGGCGGGCAAGAAATACACACAGTGGGAGAACACTTTCCTTTCCATTCAGGGCTCCCAAAGCCACTGACTTATCCAAGTTTCCTAGAACCAAAGGTTTCTAGCTCACCAGCCTTATTCACCTCTGTTTCCCATATCCTCTCTACACAAACTTTACACAAACTGGCTTCTCCTTCAGCACTCCACCATCTTGGCTGTTTCTCAGCTCCTCCACATGGCCTTTCTCTACTCTCCTTTATAGTGTAGAAATCAGAACCTTTAATCCAATATACAAACCAGGAAGTCTCTGATACAAAGCCACTTATCTGAAGCATAATGGGATTCCTCATAAGAATGCACCACTCCACATCATGCAACAGTCAAGGGTGTGGGGAAAAGCTTAGTCTTAAAACTAAGCCTTAGGCTATAAGGACCCTGCCTGCTCACAGCCTGTCCCCCACACCCAATGTAAACTATAAGCCTATAAGTGAGCAAACATATATATCATATTTACAAACTTATTTGACCAACAATCTTTCTTTATCTTTTCAAAGAATTAGCTCTTGGTTTTTTAATCTTTTAATTTTTTAGACTCTATTTATTTCCTCTGATCTTTAAAAAAATTTTTTTTTAGATTTTATTTATTCATTTTTATAGAGAGAGGAGAGAGAAAGAGAGAGGGAGGAGGAACAGGAAGCATCAACTCCCATATGTGCCCTGACCAGGCAAGCCCAGGGTTTTGAACCGGGGTCTTCAGCGTTCCAGGTCAATGCTTTATCCACTGCACCACCACAGGTCAGGCATTTCCTCTCTGATCTTTATTATTTCCTTCCTCCTACTCAGGTTGGGCTGTTTTTTTGTTCTTTTTTTCTTCTTCCTTTAAGTGTAAACTTAGATGGTTTATCTGAGATTTTTGTTTTTGTTTTTTTAAATCAAGTTTTTAATGGCCTGACCAGGCGGTGGCACAGTGGATAGAGTGTCAGACTGGGATGCCGAGGACCCAGGTTTGAGACCCCGATGTCGCCAGCTTGAGTGTGGGCTCATCTGGTTTGAGCAAGGATCACCAGCTTGAGCCCAAGGTTGCTGGCTCGAGCAAGGGGTCACTCAGTCTGCTGTAGCCCCCTCAGTCAAAGCACATATGAGAAATCAATCAATGAACAACTAAGGAACTGCAACAAAGAACTGATGCTTCTCATCTCTCTCCCTTCCTGTCTGTCTGTCCCTATCTGACTCTCTCTCTGACTCTGTCATAAAAAAAAAGGTTTTGCCTGACCAGGCGGTGGCGCAGTGGATAAAGCGTCGGACTGGGATGCAGAAGACCCAGGTTCGAGACCCCGAGATCGCCAGCTTGAGCACGGGCTCATCTGGTTTGAGCAAAAAGCTCACCAGCTTGGACCCAAAGTTGCTGGCTCGAGCAAGGGGTTACTCAGTCTGT
The DNA here is from genome assembly GCF_036850765.1 of Saccopteryx bilineata. Classification (NCBI taxonomy): domain Eukaryota; kingdom Metazoa; phylum Chordata; class Mammalia; order Chiroptera; family Emballonuridae; genus Saccopteryx; species Saccopteryx bilineata. The sequence goes on from NC_089493.1 coordinate 131,230,072, forward strand.
TGAAGGCCCGCGGTCAAGGCACATATGAGAAAGCAATCAATGAACAACTAAGATGTCGCAACGTAAAACTGATGATTGATGCTTCTCGTCTCTCTCCATTCCTGTCTATCTCTCTCTCTCTCTGTCCCTGTAAAATAAATAAATAAAAATAAATAAATAGCCTGACCTGTGGTGGTGCAGTGGATCAAGCGTCGACCTGGAACACTGAGGTCGCTGGTTCAAAACCCTGGGCTTGCCCGGTCAAGGCACATATGGGAGTTGACGCTTCCTGCTCCTCCCCCCTCCTTTCTCTATCTCTCTCTTCTCTAACATGAATAAATAAATAAAAATAATTAAAAAAATAAATAAAGTTTAAAAAATTTAAAAAAGAGGTTTTAATGAATATATGAAATCTGAAGTCTGTCAGTGATACATAATACTTATACTTACATCATTTTTTTAGGTCAAACTGTGGCTAAATTCACTTTTAAATTTGCAGTCTCAAGCAGCTGAGCCAGTTCTGTACCTTGACAGCTTTCCCTCCCATGAGTCTACTACATGTAACATCCTGTGCTAATTCCATCATTGTATTTTAATTATCAGTCTATCAGTCTTCCATTAGAGCAGACTTCTATGTTAACTTTGCCCTATTATTTGCTAAATGAATAATGAACAAGATTTCTATTCAAATGGTATGTTTATCCACTATTATTAAGCATCAGTCTCCAAATATTCTATAATCTGATTTTAAATCCTCAAATTTAAACAAGAAACTTATATCAAGGTTTTGACTTAGTTTGTGCTAAGTCATTTTTTAAAATCTGTAGCTCTGGAACATTTTATTATAAATTCATCATATATTTACTTCACTATTTTAGCTTGACCTTCTAGTCAAGTTTTAGCTGCTATATTTGGGCTGCTATATAAGAAGATCCTCCCTTGCCTGGGTGATTTAAAAGTGTAATTTGTTGATGAGCACCTCTTATCTTCCTGTTATTGGCACTAGGGCTTACAGCTAGTATCAAAGCAGCTTCCTGTTTTGTCATCTTGGGTTCAAACCCATGTCAGCAGAAGCCACCACTGAAGGCAGATTTTGGTAGACTTTGAAACACTTGTTTGATTTGAGGGTCCATATGCTTCATGGCTTGCAAAACATAATAGCCTGCAACTCCTGCAGCAGCAGTGGTCTGCCCCACTTCTGCCACTGTACTGGCCATAGTTCTGGCTTGGCACCCCTACCTCCGCTGAGAGCACAGTTCACTCAGCCCAGAGGCTGTGGCCATCACCTCTAAACCATGACCAGAAAGCAAGGCGGCCACCGCTAGCTGAGACAAAATGTTCAGACATGGCGCCCCAGCCTTTCTTGTTTCTTTCTTTTTTTATTTTATTTATTCATTTTAGAGAGGAGACAGAGAGGGACAGAGAGAGACAGAGACAGGGGGGAGGAGCTGGAAGCATCAACTCCCATATGTGCCTTGACCAGGCAAGCCCAGGGTTTCGAACCAGCCACCTCAGCATTTCCAGGTCGATGCTTTATCCACTGCGCTACCACAGGTCGGGCCCCTTTCTTGTTTCTTGAGGGAGGCCTTGATTGCTATGAATTTCCCTCTTGGAACTGCTTCTGCTGTGTCCCATGATCTTGGGTGGTTTGCATTTTCATTTGTCTCAAGATATCATTTGATTTCTTTTCCATGATCTTGGTAACCCATTCATTAAAAAATTTTTTTTTTAATTTATTGGTTTTACAGAGAGAGGAAAAGAGAGACTGCAAGACAGACTAGGGCCTGACCAGGCGGTGGCACAGTGGATAGAGCGTCGGACTGGGATGCAGAGGACCTAGGTTTGAGACCCCAAGGTCTCCAGCTTCAGCATGGGCTCATCTAGATTGAGCAAAGCTCACCAGCTTAGACCCAAGGTCACTGGCTTGAGCAAGGGGTTACTCAGTCTGCTGTAGCCCCCCAGTCAAGGCACATATGAGAAAGCAATCAATGAACTAAGGTGTTGCAACGAAAAACTAATGATTGATGCTTCTCATCTCTCTATTCCTGTCTGTCTGACCCTGTATATCCCTCTCTCTGTCTCTGTAAAAAAAAAAAAAAGAAAAAAGAAAAAAAAAAAAGACAGACTAGGGATCAAATAGGCAACTTCAGTGCTTTGGGCCAACCAACTGAGCTATCAGCCAGGGCCCCATTCATCTTTTAGTAGTATGTTGTTTAGCTTCCTTGTGTGTTTTCTTATAATTTATTTCTAGTTTCATACCATTGTGGTCAGAAAGGATGCTTGATATTTCAATCTGAAATTTATTGAGACCTGTTTTGTGTCCTAACGTGGTCTATGCTGGAAAATGTTTTGTGTACACTTGAGAAGAATGTATACTCTACTGCTTTGGGTTAAATGCTCTCAATATATTAATTAAATCCACCTGGCCTAATGTGTCATCTAAGGCCACTGTTTCCTTAATGATTTTGTCTGGAAGATCTATCCACTGATGACGATGGAGTGTTCAAATCCCCTACTGTGACTGTAATTCTGTTGACATCTCTCTTTATGTCCATCAATATTTGCTCTATTTAGGTGCTCCTATGTTGGGCGCATAAACATTTACAAGGGTTATATCCTTCTGTTGGATTGCTCTTTACCATTATGTAACGTCCTTTTTGCCTATTATAGCTTTTGCCTTTAAAAATAAGATTTTATTTGATGAGAGAGAGAGACAGAGAGATAAAGTGGGGGAGCAGTGGGAAGTATCAACTCCTAGTTGCCCTGCAGTTGCTTCTTGTATGTGTCTTGATCAGGCAAGCCCACGGTTTCAAACCAGCAATGTAAGCAGTCCAGGTCGACCCTTTATCCACTGTGCCATCACAGGTCAGGCAGCCTTTGACTTAAAAGTCTATTTTGTCTGATATAAATATTGCTGCTCCATCTTTTTATCTTTTTTCATTTGCATGAACTACCTTTTTCCCATCCCTTTACTTTCAATCTGTGTCTTTTGATCTCAAAGGTGCCTCTTGTAGACAACATATGTATAGGTTTTATTTTATTATCTATTCAGCTACCCTATGTCTTTTTTAATTTTTATAAATATTTATTGATTTTAGCAAGAGAGGAAGAGGGAAAGAGAGAGAGAGGAACATCAATTTCTTCCTTGTATATGCCCTGACCGGGGATCAAACCGGCTACCTCTGTACTTTGGGATGATGCTCTAACCAACGGAGCTATCTGGCCAGGGCCCTATGTCTTTTTTTAATGTTTATTTTATTGACGTTAGATAGATTAACCCTCTCTAAGGAGAGAGCAGGAGAGATAGGAACATTGTTCCTGTATGTGCCTTGACCAGGATTGAACCGGAAACCTCTGTACTTCTTAGATGATGCTCTAACCAACTGAGCTATCCAGCCAAGGCTACCTTATATCTTTTGATTGGAGTATTTAATCCACTTACATTTAAAGTGATTATTGATAGGTAAGTACTTACTGTTACTTTATTATTCATATCTGTTTTTTTCCTTCTTTTTTTAAATTTTATTTTATTTATTCATTTTTAGAAAGGAGAGAGAGAGAGAAGAGAGAAACAGAGAGAGAGAAGGGGGGGAGGAGCAGGAAGCATCAACTCCCATATGTGCCTTGACCAGGCAAGCCCAGGGTTTCGAACCAGCGACCTCAGCATTTCCAGGTCGATGCTTTATCCACTGCGCCACCACAGGTCAGGCTTTTTTTTCCTTCTTAAAGAAGTCCCTTTAGGCCCTGGCCGGTTGGCTCAGTGGTAGAGCGTCAGCCTGGCGTGCGGAAGTCCCGGGTTCGATTCCCGGCCAGGGCACACAGGAGAGGCACCCATCTGCTTCTCCACCCCTCCCCCTCTCCTTCCTCTCTGTCTCTCTCTTCCCCTCCGCAGCCGAGGCTCCATTGGAGCAAAAGATGGCCCGGGCACTGGGGATGGCTCCTTGGCCTCTGCCCCAGGTGCTACAGTGGCTCTGGTCACGACAGAGTGACGCCCCGGATGGGCAGAGCATTGCCCCCTGGTGGGTGTGCCGGGTGGATCCCGGTCGGGCGCATGTGGGAGTCTGTCTGACTGCCTCCCTGTTTCCAGCTTCAGAAAAAAAAAAAAAAGAAGTCCCTTTAACATTTCTTGTAATACTGGTTTGGTGGTGATGAACTTCTTCAGTTTTGTCTTGTCTGAGAAGCTCTTTATCCCTCCTTCAATTTCAAATAATAGCTTTCCTGGTTAGAGCAGTCTTGATTGTTTCTGTTGAGAAAATCAGCTTATGGGAGCTCCTTGTAGGTAACTGTTATTCTCTTGCTGCTTATAAGATTCTTTTTTTTCTTTGTCTTTAATCTTTGCAGTTTTAATTATGATGTGTTTTTATGTGGGCCTCTTTGTGTTTATCTTCTTTGGGACTCACTGTGCTTCCTAGACTTGTGTGTTTATTTCCTTCACCATGTTAGGGAGGTTTTCTGTCATTTTTTTCTTCAAATAAGTTCTCGATTCCTTGCTCCCTCTCTTCTCTTTGTATTACCCCCATAATGAGAATGTTGTTATGCTTGACATTATTCCAAAAGTCCCTTAATAAATAATCCTCATTTTTTAAACTCTTATTTTCTTTTTGCCGTTCCAATTGTTTTCTGCTACCTTGTCTTCGAAATTGCTGTTTCAATCCTCTGCTTCATCTAATCTTCTGTTTATTCTCTCTAGTGTATTCTTCATTTCTGGCTTTTTTAAAAAATTTTTTTTTTTTTACTTATTTACTTTTTTAGATTTTATTTATTCATTTTTATTAGAGAGAGAGGGGAGAGAGAGAGAGAGGGAGAGATAGAAAGAGAACAGGGGGAGGAGCAGGAAGCATCAACTCCCATATGTGCCTTGACCAGGCAAGCCCAGGGTTTTGAACCGGCGACCTCAGCATTCCAGGTCGACGCTTTATCTACTGCACCACCACATGTCAGGCCATTTCTGGCTTTTTTATGATTCTTATGTCCTTTTTATGGTGTATGTGTGTGTGAGAGAGAGAGACAGACAGACAGACAGGGAGATAGATGAGAAGCATCAACTCAAAGCTTAGGCACTTGTAGTTGCTCATTGATTACTTCTCATTTGCCTTGACTAAGGGTGGGGGTGGGGTGGGGGCTCCAGCTAAGGCAGTGACCCATTGCTCAAGCCAGCAACCTTTGGGCTCAAGGCAGTGACAGTAGGATCATTTCGATGATCCCATGCTCAAACCGGCAACCCCATATTCAAGCTGGTGACCTTGCACTCAAGAAGATAACCCTGTGTTCAAGCCGGCAACTTTGAGATTTCAAATCTGGGACCTCTGTGTCCCAAATCAATGCTTTATCCACTGCTCCACCACCAGTTACGCTATTCCTATATCCTTTTTATGCTATCTCTATGTTGATGTTCTAAGTTCCTTGAGCATCTTTATGTTTTTAAATTATTTATTTAAGAAAGAGAAGAGAGAGATAGAGACGGAGAAAGAGAGAAACACTGATCTGTTCCTATATATGCTCTGACTGGGGATTAAACCTGCAACCCTTGCACATTAAAACAATGCTCTAACCAACTGAGCTATCTGGCCAAGGCTCTTTGAGCATCCTTATGGCCAATGTTTTGAACTCTGTACCTGGTAGATTGCTTGCCTCCACTTTGTTTAGTTGTTCCTCCCATTCCTCCTGTTCTTTCATTTAGGACATTTTTTTTTTTCAGAGAGAGAGAGAGGGATAGACAGGGCCAGACAGACAGGAATGGAGAGAGATGAGAAGCATCAATCATTAGTTTTTCATTGCACGCTGCAACACCTTAGTTGTTCATTGATTGCTTTCTCATATGTGCCTTGACCGCGGGCCTTCAGCAGACTGAGTAACCCCTTGCTTGAGCCAGCAACCTTGGGTTCAAGCTGGTGGGCTTTTTACTCAAACCAGATGAACCCGCACTCAATCTGGCGACCTCGGGGTCTCTAACCTGGGTCCTCTGCATCCCAGTCCAATGCTCTATCCACTGCGCCACTGCCTGGTCAGGCCCATTTAGGACATATTTCTTTCCCTCCTAATTTTGGCTGCCTCCCTGTGTTTGTTTCCATGTATTAGATAGATCCGCTATGTTTCCTATTTTTGGCTGACTAGCCATATGTCATAGGTGTTCTTGGGGCCTAGTGGCTCATTCTTCCTGATCACTTGAGCTGGGTGCCCCAAGAATGTCCCTTGTGTGGGTTGTGAGTGTTCTCCTGTTATAGTTGGGCCTTGATTGCTGTTGGTATATCTGTGGGTGGGGTTGACTCTTGGGCTAAATGGCTGAGAGTGTTGGCTGTAACCACAGTATATGAGCTGCCATGCAGGGGCTGACCCCAGAGTGGGATTCTACCCAAGTAGGGTCTTTTTCTTTTTTTGTATTTTTCTGAAGCTGGAAACGGGGAGAGACAGTCAGACAGACTCCCGCATGCGTTCGACCGGGATCCACCCGGCACACCCACCAGGGGCAACGCTCTGCCCACCAGGGGGCGATGCTCTGCCCCTCCAGGGCATCGCTCTGTCTCGACCAGAGCCACTCTAGCGCCTGGGGCAGAGGCCAAGGAGCCATCCCCAGCGCCCGGGGCCATCTTTGCTCCAATGGAGCCTTGGCTGCGGGAGGGGACGAGAGAGACAGAGAGGAAGGAGGGGGTGGGGGTGGAGAAGCAAATGAGTGCTTCTCCTATGTGCCCTGGCCGGGAATCGAACCCGGGTCCCCTGCACACTAGGCCGACGCTCTACCGCTGAGCCAACCGGCCAGGGCCCCAAACAGGGTCTTATGCCTGCAGAGACCACCCTTTGGATGCACTGTTTGTTGAGCTAATCAGGAGGTGTTCTGTTGTGGTATGAAGCTGGCCACCAAGTGTGCTGTTCTGGGGTCTTTTGGGAATCACTACCTCTGACCAGCCCGATGCTACCACCTGGTGGGGCCTACAGAGCCATCTGCAGTTGCTAACTGCCTGTGCTGACGCCAGGCCAGCTGCTATCAGTACTGAGCCTGGGGCACTCAGCTAAAGACTCTGGGAACCCAAGGCCTGTTTCAGTCTGCTGGCTGCTGAGAAGGCTCAGCCACAGAAAGAGCCTCAGGTGGTACATGAGTTAGGTGAAGCAGGGACTCAAGGAGTCTCCAGGGGGTGCAAGTTGTGTTCAGGGTAAAGCAGATTCAGATTTTTGTGCCAGTACTGAGCCTGGAGACACTTATCCAAAACACAGGGTACACTGAGGCCAGCTACTGCCTGCCTGGGGCCTGCAGACACTTGAGAGTTTCTAAAAAAATGTCTACAGTACAGGCCACGACCAGCTGCCAGTCACTGAGAGAGCTTTGGGCGGTAGAAAAATTGTAGGGGGTGGGGCCCAAGGAGTCATCAGAATAAAGTGGAGTTCACCAGGTTAATGCAAACTCAGATATGGCCCTGTGGGAGAAGTGCTCAACACACGGACAGTGGTGGCTGTCCCTCTAGCCCTCATCTAAGCCACACAACTCAGTTTCTCCCTATATGTCTCTGGCACCCCCTAACCCCATCCACTGTCCCTACATTGGAGCCCAGGGTGAGTCCTGGCAAGTGAGACTCTGTGTGCAGGCCCTTTAAAAGAAAACCTGGGTTTCCAGAGCCTTCTGCCCCACTTGATGGGCAAATCCTCATTGACTTTCAAAGCCAGATGTTATGTGGGTTTCTCTTCCTGGCAGCACTACTCAGGGCTGGGCCAGCAGTATGGCATGCGGCCTGTCACTGTTAAGGAGAGACCTCTACAGCTGATACACATCTCCCAATTTGTGGGTGTGGGGCCAGCCTGTTTCTCATCGCTGCCCCTCCTACCAGTCTTGGTGTGGCTTTTTCTTTACATCCTTAGTTATTGGGCTTCTGTCTAGCTCCTCTTCAGGTGGTTCTCCAGGTTGACTGCTCTATAATTTAGCTGCAGTTCTGATGTGGTCATGGGAGGAGGTAAGCACAGCATTTACCTCCTCCACCACCTTGGGGGGGGGGACTCTTTCAGAGACAGAGAGAGAGTCAGAGAGAGGGATAGATAGGGACAGACAGGAATGAAGAGATGAGAAGCATCAATCATTAGTTTTTCACTGCAACACCTTAGTTGTTCATTGATTGCTTTCTCGTATGTGCCTTGACCATGGGCCTTCAGCAGACCGAGTAACCCCTTGCTCGAGCCAGTGACCTTGGGGTCAAGCTGGTGAGCTTTGCTCAAACCAACCAGATGAGCCTGCACTCAAGCTGGCGACCTCGGGGTCTCAAACCAGGGTCCTCTGCATCCCAATTCGATGCTCTATCCACTGCGCCACCACCTGGTCAGGCAAATTTGCTTTTCTAACAACATTGAGAACAACAATGATAAGCTAATTGACAGGGAGCATAAAACATCACTACTGTAAGCCTTGGCGAGTTGGCTCAGTGATAAGAGTTTAGGCCCAATGTGTGGATGTCCCGACTTCAATTCCCAGTCAGAGCACACAAGAGAAGCACCCATCTGCTTCTCAACCCTTCCCCTCCTTCTTGCTTCTCTCTCTCTCACCCTTCCTGCAGCCATGACTCGATTAGAGCAAGTTGGCCCTGAGTGCTCCATGGCCTCTGCCTCAGGTGCTAATAAGAGCTCAGTTGCTGAGTAATAGAGCAATGCCCCAGATGGGCAGAGCATTGCCCCCTAGTGGGATTGGTGGGTGAATCCCAGTCAGGGAGCGTGTGGGAGTCTGTGTCTATCTCCCCTCCTCTCATTGAATAAACAAAACAAAACAAAATCACCACTGTAGAACTGGGACAATGCTGGCAAACTACTGGGAACAGAATAGAGCTTCCGAGGCTATCCTCACCTCTCCATGACAACTGCTACTGTCACTAATCAGAATATCAATATGAGAAAAATACTGGGGTAAGTGCAAACTTGAGGGCCTCTCCTCACTTGGAAAATCTCCTTCTAGGGCTACCCCTCAGAGATGGAAGCTTCATGTTCTATCAAGGAGGCCCTGCAACACTGGGGGTCAGGACATGGTTAGTGAAGGATCAGAGGTGGCAAGAGTTTGCCAAATGACATCTTACGCTTCAGCTGTCTTCACTGCAGAGGCGTCTCTTCACCCACAGTCTCCCCTGACAGCAACCCTCCTACACTCTGGAGAGGATGGGGCAGCTGCAGCTTCTGCAAAGTCCCAGCCTACCCTCTGCTGTTTCTCTCTTTCCTCCCCTAAAGAATTTTCTATACTTCCCTTAGTTACTCCTACCATTTTTAAACAAAGCTAATTTAAACACATTAAAAAATGCAAGAGCCTGACCAGGCGGTGGCGCAGTGGATAGAGCATTGGACTGGGATGCAGAGGACCCGGGTTCGAGACCCCCGAGGTCTCCAGTTGGAGTGCAGGCTCATCTGGTTTGAGGAAAAGGCCACCAGCTTGAACCCAAGGTCGCTGGCTCCAGCAAGGGGTTACTCAGTCTGCTGAAGGCCCGTGGTCAAGGCACATATGAGAAAGCAATCAATGAACAACTAAGGTGTTGCAATGCTCAATGAAAAACTAATGATCGATGCTTCTCATCTCTCTCCATTCCTGTCTGTCTGTCCCTGTCTATCCCTCTCTATGACTTACTCTCTGTCTCTGTAAAAAATAAATAAAAATTAAAAAAAAAAAACTTAAACATTTAAAAAAAAAAATGCAAGAAAGGAGGAGGAGAAAGTGAAGAAAAGGGGTATGATGAGAAGAGGGGAGGGAAAGGCAGAAAGGGGAAGGGTGGAAAGCTGGAGAAACTATAAAAAAAAATTCAAGGAACACTGGATAATGTTCCTGACATACCACATCCTCTACACACTAAGAAGCTGGTCATGCACCAAACCTTTACGCTGAACTACTTTCCAGGAGCAGAGGAGAAACAGAGGACACGAGGGGACAATCAGTCTTTACCTGGCAGTCATAAAAAGGGTGTCCCCGCCAACACATCACGTCCAGAACGTAGTAGGTCTGCTTCACCTCACTGTAAATGCAGTCCAGAATGGTGTAGTCTGAAACACAATGCAGTCAATACTGGGTGCCCCTTTAATCAAGGTCCTCTCAGTGGGGAGTACTCTTCTTGGTAGTTGAAGGGTGACCCGAGGTAGGACAGCACAAGCAGGAACAAGGCAGCCTGTGAGCCAAGTGGAAATTCTGAGCTTTTAGATAAAATGGGACACTGAGCCTGACCTGTGGTGGCGCAGTGGGATAAAGCGTCGACCTGGAAATGCTGAGGTCGCCGGTTCGAAACCCTGGGCTTGCCTGGTCAAGGCACATATGGGAGTTGATGCTTCCAGCTCCTCCCCCCCTTCTCTCTCTCTGTCTCTCCTCTCTCTCTCTCCCTCTCCTCTCTAAAAAAAAAAAAACAAAAAAAAAGAAATTTTGACAGCAAGAATGTATTTCTACTAACTCATAAAATCTCATTATTTAAAATGGGACACTGACTCACTGTTGAGAAGCTCAAGTGTGAAACCAATTCCTTCTCACCTACTATCTGAGTGCCTGTCATGGGTATGGTGTTCTGTGGGGAACAGTAACTGTAAGTAATCCCCACCTTTAAGGAAGTTACACTTCAGTCAGGGAGGTAAGATAATCTCAGAAGAAAGAACCAAGAGCCCAACTATATGGCACAAACTAAGAACAATGGTACCAGCAGGAAATGCTCTGTGGAAGACATGATGTGAAGAGTCTTCTGAAATAAGAAAATTGAAACAACAGGGCAGAGGAAGGTGGCAGGCAGTGTGGCCAGAGTACTGCGGAGGCACAAGCAAAGGCCCTGAGGCAGGATACACTGGTACATGCAGGAGCACAGACAAGCCAGCTGAACAGAACTGAGGGTGGATGTGGAGAACAGGGGAAGCTACAAGGATGGAGGCCAAAGCCCACCTGTGAGAGGCTCCAAAAGCCCATGGAGAGGTCTGGGCTTAGTACCAGGATATGAGGAACCACCATGGGAGCCTGAGCAGGCAGGGAAGAGAGCAGGGGTAAGCTTAGCTCTGCCAGTCCTGAGTGACTGGGGCAAGTTAACTAACCTCCATGGCCTTAGTTCCTCAGGTAGGTCCAAGGGAGGGAGAAGCAAAGGTCAGGACAACGATAAAGGAGAAAAGGGAATTTGGCAACATCTTATCGGTTTTACACTTGGCATTCTGAGGGACCTTTCCCCAACAAACTGCAGCTGTCACCTTGTAAGGATGGTTCATGGGAAGCCATGTTGATTTAATTCAGGGGTTTTTGCCAAGCTGGCTCACTGGGCAGCATCTAAGCTGCAGCTGAAGAGGGCTAGCATTGAAGGAGGGGGCCTGAGGGCAGTGGGCAGGAAGGGATCTGTGCAGTTTCAAAGGCAGGCTTTCTTTTTTTTTTACTTTTCAAAAAATTTTTTTCATTTTTTTTTTTGGGGGGGGAGAGAGTGAGAGAAGGGGGGAGCAGGAAGCATCAACTCCCATATGTGCCTTGACCAGGCAAGCCTGGAGTTTTGAACCAGCGACCTCAGTGTTCTAGGTCAACACTTTAACCACTGCACCACCACAGCTCATGCCAAAGGCAAGCTTTCAAAATAATTGACCACGCAAGTTAAACTCTTTTAATGATTTTAAAACTGAATCATGGCCCTGGCCGGTTGGCTCAGCGGTAGAGCGTCGGCCTAGCGTGCGGAGGACCCGGGTTCGATTCCCGGCCAGGGCACACAGGAGAAGCGCCCATTTGCTTCTCCACCCCTCCGCCGCGCTTTCCTCTCTGTCTCTCTCTTCCCCTCCCGCAGCCAAGGCTCCATTGGAGCAATGATGGCCCGGGCGCTGGGGATGGCTCTGTGGCCTCTGCCTCAGGCGCTAGAGTGGCTCTGGTCGCAACATGGCGACGCCCAGGATGGGCAGAGCATCATCCCCTGGTGGGCAGAGCATCGCCCCATGGTGGGCGTGCCGGGTGGATCCCGGTCGGGCGCATGCGGGAGTCTGTCTGACTGTCTCTCCCTGTTTCCAGCTTCAGAAAAATGCAAAAAAAAAAAACAAAAACAAAAACAAAAAAAACTGAATCATTACACAATTTTATGTTCGTACCTTTGGCTGTTGTTGGGTATCGCCTGTTGCCCCCTGGCAGAAGTGAAGAAAACCTATTGACACAGTAACCGCTCTTGGTGTAGGCACTGGTAGAGCCCTGTGTGGAGAGAGGCCCCATTCTCATTAGGCACCAGCTCTCCTTACCCTCTGCTTCCATTCTGCAGGGTGTCATCAGCCCAAAGATGGCTATCAAAAAATCCTCCTGAAACACAGCAAAGCATTTAAGTCCCCACACCAGGCACCACTGCGGAGGTGGACAAGGAACACGGAATGCAGAGACTCCTTCCTGCTATAAACCAGTCATGGTGCCACAGGGTCAGGGGCAGCTACTCACCCTGGAGGCCACGATAAGGGATCTTTTTCCAACAGGGCACACAACCACAATCCATTCCTGCCCCAAATCTGAAGGGACGTCGATTAACCACTCAGAGAGCATCAACTGGGAACACAAAACATGGTGTTGAAAGTCAGCAGGGGTTTATAGTGACAAAGAATCCACATCCTGTATCTATAATGGAAATACATATGGAAGCATGAGGGCACCAAAGAGGACCATGGGGCCTCCAGCCCACTTGCTCTCAGCAGTCAATTTGTCTCCTGTTCAATGGACAGGACTGAAGGCACTCACTGTGAACTTCAGCTTCTCTCCTCACCTCCACTGCCTGCATGGGACGCCTCCTTTCCTTACTCTGTCTGCCCACCCACCATTACCTTATCTATTGTGGTTCCAAGGTCTATTCCTCAGAGATGAGTAAGATCCCTGACCAGAGAGGCTCTTTTTTTTTGTTTGTTTTTTGCTTTTTTTTGTATTTTTCTGAAGCTGGAAATGGGTAGGCAGTCAGACTCCTGCATGCGCCCAACCGGGATCCACCAGGCACGCCCACCAGGGGGCGATGCTCTGCCCATCCGGGGCGTCGCTCTGTCGTGACCAGAGCCACTCTGGCGCCTGGGGCAGAGGCCAAGGAGCCATCCCAGCGCCCGGGCCATATTTTGCTCCAATGGAGCCTTGGCTGTAGGAGGGGAAGAGAGAGACAGAGAGGAAGGAGAGGGGGAGGGGTGGAGAAGCAGATGGGCACCTCTCCTGTGTGCCCTGGCCGGGAATCGAAACCGGGACTTCCACACGCCAGGCCGACGCTCTACCACTGAGCCAACCGGCCAGGGCCCAGAGATGCTCTTAAACTGGATCATTACTTCCCAAACTGGTGACACAAACACTAAAGGATGTTGGGGACAGGGGGTGGAAACTGTGGTGAAATGAATGTGAAGAGCTTAGCAGTGTACCCGTTATTCACATCCCTCCTGTCACTCACAGCCCTCCCCCATCACCTGTCCCTCACAGCCCTCCCCCATCACCTGTCCCTCACAGCCCTCCCCTATCACCCGTCACTCACAGCCCTCCCCCATCACCTCTCCCTCACAGCCCTCCCCCATCACCTCTCCCTCACAGCCTTCCTGTCCCTCACAGCCCTCCCCCATCACCCATCCCTCCGCTATCATCCATCACTCACAGCCCTCCCCAATCACCTCTCCCTCACAGCCCTCCCCCATCACCCATCCCTCACAGCACTCCCCAATCACCTCTCCCTCACAGCCCTACCCCATCACCCATCCCTCACAGCCCTCCCCATCACCTCTCCCTCACAGCCCTCCGCTATCACCCATCACTCACAGCCCTCCCCAATCACCTCTCCCTCACAGCCCTCCCCCATCACCCATCACTCACAAACCTCCCACCCACACCAACAGGCAGTCAGTGAGTGTCTGGCTGAGACTCCTATCTCTCCTTCCACCAGCCCACAAAACACTCAACCCCTCATTATAAAAAATAAAACAAAGATGAAAACCTTTATCCACATTTCTGTGAAGCTACTACACTTTCTTCTTTTTCTTCAAACTATTCCATTGTTGGTGCTCAGTCCAAACTGCTCACCCACAGCTTGGCTAACAGCCACCAATGACATCCTTGCTGCCAAGTGTCTCTCCCTCAGCTCCTCATCCTCCTGCTTCCACTTCCATGTGATACTCCTTGACATGTTCCCCTGCCTGTGACACAGGGCTGTTTCTCCTTCAAATATTCCTCCACATACTCCCCCAAAACATACAGATACACTTCAGCAAACTGTCTCAGGCCCCTCTCCTCTTTCTCCTTCGATGCTGTCCCAGGGTGGACTGAGCGGACTGTATCTACTTCTGTAGCTTCACAGTCACCCTAAGAGGTGCCTCCAGCTGCCTTCTCTGTCATGTCCAGATATCCTTCCACTCCTCCAGATGAACACTTCAAGCTGGACACTGCTATTTCTTCCTCTGTGTGTCCTCTCTGCACCTCAAAGTCAGTATATCCCAAAGAGAATTCACTGCCTTCCATTGCCCAAGGACCTCCCACCCTGAAACCCCCTCCTCTTCGGCATGTGGCAGCAGTTAACTGCATCAGCACTGCCTCTGTACCTGCTCCTCCCCATTCCCACCCATCTTCCCCCTTGTCCCCTGGCTTTCTCCTTTCTCTCTAAAATCAATAAAATATTTTTTTTTAAATATTTTATTTATTGATTTTTTTTTTTTTTTTTAGAGAGAGAGGAGTGAGAGAGAGAGACAGAGAGAGAGAGAAGGGGGAGGAGCAGGAAGCATCAACTCCCATATGTGCCTTGACCAGGCAAGCCCAAGGTTTCGAACCGGCGACCTCAGTGTTCCAGGTCGACGCTTTATCCCACTGCGCCACCACAGGTCAGGCTCAATAAAATATTTTTAAAAAAAGATCAATGTATGCAAAAATAAGTGGAATGACAAATTGATGTTTCTCCCCCTTTCCTCTCTCTATAAGATCAATCAATCAAACAACCAATCAACACTGGAATTATTATTATTATTATTACTATTTTTTTTTTTTTACAGAGAGGGATAGACAGGGACACACAGACAGGAGCAGAGAGAAATGAGAAGCATCAATTATCAGTTTTTCGTTGTGATACCTTAGTTGTTCATTGATTGCTTTCTCATATGTGCCTTGACTGTAGGGCTACAGTATACCAAGTAACCCCTTGCTCGAGCCAGCAACCTTGGGCTCAAGCTGGTGAGCTTTTCTTTTTTTGCTCAAACCAGATGAGACTGCGCTCAAGATGCAACCTCAGGGTCTTGAACCTGGGTCCTCCGCATCCCAGTCCGACGCTCTATCCACTGCGCCACCACCTGGTAAGGCTGGAATTATTATTTTTAAAAATATATTTTGCTCAGCGGTAGAGCGTCGGCCTAGCGTGCGGAGGACCCGGGTTCAATTCCCGGCCAGGGCACACAGGAGAAGCGCCCATTTGCTTCTCCACCCCTCTGCCGCACTTTCCTCTCTGTCTCTCTCTTCCCCTCCCGCAGCCAAGGCTCCTTTGGAGCAAAGATGGCCCGGGCGCTGGGGATGGCTCTGTGGCCTCTGCCTCAGGCGCTAGAGTGGCTCTGGTCGCAACATGGCGACGCCCAGGATGGGCAGAGCATCGCCCCCTGGTGGGCAGAGCGTCGCCCCTGGTGGGCGTGCCGGGTGGATCCCGGTCGGGCGCATGCGGGAGTCTGTCTGACTGTCTCTCCCTGTTTCCAGCTTCAGAAAAATGAAAAAAAAAAAAAATAAATAAAATAAAATAAAATAAAAATATATTTTATTAATTTTAGAGAGGAAGGGAGAGAGAGAGAAAGAGAGAAGGGGACAGGAGCAGGAAGCATCAACTCCTATATGTGCCTTGACTACACAAGCCCAGGGTTCTGAACCAGCAACCTCAATGTTTCAGATGCTTTATCCACTGCACCACCACAGGTCAGGCAACACTGGAATTATTTTTAAAAAGAAATAAATGGGCCTGACCTGTGGTGGCGCAGTGGATAAAGCGTCGACCTGGAAATGCTGAGGTCGCCGGTTCGAAACCCTGGGCTTGCCCGGTCAAGGCACATATGGGAGTTGATGCTTCCAGCTCCTCCCCCCTGTCTCTCTCTCCTCTCTCTCTCTCTCCTCTCTAAAGTGAATAAAAAAATAAAATAAAATAAATTAAAAAAAAAAACAAGCTGTTAAAAAAAAAGAAAAAGAAAGAAATGAATGCCAGAAAGGTGTGGGTGCATCAACACCCAGAGGGTGAAGTGAAAACCACAGCCCTGCCAGGACCAGTGGGCCAATGCACTGTCCCTGCTGGGAGTGTGCAGGTCGGGTTCCTTCGGACTGTGACTTAGTCATCCAGCAACAGAGATGGCTCTGTTCTTCCCTGTAATACAGGTCAGCTGCCAGCAATGCCACTGTGACTATGGGCCAGACTGAAAAGCAGATCTCCAGATGAGGAATAACCCAGAGCTGGCCTCCTGAAATCTTTTTTTTTTTTTAAAGATTTTATTTATTCATTATAGAGAGGGGAGAGAGAGAGAGAGAAGGGGGGAGGAGCAGAAAGCATCAACTCCTATATGTGCCTTGACCAGGCAAGCCCAGGGTTTTGAACCGGCAACCTCAGTGTTTCCAGGTTGACACTTTATCCACTGCGCCAACACAGGTCAGGCTACTTAGGCTCTGACCAAATGCACACAGCATCCTGTGACATCAGGAAAGGAAAATGGTGTGAAAGGTCTAGAACTCAAACACCTCGAGGACTGTGGCTTCATAAAAGGCTGACTTAGAATGCAATCTAAGTGAAACCTACCATCAGGTGGACAAAGGAAAGAGCCTCATAAATGCAAGAGTAGCTTAACTTCAGATATTAAAAAATTGGCAAAAGAA
Organism: Saccopteryx bilineata; assembly: GCF_036850765.1. Taxonomy (NCBI): domain Eukaryota; kingdom Metazoa; phylum Chordata; class Mammalia; order Chiroptera; family Emballonuridae; genus Saccopteryx; species Saccopteryx bilineata. Next base: position 131,246,816 of record NC_089493.1, read on the forward strand.
AAGCCACACAGGAAACATAGCTGACGTCTAAAACCGTAGGAGGGGGTATGAGTCTGGATCCCCAGCCTCAGAGAAAAGATGGACTCATACTTCAGCATCTGCCACAGGGAGACACACAGTCAGGGGGGGTCTTGCTGCCCTTGGCAGTGGTTCTCTTGCTGGGGCACATTTTCAATAAAGACTACACAAGAAAGTAGACACTCTCTTTAATAAAGTCAGAATTAAAAAGTCATTTATTTTAGCCCTAGCCAGGTTGCTCAGTGGATCCCAGCACACCAAGGTTATGGGTTTGATCCCCAGTCAGGGCACACATGACAGGCAACCAATGAGTGCAAATTAGATGGAACTGAGTGGAACAACAAGTTGATCCTCCCCTGTCCCTCTCCCTCTCTGTTTCTCTCCATCAAATCAATGAAAAAATTAAAGTCACTTAGTTTTGCCTGACCAGGCAGTGGCACAGTGGATAGAGCGTCAGACTGGGATGTGGAAGACCCAGGTTCGAGACCCCGAGGTCGCCAGCTTGAGCATGAGCTCATCTGGGTTGAGCAAAAAAAGCTCACCAGCTCGGACCTAAGGTCACTGAGCAAGGGGTCACTCGGTCTGCTGAAGGCCCACGGTCAAGGCACATATGAGAAAGCAATCAATGAACAACTAAGGTGTCGCAACGAGAAACTGATGATTGATGCTTCTCATCTCTCTCCGTTCCTGTCTGTCTGTCCCTAAATATCCCTCTCTCTCTGTCCCTGTAAAAAAATAAATAAATAAATAGTCACTTAGTTGTTTGTTTGTTTTTTACAGAGACAGAGAGTCAGAGAGAGGGATAGACAGGGAGAGACAGACAGGAACGAAGAGATAAGAAGCATAAATCATTAGTTTTTCGTTGTGTGTTGCAATACCTTAGCTGTTGATTGATTGCTTTCTCATATGTGCCTTGACTGCAGGCCTTCAGCAGACCGAGTAACCCCTTGCTCAAGCCAGTGACCTTGGGCTCAAGCCAGTGAGCTTTTGCTCAAACCAGATGAGCCTGTGCTCAAGTTGGAGACCTCGGGGTCTCGAACCTGGGTCTTCCGCATCTCGGTCTGACGCTCTATCCACTGCGCCACTGTCTGGTCAGGCGTCACTTAGTTTTTTTTTAAAAAAGGATTTGGCGGGCCTGACCTGTGGTGGCACAGTGGATAAAGCGTCGACCTGGAAATGCTGAGGTCGCCGGTTCGAAACCCTAGGTTTGCCTGGTCAAGGCAAATATGGGAGTTGATGCTTCCAGCTCCTCCCCCTTCTCTCTGTTTTTCTCTCTCTCTCTCCCTCTATCTCTCCTTCTCCCTCTCCCTCTCTCCTCTAAAAATGAATTAAAAAAAAAAAAAAAGGATTTGGCGGCCCTGGCCGGTTGGCTCAGTGGTAGAGCGTCGGCCTGGCGTGCAGAAGTCCCGGGTTCGATTCCCGGCCAGGGCACACAGGAAAGGCACCCATCTGCTTCTCCACCCTTCCCCCTCTCCTTCTTCTCTGTCTCTCTCTTCCCCTTCCGCAGTGAGGCTCCATTGGAGCAAAGATGGCCCGGGCGCTGGGGATGGCTCCTTGGCCTCTGCCCCAGGCGCTAGAGTGGCTCTGGTAGCAACAGAGCGACACCCGGAGGGCAGAGCGTCGCCCCCTGGTGGGCGTGCCGGGTGGATCCCGGTCGGGCGCATGCGGGAGTCTGTCTGACTGTCTCTCCCCGTTTCCAACTTCAGAAAAATAAAATAACAAAATAATAAAATAAAAATAAAAAAGGCTTTGGCCAGGTAGCCTAGTTGGTTAGCACACAACCCTAATATGCCAAGGTTGTGGATCTGCAGTCAGGGCACATACAAAGATCAATAAATGAATGCATAAATAAGTGGAACAACAAATCAGTGTTTCTCTCTCTCTCTCTCTAAAACAGTGGTTCTCAACCTGTGGGTCGCGACCCCGGCGGGGGTCAAACGACCAAAACACAGGGGTCGCCTAAAGCCATCAGAAAATACATATTTATTATACAGTACATTTTTAAATAAAATACATATTTATTATACAATACATTTTTTAAATAAAATACATATTTATTATACAATACATTTTTAAATAAAATATGTATTTCCGCCTGGCCTGTGGTGGCGCAGTGGATAAACCTTCAGCCTCGAATGCCAAGGTTGCCGGTTCGAAACCCCGGGCTTCCCTGGTCAAGGCACATACCGCAAGCAAGCAATGAACAACTAGCCTGAAACAACTATGAGTTGTTACTTCCCATTCCATGCTCCCCTTTCTCTCCTGTCTCTGTAAAATCAATAAAGTATTTAAAAATATATATATATATATGTATTTCCGATGGCTTTAGGCGACCCTTGTGTTTTGGTCGTTCGACCCCCGCCGGGATCGTGACCCACAGGTTGAGAACCGCTGCTCTAAAATCAATAAAAATAAAATATAAGAGTAAAAAGAAAACACAGTCGAAACCCCTGCATGATTCTGCTATATCCCTCCCCGCGCCAAGCTGCCTCACCCTTGCCACCCATAAACACACCATGTCCTCTCCCACCCCCAGGCTCAGGCTTGGCCTGTCTCTGCTTCCTTAAATGCCGTGCAGCTCTGCCTGTCCCATGCAGGCTTCAAAGCTGGCTCCTTATTAACTTTCTCCTGATTTCACAACCCTGCTTCCTTGCTTAATGGGAGTGAATCCCACTTTCTTAATAGCAAAAACCACAATCTATGCTTACTCCAGCAGTACAGACCTACTTCTGACCCAAGCCTCCCTCTCCACAGCATGGCCTAGCTCGACACAGGGCCTTAACAAGGCCTTCCTGACAGAACTGAATGCTGCTGTCACAGAAGACTTTACCATGCTGTGTCTGAGGCAGAGGAGATGGGAGTGTGTGCACCCAGGAACCATATAATAAAGGTGGGAGAAGGTTCTGAGTTGACAGGACACTTAGGCTATGGAAAGAAGTTCACAATAGTGGGGTGGACCCCCGCACCCCTTCCCGAATGCCCGGACTGCCTGGTGCTCTGGGCAGGCTCCATGCCCACTACCTCCATGGAGCCACTGGCCAAATTGGTTTCCTCTCTGGAGCCACAGGGCACTGAGTTAAGGTTGTTATACTGATATGATTTCATAGCCTTGGCTTCACACAGGCCAACTGGGGGTTCTGGGATGGCTGCACTGGCTCCTGATGGTCAAGGGCAGCTACACTTCCCATCTCCCACCATCTGAATGTGAAGACCCAAGACTGACACCTTAGTCTACTGCTGGGAAATACTGTATCAGTCTGGGAGTGTGGTGGAGCAGAGCTGGGTTGAGCAGGTCCAAGCCAGGAGCTATGCCATGACTACTAAAGAAGTGACAAGGGCATGGAGTCCCTTCGCATATCAGCAGTGAGTCTGCGGAAGTGGGTCCCAAACCCACTGCTCACAGGCTCTGTCACTGGTTCCAGAACAGCACATGGCACTGTGAGCCATCTCTCTTCTCCAGCTGCAAACTTCTTAAACATCAGCCTTTTCTTTGCAGCTCCTACTCCTTTCCCCGCCCCTCCTCCTCTCTTTATGGCAACATTTGTTTCACTGGGTCTGACTGTAGAGTAGGAATGGGATGGAACCAGCTGGCCCAATCTTTTTTTTTTTTTTTACAGAGATACAGAGAGAGTCAGAGAGAGGGATAGATAGGGACAGATAGACAGGAACAGAGAGAGATGAGAAGCATCAATCATCAGTTTTTCGTTGCAACACCTTAGTTGTTCATTGATTGCTTTCTCATATGTGCCTTGACCGTGGGCCTTCAGCAGACCGAGTAACCCCTTGCTCAAGCCAGCAACCTTGGGTCCAAGCTGGTGAGCTTTGCTCAAACCAGATGAGCCCACGCTCAAGCTGGCAACCTCGGGGTCTCGAACCTGGGTCCTCCACATCCCAGTCTGACGCTCTAACCACTGCGCCACTGCCTGGTCAGGCTGGCCCAGTCTTTCGGGGGTACTCACTTGATTAGCATAGCGTTTGGGTAACTTCTTGCCAGTGTCCATGTCCATTTCTTCACCATCTTTCTTATCTTCTTCCTCCTCACTCTCCATCCCCGTCCAGTCATCTTCAGCCAGTCTCCTGGCATGATTCACATAATCTAGCCGCTTTCTAGAGAAAGAAAAGGCATAAAGATAGGTCTGTCTTGTAGGAGGACACCTGACAACAGGACAGATTGATTCAATTCAAAGGCTCCAAATTTAGGAGCAATTTGGGGATTCTGATAGGAGTAAGAAATGACAAAATTTCCTCTATAAAGCTAAATTTGTGACCACCCCCTCACAGATCCTAAATAGGAAACTCATCCTGAACATAATCTTCCTGTTTCCTAAGACTGAGCGAAGTAAAATTTTGAAAGGAATGTTGGCCTGACCCGTGGTGGCATAGTGGATGGAATGTTGACCTGGGACACTGAGGTTCCGGGTTCAAAATCCCCTAAGTTACTGGCTTGAGCAAGTGGTCACTGGCTTGGCTTGAGCATTCCAGGTTAAGGCACATATGAGAAGCAATCAATGAACAACTAAAATGAAGTTGATGCTTCTCATCTCTCTCCTCCCTTTCTGTCTAACATCAATATCAAATTATAAAAAAAGAAATTTTAAAGGTTCACTAGCTGGAAAGGCTGACTCCCCCTCCCTCCCCTACCATAGATGAGAGCTAATACTTCTCTGCCTGGCAGATATCTAGTGCAAAGGCCCCAGCAACTGAAGAGATGCAATGAGAATTTTTTTTTAATTTTTTAATTGATTTTAGAGAGGAAGGGAGAGACAAAGAAACACCGATTTGTGATTCCACTTATTTATGCATTCACTGGCTGTTTCCTATATGTGCCCTGACCAGGGATCAAACCCATAACCTTGATGATCAGGACGACACTCTAAACAACTGAGCTACCCGGCCTGGGCCGGTACAGTGAGAATTTTCTCTAAAGGACAGCTTCTGGGGTTTCCCGCTTTATACAATCTTCAGAGGAGCCACCAGGCCTTTCTCTAGCTCCTAACTTTAAAAAAAAAAAACACTTAGCTTACAATTTCATGTTTTACTTATGTTTTCCTTTATCATTATCTTCCTCTTTTTTAAAAATGACATATTATAGAAAGTTTGGGAGAGAAAAAAAATAACCTTTGGAACCTAATTGTTCCGAAGTGACTTGCAGCTGCTACATAAACTCCTGAGCTTGGTTTCCTTGATGCTAAGGGCGAGATAAGCACTGAGATATGAGACTGACTCAACTGGTTCTTTACACACACACACACACACACACACACACACGTTCATGCACACCAAGGTGTGCATCGGAGGGGGCACATGCAGCACCATGGTCTTCTATTTCAGGAATAAGGGAGAACTGGTGTACTTGTACGTATACAAAAGGATGCATTTCTGTGGTTATTTCCCAAGCACTGTTTTTCTAAGCACAGGAGAAGGAAACTACCAGATGTCCATCAGTAGGGGGCTGTTTAGATTATGTCATGAACTATCCATTCAATGGATTACCTGGCACTTTGTGAACTGATGCAGCTCTCTGAAAAAACCACTGTTAACTATGGCCCTGGCTGGGTAGCTCCATCAGAGAGTCATCCTACAGTCAGGGCACATACAGGAAGCAACCAATGAATGTACAACTAAGTGGAACGAAATGAATGTTTCCCTCTCTCTCTCTCTCCCACTTTCTTTGTCTCTCTAAAATCAATCATTGGAAGAAAAAAAAAAAACCTGACCTGTAGTGGCACATTGGATAAAACATCGAACTGGAATGCTGAGGTTGCCAGTTTAAAATCCCAGGCTTGCCTGGTCAAGGCACATACGAGAAGCAACTACCATAAGTTGACGCTTCCTGCTTCTCCCACCCAACCCTTTCTCTCTCCTCTTTCTAAAATCAATTATTTTAAACAATAAAATAAATGTACAGGACAGTGTACTATACATGCTACTTTTAAGAAACGTCACTACACACTTGCTCATATTGCAGCGAATATCTTCGCAAGGACACACAAGGAACTAATAATATGGGAGAACAACTGGTTGGCTAGTGGACAAAATCAGGAGGAAAACTTTACCTATTATTTTGCAACAGGTAATACATTCCTTATATGAATGCATAGTTCAAAATTCAAAATACGTTATAATTTTTTTAAAGGGAGGCATGAGGGTGATCTGAGAATGTCACCTGCAAGTAACCCAGAGGCTATGGGGAACCATTTCTGCTGAATACACCCAGTGATGCAGCACTAGGCAAAATGCAGATGGTGCAGAAGCTGTGCAGCTGTTAATAGCATCTCTTGGCCCTGGCCGGCTGGCTCAGTGGTAGAGCATCAGCCAGTATGTGGATGTCTCAGGTTCAATTCTTGGTCAGGGTACACAGGAGAAATGACTATCTGCTTCTCTACCCCACCCCCTCTCACTTCTCTCTATCTCTTCCCCTCCCGCAGCCATGGCTTGAGTGGAACCAGTTGGCCTCAGGTGCCGAGGACAGCTCCATGGCCTCCACCTCAGGCATTAAGAAGATCTCTGTGGCTGAGCAGAGGAGCAACGCAGAGCACAGCCCCCTAGTGAGCTTGCCAGGTGGATCCCAGTTGGGTGTATGTGGGAGTCTGTCTCTCTGCCTCCCCTCCTCTCACTGAATAAAAAAAAAAAATTGTATCTCTTGATTTTCAATTTCTATTTTTTTTTTTTTTTTTTTTTACAGAGACACAGAGAGGGATAGACAGGGACAGACAGACAGGAACGGAGAGATGAGAAGCATCAATCATTAGTTTTTCGTTGCGCATTGTGACACTTAAGTTGTTCATTGATTGCTTTTTCATATGTGCCTCGACCACGGGCCTTCAGCAGACCGAGTAATCCCTTGCTCAAGCCAGCGACCTTGGGTCCAAGCTGGTGAGCTTTTGCTCTAACCAGATGAGCCCGCACTCAAGTTGGCAACCTTGGGGTCTCAAACCTGGATCCTCTGCATTCCAGTCCGATGCTCTATCCACTGCGCCACCGCCTGGTCAGGAGATTTTCGATTTCTTTTTTTAATTAATTAATTATTTTAGAGAGGGGAGAGAGAGAGAGAGAGAGAGAGAGAGAGAGAAAGGGGGGAGGAGCAGGAAGCATCAACTCCCATATGTGCCTTGATCAGATAAGTGCAGGGTTTTGAACCAGCGACCTCAGCATTCCAGGTCGATGCTTTATCCACTGCGCCACCACAGGTCAGGAGATTTTCAATTTCTTAACTGATTACCCAGAAGAAGTCCGTGCTGCACTGAGAATAAAAGGACAGGCTTAGCCCTGCCAGATGGCTCAGTTAATTAGGGCATCATCCCAAAGCACAGAAATTGCAGGTTCAATCCCTGGTCAGGGTGCATACAGGAACAGATCAATGTTCCTATCTTTCTCTCTCCATTCCTATCTCATTAAAATCAATCAATAATTTTTTTTAATTATTATTTTTTACAGAGACAGAGAGAGAGTCAGAGAGAGGGATAGACAGACAGGAACAGAGAAGGATGAGAAGCATCAATCATCAGTTTTTCGTTGCGACACCTTAGTTGCTCATTGACTGCTTTCTCATATGTGCCTTGACCACGGGCCTTCAGCAGACCGAGTAACCTCTTGCTTGAGCCAGCGACCTTGGGTCCAAGCTGGTGAGCTTTGCTCAAAGCAGATGAACCTGCGTTCAAGCTGGTGACCTCGTGGTCTCGAACCCAGGTCCTCCGCATCCCAGTCCAACGCTCCATCCACTGTGCCACTGCCTGGTCAGGCAATTTTTCTTTTTAAAGGACAAGCCCTGCCTTCAGAGTAGCCAGCCTCAAACACTCCAATTCTGATTTTTCCCTGTGCTCATCTTGGCACTGAGGATTATGTGTGTGGAAGACATTTCCTCAGCTTTTTGGGGAAGTATGTGTCTGGAACCCCAAGGGCTTCACAGAAACATCTGGGCTGCAGGCAGACAGGAAGGCCACGTCAATGCCAAGATCCAGAGTGTGGGAGAAGCTACACAGAGAATGTGGGGAGTGGAAATCTGGGTGTGATTTTCACAAGTACTGCTGCCAGAAATAAAAAAAGGAAAATTTAAGCAAATAACTGAACTTTTACTTTCAAACTTCTTCATCTTTTCACAAGCTCTGGGTGTAAAGGATATCTACATCTGCCAGGAATTACTCCTCCCAACCTCAAACCACAGAATCAACCTACAAAGGGTCTACTTTGCAGGGGGTTCTCCCAAGGCAAGCCTAGAGCCTCCTGAACAGTACACTGTGCCCAGCCTGCAGAAAACAACCAGGGGGTTAAAGCATCCCTTACAATTTCTGCAGTTCCAATAACCGGTGGCGCCGCTCACTCTGCTCCAAGGTACTGTACTTGGACTTGTACTGGGCCAAGCGTGGGTGGGGGGCAGCTGTGCTATTCAGATCTTGAGACACAGAAAAGCTACCAGCCAGAGCTTGACTCAGCTCTTCCATTTTCCCTACAAAGGAAAACATAAGAAAATAGTCCATTCATTTCATATTACCTCCTGTGTATACAGACAGTTATAATGTAACATGATGGCCCTAGCCAAGTGGCTCAGTTGGTTATCTACCCCATACAACAAGGTTGCAGGTTCTATCCCTGGTCAGAGTATATACAAGAAACAACCAATGGCCTGACCTGTGGTGGCGCAGTGGATAAAGCGTCGACCTGGAAATGCTGAGGTCGCCGGTTCGAAACCCTGGGCTTGCCTGGTCAAGGCACATATGGGAGTTGATGCTTCCAGCTCCTCCCCCCCTTCTCTCTCTCTGTCTCTCACTCTCCTCTCTAAAATGAATAAAAAAAAAAAAAAAGAAACAACCAATGGAAAAAAAACAAACAACCAATGGATGCACAACTATGTGGAACAACAAATTGATCTCTCATTCTCTCTAAAATCAATCAATACATTTTATTTGTTGATTTTTTTTTTTTCCACTTTTCTGAAGCTGGAAACAGGGAGAGACAGTCAGACAGACTCCCGCATGCGCCCGACCGGGATCCACCCGGCACGCCCACCAGGGGCGACGCTCTGCCCACCAGGGGGCGATGCTCTGCCCATCCTGGGTGTCGCCATGTTGCGACCAGAGCCACTCTAGCGCCTGAGGCAGAGGCCACAGAGCCATCCCCAGCGCCCGGGCCATCTTTGCTCCAATGGAGTCTTGGCTGCGGGAGGGGAATAGAGAGACAGAGAGGAAAGCGCGGCGGAGGGGTGGAGAAGCAAATGGGCGCTTCTCCTGTGTGCCCTGGCCGGGAATCGAACCCGGGTCCTCCGCACGCTAGGCCGACGCTCTACCGCTGAGCCAACCGGCCAGGGCTGTTGATTTATTTTATTGAGGCAGGGAGGCAGAGAGACAGACTCCTGCATGTGCCCTGATGGGGAGTCACCTGGCAAGCTCCCTACCAGATGATGTGCTCTGCCCATCTTGGGCTGTTGCTCTGTTGCTCAGCAACCGAGCTATTTCAGTGCCTGAGGTGAAGCCATGGAGCCATCCTTAGCACCCAGAGCCAACCTGCTTGAATCAACCACCAATTGAGTCATAGCTGCGTAAGAAGGAGAGAGGGAGAGAGAGAGTGAGGGAGAAAGGGAGTGAGGGAGAGAGGGAGAGAGTGAGAGAGAGAGAAAGAAGGGGAGGGAGAAGGGTGGAGAAGCAGATGGTCGCTGCTTCTGTGTACCCTGACCTGAAATTGAACCCAAGATTTCCACACGCTGGGCCAACACTCTACCACTGAGCAAACCAGCCAGGGCCAATAAATTTATTTTTTTAAATGTAGCATAATGTCTACATTCCTAAAAAGCCTCACTTAATCCAAAATCTTAAGTTTCCATGAGAAAAACAAAAGTTATGGATAGAGTTACAGATGAGCAATTACATCATTTTCTTCAGCTATTTCAGTAATGATGCTTCTGACAGTTGGGTGTATGAGTGTATAGATATAAACTTAAATGTTAGTCATTAAGCAAATTCACTTTGTGACTGAATCTAACTTCTGTTTTTTGTCAACCATCACCAGAGGTCCTGTCATCAATTCTTACTTACCGTCACTGCTAACCAGTCATGTAATCAAGTACCTAATTCTTTTTTCTGAATATTTCTACATACTCATTAACTCATAACTTTCTGATGCAAATTTTATCCAATTGATTAACTCTAATATATGTCAACTCACTTTAAGAAAAAAATTTTTTTTTTGTATTTTTCTGAAGTTGGAAATGGGGAGGCAGACTCCCGCTTGTGCCCAACCAGGATGCACCCAGCATGCCCACCAGGGGGCGATGCTCTACCCATCTGGGGCGTCGCTCTGTTGCAACCAGAGCCATTCTAGCGTCTGAGGCAGAGGCCATGGAGCCATCCTCAGCGCCCGGGCCAACTTTCCTCCAATGGAGCCTTGGCTGCGGGAGGGCAAGAGAGAGACAGAGAGGAAGAAGAGGGGGAGGGGTAGAGAAGCAGATGGGCGCTTCTCCTGTGTGCCCTTGCCGGGAATCAAACCCGGGACTCCTGCATGCCAGACCGAGGCTCTACCACTAAGCCAACCAGCGAGGGCCACTTTAAGAATATTTAGCTCCAGGCCTTGGCTATTTGGCTCAGCGGTAAAGCATAGGCTTGGCATGTGGGAGTCCCAGGTTCAATTCTGGATCAGGGCACACAGAAGCAACTATCTGCTTCTCCACCCCTCCTCCTCTCTCTTTCTTCTTCTCCTGCAGCTATGGCTCGATTTGAGCAAGTTGGCCCTGGTCACTGAGGATGGCTCCATAGCCTTGCCTCACCCACTGAAATAGCTCAGTTGCTGAGCAACATATTAGCAGCCCCAGATGGGCAGAGCATCACCTGGTAGGGGGCTTGGTGCACATGCGGGAGTCTGTCTCTCTGCCTCTATAAAAGAAAAAAAAAAAAAGAAAATTTAGCCCAGGAGAAACACTGTTTCCTGGGCTCCTTGAGAAACCAAAGACCCAAACCTGGCTATTAATTTCTTTTTTTTTTTTTTTTAAAGGACAGTCCCAAATGTAGTCATTTTTTTTAAATTTATTCATTTTAGAGAGGAGAGGGAGAGACAGAGAGAGAGAGGAGAGAGAGGAGCTGGAAGCATCAACTCCCATATGTGCCTTGTCCAGGCAAACCCAGGGTTTCGAACTGGTGACCTCAGCATTTCCAGGTCGGCGCTTTATCCACTGCACCATCACAGGTCAGGCCTGTTAATTTCTCATTTTATAAGTTTTTTTTGTTTGGAGTGGGCAGAAGGAAGGTTATAGGACTATCTATGTAGGATTCATTTGAAAAATAGTAGCTAAAAAAGAAAAAAAAAGAAAAAGAAACATGATAGCTAGAATGTGGAAGGCTGTCTACCAGCTAATAACATAGGCTTTAGACATGTGAAGGACTGACATATGGTGCATTTGGGAGAACAGAGTGGCTGCCCCTAAAGAACAAAAGTGGGGAGAAAGAGGTGAACTCGCATTTCATTCACTCTCCTGTGAATAAAGGTATGAGGAGGCACGGGGCTTACGCAAGGGTTACAGGTGTGCCTCAGAAAGTAAGAAAATGGGAACATCTGAGAGAAGTCCGACTCCCAGCTGGGCTAGCCGAACCCTTCCATTCTGTGGGCACCACAGTGCCTGCCCTCCAGCAGAGTCAGCTCCTACTTCTGAGCACCAAAACCAACAAGTTCATTCCAGAGGCTCTATAGTTAACAATACAACATTATGGGTCTCTACTTGGCAATGAGTCACTTTATATTGCATAGATTTTTAAAAAAAATTTTCTTAAGTGACAAGTGGGGAGGCAGAGAGACAGACTCCTGCATGAGCCTGGACTGGGCTCCACTGGTGAGCCCCCTGCCTGGCGCTGCTCTGCCCACCTGGGGCTATTGCTCCATTGCTCGGCAACAGCTACTTTAGCGCCTGAGGCGGAGGCCATGGAGCCATCCTCAGCACTGGGTCAACTTTGCTCCAACCAAGCCATGGCTGCAGAAGGGGAAGAGAGAATGGACAGGGGGAGGGGTGGAGAAGCAGATGGGTGCTTCTCCTGTGTGCCCTGACGGGTAATGGAACCCGGAACCTCCACAACCCAGGCTGACACTACCACTGAGCCAACCAGGGCACACTGCACACTTGATATCATTTTTTTTCTTAAATTTGCTGCATTAAATTTTGTGTGTGTGTGTGTGTGTGTGTGTCAGAAACACAGAGAGAAACAGATGGGGACAGACAGGCAGGAAGGGAGAGAGATGAGAATTCTTCATCTTCAATTCTTTGTTGGGGCATCTTAGTTGTTCATTGATTGCTTTCTCATATGTGCCTTGACGGGGAGGGGGGGGGCTACAGCAGAGTGAGTGACCCCTTGCTCAAGCCAGTGACCTGGGGCTCAAGCTGGTGAACCTTGCTCAAACCAGACAAGCCCACGCTCAAGCTGGTGACCTCGGGGTTTTGAACCTGGGTGCTCTGCGTTCCAGTCCGACGCTCTATCCACTGTGCCACTATCTGGTCAGGCTGCATTAGATTTTTTAATTTCTAAGAAACTCTAAAAAAAAAAAATACGGTCAAGGCCCCAGCTGGGTGGCTCAGTGATAGAGCATCCTCTACCCACCGAGGTCCCAGGTTCCATCCCTGGTTGGGACACATATAAGAATCAACCAATGCATGCATAAATAAGTGGAACAACAAACTGATGTCTCTGTCTCTCCCTTCCCCTTTTTCTAAAAAGCAGTAAGTTTTTTTAAAAACTCACGACATAGCCTGACCTGTGGTGGCGCAGTGGGATAAAGCGTCAACCTGGAACGCTGAGGTTGCCGGTTCGAAACCTTGGGCTTGCCCAGTCAAGGCACATATGGGAGTTGATGCTTCCTGCTCCTCCCCTTTCTCTCTCCCCCCCACCCCAAAAACATCAATAAATAAAAAATAAATAAAATAAAAACTCACGACATAAAATTTACCATTTTAGCCATTTCTAAATGTATATAGTTCAATAGTGTTAAGTCCATTCACAGTGTGATAGGGTTGCAGGTGGGGGCCATTGACACTCTCCTCCCTTAAGTGGACAAGGGACATTGACAAACTCGATGTTCCTGATCACCTTCCCCAGACATCCAGTGACTAAGCTGGGTGTGGAAGGTCCCCTAGTTAATTTACGGTTAATCTTACATACATCACTGAAAGCTACATTTTTCCTTAATGATTACCAGCCCCCCACCCTCAAATCCCTTATTTAACCCTACCTATTAGATAACTAGGAGGATGGGACGAGCCACGGGGCCAGGGCCGGACCCTGGAGACTGCTCTCTCGTACAACACAGCCCGGCAGGTTTCCTTTCATTAAAGGCTGTTACACTGGTCTTTCGGACTCGACTGATTCTATCACAGTGCTGTACAATTTCCAGAATTCTTTTCATCTTGGAGAAAACGTAACCTCTGTGCTCACTAAACAGAGAAGGGTCTCTTTTTTAACGTGACCACTGCTGATGTGAGGGTGGTCTCAACACGCTGGGGATGCAGTCGGGGTGGCCATTTGTAGTTGAGGCTAGGTGAGGAGGACTTGAGAGCCCTTATAATGGCGTGCTACTTTCCGTATTCTGTACTTCCATAATACAAAGCCTAAGTCCCGCTCTGCCGAGAACCACAACAGTCTCTACCTCAGCTCTAGACCGCGGGAAGCTCCCCGCGCCGCCACAGGCTGCTCGTGGTTCTCTCACCAGTTCTGCGGCTGGGGCAGCCTCCGGCGTCCCCCGCCCTGGCCCCGTGGCTCGTCCCATCCTCCTGCTGCCTCCGCCCCCACTCACTCCCACTTGCCCACCCCGACCTCCGAGGCCTCCGCCCGTATCCCGGCCCGGGGTCGAGGCCTCCTGGGCGCCTCTCACCGAGCTCTTCTCCACTCCCGGCGGCGCTATCCCCGCCATCGCCCACCCCCCGCTCCCTCGAGATGAGGCAGCTTAGGCCATACAGGACTCCCTCCCCCATAGGTCCGCAAGGTTCCGGTCACCGAGGGAGTAGAGCGGCGAGAGCGTGCCTGGGGAAGGACTTGACGGGTCCCGCCCTACCGGAAAGGCCTCGGCGGCCGGCGGAGCAGCCACGGGGACTCAGATCGGCACTGAAGAGCGGTTGGAGCCTGTGGAACTCAAGTTTGAACACAGGACTCACTGGCCGAAGTAACAGTTAGTCGCGCCCCGCCGCTAGAGGAAGCCAATCAGCTGCCCCAGGAGGCCGCCCCGCCCCTCGGTCGCCACCGCCCCGCCTCCCGAGCTTCCGGCCCCTCCCGCCGCGGGCGCCCGACTTCCGCCCCGACTGCTGGGGCGGGCTGCGTCGGCAGCGTGTTTACGCTGCAGGTCTCTTGTGCTGGTTCTTGGGTTTCACCCGCACGCAGGACTGCGGACGCCTTGGTCCCGGGCGTGCGGAGGTGCTGAATGTCTCCTCCCCTCGCACTCCCCTACCGGTTTGCCTGTGCGGCTCCGGACCTGGTCACGGCCCGTTTGTTTGCGTGGGAGGCTCTTTCCTACTCGGTGGTATCGCAAAGGCCGGGACGCCAATCCTTGCCAAAGCGGCCAGGACAGAGTGCTCCGAGGCCCGCGCGGAATGACCTACACCTCCAAGGGGCGGGCAGGCAGGTCGACGCGGTAGCGCTGATCAGCCACAGCGGGGCGTCTGCGGGGGGCGCTGGTGACACGCAGAGTGGGGAACGGGAGTTCCTTGCCGTGACTGCTTTCATTACCCATACACCGTCTCGCGTGTTAGCTCATGTAATCTGCGAGGAACAACACAAGGACGTGGAAACAAGCCCAGAGGGGTTAAGGAATTTATCTGAATCACACAACTTTTGAGCCAAATAGTTGAATTTGCTTAATAGTTAACCTAGCCTGACCAGGTGGTGGCGCAGTGGATAGAGCATGGGACTGGGATGCGGAAGGACCCAGGTTCGAGACCCCGAGGTCGCCAGCTTGAGCGCGGGCTCATCTGGCTTGAGCAAAGAGCTCACCAGCTTGGACCCAAGGTCGCTGGCTCCTGCAAGGGGTTACTCGGTCTGCTGAAGGCCCACGGTCAAGGCACATGTGAGAAAGCAATCAATGAAAACAACTAAGAAGATGCAACGCGCAACAAGAAACTGATGATTGATGCTTCTCATCTCTCTCCGTTCCTGTCTGTCTGTCCCTGTCTATCTCTACCTCTGTAAAAACAAACAAACAAACAAACAAACAAAAAAATAGTTAACCTAGAAGTTGGATACTGCTATCCTACCACAAAGAAACTATACAAAGTTGGCACATTTTGAACCTAAGGTGTGGACCAAAAAAAAGGGTGGGGGGATTCTATGGAAAGTAATCTTATAGGGTAATCTGATTGTAAATCCCTGAGTAGGTCATGGTGGATAGTCATGTCCCCTGCCTGTAACTTCTTTAGTGAAATACTTGGAAGTCAGCCTTGTCCATTGTGCTTGTGCACCTAGGTTAACGCACCTTTGAAATCACTGAAGCAATATCCCTCAAATTATCCTGTAGTCCAATCCCTGCCTTGCTTCCTCCAATCCTTTCATTTACATCTCCTTAATTTCAAATGACTAATAAGATGCAAAACTGCTACTTTCAGAAGCATCTGAGATCTTGCTCCCTGCTTATGTGGTCTGTTAGGCTCAAATAAACTCATAAATATTCACTGCAGGCTTCTGTATTTCTTAACCAAGCACAGGCAACAGAATTAAAAATAGATGAATTGAGCTTCATCAAAGTCAAGACTCTTGTACATAAAAGGACATTATCAAAAGTTAATACATAACTCAATAGAATGGGAGAAAATAGTTGCAAATCAAATATCTGACAAATGATTAATATCTAGAATATATAATAAAGAACTACAACTCAACAACACAAAACAATATAATTTAAAATGGGCATAGGACTTGAATAGGCATTTCTCCAAAGATGTACAAATGACCATTAGCACATGGAAAGATGCTCAACATCCCTAATCATTAGGAAATGCAAATCAAAATCACACCATTAGGATGATGTTGGACAAATAAGTTTATAAATATATATATGTTTGCTCGCTTATAGGCTTATAGTTTGCATTGAGTGTGGGGGACAGGCTGTAAGCAGGCAGAATCCTTATAGCCTAAGAGGCTTAGTTTTAAGGCTAAGCTTTTCCCCACACCCTTGACTGTTGCATAATGTGGGGTGGTGCACTCTCATGAGGAATCCCATTATGCCTCAGATAAGTGACTTTGTATCAGAGACTTCCTTGTTTGTATATTGGATTAAAGGTTTTGATTTCTATACTATAAAATGGGGCAGAGGAGCCCATGCTGGAGGAGAGCAGAGAAAGGCCACGTGGAGGATAGGAGAAGCAGCCAAGATGGTGGAGTGCTGAAGGAGAAGCCAGTTTGTGTAGGGTTTGTGCAGAGAGAAGGAGATGGGGAACAGGCTGGTGAGGTAGAAACCTTTGATTCTAGGAAACTCAGATAAGTCAATGGCTTTGGGAACCCTGAATGGAAAGGGAAGTGTTTTCCCACTGTATGTATTTCTTGCCCTCCGGGTGCAAGCTAGGATTAAAGCTAATGCCCCACCAGTTCTTGGCTCTGTTGTTTCATTATTGTCTGTCCAAATCAAATGCGAATCTGCACTGGCCAGGTGGCTGTGTTGGTGGCCGTGGCTATTGGCCTTACAGATGATTATTATTAAAACAACAACAACAAACAAACCAAAAACAGCCCTGGCCAGGTAGTTCAGTTGTTTAGAGCATCCTTCTCTCTCAAATTGTGGTAAGATGCCAAAGAACTGTAAAACAGTGTTAGCAACGCCATTTTAAAGAGGAAAAGTCAGTGTTGGTCAAATAATTTGTAAATTATAGATACGTGAATTCCAAACTGCCCTCTTGATGTTCCGCTTATCTGTCAGACCTCACCCTTACTGGACTAATGACCCTGAGACAGAGGAATTCCAAAAAGCTGAGAAGCCACCCCAAGGAGGGGCTCCGGACATACCAGGACTATTGATTCAACACCTACATGCTTGAAGCCCCCCAAGGAGGAGCATTCCGGACATACCAGGACTTTTGCCTCAGTATCCCCTCAGGCTCTCCCAAACACTATATAACTCGCCCCTAGTCTGTAACCGGTGCTCTTCTCCCCCAGGAGGAGTGCCCGGCAGGGTTCCTTTCTTCCTTTCAATAAAGCCTGTTACTCTGGTCTTTCGGACTCCCATGGATTCCAACAGTAAATATGCTATATAGGTTTGCTAGCTTATAGTTTGCATTGGGTGTGGGGGACAGGCTGTAAGCAGGCAGGGTTGTTATACCCTAAGGTTTAGTTTTAAGACTAAGCCTTTCCCACCCTAAGTGACTTTGTATCAGAGACTTCCTTGTTTGTATATTGGATTAAAGGTTTTGATTTCTACACTATAAAATGGGGCAGACCGGGAGCTTGTTCTCTCTTGGTTCCTGAGATTAGCATTAGAGAGGAGAGCAGAGTAAGGTCACGTGGAGGAGAGGAGAAGCAGCCAAGATGGCAGAGTTCTGAAGGAGAAGCCAGTTTGTGCAGAGAGAAGGAGATGGGGAACAGAGGTGAATAAGGCTGGTGAGGTAGAAACTTTTGATTCTAGGAAACTCGGATAAGTCAGTGGCTTTGGCAGCCCTGAATGGAAAGGGAAGTGTTTTCCCACTGTGTGTATTTCTTGCCCGCCAGGTGTAAGCTGGGATTAAAGCTAATGGCCCACCAGTCCTTGGCTCCATTGTTTCATTACCATCTTTCTGAATCCAATGTGAATCTGCATTGGTCAGGCGGCTGTGATGGTGGCTGTGGCTACTGGCTTTACAGTCAGGCTTTCTGTCCCGTCCTTTCTTTGGAAAATGGAGGGAAAAGAATATAGCAATCTCCTGACTTACAAGGACAACTTGGTCATTTAGTTTTATCGATAGTTCTCTGAAAGGATTAAGGTTATCTGAAGAACTTCCTTTCCCTTTTTTTTTTTTTTTAAATTTTATTTATTCGTTTTAGAAAGGAGAGAGAGGGAGAGAGAGAGAGAGAGAAGGGGGGAGGAGCAGGAAGCATCAACTCCCATATGTGCCTTGACCAGGCGAGCCCAGGGTTTCGAACCGGCAACCTCAGAATTTCCAGGTCGACACTTTATCCACTGCGCCACCACAGGTCAGGCACTTCCTTTCCCTTTTAATAAGAGACAAAATTTACAAACCACCCTACATTGAACTTAGCTCTCCCTCCCTTCCTGGAATCCCGAGATTAATGTGTACCTCTAGGCAAAGGAGGAAAGATAGGCACTAAAAGGTTTATAAATGTATTTTAATACTGTATGTAAAATGACATCACCATTGTGTTACCTTGAAAGTTTTAATGTATTTTTAAATTCCCTAGAGCCAGTGGTAGTCAACCTGGTCCCTACTGCCCACTAGTGGGCATTTCAGCTTTCATGGTGGGTGGTAGCAGAACAACCAAAGTATAAATAAATATATAGATTTAACTATATTAAGTTGTTTTATAAAGATTTATTCTGCCAAACAGCGAAAATTAGACATAAAGTACTTGGTAAGTAATTATTATTATATGCTTTAACTTGCTGTAACTCTGCTTTATAAATTTTATAAAGTAAAATTACTTCCCTACTTTATAAATACCATTACTGTGGAACTGGTGGGTGGTTAGAAAATTTTACTACTAACAGAGATACAAAAGTGGGCAGTAGGGGCCTGACCTGTGGTGGCGCAGTGGATAAAGTGTCGACCTGGAAATGCTGAGGTCGCTGGTTCGAAATCCTGGGCTTGCCTGGTCAAGGCACATATGGGAGTTGATGCTTCCAGCTCCTCCTCCTCTTCTCTCTCTCTCTGTCTCTCTCTCCTCTCTAACATGAATAAATAAAAATAAAAAAAGTGGGCAGTAGATATAAAAAGGTTGACTACCGCTGCCCTAGACAAATGTTAGAAGCTTTTTAATGATTGTGTCACGCTGTCATGCCCCCCCCCCCACCTGTATGTGTTTAAAGGGTATATAACCAGTCTCTGAGATATATTTGGGGCTGCACGATTTGGGTCAGATATGCCCCATGATAGTCATATTAATAAATCTCCTCCTTTTAATAAAACCCTTCAAAATTCATCTGGACTTGGTGTCTCTACGTAAACCCACGGAAGTGAGGTACGGTACTTTACAACAAAATCAATAAATAAAAAAATTTAAAGTACAAGAAATAAACTTAAAAAATAAATGTTTATGTTTTAAATTTTATTGGCCCCGGCTGTTTAGCTCAGTCAGTTGTGTCATCTTAAAACAACAGGTTGTGGGTTTGATTTCTGGCCAGGGAACACAAGGGAAAGGAGCCAGCAGGGATAACTGAGTCAGCCAGTTATAAATTAACTACATCCCAGAGTAAATGGTTACTTGGAGCCACTTGCAAGACAAAGCAAGAAAAGTAGGATCTGTATGTAGCTAAGACCAGTGATCCAGAAATCCCTTCCGCTGTGGTAAGGTGCCAAAGAACTGTAAACTTAGTATTGGCAACGTTATTTTAAAGAGAAAAAGTCAGGCTTTCTGTCCTGTCTTTTCTTTGGAAAATGGAGGGGAAAGGATATAGAAATCTCCTGACTTACAAGGAAAACTGGGTCATTTAGGTTTTCTTGTTTGTTTTGTTTTGTTTTGTATTTTTCTGAAGCTGGAAACGGGGAGAGACAGTCAGACAGACTCACGCATGCACCCAACCGGGATCCACCCGGCACGCCCACCAGGGGGCGACGATCTGCCCATCAGGGGGCGATGCTCTGCCCCTCCAGGGCGTCGCTCTGTTGCGACCAGAGCCACTCTAGCGCCTGGGGCAGAGGCCAAGGAGCCATCCCCAGCGCCCGGGCATCTTTGCTCCAATGGAGCCTTGGCTGCGGGAGGGGAAGAGAGAGACAGAGAGGAAGGAGAGGGGGAGGGGTGGAGAAGCAGATGGGCGCTTCTCCTGTGTGCCCTGGCCGGGAATCGAACCCGGGACTTCTGCACGCCAGGCCGACGCTCTACCACTGAGCCAACCAGCCAGGGCCTGGGTCATTTAGTTTTAGTTCTCTGAAAGAATTAAGGTTATCTGAAGAACTTCTTTTCCCTTTCAATAAGAGACAAAATTTACATACCACCCTACACTAAGCTTAGCTCTCCCTCCCTTCCTGGAATCCTGAGATTAACATGTACCT
Organism: Saccopteryx bilineata; assembly: GCF_036850765.1. Classification (NCBI taxonomy): domain Eukaryota; kingdom Metazoa; phylum Chordata; class Mammalia; order Chiroptera; family Emballonuridae; genus Saccopteryx; species Saccopteryx bilineata. The sequence continues at coordinate 131,266,980 of NC_089493.1, forward strand.
CTAGACCAGGGGTAGTCAACCATTTTATTTCTCTCGCCCACTTTTCTATCTCTGTTAGTAGTAAAATTTTCTAACTGCCCACCAGTTCCACAGTAATGGTGATTTATAAAGTAGGGAAGTAACTTTACTTTATAAAATTTATAAAGCAGAGTTACAGCAAGTTAAAGCATATAAAAATAATTACTTACCAAGTACTTTATGTCGGATTTTCGCTAAGTTTGGCAGAATAAATCTGTATAAAACAACTTACTGCCCTGGCCGGTTGGCTCAGCGGTAGAGCGTCGGCCTAGCGTGCGGAGGACCCGGGTTCGATTCCCGGCCAGGGCACACAGGAAAAGCGCCCATTTGCTTCTCCACCCCTCCGCCGCGCTTTCCTCTCTGTCTCTCTCTTCCCCTCCCGCAGCCAAGGCTCCATTGGAGCAAAGATGGCCCGGGCGCTGGGGATGGCTCTGTGGCCTCTGCCTCAGGCGCTAGAGTGGCTCTGGTCGCAACATGGCGACGCCCAGGATGGGCAGATCATCGCCCCCTGGTGGGCAGAGCGTTGCCCCTGGTGGGCGTGCCGGGTGGATCCCGGTCGGGCGCATGCGGGAGTCTGTCTGACTGTCTCTCCGTTTCCAGCTTCAGAAAAATGAAAGAAAAAAACAAAAAAACAAACAAACAAAAAAAACAACTTACTATAGTTAAATCTATCTCTTTTTTTAAAGATTTTATTTATTCATTTTAGAGAGAGAAGACAGAGAAGGAGATAGACAGAGAGAGAAGGGAGGAGCAGAAAGCATCAACTCCCATATGTACCTTGACCAGGGAAGCCCAGGGTTTCGAACCGGCGACCTCAGTGTTCCAGGTCAATGCTTTTACCCACTGTGCCACCGCAGGTCGGGCTAAATTTATCTTTTTATTTATACTTTGGTTGCTCCACTACCGCCCACCATGAAAGCTGGAACGCCCACTAGTGGGTGGTAGGGACCAGGTTGACTACCACTGCTCTAGACAAAGGAGGGGAGATAAATACTAAAAGATCTGTGAATGTCTTTGATTGTTTTACCTTGGAAGTTTTAACCGTTTTTTATAAATCCCCTAGACAAATGTTAAAATCTTGTTAATAATTGTGTCATGCTCCCCCCAAACTGTATGTGGTCAAAAGGTATATAACCAGCCTCTGAGATACATTTGGGGCTACACAATTTGGGTCAGATATGCCCCGTGTTAGTCATATGCGACCAGCATATTTTTTTTTTTTTTTTTTTAATTTAATTTAATTTTATTTTATTTTATTTTTTTTTATTTTATTAATTTTTAGAGAGGAGATAGAGTGAGTGAGAAAGAGAGAGAGAGAAGGGGGAGGGAGGAGCAGGAAGCATCAACTCCCATATGTGCCTTGACCAGGCAAGCCCAGGGTTTCGAACCGGCGACCTCAGCGTTCCAGGTCAACGCTTTATCCACTGCACCACCACAGGTCAGGCACGACCAGCATATTAATACATCTCCTCCTTTTTTTTTTTTTTTTTTTTTAAATTTTTTATTTTTATTTATTTCTTCATTTTAGGGGGGGGAGAGAGAGAGAGAGAGAGAGAGAGAGAGAGAGAAAGAAAGGGGGGAGGAGCAGGAAGCATCAACTCCCACATGTGCCCTGACCAGGCAAGCCCAGGGTTTCGAACCGGCGACCTCAGCATTCCGGGTCGAACGCTTTATCCACTGCACAACCGCAGGTCAGGCTACATCTCCTTCTTTTAATAAAACCCTTCAAAATTCATCTGGACTTGGTGTCTCTACCTAAACCCGTGGAAGTGAGGTACAGTACTTTACAACACCACCTCGCTGACCCCACCAAAACTCCCTCTTCCCTCTCCTTGAGTCCTGGGAAACCTTAAACAAAGGAATCACATGCCCATTGCTTAGATACTGTGAAGGTAAATAACCTGTAAGAAAAGCTGATTTAGGAGCTTGTGCTTTGGCACTACTAGCCTCATATACTCCACCGGCCACTAAAGTCTCTTTCCTCTATTATTTGTCTGAGTGTCTTATCCTCTGTTGGGTGTCGTTTCCTGCAACAACACAAGGTAAGCAACCAATGAATGCATGACTGAGTGGAACAACAAATGGATGCTTCCCTTCCCCTCTCTTTCCCTCCCACTCTCTATCTTTCTAAAAATCAATCGATCAATAAAAAAGAAAGCCCTGGCTAGATAGCTCGTTTGGTCAGAGTGTCATTTGGAAGCGCAGAGGTTGCCAGTTCAATCCTGGTCAGGGCACGCACAACTCTTCCTGTCTCTCTCGCTTTCTTAATATATATATTAATCAATATATATATATATTGATTTTAGAAAGAGAGAAAACATCAATTTGTTGTTCCACTTAGTTACGCATTTTTGAGAGAGAGACAAGAAGGAAGAGAGATGAGAAGCGTCAACTTGTGTCAGTTTAGTTGTTCCTCATACATGCCTTGGCGGCAGGGGTCCGGGTTTTAATCCCAGCCAGTGACCCCTTGCTCAAGCGAATGACCTCAGGTTTTTGAACCTGGGACCTCAGTGTCCCAGGTCAATGGTCCATTATGCCACCCCCTGGTCAGGCTCATTGCTTGATTCTTGTATGTGCCCTGGAGACAAGCAGTAAGCCAGTACAAGTGGAATAGGGAAACTGAAACAAATACGGTAGTTAAAAGGCCAGTTTATAGCAAGGTGACCAATCGTCCTCCTTTAGGGAGGACAGTCCTTTTGTAAGTTCTGTCCTTCGAAAAGTGTCCTCCTACATGTGCTCCTTTTTGATATTGGAAGACTAATCTGTAAATGTCCATATTTTTTTTTTGTAAATGTCCATATTTAATCTGTAAATGTCAATCCATTGTGTGATGTGATGTATTTGTATCTAAATGAGTACTTTTCTTCTTACAATTATTATTAAAAATTAATAGGCATGTAAGTATAATTACAATATAAAATATTACAAATGTTTTATTATTCATTTATCATAGTGTATTATTGTTGCAATGAATAAAAATGTTTCCTTTAATTACAATATTTTCAATTTTTTTGTCTTTTTCATTGTAAAAAAGTTGGTCACCTTATACAAATTACAGTAATAGTACAAGTCATACCATTTCAACAATTACAAAGGTGTCCTTTACAAAATCTCTGAGCACTTTGCCTAAAATGTAAAATGTCCTTGAAATTTCTTTCCAACAGGAAGGAAAGCTTCTTGGTTCAGGAGGGCTTCCTTCCTTACCTTGATTGCGGGTAACCAGTGCTTACCTTCTGCTGAACCAGTGACCCCTTGCTCGTCATTGACCTTGGGATCAAGCCAATGACCATAGGGATCATGCTGATGATTCCACGCTCAACCTGGTGACCCCATACTCAAGCTGGATGAACCCATACTCAAGGCAGTGACCCTGAGGTTTCAAACCTGGGACCACAGTGTCAGGTTGCTCTATCCACTGGCCAGGCTCAGCTGTGCCAATGTTGAGTTTCTTACAGGGAGTGTGATTTCAGCTCCACCGCTTACTAGCTACACAATCTGGGGTAATTTGACCCATCTCTGTCTCAGTTCCCTCACCTGAAAAGTGGAAAATACAGTAATGGGATTCCCTGCTTCCTAGGAGTACTGGATTACACAGCTCAGATATGTAATGTGCTTAAAACCATGCCTGGCATGTAGTAAAGCAGGGGTCCCCAAACTTTTTACACAGGGGGCCAGTTCACTGTCCCTCAGACTGTTGGAGGGATGGACTATTAAAAAACTATGAACAAGTCCCTATGCACACTGCACATATCTTAAAGTAAAAAAACAAAATGGGAACAAATACAATATTTAAAATAAAGAACAAGTAAATTTAAATCAACAAATTGACCAGTATTTCAATGGGAACTATGCTCCTCTCACTGACCACCAATGAAGGAGGTGCCCCTTCTGGAAGTGCGGCGGGGGCCAGATAAACGGCCTCAGGGGGCCACATGCGGCCCCCTGTAGTAAAGCATTTGCTGCTGTCATCCCCAGTGTCTCATCCCCATTCTTGTTTCTTCAACAAGTGCTACCTCAAAAAAATAAATAAAATAAAAAAGTAAAAAGAAGAAGTGCTGCCTCATACCTCGGGAAATGGAGGAGGCACATTCCACTGTTCTTGGCGTTCTATTGTATTTACTCTCCTTGTAAAAGTCTTCTGTAAAAGGAGGTCTCTCCCACGTGTAAGAACATCTAAGTTTCCAGTAACCTCCTGGGCCAACTACTTCTAACAGCTACAGGGTGATTATTTCCTTAGGCAAGCAAACACTTTAGCCCTCTAATGTGGTATTTCCTGGGACTGGAATACAGTAACAACAGGAAGTCCTGCGGAAAGAACTCTGGGCAAACACGCATTCCAAGGAGGGACTAGTAAACAGACAAATTTGCCAGCCCTGTACAAAACTCTGCAGCCTTCACATGCTGACCTGCTGCAGTCCTCACCTGCAGGCGGGAAGCTGCTGACCCCTTTCTTTTGCTCTGGGTTTCCGAGCCCAGGAGACCTATAGGTGTGACCTTGAGAAAACAAGACAAGCAAAAATTGGCATTTACAAAGTCGGGCCCATTTATTAGCATTTTTAAAAGCCTCACCTGTTTTATGAAAACTTGAGACCAAACTCTCTACGGTCTGTATACAGCTTAATCACAAGGAGCAAGAATTCGAGTTAAACTACAATAATTGAACCAAACTGTCTTGCTCCAAGACAATATGGGGAAAATGGGAGTGGGGGTGGGGTGGGAGTAGGTTGAGGTGCAAAGTTCTTCCTTTCACCTTACGACATTCAAGGCACCAGAATCCAACAAATCCCCAGCGCAGCACAAAACCGCTGGTTTCGATGCAATCATTTAACTATTAACAACCCAAACGCTAAGAAAATTTGGTGGAAAACAGGCGCACCCTTTGCTCTGGGCGTGGCCTACAGCCAAGAAGCCAAGTTCTTAAGGACCCACAACGGGCTGACATGCGTGGAGAAAGCGCCTCCGTAGTCTCCAGCATCAGTAGCGGCGGAGGCGGGACCCGCTAGGCTTCCAGGTCGAAGTCATCGCGCTCCTCATTGTACTCCAGCACATGGCGTTTGATCTTGGACGAGTCGACCCAGGTGACGAAGTCCTCCATGCTGCGCGTGACAATGAAGGCAGGGTCGGTGACGATGTCCGGGCCCACGCGCACATGGCCCTGCTCCACGAAGGCCACGGCGGCCTGGAGGTGCTGCGCCATGCGCAGCTTCAGTAGCACGGTGGGTAGGCGGCGGCGGCAGAAGGATGAGGCGGTGACGAAGTCGCAGAGCTCCAAGGAGCTGCGCGTGGGCACCAATCCGAGCGCATACAGCTTGTCCAGCAGCGCGGCCGAAGCGCGCACGCGGAACGGGTCGCGTTCGGGCAGGTCGCGCAGGCGCCGCGCTAGATCGCGCACGGAGCGGCTCAGCTGGTTGTAGCGGGTGTAGTCCTCCCGCCGCTGCAGCCCGTAACGCCGCAACACGCGCAGCTCGTGTAGGTTGTGGTCAGTGACCTCCCAGTTCAGGAAGTCCACCTGCTTCAACAGCTTCTGCTCGTGGAATTTAAGTTTCCGCACCATTATTGCAGCGACCGGATCCCAAGAACCTCAAGCTGAGAGCGCGCTCTGGAATCCGTGAGTCTTCCGCCTCGGAGCGCGAAAAGCGAACCGCCTTCGGGCCACTGGGCCAAAGAAAGAGAGGTTCAAGGGCACGCCCCCACTTTCCATTGGTCTGGATGGGGCCATGCCCCCCACTCGATCTCGCGTTTCTTACTGGGCGGGCGAGACATGGATGGGGCGGGGCGTAGAGCGGAGTCTAGGCAGGGAGGGCGGAGAGGCGTTAAATTCTCGGGAGCCGGTTTCCTGGTACCGTCATCATTTCCCCCTTTCGGATGTCTGCCATTTAGGGACTTTCAGCAGTCTTTCCTATGAGAGTTAACGAGACCAGTCGCGAGAATGAGGGAAGGCGGCGCGTATCTGGTTGGGGCTGCGTAGCGCTGAATGACCGCTGGGTCCCTTTCATTTTAGGGGGGCTTCTGAGAGCCAGCCGGCGGATGGGCTGACCCAGTCGCCACCTCCCGCGCGGATCGGCAGCGCCATGTCCTTCCTGGGGCGGGCCGGAGGATTTTCTTGCGGGCCGGGCTGCGGGGAACCCATGCGATTCAGATTCTCTGGCTGCACTCCGCACTCAGGGGAACCGGGTCTGCCCTAGAGCCTTCGGGGAATCTGCAGGGTGACAGCAGTGCCACTCTATTCATAAAACCCAGCGAGTGAGAAATTTGAATAGTGGGTACCAGCCCTGACCTGCCCTGTGGATATAAAAGAACTATTTTGGTTTTTTTTTTAAAAAGTAATAAACATGTATGTATTTATTTATTTTTTACAGAGACAGAGAGTGAGTCAGAGAGAGGGATAGACAGGGACAGACAGGAACAGAGAGAGATGAAAAGCATCAATCATTAGTTTTTCATTGCGTTGCAACACCTTAGTTGTTCATTGATTGCTTTCTCATATGTGCCTTGACTGCAGGCCTTCAGCAGACCGAATAACCCCTTGCTGGAGCCAGCGACCTTGGGTTCAAGCTGGTGGGCTTTTGCTCAAACCAGATGAGCCCGCGTTCAAGCTGGTGACCTCGGGGTCTCGAACTTGGGTCCTCAGCATCCCAGTCCGACGCTCTATCCACTGCGCCACCGCCTGGTCAGGCTATTTTGGGTGTTTTTTTTTTACAGGGACAGAGAGAGAGAGTCAGAGAGATGGACAGAGAGGCAGGAACGGAGATGAGAAGCATCAATCATCATTTCCGTTGTGACACCTTAGTTATTCATTGATTGCTTTCTCTTATGTACCTTGATCGTGGGCCTTCAGCAGATCGAGTGACCCCTTGCTCAAGCTAGCATCTTTGGGTCCAAGCTGGTGAGCTTTGCTCAAACCAGATGAGCCTGCGCTCAAGCTGGTGACCTCGGGGTCTCGAACCTGGGTCCTCCGCATGCCAGTCCAATGCTCTATCCTCTGTGCAGTCTGTTTTTTAACTTTTAATGTTTATTAACTTTAGAGAGCTGGAAAGAGACAGGAACATCACCTGTATGGAAACCTGACTGGGGGGGGGGGGACCTACAGCCTTTGCAATTTGGAAAAATGCTCCAACCAACCAAACTATCTGGCCAGGGCTGGATCTAAGCGGATTTGCTTGACACCTCGCCTAGGAATGAGTTAACAGAACGAACTCGATTTCCACTAGTTGTATCTGCAAGTTGTAGCTGAGCATAGTGCTGCAGAATTCACCACTTCGTTTGCCAAAGCCTTTGACGCCACCTAGCTTCTTCACAGGTCATGTTATTCTGGTAGGCTTTTTATTGTCTTTTCAAGTCTAGTACTTGATATATGGAAAATAATAAAAGTATCATATATGTTATAAACTATAATGACTATTTATAAACCCAATAGCCACAGACAGGAATGGAGAGATGAGAAACATCAATTATTCATTATGACTCCTTAGTTGTTTATTGATTGATTTCTCATATGTGCCTTGGGGGGGGGGACTACAGCAGACCGAGTGACCCCTTGGTGAGCCTTGCTCAAACCAGATGAGCCTGCAGTGAAGCCAGCGACCTCGGAGTCTTGAACCTGGGTCTTCCACATCCCAGTCCAACACTATCCATTGCGCCACCGCCTGGTCAGGCACCTAGGACCATTTCATCAACCTATTCCAGTCACTCACTTTCCCAACCAGAAGTAAGGATATCTATTATCCTAAATTAAAAAAATATATATATAGATAGATATGAATATAAATTTAGCCCTGGCCAGGTAGCCCAGTTGGTTAGAGCATCATCCCAATACATCAAGGTTGTGAGGTAAATCCCTGGTCAGGGCACATACAAGAATCAATCTAAGTGGAAAAACAAATTGATGTTTTTCTTCCTCTCTTTAAAATCAATACAAATATATTTTTAAAAATTTTAATTTGCCTGACCAGGCAGTGACGCAGTGGATAGAGCGTCGGATTGGGATGCCGAGGACCCAGGTTTAAGACCCGAGGTCGCCAGTTTGAGCGTGGGCTCATCTGGTTTGAGCAAAAGCTCACCAGCTTGGACCCGAGGTCTCTGGCTCAAGCAAGGGGTTACTTGGTCTGCTGAAGGCCCACAGTCAAGGCACATATGAGAAAGCAATCAATGAACAACTAAGGTGTTGCAATGAAAAACTGATGATTGATGCTTCTCATCTCTCTTCGTTCCTGTTTGTCCCTCTCTCTGACTCTCTCTCTGTCTCTGTAAAAAAAAAAAATTATTGGTTTTAGAGAGAGGAAAGGAGGAAAGAGAGAGAGAAACATTGACTTGTTGGTTCCACTTATTTATGCATTCCTTAGTTGCCTCTTGTACGTGCCCTGACCCATGATCAAGCCAACAACCTTGGCATATCAGGATGATGCTGTAACCACTGACCTACCCAGCCAGGGCTATTCTCCTGAATTTTTTGTTAAAAAATATAGTTTTATTATTATACATGCATCCCTAAATACTGTATTTCCCCATGTATAAGATGCTCCAATGTATATGACGCATCTTAATTTGGGGGCCTGAAATTTGGAAAAAAAAATGTATTACATAAAGTTAATGAACTCAAGTTTTCTTTCTTTTTTGGGGGGGGACTTTTTTTTTTATTATTATTACATGTCGGGAGCCGATCCACTAGTGCTGGCTAACAAGGTCACAACTGCTGGTTGACAAAGTCACAGCAGAAGAAGACCAATGGCTGCTGGTTAATAAAGTCACCGCAGTGAAGACTAACAGCTGCGGGTTAACAAAGTCACCGCAAAGGAGAGGCACAACGATACTTCCCCCTTTTGACCTTTTTGAATTAATCTGGCCTTATATCCCCCCTTTTCTGGGTGTATGCTATCATTTATGGCACAGGGATAATAGTACCGTACTTTCCCTGTAGATTCGTAGTAATATCTTTGGAAATGAGACAGAGGGTGTGAGTTCCACAGAAAAGCCTGTAAGCCCCTTGAACTGGACTCATAGACATAAGAGGCTGGCTATGATATTCCTCATAAAGGGTTAAGTTGGTAGGAGAACTTCTTCTTATTAATCATGTTAGAAACAATAGATTGTGACTTATGAATAGGTAGGAAACAGTAACTATACACAGAGTACTTTTCAGCCTTCACTTAATTCATCACTTTACCTCCCTGAGCCTTTTCATGTAGTAGAGTAAAGAAACTTTCCTTTCTTCTTGCATACCTGACCTGCAGGTGGTGGAACACTCTGAGAAAAGTAAAGTTAGAACTTAATTAGTGTATGAATATAGTAAATAAATAAAATTTGACTAGACAATAGCATCCTAGACAAGGTAGAGTTATTAATCAGTACTGACCTTTTGGAAGTTTGTATCAATATTGTTATTGCTGTTCAAGTTATTGTATAATTGTACTTTGAATGACTTACCACCTGATTTATAGTTTATAGAAATGAATTAACTGTTACCTAGAAAATGTAACCATAGTGAAACAAAAACAATGATTAATCAATGTATTCTGAATATCATGTGATTGTAACTTAGTGTGTGTGCATAAAAAGAAAGCTAGACCAGCATTTGGCGGAGATGCCTGGCAGTAAATGCTAACTAGAGAATAAAGAGAAAGAAAAGAATTCGGCTCTCTCACTCGATTCATGCCAATGCCGTCTCTTCCTGTGGGACCCCTGGATTCCCCCCCGGGGCTGGACCCCGGCAATTGCAGAGACAGAGAGAGAGTCAGGGAGAGGGATAGATAGGGACAGACAGACTGGAATGGAGAGAAATGAGAAGCATCAATCATCAGTTTTTCTTTTTTATTTATTTATTCATTTTAGAGAGAGAGAGAGACAGGGGGGAGGAGCTGGAAGCATCAACTCCCATATGTGCCTTGACCAGGCAAGCCCAGGGTTTCGAACCAGTGACCTCAGCATTTCCAGGTCGACGCTTTATCCACTGTGCCACCACAGGTCAGGCCAATCATCAGTTTTTCGGCCCTGGCCGGTTGGCTCAGCGGTGGAGCGTCGGCCTGGCATGCAGGAGTCCCGGGTTCGATTCCTGGCCAGGGCACACAGGAGAGGCGCCCATTTGCTTCTCCACCCCTCCCCCTCTCCTTCCTCTCTGTCTCTCTCTTTTCCTCCCGCAGCAAGGCTCCATTGGAGCAAAGATGGCCCAGGCACTGGGGATGGCTCTGTGGCCTCTGCCTCAGGCACTAGAATGGCTGTGGACGCAACAGAGCGACGGCCCAGATGGGCAAAGCATCGCCCCCTGGTGGGCATGCCGGGTGGATCCCGGTTGGGCGCATGTGGGAGTCTGTCTGACTGCCTCCCCGTTTCCAGCTTCGGAAAAATGAAAAAAAAAAATCATCAGTTTTTCGTTGTGACACCTTAGTTCAGCGGTTCTCAACCTGTGGGTCATGACCCCGGCGGGGGTCAAATGACCAAAACACAGGGATCGCCTAAAGCCATCGGAAAATACATATTTCCGATGGCTTTAGCCGCTGAGAAGCCACGCTACCGTCTGCAGCAGCACTATTCAGCTTGAACACATGCAGTTATGGATGTGCGTTCCAAACTGAATGCCTGTGGTCATGCGCAGACGTGATTGCATCATCCGTCTGGGGCGTAAGGGGTGGGGGAAGGGGGGGATGCTCCACAGTCCATAGCAGCGCATTACGTGTGTCCGGTACTTGCTGACGTCAGCAGTGGGCAGGTGCAGCAAGCGCCAGAGGACAGAAGCCTAGGAGGTGGAGAGGCAAGTGGCAGAGAGCCAAGAGAGCCTGCGAGACAGCCTGCTGGTGTAAAAAAGGTTAATAATGTAAAAACAGTACACACTGACCAGGCGGTGGCGCAGTGGATAGAGCGTCGGACTGGGATGCAGAGGACCCAGGTTCGAGACCTCAAGGTCGCCAGCTTGAGTGCGAGCTCATCTGGTTTGAGCAAAGCTCACAAGCTTGGACCCAAGATCCCTGGCTCAAGCAAGGGGTTACTCGGTCAGCTGTAGCCCCACAGTCAAGGCACATATGAGAAAGCAAGCAATGAACAACTAAGGTGTCACAAAGTGCAACGAAAAACTGATGATTGATGCTTCTCATCTCTCCATTCCTGTCTGTCTGTCCCTGTCTATCCCTCCCTCTGACTCTCTGTCTCTGTAAAAAAAACAAAACAAAAAATAGTACAGACACCATACACACAATACTGTGTAAGTGTAAGGTGCTTTGTGTGTAATCATTACACAGTACACAAAGCACCATACATTTACACAGTGTGAACTACATTGGTCTTATACTATAAGAGACCACTATAAGATGTAGTTCACACTGTTCCCCAATGTATAATTATCTCCCATATCTCCCACTATTTTCCCATATATTTTTTTAATTTTTTATTTATTCATTTTAGAAAGGAGAGAGAGAGGGGCAGAGAGAGAGGGAGAGAGAGAGAGAGAGAGACAGAGAGAAGGGGGGAGGAGCAGGAAGTATCAACTCCCATATGTGCCTTGACCAGGCAAGCCCAGGGTTTCGAACCGGCGACCTCAGCATTTCCAGGTCGACGCTTTATCCACTGCGCTACCACAGGTAAGGCTATTTTCCCATATTCTGAATGAGGAAACTGCTGAAATCAGCGGTTTCCGGCATTGAATCCGCGTCCTATTGATTTCATTGGGAGAATCGGAGGATTTTGTGGAAGAGAACTCCCGAGAATCTCGGGTTACCACACAATCTGCCGCAGCCTCCTTTTGATTTCAATAAGAGGCGGAGAAATGACAGTTTCCGACACATTTCTTCCTCTCCTATTCAAGTCAATGGGAGGCCGCAGCAGATTCCGCTCAAATATAGAGCATGTTGCTTAATGTTTTCCACGCTAGAACTTTTCCTAGAGCAGAAAAATTCCAAAGGTGGAATCCGCCACCCCCAATAGACTGAAAGAGGCCTCACACTGAGGAATCTGCTGTGCGGATTCTGCAGTGTAGAAGATCTGCCTCCTATAGAAGTCTATTGGGGGTGGCGGATTCCACCTTTGGAATTTTTCTGCTCTAGGAAAAGTTCTAGCGTGGAAAACATTAAGCAACATGCTCTATATTTGAGCGGAATCTGCTGCGGCCTCCCATTGACTTGAATAGGAGAGGAAGAAATGTGTCGGAAACTGTCATTTCTGCTGTACAGGGGATCTCTCTTCTGCGGAATCCACGGGTCTCCCATTGAAGTAAATGAGATGTGGATTCCACCGCAGAAACCGCTGCTTTATAGTATGAAAGAGCTCTGAAAGATACCATGCTGTGCAGAAACTGCAGTGTACCCTATGACATAGTTCACACTGTTCTATATAGAAAACTTGCCACTAATCTGGAAAAAAACAGATCCATTAGTTAAGCAGCTATTTATGGAATGGTAGCCCCAATACACTAGGTAAGGAGGTCCATTAGTAATAAATATTTCTCAATATATAATTAAATATTGTTTTTGTGATTAATCACTATGTTTAAATTATGTTTGATTTGTAGCAATGAGAATACATAATGCATATCAGGTATTTACATTCCGAATCATAACTGTAGCAAAATTACAGTTATAAAGTAGCCACCAAAATTATGTTTTGGTTTGGGGTCACCACAATATGAGGAACTGTATTGCGGGGTCACGGCATTAGAAAGGTTGAGAACCACTGCCTTAGTTGATCCTTGATTGCTTTCTCATATGTGCTTTGACCGTGGGGCTACAGCAGACCGAGTAACCCCTTGCTTGAACCAGCGACCTTGGGTCCAAGCTGGTGAGCTTTGCTCAAACCAGATGAGCCCACACTCAAACTGGCGACCTCGGGGTCTCGAACCTGGGTCCTTCGCATCCCAGTCCGACACTCTATCCACTGCGCCACCATCTGGTCAGGCTGAACTCAAGTTTTATTCATCCTAAAATTCACACAATTCCTCTTCACTGTCAAAACTCCCATCCATTAGCTTGTCTTCATCTGTGTCTGATGATGAATCACTGTCTTCAACAATGAGTGCAAAACCAAGCACTTAAAAGGGGGGAATGCAAGTAAAAAAAAAAAAAATGCAACCACTGTATAAGGCACATCTAGTTTTTAGACCCCAAATTTTTCCAAAAAAGGTGCATCTTATACATGGGGACCCTGTGGACCAGCAGAAAGCTCATTGTAAATGCAGAATTTCATGCCCCACTTCTGACCTACAGAGTGAGAATCTGCATTTAACACGATCCCCAGATAATTTGTATATACACCAACATTTGAGTGGTGTTGCTTAGAAGAAATCACAGCATGTGGAGTGTATTATGTGTGACTGTAAGGTTTTTTTACTGCTGCATAATATTCCAATGTTTTTTGTTTGTTTGTTTTGACAGAGACAGGGAGTAGGAGAGAGGGACAGACAGGGACAGACAGACAGGAATGGAGAGAGATGAGAAGCATCAATTCTTCGTTGCGACACCTTAGTTGTTCATTGATTGATTTCTCATATGTGCCTTGACCATGGTGCTACAGCAGACCGAGTGACCCCTTGCTCAAGCCAGTGACCTTGGGTTCAAGCTGGTTAGCCTTGCTTAAATCAGATGAGCCCGTGCTCAAGCTGGCGACCTCAGGGTCTTGAACCTGGGTCCTCCACATCCCAGTCCGACGCTGTATCCACTTCTCCACTGCCTAGTCAGGCCCATTGTTTAACTATATCCAATTTATTTTTATCATTATTTTTCAATCAATTGATTTTAGTGAGAGGAAGGGAGTGGAGGAGAGCAAGAGAGAGACAGGAACAGGAACATCAACCTGTTCCTGTATGTGCCCTGACTGGGGATCAAACTGGTAACCTCTGTGCTTTGGGACGATGCTTTTAACCAACTGAGCTATCCAGTCAGGGCTATATCCAATTTATTAAACTTTTTCCTGTTGGATATTTTTTGGAAGGACTACTTTTTAGCAGTACTGCTAATAACATTCTTGTAGGTCTTCTGTTGCACATTTACAATAACTTCTAGTACACATCTTGGAGCAGAATTGCCGAGTTGTAAAGTATGTGCATGCTCACCCTTACTAGATATTGCCAAATTGTTTAACAAAAGGGTTTTGCCAATTTATACTCCTTTAGTAGTGCATGAGTTCCCTTTACTCTTCATTCTTGATTATTAGTTGTTTTTTTTTTGTTTTTTTAGAGAGAGAAAGAGAGGAGAAGCATTAATTCGTAGCTGTAGCACTTTAGTGTTCATTGATTGCTTCTCATGTGTGCCTTGACCAGGAGGCTCCAACTAAGTCAGTGACCCCTTGCTCAATCAAGCCAGCGAACTTTGGGCTCCAACCAGTGACCATGATCCCACATTCAAAAGGTCAACCTCACACTCAAGCAGGTGAGCTTGCTCTCAAGCTGGCAACCTTACAGTTTTGAATCTTGGAGTCCAGGTCTATGCTCTATCCACTGCACCACCAGTCAGGCTCTTGACTGTTAGTTTTTTAAGTTGTTTCCCTATTTGGGGAGTGTGTGATGGTATTTTATTATGATTTTAATTTTCATTTCCCTGATGAATAAAGGTTTCATATGTGTTACCTCCTTTTTGAAATGCTTCTTCGTGTCTTTTATCTATTTTTGTATTGGACTGTGTGGTAAGTAGAAAAATTGCTCCCCAAAGATGTCCACGTAGAACCTGTGAATATATTACCTTATACGACAAAGAAGATTGTGCAGACATGACTACATTAAGAATCTTGAGCCTGACCAGGCAGTGGCATCGGACTGGGATGCGGAAAGACACAGGTTCGAGACCCTGAGGTCGCCAGTTTGAGCACAGGCTCATCTGGTTTGAGCAAAACTCACCATCATGGACCCAAGGTCGCTGGCCTGAGCAAGGGGTTACTTGGTCTGCTGAAGGCCCATGGTCAAGGCACATGTGAGAAAGCAAGCAATGAATAACTAAGGTGTCGCAACGAAAAACTGATGATTGATGCTTCTCATCTCTCTCCGTTCCTGTCTGTTTGTCCCTATCTATCCCTTTCTCTCTCTGTCTCTGTAAAAAAAAAAAAAAAAAAAAAAAAAGGATCACCCTGGTGTCATGTTAAAAATAGACCATCAGGGCCCTGGCTGGTTGGCTCAATGGTAGAGTGTTGGCCTGGTATGTGGAAGTCTAGGGTTCGATTCCTGGTCAGGGCACACAGGAGAAATAACCATCTGCTTCTCCACCCTTTCCTATCCTCCTTCTCTTTCTTCCCCTCCTGCAGCCAATGGCTCCACTGATTCAAGCATTTTGGCCCCAGGCGCTGAAGATGGCTCCATGGTGTCTCCATGTCAGGCACTGAAAATAGCTCAGTTGTGAGCACAGCCCTAGATGGGCAGAGCATTGGCTCTAGATGGGGGTTGTTGGGTTAATCTGTCAAGGTGCATGAGGGAGTCTGTCTCTCTCCTCCTCTCACTTGGAAAAGAAGAAAAATAAAAGAAAAAAAGAAAGACGATTGGGAGGCAGAGGTGAAAACAGAGATTGTTAGGAAGTGGTTGCAGTGGTCTAGGAGAGAAAGGTGGTGGTTGGGATCTGCAGAGCAGCAGTGAGATGCTGATAAGACAGGAGTTCCAGGATAATAAGTCAAGGATGGTTCTAGTTTTCAGCCTGAAGGCAACTGGAAAAAAGTACTCATCACCTGAGATGGGGAAGGGTGCTAAGTAGAACAGGTTTGGGGGGCAAGATCAGAAATTCGATCTTGGCCATGTTGAGTTGGAGATGTCTTACAGATCCAAAGGGAGAAGTCAAGGAGAAAGCTATGTGAATTTGGAGTTTTAGAGGGAGGGCTGGGCTGGACATAACAATTTGGATGTTATTGGCAAATGGATGGTGTTGGAAGCTGTGAGTCTGGGTGAGACCATCCAAGGAGTGAACATGGACAGAAAGGACAATAGTACCACAATACTGTAGTCACTCTAGTGCTAAGAACTATTGGAAAGAAGAGAGTGAATCAGTGACATAGAAGGAAACTAGGAGAAGCTGGTCTCCCTAGGCAAGTGAAGAAAATGCACACACAAGGGGAAGGAATGACCAACTTGGTCAAATGCTATTGACAGGTTAAGAAGAAAACTGAGAATAACCATTGAGTCATTGATGACCTTGATTAGTTTCAGAGGCATGTAAAGGTGAAAGACTGCCTAGAGGTTTGTTTGTTTATTTTTTGCAACAGAGAGGGACAGACAGACAGGAAGGGAGAGAAATGAGAAGCATCAGTTCTTCGTTGTGGCACCTTAGTTGTTCATTGATTGCTTTCTCATATGTGCCTTGGCTGGGAGTGGGGGTGGGGCTACAGCAGAGCAAGTGACCCCTTGCTCAAGCCAATAACCATGGGGTCATGCTAGCGATCATGGTGCCATATGATCCCACGTTCAAGCCGGTGACCTCGGGGTTTTGAACCTAGGTCCTCTGCATCCCAGTCCGACACTCTATCCACTGCGCCACTGCCCGGTCAGGCAGATGTGTTGATTTTTATTTTATTTATTTATTTATTTATTTATTTATTTATTTATATTTTATTTTTTTACAGAGGCAGAGATAGACAGGGACAGACAGACAGGAATGGAGAGAGATGAGAAGCATCAATCATCAGTTTCTCGTTGCGCATTGCGACTTCTTAGTTGTTCATTGATTGCTTTCTCACATGTGTCTTGACTGCGGGCCTTCAGCAGACCGAGTAACCCCCTGCTGGGGCCAGTGACCTTAGGTCCAAGCTGGCGAGCTCTTTGCTCAAGCCAGATGAGCCCGCGCTCAAGCTGGCGACCTCGGGGTCTCGAACCTGGGTCCTTCCGCATCCCAGTCCAACACTCTATCCACTGCGCCACCACCTGGTCAGGCTGTGTGTTGATTTTTAATACTCACATCTTATTGGTTGCCATTCCTATCTGTTCTACTCCTTTCCCAAAGGAAGAAAGTTGGATGCCTGGATGGGGGGATGGATGCTGCTTCCTGTGTAAGAATCAGTTACAATAATGTGAAGAGAAGTTAATACAGGAACTTTTCTCAAAGAAAGGGCAGAGTGGAAGGAAACCACAAAGGTTAGTGGTTTCCTGAGATGTATGAAGGCTCCAACTCTGAAAGAAGGAGAGAGAGACAGAGTGGAGAGAGAAGAAAAGCATCAACTAGTAGTTGCTTCATTTTAGTTGTTCATTGATTGCTTCTCGTATGTGCCTTGACCATGGGGCTCAGGCTGAGTCAGTGACTCCCTTGCACAAGCCAGCGACCTTGGGCTCAAGCCAGATACCTTGGGGTCAAATTGATGATCCTCTGATCAAGCCCACAACTCCACACTCAAGCTGGTGCATCTGGAGGTTTGAACTAGAGTCCTCAGCATCCCTGGTGAATGTTCTATCTACTGCACCCCCACTGCTGGCCAGGCAGTAATTCCTAGGCTTGAAGAAAGTCCCTGGAAGGATAGGAATGGAAGATACAAGCTCTGAAAATGTCTGTGAGGCTGAAAAATGAGTTTTCCCTAAGAATTTGGAAATGAGGGTGGCCCTCACAGTTAGATAAACCCACCCAGAACAGATGTAGGAGTAAATTAAAGACAGTTGGTCTGCAAATATGACTGAAGTGTTTGGGAACCAACTAAAGACCATCGATTTGTTGTTCCACTTACTTATGCATTCATTGGTTGATTCATATATGTGCCGTGACCGGGGAATCGAACCTGCGACCTTGCTGTATCTGGATGACACTCTAATCAACTGAGCCACCCAGTCAGGGCCTTAGTAGTTGCTATTGTTAAACCCAGGTTGGAAAGAGGCTGTGTGAACAGAAGAGAGATCACAGAAAAGAGGCATCCCAGGACAGCTGGGGAAAACATATATTCAGGCTCTGGTCATAGAGAGGCTAAACTGTAGTGAGGGACCAAAAAGGCTACAGAATTAATATTAATAGTTTAGGAAGCTTAAAGAACATTTTATTAATTTGGGCTAGGCGTGCAGAGAGATTTTGTAAGTGTGATTTCTGTACTTGTGAGATTAGCACCAACTCAGGATGGCCAATAGCATTGTATTGTAAATAGAGAGGGAAAGGAGATTTTGATTCCCTCCCTTCCCCCCACACCTGTAAGGAAGCAGGCAAATAGCTAGCCAGGTGCAGGAAGAGAGAGATTAAAATAAGCCTTTTCTTATATTGATAGGCCATTTACAGGCATTTTATCCCCTAGCACCATGGAAACTACCTCTCCCCTCCTAAAAGCGTGTAATTAATGTATATATCTCTAAACAAAGGAATGGCAAATGAACACTAGAAAATTTAGAAATATCTTTTAATATGTAGAATGACATTTTTATTATTGTGTTACCTTATAAATTTTAATGTGTAAAAAACGTTTTTTATGAATCCTATAGACAAATGTTGTAAACTTGCTTCTCCAAACCTGTATAGGTGAAAACAAAGGTTGTAAGCTTATGCCATGATGTCATGCTCTCCCCCGCCCGTGTGTGATCAAGGGTATATAAACAGCCCCTGAAATATTTTACACACACGATTTGGGCCTTCCAGATTGCCCCATGTAAAGCAGCTGGCATATTTAATAAATCTCCTCCTTTAATATGTTGTAAAGTACCGTACCCCAGATTCTGCAAAGTACCGTACTTCACTTCAGCTGGTTCATGTAGAGACACCAAGTCCAGATGAATTTTGAAAGGTTTTATTAAAGGAGGAGATTTATTAAATATTCTAGCCGCATATGGCTGACACGGGGCATTTGCAGACCCAAATAGTGCATGCCAAATATATCTCAGAGGCTGGTTACATACCCTTTGACCACATACAGGTTGGGGGAGCATGACAGCATGACACAATCATTAACAAGATTATAACATTTGTCTAGGGGATTTACAAAAAATGTTAAAACTTTCAAGTAATATAATCAAAGACATTCATAAACCTTTTAGTATCTATCTCTCTTCCTTTGCCTAGAGGTACACATTAATCTCAGGATTCCAGGAAGGGAGGGAGAGCCAAAATCAGTGTAGGGTGGTATGTAAATTTTGTCTCTTATTGAAAGGGAAAGGGAGTTCTTCAGATAACCTTAATCCTTTCAGAGAACTTAAAACCAAATGACCCTAGTTATCCTTGTAAGTCAGGAGACTGCTATATCCTTTTCCCTCCAGTTTCCAAAGAAAGGACAGGACACAAAGCCTGACTTTTCCTCTTTAAAATGGCGGTGGCGCAGTGGATAGAGCATTGGACTGGGATTCGGAAGACCCAGGTTTGAGACCCCGAGGTCGCCAGCTTGAGCACGGGCTCATCTGGTCTGAGCAAAAGCTCACCAGCTTGAGCCCAAGGTCGCTGGCTCAAGCAAGAGGTTACTCGGTCTGCTGAAGGCCCGCGGTCAAGGCACATATGAGAAAGCAATCAATGAACAATTAAGTTGTTGCAACGCGCAATGAAAAACTAATGATTGATGCTTCTCATCTTTCCGTTCCTGTCTGTCTGTCCTTGTCTATCCCTCTCTCTGTCTCTGTAAAGAAAAAAAAAAAGTAAAATGGTGTTGCCAATATTAACTTTTACAGTTCTCTAGCACCTTACCACATTCCCCACTGGTTTATATCTTAAGTCAAATCTTTGACTTAATTTACTGAAGAGCATGAGGCTGTAATAGATATTTAACAGACAGCATTAATAGCAATATAGTTCATTAAAGAAACAAATGTTGCCCTGGCTGGTTGGCTCAGTGGTAGAGCGTCGGCCTGGTGTGCAGGAGTTCCGGGTTGGATTCCCAGCCAGGGTACACAGGAGAAGCGCCCATCTGCTTCTTCACCACTCCCCCTCTCCTTCCTCTCTGTCTCTCTCTTCCCCTCCTGCAGCCGAGGCTCCATTGGAGCAAAGTTGGCCTGGGTGCTGAGGATGGCTCCATGGCCTTGCCTCAGGCACTAGAATGGCTCTGGTTGCAACAGAGCAATGCCCCAGATGGGCAGAGCATTGCCCCCTGGTAGGCATGCCGGGTGGATCCCTGTCGGGCTCATGCGGGAGTCTGTCTCACTGCCTCCCCTTTTCCAACTTCAAAAAAATACAAAAAAAAAAAAAAAAAAAAAAAAAGAAACAAATGTTACTGATTAATTTCCTATAAACTGCACAAATCTTTTGCAACTTACATAAAATTAACTGGCTTTTGTTTTACCCTAGTTTCCCTTTTCCCCAAAGTTTGATTAAAAAGAGTCCTTAGTCAGTTTCTTCATGCATTAGCCGTACGTAGACCAACCAGCTTCAGGTTTGTGGTTGGAGTAGGGCATGCCTTCTACCTTGGCAGCAGTGGGAGTTGTCAGGATCATGGTGCGTGGACCTGTCCACGTGGGAGTCAGTCCTTGAGTGGTGTACTTCTTTACCTAGATTGAGTCCCCAGGCTGAAAGGGATGTAACGGATCTCCTGGCAGAGCTGGAAGTGCCTCTTGGACAGTCTTTTGAACAGCTTGCTGTATAACCTGCAAACTCTGAAAGTACTCAAGAAAGGAGTGGTCACATTTCCTTTATGATTTAATTCATACATTTTACTTGCCCTGAACCATTTGGGGCCTGTGGGTACAATATAACTTTAAATTGGCTTCTAATTAATATTGGGTTCATTTCTTACTAGCTGTGAGACTTTGGATATAAATGCAAGCCTAACATTAGAATGGGCAAGTTAAACCTGGAAAGAATTCTATATAGCAACTTCCTAACAACTGTCACTGTGGCCCCACTTCTAGTAGGAAAAGCTTCTACCTATTTGTCAATTATTTTATTAAAGTCTATTTCTAAATGTTTACCTGGGAAAACTCCTTCTTCCCTGTTTCTTTCTACAATTCCCTTATTTTGCTTAGTATTTACTTGGACATAAACCAAACACTCAGTTATTATGCGTTCTGTAATAGATTCTAAGTCTGGCTTTTCTAATTATTTCCTTTCCTGTTGGCAAAATCTTTTTCTAATTGGTTTTGAATAAACCTGTTGGCAATAAGGGTCCTAAAAACCCCACTGGTTTTGCGTGGCATTTTTCTACTCATTTAAATTCCTATATTCCGATTTTGAGGCAGACTGGAGAAATATAAAATTAACAATAAAATTAAAACAGCTAATGTTAACAAATACTATAACAAGTGTCCTAATACAATACCCCATCTGGGGCATTGCTCTGTTGCAACCAGAGCCATTCTAGCACCTGAGGCAGAGGCCACAGAGCCATCCTCATCGCCCGGGCCAACTTTGCTCCAATGGCGCCTTGGCTGCGGGGGGGGGGGGGGAGACAGAGAAGAAGGAGCGGGGGAGGGGTGGAGAAGCAGATGGGTGCTTCTCCTGTGTGCCCTGGCCGGGAATCGAACCCAGGACTCCTGCACGCCAGGCCGACACTCTACCACTGAGCCAACCGGCCAGGGCCTAAGACTCACTCTTTTTTTTTAAAATTTTATTTATTCATTTTAGAGAGGAGAGACAGAGAGAGAAAAGGGGGAGGAGCTGGAAGCATCAACCCCCACACGTGCCTTGACCAGGCAAGCCCAGGGCTTCGAACCGGCGACCTCAGCATTTCCAGGTCAATGCTCCATCCACTGTGCCACCACAGGTCCGGCTAAGACTCACTCTTGATGCTTGTCTCGGTCATGTGATACATTTATCCGTCCCACCCTAATGGCCGGTCCATGAAAATATTTTCTGACATTAAACTGGTCCATGGCCCAAAAAAGGTTGGGGACCACTGCCTTACATTACTTATTTCCTAATATTTAAACCAAGATTTCAATATTACAGGGTTACAAAACAGCAAATAAAAAGAATTAACAAAAGACTTTTGAAATAACATATATATATACATATACATACATATATGTACACACACACATATATATACACACACACATTCCTAACATGGAAAATACTTTTACACACAATAAGGGATCTTTGGTACAAACTACCCAGCTGGCAAAGAGATACTAACCCTCTTTGACCCACAGTAATTTACACTATTAAGTCAATATGAGGGTCGGGGTGCCTAGGATCCTTGGTGCCTAAGGGGGTACTATTATGGCTAAAACAGTGGGGCTTCCCCATGAATCCCATGCCTCCCACTTCAGACAGCAACCGTGCCACACGAAGGAACTGGGGGAGAGGAGGTGGAAACTTAGAGGGGACCCTACACCCGCTTCGGCCCCACAGGAGAGAGTTGGAACCCTTCTCCCCGTGCTAGTTTTGTACATTTTACACTTATTTTCCCTCTTATAATTTTTTATACACTAGTGGAGGGCAATAAGCCATTAATCCCAACCCATGGAGGGCCCACGTGAGCCCTATGTCCTAGGGAAGGGGAGAGGCAGCTGGAGGGCTGTCTCTGATAATCTCATTCCCTAAAATCCTGTTATTTATGATTCTATTACTCATTCTGGACTGTCCTGATAATCTCACTTTCTACAATTCTATTATTTATGATTCCATCACTTATTCTAGACTGTCCTGATAATTCCATTTTTATAATCCTATTACTTATGATCTCATCACTTATTCTGGAATTGCAATTCATTTCAAAGAACTGATAACCAGCAAGGTACACACCCGTGGTTTGTTAATTTTCTTTTCCTATGATTTTTCTAAAGTAAAGTTCCAATTTTTAATACTATTCCTACCCTGTATTTTCCAAATGGGCAAAACTTCTTCTGGGCAGTAGGTGGATATCTGAATATCTGAAATTAGTTTCTATTTTATACTTCCTCCAGTCACCCTATCCTTAGTTGTCCCTGCTATCTTCCTCTAGCACCCTTCCCCCACCGTTCCGTACACAGCATGTCCCGGACTTACCTTTTGCTCTTCTCTCACCCAAACTGCTTACTTGACAGCCATTCACTCCCAGAGGCTGGAGAAACATTTTCCAGAGTGTATTCCTCAGCCTTCTCTTCCTATGTTTAATGTTTAGGATGTTGATTTACAAAATTGAAACTGTCTGGGAGAATGCAGGAATTAGCACACCAATAAAAGCAAACAATAAGACAGATAATAATTAGCACTCAAAAAGGATGTTTGACTATAGAGGTGTCAATCATCACATAAGACAAGAGGAAGGAGACAACAGAAGAGAATAATTTCTTCAGGGGAGAAGTCAGAGTGCCCTGAAGCTAGGGGTCTTGGATCCAAGAAAAGAGATTTTATATTTTTCGGGCCTGTTTTACGAATTTCCTTTTACTTTTGCCCAGAAATTTCCAATTTTGCATGCAAAAATTCAATTCAGGCCTTAGAAACAGACACAGTTACACATTAAACAAAGACTTCACATACACAAATCACAAATCAAGAAATTTAAATGATGCCTGACCAGGCGGTGGTGCAGTGGATAGAGCATTGGACTGGGATACAGAGGACCCAGGTTCAAGACCCCGAGGTCGCCAGCTTGAGCGTGGGCTCATCTGGTTTGAGCAAAAGCTCACCAGCTTGGACTCAAGGTTGCTGGGTTGAGCAAGGGGTTACTTGGTCTGCTGAAGGCCCGCGGTCAAAGTACATATGAGAAAGCAGTCAATGAACAACTAAGGTGTTGCAATGCGCAATGAAAAACTAATGATTGCCTGACCTGTGGTGGCGCAGTGGATAAAGCCTCGACCTAGAAATGCTGAGGTCACTGGTTCGAAACCCTGGGCTTACCTGGTCAAGGCACATATGGGAGTTGATGCTTCCAGCTCCTTCCCCCTGTCTCTCTCTCCTCTCTCTCTCTCTCTCTGACTCTCTCTCTCTCCTCTCTAAAATGAATAAAAAAAAAAAAAAAGAAAAACTAATGATTTATGCTTCTCATCTGTCCGTTCCTGTCTGTCCCTGCTTATCCCTCTCTCTGTAAAGGAAAAAAAAAGAAAAAATTTAAATGAGCGTGCTTTACTTTTTCTAATTAAAATCATACTAGAGATTTTTCTTGACAACTAAAGAGACGAAACAGATTACTTACTCACACAGCACAATATACAAAGGAAGGGGTTCTACTTTCAGGGGCCTCTCAGGTGTTCTCTTAGCCGTGTTCCTGGAACTTAGGCTAGGCACCAGAGAGCCCCACTCACACACCAATCACTCAGGGTTCTCTCAGGTGTTCTCCTAGCCGTGTTCCCGGAACTTAGGCTTAGGCATCAAGAGATTCCCACTAACAACACCACACAGCTCAGGGGTTTTAGACAGAAACATTAAAAACAAAGACTGAGATCTCGACAAACACAGAGAAGTCTCTGGAAGTCCAAGGCGAGATTAATCAATCCAGGTTAGCTCAGTCTCCACTGATGCAGTGCGATGCTGTAAGGCCAGGAGCCACCATCGTGGCCATTCACATGCAGGTTCCCATTGGATTCGGGCAGAAGATAAAGAAGTGGCGGAGTCAGAGGATGGGGGGCCATCCTATTTATTGGTGTCTCACCAAGACAGGCAAACCACAAAAGAAGACAAGGGAAAAGCAGAAAACCAGCTCTTCCCATGAAGGCAAGGGATCAGGGAAGCCCCTGCAATTGTGATAGCAGGAACTGTGTGTCCAAGCTCCTGGTCTGTCCCACTTTACAGTGTAGAAAACCAAAATCCCTTAATCCAATATACAAACAAGGAAGTCTCCAATACAAAGTCACTTATCCAAGGCATAATTGGATTCCTCATGAGAGTGCACCAACCAGATCATACAATCAGTCAAGGGTGTGGGGAAAAGCTTAGTCCCAAAACCAAACCTTAGGCTACAACGACCTGGCCTGCTTATAGCCTGTCCCCCACACCCAATATAAGTCACAAGCGAGCAAACATATATATCATATTTACAAACTTATTTGACCAACAGATGCGAAACTGACTAATCCTGGCTAATTCAATACCCACTAATGCCTTCTTAGAGCACAAACAGTTGTCCCCACTAATGTCTTTTACTGAGAGCACAACAAGATACCTCTGGAAGTTCTGGGCAGGATGAAGTCCCCACTAATTGTCTCCCTAGAAAAACAGAGTCTCTGAAGGTCCGAGGCAGAACTGACTAAACTGGTTAGCTCTGTTCCCACTAATGTCCTCCTACAGTACGAGCAGATATCCCTGGGAGTCCAAGGCAGGACCTAATCCCCACTAATCGTCCTTCCAGAGTACAACCAGACGTCTCTCAGCAAAGCCTGAGG